>NC_089220.1:139759190-140369823 GCF_963924675.1 Phocoena phocoena | reverse complement strand
CAAATTCACCAATTAGGTAGGTCACCTGGAAGAACCAGGACAAGTTCTCCTACCTGACTTCCTATGGGGGGAGAAAAAAAAAAAAAGAATGGGGAATAAGGATTTATCCCTGCCCAAACAAATTGGACCTAGCCCAGTAGTTGGTCAGTTAATTGGAAAAGTATATTAAAGCAGTGAATTATAAAAAGTGACAAATACAAACCTTAATATTTCATTTTCATTTCAAACCTATAAGGAATACCCACTTGCGAATCTTTTGATGTGAGGTCAGACCTTTTATGTGAGCAACAGTGGCGATTAGAATTCTTGAGTTGTATTTCTTACATAATTCATATCCATGATATATTTTCTATGCTTTCCAATTCGTTTTTTTAAAGTTGACTGAGGGGGACTTCCCTGGCGGTCCAACGGTTGAGACTCCACGCTGCCACTGCAGGGGCCACAGGTTTGATCCCTGGTCCAGGAACTAAGATCCCACATGCCCCACAGCATGGCCAAAAATTAAAAATTAAAAAAATAAAGTTGACTGAGGACTTAGAGCTTCTTGCAAAGCAATATAACTAGAGACTCCCTCTTAAAAAAAAAAAATTCCTTCTTAATTCTCTCACTCACGTCTGGTTTGACAGTAATTTTCAACTGGTCTCTATCTAATATTTCCAAAACATTCAACTGACATTTCATAGAAACAACTCTTTCTTTTTCATGCTTATGTGTCATCAGTTTATGTAATTTTAATTAAATTAATTATACTCTGGCAAACAGCTGTCATAAGCAATTTTGGGATCAAACACAACAGATTCTTATTAGGCATCTAACAAAACTGGTAGGAAGAAGTATGTAGATATTCCAGAGATGGACTCACTAATCCAAAGCATTTAGCAGGCTTGGGCATTAGTCAATATGTTTATTTGGAGGGAATGGAAAGTGTTGATTCCAGAGAGTTCATTAAAACAAAACCGGTTAATGCTCATATACTAGTATAACCAACTCTGGGTGCATATATCTTAACATTCTTCTTCCATTATGTATCCACTTTATAAATGTTTACTGATATTCAGGATAGTGCCAGGCACTATTCTAGGCCCTGAAGAAGCACAGCTCACTGAAAAGGAAACTGGTATGTAAATGGGATGAAGAGGCAGGATGGAGAAGGAGGAATGTTAAGGAGCAAATCCCTTTACCTTCTCTCTACTCCATCCCTTCAAAATCACTGTCCCTCCATTCCCACTTAGCTAAAAAATGGCTTTAAATATCTTAGGATTGGCATGGCTATCACAGAAATCCCCATGGTAATACCACAATACCACCTACTACATTAACAGTATATATGTGTATATATATATATATATATATATATATATATATATACACACCTTATGTACTTTCCAGTGCTAATGAGATGATGCAATTGGTCCATTCAGAGAAAGCTGTGGCAATGGGAATTGGTATAATTCTCTTAAAAAGCAATTTGACAGTACTTGCAAAGAGCCTTAATAGAGATGTGACTCTCTTTTGACTCATCAGTACCACTCCTAGAAACTTTTCCTTAAGAAAAAGTCCTCCCTCCTTTTCACAAAGATGACACCAAAGGCAAAGAAGGAAGCCCCTGCCCCTCCCAAAGCCGAAGCCAAAGCAAAGGCTTTGAAGACCAAGAAAGCAGAGTTGAAATGTGTCCACGGCCAGAAAAATAAAAAAAAACATTCGCCTGTCACCCACCTTGCCACAGCCCAAAGCACTGAGGCTCAGGAGGCAGCCCAAATATCCTGCAAAGAGCACCCCAGGATAAACAAGCTTGACCGCTATGCCATCATCAAGTTCCCCCTCACCGCCAAGTCAGCCATGAAGAAGACAGAAGACAGCACACTTGTGGTCCTTGTGGATGGCAAGGCCAATAAGCATCAAATTAAACAGGCTATGAAGAAGCTCTATGACATTGACGTGGCCAAGGTGGACAACTTGACCAGGTCTGATGGAAAAAAGAAGGCATATGTTCGCCTGGTTCCTGACTATGATGCTTTGGATGTTGCCAACAAAATTGGGATCACCTAAACTGAGTCCAGCTGGCTAATTCTAAATATAAAAGTTTTCACACAAAAAAAAAAAAGAAGAAGAAGAAGAGAGAAAAAAAGAGAGAAAGAAAGAAAGAAAGAGGGCTTCCCTGGTGGCGCAGTGGTTGAGAGTCTGCCTGCCGATGCAGGGAACGCAGGTTCGTGCCCCGCTCCGGGAAGATCCCACATGCCGTGGAGCGGCTGGGCCCGTGAGCCATGGCCGCTGAGCCTGCGCGTCCAGAGCCTGTGCTCCGCAATGGGAGAGGCCACAACAGTGAGAGGCCCACGTACTGCAAAAAAAAAAAAAGGAAAAAAGAAAGAGAGAGAGAGAGAAAGAAAGAAAGAAAGTTCTATCCAAAAGAGAATGGCCACATGCCTAATATTTACTACAACCTTATTTGTGATAGTGAAAGTTTGAAACATATGAATAAGTAACTTACGGCATGCAACATTGTATAACTTACCACTGAGTATGTAACAGAAAACATTTGATTACATATTAAATGAAAAAAGATATAATTTGCTCAACTATACTGAGAACCACTGAATTATATACTTTTAAAGGGTGAACTTTTGGGAATTCCCTGGTGGTCCGGTGGTTAGGACTCTGTGCTTTCACTGCCAGGGCCTGAGTTCAATCCCTGGTCGGATCCCCGTGTGGCCAAAAAAATATAAAAAAATAAAAGGGTGAACTTTGTGAATCATATCAATTTCTTTTAAAAAGATAAAATTCTCCATTTTTACTTTTGTGTCAGCCAAGATCAGCAGAAAACAGATACTCAATGTGTGTAACTGAAGAAAGTTAATGAAGGGACAGTGTATAAAGATGCTGGCAGGGTTGAGGGAAACCAACAAGGGATAATGAAATACCCCAGGGCTAATGCTGAGAAGCCATTATCAACCATAGGCCTGAAGGGGCAAAGAGATGGAACCAGTGCTCAGAGCAACAGCTGAAGGAGAGGGAGGGCCAGTAGGAACTTTGAGGAATACAGCGCTTTCTCTCTCTCTCTCTCTCTCTCTCTCTCTCTCTCTCTCTCTCTCTCTCTTCCTGTGGTACCTCCCACTGGCTGAACCCAAGAGGAAGCCTAAGGGCAAGTGACCCCAGATGACACTGCCCTTCAAGGTCAGCCTCTAGAGAAGGATGGAGAGGAGTGGATCTGGAAGCAGATTATCTAGCAGGTATGTGATCATATAGCAATGTGAGAACCATCTAAACATATGGCCGAGGGTTTCCCTGGTGGCGCAGTGGTTGAGAGTCCGCCTGCCGATGCAGGGGACGTGGGTTCGTGCCCCGGTCGGGGAAGATCCCACATGCCGCGGAGCGGCTGGGCCCGTGAGCCATGGCCGCTGAGCCTGCGCGTCTGGAGCCTGTGCTCCGCAACGGGAGAGGCCACAACAGTGAGAGGCCCACGTACCAAAAAAAAAAACACAAAAAAACCCAGCACATATGGCCGAGGACCTTAAGGGGACCTGGAAAATCAGGGTTTGTAGGGATAAAAAGTGGAGGAAGTTAGAGAACAGGTAGGATGGGTAGAGGGGGCAGGAAAGATTTAACTCAGGCTGAGACAAGGATGAGAGCCAGACGCGGGAATGATTTATTGTTTGGTCAAATACTGAGCTAGAGTCTGAACTCTGGAAGAGATTAATAGGAGATACAGAGCTAAATCAGAGTGTAGCATTAGAAATTCTTCCCCTATTGGCTATTACCCTGTATGTCTCCTTCCCAGCTTAACTTCATGCCTTCAACAAGTAATTGTTCAGTACCTATTATGTGCCAGGAACTGTTAGGCCCTGGGGATTGAGGAAGGAACAAAATTAACTTAACATCCTCACTCTCCTGGAGTTTACATCCTGGTAGGGGGAAGAGACAACAGATAAGTAAATATAAGTCAAGGGTGATAGGTGCTATAAAGAAAAGCACAGGAGAGAATGGAAATAAAATTCTGCCCGTTCTACCTCTTAAAAAAAGCCCATACATGCATTCACACAGCAGAGCTCCTGAGTAAATCAGGACTTTGATATCTCTCACCCGGCCTAATATCAGACTATCCTAACTGATCTTCCTGCCTGCAGCACACTCCAACCAGTCCTCCACTCTGCTATGAGGATCTTTCTGAAACAAATCTTGTCAGTACCCTGCTTTAAAAAGTACCCTCCAGGAACTTCCCTAGTGGTCCAGTGGTTAAGAATCGCCTTCCAAGGCAGGGGACACAGGTTCGATCCCTGGTCGGGGAACTAAGATCCCACATGCTGCGGGGCAACTAAGCCCAAGCCCACGCACCTCAACTGTAGAGCCCACGCATTCTGGAGCCTGTGTGCCACAACTAGAGAGAAGCCTGGGCTCCACAACTAGAGAGAGAAGCCTGCACTCTGCAACTAAGACTCGACAAAAAATAAAATAAATTAAATTAAAATAAATAATGTTAATGTTAAAAAATTAGGGCTTCCCTGGTGGCACAGTGGTTGAGAGTCTGCCTGCCGATACAGGGGACATGGGTTCGTGCCCCAGTCTGGGAAGATCCCACATGCCGCAGAGCGGCTAGGCCTGTGAGCCATGGCCGCTGAGCCTGCGCGTCCGGAGCCTGTGCTCCGCAACGGGAGAAGCCACAACAGTGAGACGCCTGCGTACCGCCAAAAAAAAAAAAAAAAAAAAATTGTTTATACTGAGCCTGCACTCTAGATCCCGCTAGCCACAACTACTGAGGCTGCGTACCACAACTACTGAAGCCCATGCGCCTAAAGCCTGTGCTCTGCAACAAGAGAAGCCACCACAGTGAGAAGCCCATGCACTGCAACAAAAAGTAGCCCCTGCTCGCTGCAACTAGAGAAAGCCAGCACACAGCAACAAAGACCCAATGCAGCCAAAAATAAATAAATAAATTTATTTTTAAAAAGATTGTTTAAATAATCAGTAAAAAGTACCCTCCAATGCTTTTATTTGCTTACCATGTGGAATAAGGCCTAACCTCCTTATCATGGACCTTATCTTCTGGATCCATCACTTGCATGTACCTCTTTCATTCTCCTCTTCTATCAACTGTAATTGTCTGTAGTCTATTGAATGCTGCACTGTCTCTCATTTCTGTACCATTGTCCATACTGCTCTTTCCGTTTGGAACCTTCCCACCTCCTCCCAAGGTTGGCAATCTTCTTATTCTTTTAAGCCCATTAACTGCCACCTTTTTGGTCAAGCTTCCCTGACCTTCCCTGGTGTGAGGGAGTATCTTCCAGTTCCCACCTTTGTGTTATGAGTATATCTTACTGTATAGGTACCTCTAAATGTACTTATCATACCATATAATTCTAGTTCTTGGAGCTCAGGTGTACATGATGGGGTTAAATATGTTCCATGGGTCAGGGACCCTATATTCTTTTGTTCATGTGTGACCATCTTTTGTTACTTATTCAACCTAAAAACTAGAATTGACAACTTACATATATTCCCCCATCCAGTGCTTAATCTTTTTTTCTTTCAGTTTTATTGAGATATAACTGATATAGAGCACTGTGTAAGTTTAGACGTACAGCATAATGATTTGAATTTCATACATTATGAAGTGATTACCACAATAAGACTAGTGAACATCTATCATCTCTTATAGATACATAATAAAAGAAAAAGAAAAAAATTGTTTTCCTTGTGATGAAAATTCTTTGGATTACTCTCTTAACAACTTTCATATATAACATACAGCAGTGTTCATTATATTACTCATGTTGTACATTACATCCCTAGTACTTATAACTGGAAGTTTGTACCTTTTGACCACCTTCATCCAATTCCCCTTCCCCTCCCCATCCCCTCCCCATACCCTTGCCTCTGGTAACCATAAATCTGACCTCTTTTTCTTAGAGTTTGTTTGCTTGTTTCTTTGGGGGGTTTTTGAAGTATAACTGACCTACAGCACTACGTTAGTTCTTGGTGTTCAACACAGTGATTTGATATTTTTATACATTACAGAATGATCACCACCCCATTGCTTAATCTTGTGTTTATCATTTTCTTGCTCTTAAAAAGATTTTTATGTAAAAAATAAACATTTTAGGGCTTCCCTGGTGGCACAGTGGTTAAGAATCCGCCTGCCATTGCAGGGGACAAGGGTTCGAGCCCTGGTCCAGGAAGATCCCACGTGCCGCAGAGCAACTAAGCCCACAACTACTGAGCCTGCGAGCCACAACTACTGAGCCCGCGTGCCACAACTACTGAAGCCCACGCACCTAGAGCCCATGCTCTGCAACAAGAGAAGCCACCGCAATGAGAAGCCTGTGCACCGCAACGAAGAGTAGCCTCCACTTGCCACAACCAGAGGAAGCCCGCACACAGCAACGAAGACCCAACGCAGCCAAAAATAAAAAAAAATTAAATTAAAAAAAATTAAAAAAACAAAAACCATTTTATTAAAAATAATATATATATATTTTTTCTGTACCATGCGGCTTGCAGGACCTTAGTTCCCCAACCAGGGATCAGAGCCATGCCCTCAGCAGTGATAGCTGTGGAGTCTTAACCACTGGACCACCAGGGAATTCCAAAAAAATTATTTTTAAAAATTGTCCTAGCTTTATAAAAATTTAAAGTTAAAAAGTCTTGCTTCTTTAGGGAACCCTCCTACACTGTTGGTGGGAATGTAAATTGGTACAGCCTCTATGGAGAACAGTATGTAGGTTCCTTAAAAAACTAAAAATAGAGCTACCGTATGATCCAGCAATCCCACTCCTGGGCATATATCTGGAGAAAACCATAATTCGAAAATATACATGTACCCTAATATTCATTGCAGTGCTATTTATAATAGCCAGGACATGGAAGCAACCTAAATGTCCATCAACAGAGGAATGGATAAGGAAGATGTGGTACATATAAACAATGGAATATTACTCAGTCATTAAAAAGAATGAAATAATGCCATTTGCAGCGACGTGGATGGACCTAGAGATTGTCATACTGAGTGACGTAAGTCAGACAGAGAAAGACAAATATCATATGATATTGCTTGTGTGTGGATTCTAAAAAAATGGTACAAATGAACCTATTTACAAAAGAGAAATAGAGTCATAGATGTAGAAAACAAACTTATGGTTACCAAGGGGTAAAGGGGGGGAGGCAGGAGGGATAAAATGGGAGATTGGGATTGACATATATACAACACTATATATAAAATATATAACTAATAAGAACCTACTGTATAGCACAGGGAACTATATAATGACCTACATGGGAATAGAATCTAAAAAAGAGTGGAGGGACTTCCCTGGTGGCGCTGTGGTTAAGAATCCACCTGCCAGTACAGGGGACATGGGGATCAATCCCTGGTCAGGGAAGATCCCACATGCTGCGGAGCAACAAAGCCCATGCGCCACAACTACAGAGCCTGCGCTCTAGAGCCCATGAGCCACAACTTCTGAGCCCACTTGCCGCAACTGCTGAAGCCCAGGTGCCTAAAGCCCGTGCTCTGCAACAAGAGAAGCCACCACAATGAGAAGCCTGCACACGGCAACAAGGAGTAGCCCCTGCAACTAGAGAAAGCCCATGTGCAGCAACAAAGATCCAACGCAGCCAAAGATAAATAAATTTTTAAAAAATTTGTATATGTCTATGTATTTACATACATACATAAGTATATATTTGTGTGTGTGTGAACATGCATACATATTTCCAAAACATATATTATTAATTTTAGTTGTTTTGTTTATTAAAGTAGTATCATTCCCTACATAATAACCTGGGAACTTTTTTTTTAAATTTAACTACAGTTGATTTACAATATTGTGTTAGTTTCAGGTGTATAGCTTCAGATTCTTTTCCATTATAGGTTATTACAAGATATTGAATATAGTTCCCTGTGCTATACAGTAAATCCTTGTTCTTTATGTATTGATATTTTATACATAGTGGTGTGTCCTGGGACTTCTTTTTCACCTTTCATGTTTTATTGCTAAGATCCATCTCAGGTTTGTTGCCTGGAGCTGAGTTTATTTATGGTTGCTGCTGTCGACTATTTCAACATGTAAATATGCTAATATTACTTTGTTGCTGGCAGCAAAGGCTCTTGGTGCCCTGTATTCTTCCCTTTGGCCCACAACTGGTTTTAGCCAAATATGTGGTAGCCAGTTTTGTGGGGCCTCCCATATACTGACAATGCCCACCGCAAGTGCTAGGCCGTAGGCCTCTCCAATTTCTGCTTTAAGGCCTTCTCAAAAGCCACAAGAGCCTTCTCAGCCCTCTCCCAAACACAGACTGAAAGTAAAGAGCATTAACCCTCAACCAATGGGGGGTGTGAGCCAAGGGATAAATGCCCCAAGGTCCCTTTCTTCAGATGGACAATTCTGGGAGGCATTTTTTTTCTTACACAGGATTTTTAAAAATATTTATTTATTTATTTATTTGACTGTGCTGGGTCTTAGTTGCAGCACGCGGGATCTTTGTTGCTGTGTGTGGGATCTTAGTTGCAGCATGTGGGCTCTTAGTTGTTGCATGAGGGCTTTTAGTTGTGACACACAGTATCTTCAGTTGCGGCACACAGGACCTTTAGTTGTGGCATGTGAATTCTTAGTTGCGGCATGTGAACTCTTAGTTGCAGCATGTGGGATTTAGTTCCCTGACCAGGGATCGAACCCAGGCCCCCTGCATTAGGAGCACAGAGTCTTAGCCACTGGACCACCAGGGAAGTCCCTGGGAGGCATTTTGTATATTTCTCAGAGGTCTCCATGGAATCACACTCCTTATGTTGGTGTTTCCTGCTACTTTGCCTCAATCTCACCCTCTTATTCACCCATGCTGCCTGAGGTCACTTCTCAAATGAACAACTTGCACCCAAGTCCTCATCCCAGTCTCTGCTTTTGAGGACTTCAAACTAATACAACCAGTTTCCTGATAATGAGCATTTGGATTGTTGCAGGTTTTTGCTATTGCAAAAGTGCTACTACGAATATTCGTATAAAACCCACTGGTGCACAAGTGCAAGAATTTCTCTTGCATATTTATACAGGAGTAGACTTGTTGGGTCAAAGACTAAGTGAACTTTCAGCTTTACAAGATAATTCCAAACTGCTAACCAAAGTGGTTTTTACCAATTTACGGTTTCAACAACATTGTATACAAGATCTTATTGATCCAAATCCTCTTCAACACTTGGTTTTGTCAGATTTCTTAATTTTCACCTCTCAAATAGATATCGAATAGAATCTCATTGTGGTCTCAATTTGTACTTCTTGATGATTAATGAGGTTGAACATGTATTCATATATTTATTGACCACAAATGTTTCGTCTTTGGGGAAATGTCTCTTCAAAGCTTTTGCCCATTTTTCCATTGCTTGACTATCTTTTCCTCATTAATTTTACGAATTCTTTTACAGTTATGGTTATTCTCCTTTGAAACTCAGAAGCTCAAGATCAAATTAACCATAATCTTCACTGAATATTACCTTTTTCCTGGTTACAAAATTAATGCATGCTTGTTGTAAAAGAAACATGTAAAGAGTACAGACATGTTTAACTTAGAAAGTCTTCCTGCTGTCAGCTCCAGCCTGCCTCCAAGTAGGAATAATTCCCATGAATTGTTTGCCATCCCATATTTTGAGGATTTTGTTGTCACATCTCTCTCCCAGATTAGACTGGAATTTCCCAAGGGTAAGGACTGTGTTGTATTCATCTTTGTATCTTCAGGCCCAGGCACAGTGCCTGGTTTAGACCTGGAACGCAATACATTATTGCTGAATGAATTGCTGAAAGTTGGGTTAGAACAGAAATTTTGAAGTTACAAGAAGACTTCAGTTTGGAACAGAGGATTCAAGTAAAAGTGGGAGATAGCACTGGTAAAATGTGTTAGGGTTTGATTACCAAAAGTCTTGGCCGTTAGGCCAAAGTGTTTGATTTTTATCTTGGAGGCAGTCATCCAGGGAGGCATTCAAGACTTTTCAGGTGGAGGGAGGTTATTTGTTCTTATGTTTTTACCAGTAACAGAATTAGAACAAAACATTGACAGTCCAGTCATCTAATGGCAATGTACAGGATGTAAAGCGGAGGAGGTTGGGGAAAATGAAACTGAAGACAGAAAAATGAATGAATCAAGAAGTTATTAACTTCTGGGGGGACATAGGCACCCATGAAAAACATGAGAACTATGTTTCTGTCAGAAAAATAGGCATAAACCCGAGCCCATGCACTTTTTAAGAACCCTTTGCTCTTGGGTTTGTTAGTCTAAGAGTGAGAGAATAAGAACCTGAACTATGGGGCCAGGATGTGTTCATTCATTCAGACATGTTTATCCATCACCTGCTACATGCAAGGCACTGGGCTGAGTGCTGAGAACAGTTTGAGGCGTGGGGTATGGTATGGCATGGTGGCCAAGAGCATAGATTCTGAGCCCAACGGTCTGATTGCAAACCCCTGCCAGAGGTTTGGGACCTTGGCTAATTTACTGAAGTCATCTACACCCCACAGGTGTTTTACAGAGACAGTACTATCACCACCCTCGTGATTAAGGGGATCTTACATCTGTATAAAGCACTTAGAATTCACAACATGCAGGGAGCCCTCAGCAGAGTTGTAAGGCAGAAACCAGAGTGGAGAGCAAGAGGAGGAAGCAGAGGGCATGGGCTTGATTTCAAGAACTTTTGTTAAAATAGAGGAGAGAGAAGACTAGAAGGGGAAGTGAGGCCAAGGAAGGTTTTTTTGTTTGTTTGTGTTGTTTTTAAGATGAAAAGATATCCTAACTGCTCACAGGGAGGATGTAGTAGAGTGGGAGAGGCTAAAGACACATCACTGATGATCTGTTCCTTCCCGCTAAGGGTACCCAGATGTCGGGAGGGGAGGGCTTTCTGGCAAAGGTGAAAGGCCCGGCTTTAGCTAGGAAGCCACTTCCGCTGGCGAGCTGGAGGAGTGGCGCTGAGCGTTGCCTGGCTGCAGGTGCCGGCTCAGAAGTAACCACAGGCAAGCGAGAAGGAATGTCACCAGTGGGGGAGGGGCGAGGAGCGGCGGCTGGTGGGAGGTCTGAGGAGAGAGAAGAAAAAATTTTGCCATACCATTTAAAAATGGGATGGTCAGAAACCAGAGGAAGCAGACTAGACCGCCAGGAGCTGGTAAATTTGTAAGGGTACTGATCTGCCTGGTTGGGTAACTTCCGGTGGTCCTGGGAACTCCAAGAGGAGGGAAGCATCTAAAGAAGGGGTGGTGAGTGCCAAATGTCATGGTGGTGAAGTTGGGGAGAATGGGGACGGATAGGGGACCGCTGGATTTGCCAGCTGACTGGTCATTACTGAAGTAGGGTCTGGAGGGTCACTGTAGTGTCAAAGCAGATGAAGTCATGGCAGAGAAGAAAGGAGAGAAAAAATGGCAGGGCAGTAAAGCACATGCACTCCAAGAATACTGACTGTGAAATGAAAGGGCAAAGTAAGACATTAACCAAAGAAAGTGACTAAGTCAGTGAGGTGTATTTTTCTTTCTAAAGGTCGGGAAAGCTTTGTATACATAATTATTTTATTTATGTATATATTTATTTATTTATTTGCCACACCGCCCAGCTTGCAGTAATCTTATTTCCCCAACCAGGGACTGAACCCGAGCCCCCTGCAGTGGAAGCATGGAGTCCTAGCCACTGGACCACGGGGGAATTCCCTAATTATTATTATTTTTTAATAAGGCAAAGGCAGCAATTGTACTAGGGCTCCCCAAAGTCAGCAGGGGTGTGATACAAGCATAACATGGTAATAAACAGCTCCTCTGAGCCAGATGTTTTCCATAAGACGACGTTATCACCAATTTATAGAGGAAGAAACTGAGGCTTAGAAAGTGAAGTCACTTGCCCCAAATCACACTGCTAGTATGGGGCAGAGTCAGGATGTGAACCCAGGTCTTATGGCTCTAAAGCACCAATGCTTGTCTACTCGTATACCACAGATAAGCAGAAAAGCTGGCACTACTCAGGAGGAGGGACTGAGGGAAGGAAGAAAGAGTTGGGAGAGATGTGTGTACTAATGATTTGTGTTTATTTAGAATTACTCTCCTTCCCACTCACATATGTAAATGTATGGACTGTTGAAGTTGGCATTATTCAGAAAGCCTTGCTTTACGTAGGAGAAAATTCAAGCCAGAGAACTGAGGTGACCTTTCTGTAGTAAGAGGATTTGTTGGCATGGTCTAAAAAGTTACAGCTGAAGACTCAGGACAATTGCGTGGTCAATTGATTCACCCAACCCTCTACCCAAATGGTTGCTTCATTGGAGCATCAATCTCCTAGTTCAAGGGAATGGAGGTGAAAACAGTTTGCACATATTGACAAATTGTTTATTACGATTATCAACCTGAGACCTTTTGTGGTATATTCTCATCTATGAATGTTTTCTGAGAGGTGACTTCAAAATATCTGCCTAAAGAACAGATCTCATTTCTTTTTGCTAAACTCTCATGTGCAATGAACACAGAGTAAACCAAAACCAAACCATAGTCCAAAGAGAACTGTGTAGTGTTATGGTCGGGTCACAGGCTCTGGCCAGGGATAGAAACAGAGCTTTGGTGAGCAAACTGGGCAACTAGGACCTAAGGTCAGGACACAGGGGGCAGACCCTGTTGCCACACCAAAGTCCCAGCCCCAGAGGTCACAACAAAGGCAGGGGAGAAAATGCTAGGGTTCATGGGCATTTAGTAGACCAGGAAAGAACTGGAAAAGCAGATCTGAGCAGAAAAGAGGTAGCCATCTGACCCAGCTTGCAAATTAACCTCTACATGCCCACAAATGCAATTTTAAATGATCTAATAGCCATATTAAAAAGAGTGAAAAGAAATAGGTGAAATTAAATTTAATGTATTTTATTTAACTCAATATATCAAAAGTATTATCATTACAACTTCTAACCAATATTGCCAATAGTTTACATTTCTTTTTTCATCCTACATCTTCCAGATCTAGGATATATTTTATACTTGCAGCACGCATCTCAGTTCAGACTGGCCCCATTTCAAGTGCTCAGTGAATCATGTATCAAGCAGCCCAAGCTTAAAGAAAATTGAATTATTTTGTCTAAATATTTTTCTCCTCTTTCTTTTTTTCTTTCTTTCTTTCAAAACATGTTGAATTGGGTAGGACTGAATTATGAGGAAGTGGATGAAAACTCTCAGATTCTAAGAGTCTCCAGTTTGAAATTTTAAATGTTTCAGGTACAGCACTCCCAGTCGATTTTCTTTCTATCCCCGAGAAATGGCTTTTTTTATTTGTTTGTTTGTTTTTAGATCCACGGTGCACAGAATCGCTTGGGAAGCTAAAAAGGCAGGGAATGTGATGCAGGTGCCTGCTACCAAATGTTCATTCCTTCTGTTCACTTGTTCGTTTATTTTTTTCCTCTTAACAACAGTTACTAAACAGCAACCATGGGTCAGTGCACCTAGGGCTAGTTTTACAGGCATATTCCCTGGCTTGTGAAACCTACAATTTAGCAGAAAATCCAGGCAAATAAGTAAAATAAAATGTAGTAAGTGTTGTGATAGGGGAGATATGAGGGAGGGGCTGAGTGGCTACTTAGGAGAATAATTTAACCCATCTTGGAGAGATAAGAGAAGGCCTTTGGAGTGGAGGAGGGAATGAAGATTGCCTAAAGAGTGGCTAAAAGGGAGAAGGGAGGGCTAAAAAATGCTCGAGGCAGAAAGAGCAGAGGTAGGGAAGGCCCAGAAGCTTTTTGTGTAACTGAGAAAAGCTTGGTGCGATTGGGGCCCCCAGGGTGAGAGGTAAGGCTGGTATCATGCATTTTTCTCTGGTCAGCCTATTTAACAGTGGGAGCCGGAAGGCAGGATGTTGACAAATCTGGAATAGGCAGGCCCAGCACAGGAAGTACTCCACCCCAAAAGTATTCCTTCACCAGTTCAGTTCAACTTTACTAGTTACAGACTCAAGTGGGTTAACTAGCTCTTCTTTATAAAAGCAAGAATTTCTCCTACAGTGATTATTCTCTTTTCAGATTATGTCAGGCCTTGATACTGTATTTCTGATTCAGAAAATTGAACATGATTGAAGTTCCATGTACCAAAGGACAAATAAAAGTACGTATAAAATTCAGGAGTGGAACTAATGAAGCAGTGTTAATCCTGCCCAGGGGAGGTCTGAGCAGGCTTCACACAGCAGATGACACTTAATAGCCATTATTTACTAAGTATCAGGTACCGTTCTAGTGGTTTACATTCTTAGCTCACTTTATCTTCATAAAAACTTTAGATACCACAATCCCTGCTTACAGATAAAGAAATTGAGGTACAAAGAAGTAAAATAACTTGTCTAGAGTCACACAGTTTGTAGAGGGTAAAGCAGTTTGGTCCAGAACTCTTCATTAACCCCTCTGTCACATCCTGGGGCTGCAGGTGTTTGCATATGCCTGGATTGTGTGGCGGTGAAGCATTGACAAAGAATCAGAGATCAGACTGATGAGAGAGGCAGTGACTAAACCATGCAGAGTTTCAGCACGAGCACCTTGAAGGCAGGCTCAGAATAGCCTTTAGGTTAATGTTTTTTACTATTTCAGTGCATGTATATAAATGATTGCTAGTGATCATATCTTTGAATGTAGTTACATTAAGAGAACATTATATTCAAATCCAAATTTACACAAACCACATTTCGAGTGGTGATTCATTATTGCCTCAACAGATTCCCACAGGATCCCTAAGCTATCAAGAAGAGCCAACCCCTGTCATTAGCTGTAAGATGCAAAAGCTCAAAAAAAGCTCATCATTGACAGAGGAGGTATAAGCCCCATTAGGGGGAGAGGCTACAGTTGCCCCCACTCTTGGCCCTTCACCCACAGGACCTCCACATTCACAACACGGCTCCTTCCTCTCTAAGAACTAAAAAACAAACAGCAAGGCCCCTTTCTCTTTTTAGCCAAAGTAGAATGGGCAAACAGGAAACTGGTGCCCTCCACCCCCCGGCCCCTTGTACACACATACCAACCCGGAAAGCCGGCGCTTCTTTCTCCCAGCTGCCCTTGCAGCTGTCCAGGACTTTTTAAAGAGAGCGCTCCAAAAATCTTCCAGGGAAACTTGAGTGATTCTAGTAATCTCTCTGCACAGAAGGCACCTTTGATTTCGGGGAATGATATTTCTTCCTGACGCCCCATGTTATACAGAGCTACTGCATCTTTTATTTATTTATTTATGCCTGCATTGGGTCTTTGTTGCTACGCGTGGTCTTTCTCTAGTTACAGTGAGCGGGGGCTACTCTTCATTGCAGTGTGCAGGCTTCTCATTGTAGTGGCTTCTCTTGTTGCGGAGCACAGGCTCTAGGCACACAAGCTTCAGTAGTTGTGGCACGCAGGCTCAGTAGCTGTGGCACACGGGCTTAGTTGCTCCGTGGCCTGTGGGATCTTCCCAGACCAGGGCTCGAACCCATGTCCCCTGCATTGGCAGGCAGATTCTTAACCACTGCGCCACCAGGGAAGTCCCA
Organism: Phocoena phocoena; assembly: GCF_963924675.1. Lineage (NCBI taxonomy): Eukaryota > Metazoa > Chordata > Mammalia > Artiodactyla > Phocoenidae > Phocoena > Phocoena phocoena. The sequence continues at coordinate 140,354,346 of NC_089220.1, read as the reverse complement.
AACTACAGCATCTTTTAAAACCATGGTCTCTGATGACCATAGTCACTGGGTTGGTGGGCAGAAAATCTCATCTCTTGAGCCCCTGACCTGACCTTGGGGAGGCTGTGTGGATGGGTCCTCCCAGCAAACCCAGATAGATCCTTTTGGGAGGTGGCACCGGGGAAGAGCTAGGCTTCCAGTGTGGTGTGTGCATTGGCCTCCCCTGATATGCCTGGGCCACTTCCTTTCCTGTCAGGGTCATAAAGAGTCCTTCTCCTTCCACCCACCACTTCCTTCATTGGGAAGGTCAAGGAGAAACTGGTGAGATCATAGTTTTTTTGAATAGGGTTTTCAAAAATAGAGTCAACTTTGCTTCTGCTGTAGACACCCTTGATTTGTACAGAAGTGACTAACTGGGGCTCAGTTATATAATGACAGGCCTGAAGATTTGGACATCAGTTTGAACCCACTTCCTATTTTTAATAATTATTATCATTCATTGTCCACTTACCATTTGTCATTCATTGTGCTAACAGCTTTACTAACATGTACTATCTTGTTTAACCTTCAAATGATGAAAATGATTTTTATTCACATTTTACACATCAAAAAACTGAGGATAAAAATAATTAACTGACTGGCTCAAGATCACACAGCTAGTGAGTGGTTGATCTGTAATTCAAAGTCAACTGGGCCTGACACATGCTGTAAGATGCTTCCTTCAGGCAGGCCTATATATTGATATAGAGGAAAATACTAGGCATGCCATTGTGATTGATGGGGTCCAAAAGACTCATGTGTTTGGAAAGACTGGCAGTCCAGTGAGCAGAGAAAATAGCATGTTAGAGTCCCACATTCGGAAAAGTTAATTCCTTAGTCTTTACATCTTTATCTAGTGTGGGATCACCTGTCCTAAATATCTGAATTATTTTCATAAGAGATCCTGTTTCCACCCCAGCACTGCAGGGAAACCTCCTTAAGCCTTTCCAGATCCACCCAGTTTATATGAATCTCTCCAGGTCCTATTCCTTCCTAACGAATTCTTTGCAGCCCAATAATTTCTTACTCAGCCTATCTTTTCTTCAAAACTGTAAGCTCCAAGGAGCGAAGCCTGGTTGTTAGCCATCTCCCCATACCTAACCCCATTTCTAATCTGTGCTTATGCTTCCTCTATTACAGTGCAAAGATGGCCCAGTTGTGGCCCAGCTTCCCTCAGGAATCTCCTTTGACTAAGGCATGCCTGAAAGATTCTTTTCTTCTCTAAGTTTCAACAGCGTGTATAGACTAGCAGTTATACCTTAACTAGTTTTCTTTCATAAAGATACCTTTTTTTTTTTTCTGCTGCAAATGATACTGAAAGCTCTTCAAGAACTAGGGCTATATCTTCTGCTTTTTACATTGATAAATCCATTTTCAGCCTAGAGCACACACTGTGGGCCACTCTCCCTGTGGATCTGAGTGAGGATAATCCTATCCTCAGAATCATTCTTGTGTCTGGGGGTGGGCGGAAGGATAGACTGGAAGTTTGGGATTGACATGTACACACAGTTATATTTAAAATGGATAACCAACAAGGACTTAGTATATAGCACAGGGAACTCTGCTCAATATTATGTAGCAACCTAAATGGGAAAAGAATTTGAAAAAGAATAGATACATGTATATGTATGACTGAATCACTTTGCTGTACACCTGAAACTATCACAACATTGTTAATCAACTATACTCCAGTATAAAATTAACAGTTAAAAAAAAGAAGAATTATTCTTGATCCATCTGTCTCTGGAATGTCTGGGCCTCCTCGGCTTTAAGACCTTCATTCATTCATTTGACAACTTTTTTTATGTGTTCGTTTCACGTAAGTTTTCGGGAGTAAAAGATAAGTAATAAGGCTCTTGCCCCCAGGAAACTCAGAGTCTGGTGAGAGCAACAGATACACGTTACACAATACACAAATGATGGTAAGTATGCAGGTAGGAGAAGTGCAGTGAAGGCTTCCCAGAGAAGGTGATGCATGAGTTGAATTTGAAAGACAAGGAAGAATAAAAAGCACTGGGGTGAGATGGAGGTCTTTTCAGGCAGAGGAAGCAACTTACACAAAAGTGAGAGTATGCAGCGTTCAGGGAACTACACGCTCTTAAATGCGAGAGGAATGAGACCAGTCAGAGAGGTAGGCAGGGGCCAGATCACAAAGTGCCTTTTGGAGCATGCTAAGGAATTTGACCTTATCCCACAAGTCAGGAGGATCGACTGCAAGATTTTATGTAAGGAGGTAACATCATCAAATTAATGGTTTGGATAAATCACTCTGGCTGCAGTATAGAGAGTAGACTGGAGTGAGGCAATACATGGAGCAAGACTGCAGCTGGAAGACCGATTAGGAGTTCAATGCAATAATCAGGATAAGTGACAGTAGCATGAACCAAACTAGTGACGGTGGGAATAGAGAAAGTTGTCGGATAAGAGAGATATTAAGAAAGTAGAATAATAAGAGTTGGTAACTAATTGGATTTGGGAGTTGAGGGAGAGGGAAGAATCAAGAATCACAATCCAATTTCTTTTTTTTTAAACGAAAACTGTGATCTTTTTTATTTTTTAAAAAATATTTATTTATTTGGCTGCGCCACGTCTTACTTGCGGCACCCAGGATCTTCGTTACCGGGTGAGGGATCTTCATTGGCATGCGGGATCTTTTAGTTGTGGCATGTGGGATCTTTAGCTGCGGCATGCAAACTCTTAGGTGAGGCATGTGAGGTCTAGTTCCCTGACCAGGGATCGAACACGGGCCCCCTGCATTGGGAGTGCGGGGTCTTGGCCACTGGACCACCAGGGAAGTCCCACTATCCGATTTCTTGTTTCTGTGATTGGGTGGTGCCTCTGTGGAGATTTGGAACATAAAAGGAAGAACCTTATCCCTCAAGTCAGGAGGATCTACTGAAAGATTTTTATGGAGAATAGCTGTTTTATGGAGAATAGTGAGGATGGAGACATTTGGACATAGTGAATTTGAGGTGTCTGCTGGACATCCAAGTGGAGCTGTCTAGAGGCAGTTGATATAATGGCCTGACCTCCAGGAGGAGATCAGAGCTGTAGATATTGGAGAGTTGAATGCATAGAGAAGATAGTTGAAGTCATGAGGACAGATAAGATCACTCAGAGGCAGTGTTTGGGTGAGAAGATGGTGCGGGATTTCACCATTTAAGGAGCGAGCTATGGGACTTCCCTGGCGGTCCAGTGGTTAAGACTCCATGCTCCCAATGCAGGGGGCACGGATTCAATCCCTGGTCAGGGAACTAAGATCCCGCACGCTGCATGGTACAGCCAAAAAAAAAGGAGTGAGCGAAAGAGTCCATGGTGGAGGCTGAGAATGACAAGCCAGAGAGATAGGAGGCAAGTTGGAAAAGGGGACCTAATGGACCTCGAGGTTTCAATCAGTTATTTTATGACTTTTAGCTGCAGGATGGGGCCAAGAATGAGCTTTCAGTGAATTGAAGAAAGATGTAAATGATGGTTAAATAGATATGTATATTTGTTGAAATTAATCAAGCTATATGCATATTATTTATGCATTTTATTGTATGTAAATTGTACCTCAATAAAGCACTCAGCATAAACATTTTGAAAGAAAATTTGAATGTGATCAAACATGCTGGGAGAAGAGCATACTGAGGGAAAGAAATTAAGGGAGAGAAAGGATGATTAAGGGGAAAAGGTCCTGAGGAGGTGGAAGAGAGAAGCTTTGAGCAGGTGGAAGGATTAGCTTTAGACAAGGGATTAGCTTTAGAAAGAGGCCTTCCTCTTTCACTGATAAGAGGAAGAAATGAGGAAGAAGGAATGTTTATGGAAGTGGATAAGTTGGATAGGAAGTAAGGTAGTAAGTTGAGTCTCTCTTTAATACTTTCTTTTCCCATGAAACTGGACTCCAAATGTGGTGGTTTTAGAAATATGCCTACAAATTCTTTGATACTCCTCCCTTCAAAAGGTGGAACTTAATCTCCTCCTTCTGAGTCTGTACCAGACTCATTTCTCATGAATAGACTATGAAAGAAATGATGATATGTCATTTCAGAAATTAGGCTATAAAGAAAGACTGCAACTTTTGTCTTGATAGGGTAACCAACCATCCTGATTTACCTTGAACTGAGGGATTTTCTGGGATGCAGAAATTTCAGTGCAAAAACCCAGACAGTTATGGGAAAATCAGGATGAGTTGGTTACCCTAGGCTTGATCCTGTTCTTTTCTCTCTTGGATCATTCACTCTGATAGAAGTTAGCTGCCATGTTATAAGCTGCCAAAAGAGAGGTCCACATAAAACTGAGGGAGACCTATGAGCAACAGCCAAGTAGGAACTGAGGCTTCAGTCCAACAGCCCAGGAATAACCAAGACCTACCAACTACATGAGTGAGCTTGGAAGCAGATCCTCCCTCAGTTAAGCCTTCAGATGAGACTGCAGCCCCTCTGCGCAGCTTGACTATAACTTTATGAGAGACCTTGAACCTTAACCACCAGGGAGCTCCAAATTTCTGACGCACAAAAACTGTGAGATAATGTTTCTTGTACATATAATTTCTTATACAGAAATAGATAACTAATCATCAGATCAATGAAAATGAGGGGAAAGTGGTGTGATAGGTTTCCAGGACCTAGCATGGTTGGACGACTTCTCCAGCAGCCCTAGACAACTCCAGACCATGTGTTTGTCTACTCCATATGCCACTGATATTATGCAATGTCCAACAGTATCTTTTTTTTCAACAGTATCTTTTGATAAAGGGATTTCTCCAAAATCTTATTTAGCTTTCTTACTGAGCTATTAATCATTAACACTATGACTGACTTTAAAATCTTTTTGGCCGGAATGTGACCTGTCACTGTTTTGGCTACAAAAAGTGTAACTTTAAAGGATAGCCATATATATATATATATACATATATATATATATGTATATATATATATATATATTTTTTTTTTTTTGGTGGTATGCGGGCCTCTCACTGTTGTGGCCTCTCCCGTTGAGGAGCACAGGCTTCGGACACGCAGGCTCAGCGGCCATGGCTCACGGGCCCAGCCGCTCCGCGGCATGTGGGATCTTCCCGGACCGGGACACGAACCCGCGTCCCCTGCATCGGCAGGTGGACTCTCAACCACTGCGCCACCAGGGAAGCCCAATAGCTTTATATTTTTGATCCCTTCTCTTATCTTTGGGAAGAAATCTTATCAAAGTTACATTAGGAAGCATTATTTTGTGGGTTTTTCTTCCTCTAGAAAAAAAAATATTTTTGATTATCAGATTGGCCACTGTGCTTTTTAAAAAATGGCACTAAAACTTCATTGACTTTATGACACTATTTGACCAAGTTTCATAATCTATATAATGAAACATATGTAGTGTACTAGGAACCAAGGGCAAGTAGACTACCAGTTTATTTATTTAAAAAAAATTTTGTTGACGTATAGTTGATTTACAATGCTGTGTTAGTTTCAGGTGTACAGCAAGGTGAATCAGTTATACATATATCTACTCTTATTTATTATTTATTTATTAATTTATATTATTAATATTTATTTTAAATTAATATTTATTAATTTATTATTATTTATTTTAAAATTGTAATGTATACATTTTAAAATATTTATTTATTTATTTACGCTGCATTGAGTCTTAGTTGTGGCATGCAGGATCTTGGTTGCAGCATGCAAACTCTTAGTTGTGGCATGCATGCAGGATCTAGTTCCCCTACCAGGGATCGAACCTGGGCCCCCTCCACTGGGAGCATGGAGTCTTACCCACTAGACCACCAAGGAAGTCCCTCTACTCTTTTTTAGATTCTTTTCCCGTATAGGTCATTACAGAATGGTTTTTTTTTTGGCTGCGTTGGGTCTTCGTTGCTGCACACAGGCTTTCTTTAGTTGCGGCAAATGGGGGCTATACTTCATTTCGGTGCATGGGCTTCTCATTGTGGTGGCTTCTCTTGTTGTGCAGCACCAGTTCTAGGTGCACGGGCTTCAGTAGTTGTGGCACGAGGGCTCAGTAGTTGTGGCTCAGTGGCTCTAGAGTGCAGGCTCAGCAGTTGCGGCGCACAGGTTTAATTGCTCTGCGCTTGTGGGATCTTTCCGGACCAGGGATCAAACCTGCATACCCTGCATTGGCAGGTGGATTCTTAACCACTGCACCACCAGGGAAGTCCCATAATTAGCACTTTTCTTTTTCAACTGTTCATCATAATTCATTACACTTGTGGATTACCCAGCCCCTGCACAGTCAGATTCACCCAATATATGTATTTGCACTGTATTCCTGGGCAGTGTTTCAGTTACAACTTTTTTCTGAGTTTGAAAGTATTCAGCGTCCTGATTTAACTTTCAACTAACTGATTTGAATTAATGATCCACTTTTGTGAATTGAAAATAAAATGTAACACAATGAAATTTAAAATTTAACACATAAACAATAACACATATTATGAAAAAATACATTAGTTTAGATTAACTGCATCATATCAACTGAACATTATTAGCTGAGACAAACTATAGAGCAACCTAAACTTTAAGAGTGAAACGACTATTGAGATGTTACATGATTTGAGAAAATCATGATTAATCTGACATTTAAAGTTTATGAAGTAGATGTGAATAAAAGCTTCTCATCCCACTAAAATATCCTGTAGATAACTTGATAGATCACTGGTTCAGGGACTTCATGTTGGAAAAGTGCTGGTAGATTGGGAGAAAATTGCAGTCACATGACTAGAGGACTCATTGAAGGGAAAAAGAGAAAGGAGAGCAAAAACTAAAAGGAAATGTACAGTGTGATCCCATTTATGTTAAAAAGTGAGCGTAAATTTTAAGTACATAGGAAAAAAGCACTAGAAGGAAAGTGTGTAGTGGTGATCAGTCTAGAGAGGGGAGAGGCTAGGAGAGCAAAGGGAACCATCACATTATACTCTATATATGCTTATCTTTTTTTTTTTTTTAAGGAACATTTATTTATTGGCTGCGTTGGGTCCTCATTGCTGCACGGGCTTTCTTTAGTTGCGGCGAGTGGGGGCTACTCTTCGTTGCGGTGCATGGGCTTCTCATTGTGGTGGCTTCTCGTTGTAGGGCATGGGCTCTAGGCGTGCGGGCTTTAGTAGTTGTGGCACGCAGGCTCAGTAGTTGTGGCTCACCCGCTCTAAAACTTAGGTTCAGTAGTTGTGGCGCACGGGCTTAGTTGCTCCGTGGCCTGTGGGATCTTCCCGGACCAGGGCTCGAACCCGTGTCCCATGCACTGGCAAGTGGATTCTTAACCACTGTGCTACCAGGGAAGCCCGTCTCACCTGTTTTTAAGTGTAGAGTTTAGCAGTGTTAAGTGCATTCACATTGCTGTGCAACCAATCTCCAGAACTTTTCTATCTTGAAAAAATGAAACTCTGTATCCCTTAAATAGTAACTCCCCATCTCATCTCCCTAACCCCTTAACCACTGTTCTTCTTTCTGTCTCCATGAATCTGACTACCCTGGGTACCTCATATAAGTGGAATCAGACAATATTTGTCCCTTTGTATCTGGCTTATTTCAATTAGCATAACATCGTCAAGGTTCATTCATGTGGTAGCATATGTCAGGACTTCATTCCTTTTTAAGGCTGAATAATATTCCATAGGATGTTTATACCACATTTGTTTGTTCATTCATCCATTGAGGGACACTTGGGTTGCTTCCACATTTTGGGTATTGTGAATAATGCTACTATGAACATGGGTGTACAAAAACCTCTTTAAGACCCTGCTGTCAATTCTTTTGGGTATATACCCAGCAGTGGAGTGGCTAGGTTGCCTGTCATGTTTTAATCTTTTATGGTGAGAATGTCTCATGTATTATTTGTATAATTTAAAACATATGGAGAAAAGAGTCAGGTACTGTTAAGAAAGCTGGGGGTAGAAGGGTGGAAAAGGTCCCTGCCCTCACAGAGTTTATGTGTATTTTTCTCCACAGGCCTTCCTAATTTGGAGAAATCAGGAATTCATATTTCAACTCAGTAAGTGTGGGTTACCTATGGGCAACAGTTAGGGATACCTCACCCCCCCAACACACACAAGTATTTTAAATTCAGCAAATATTTGTTGGGTGCCCAATACTTGTCAGGTTGTACATTTGCCACTGGGAATTTAACAACAAACAAGAAATCAATGGTTCTTTTTTCTTTTTCTTTTTTTGTTACAGCTTTATTGTGATATAATTCACATCCCATACAGCTCACCAATTTAAAGTGCCAATTCAGTGTTTTTTTGTATATTCATAGGGTTGTACAGTTATCACCACAATCAATTTTAGAACATTTTCAACACCCCACGGAAAAAGAAACCCCGTACCCATTAATATCACTTCCCATTTCTCCCAACGCTCCCAGCCCTAGGCAACCACTGCTTTCTGTCTTTATGGATTTGCCTATTCTGGACATCTTACATAAATGGCATCACATAATTCATGGTCTTTTGTGACTAGCTTCTCTCATTAAGAAGAAATGCTTTAAGAACCTAATGTTTTAAAGGTTCATCTGTGTTGTAGTATTTCTTTTTGTTGCTAAATAATATTCCATTGTATGGATATACCATATTTTGTTCATCCCTTCATCAGTTGATGAATATTTGGGTTATTTGCGCTTTTTGGTTATTATGAATTATGCTCTCATGAACATTCATGTGCAAGTTTTTGTGTGGACATATGTTTTTCGTCCTCTTAGATATATACCTTGGAGTGGAATTGCTGGTTAATATGGTCAAGATAGTAACTACAGTAATATAGTTAATATGTTTAACCTTTTGAGGAACTGCTCTATTTTCTAAAGTGGCTGCACCATTTTACATACCCACCGCCAGTGTTCCATCCTCCCCCAAACTCATAATAAAAACTGACTTTTTTATTATAACCATCCTCAAATATACTTACCTTTTTATTGTGAAATAATTTTCAATTTAAAGGATTGCAAGGATAGGGCTTCCCTGGTGGCGCAGTGGTTGACAGTCCACCTACCGATGCAGGGGACATGGGTTCGTGCCTCAGTCCGGGAAGATCCCACATGCCGCGGAGCGGCTGGGCCTGAGAGCCATGGCCGCTGAGCCTGCGCGTCCGGAGCCTGTGCTCTGCAACAGGAGAGGCCACAAGAGTGAGAGGCCCACGTACCGCAAAAAAAAGAATTGCAAGGATAGTACAAAGAGTTCCAGTGATATTTCCTCACTCAGCTTCCCCTGGTGTGAGATAATCAATATTTTGAAAAAGATAGAAATAATAGCCAGAGACCAGTTCTGGTTTTCTTGTCCTAGGTGTGTGTTAGGTGTGTTACAATTTTTGTATTACTTTAACCATGGTGAAAGTGATAAGCATTCACTAGAAACTGTACTTCTTTTCCCAGTATGATACTCTCTTCTGATGGTGGGCAGCAGCAGCAAGCCACAGCTCCCAGTCAGCCACATGAGCACAGATGGCAAACAACCAGTATACTTACAACCTTTTGTAGCCACACCACCATTGTCTTTCACTTTCAGTACAGTAGTCAATAAATTACATGAGATATTCAACACTTTATTATAAAATACACTTGTGTAGGACTTCCCCGGTGGTCCAGTGGTTAAGACTCCGCACTTCCACTGCAGGGGGCACGGGTTCGGCCCTTGGTCCGGGAAGTTCCACATGCTCAGCAGTGCGGCAAAAAAATAAAAACAAAAAACGGTTTGCGTCAGATGATTTTGCCCAACCGTAGGCTAGTGCGTGCTCTGCTTGCTTAAGGCAGGCTAGGCCAAACTACGATGTTCAGTAGATTAGGCGTATTGAATGCATTTTTGACTTATGGTATTTTCAATTTACCATGGGTTTATTGGGAGGTAAGTCAAGGAAGAGCTGTATAGAGACAGAAGTCAGCGATAACAGGGTCACATTATGGTGCCCGAGGTAACAAAACCAGGAGGTTTTCGTCTAGTAGAGAATCAGATCCTTTTAGCAAGGTCAATTTCGGGGAGGAAGGGACTACCTCACAAGCCACACTACTGGTGGTCTCATCACACGGTTGTATGGTTTGGTAGTTTTCTAATCCTACCGGGTTGTTTTCTCTCCAGCCACGAGTTTCTTAAACTCCTGAAAAGTGTCAGGCAGTGCTTTGAAAGTCACATCCTCCGCCCTTACCCACCAGCACTTATTTAAACACCTCAGCCGTCAGTTTCCCGTAGCGCAGGAGACGGGCCGCAGCAGACGAAGCAAGGTCTGTCGGAACATCCAGGGCCACACCCAGACCCACGACCGGGGCCGCTCAGGGGCCCCGCGCCGGCCGCTCAGGGGCCTTTTCTGCCCTCAGACTCCAGAAACACGTTTTCCTATTGGCTAGGCGTGCACCAGGGCCCGCCTTCTGGAAGTTGCAGGGCGGCCTCCTATCTAACCCCTAGTGGCGGCCTCCGTGTGGGGCCACGGGGCTGAGAGCGGGAAGTGGGCTTCATTCTCTTCTCAGCAGACGAGGTTAGGGGTACGAGAGCCCCCCTACAGAGAGGTCAGGCGAGGAGGCTGGATTAGGACGGTCGCGAGTCTCTTTGTCTGCTCGCCCCGGCGAAGGGGCGGAGCCGCGCCGGTTCCGCCCCGGTTCCGCCCCGGAAGCGGAAGTGCGGGCACCCTGAGGTTCTGTCCAGTGAGAGCTTGGACCGTTCGCCAGCCGTTCCTCCTGCCGGTCACATCTCGCAGTCTCTTCTGCCCGTGTCCCCTCGCCGGCCCCGCCATGCTGTCTCTAGATTTTTTGGACGATGTGCGGCGGATGAACAAGCGGCAGGTGAGGTTGGCCGCCCACTGTTCCCTCTGTCCCTTCGACACTGCCACTGCGGTGCCCCGCGGACCTCTGGGCCCCAGTGTGAGGGCCGGAGCGGGTCTGACGCCTGGATTATTCCATCTCTTTGTGGGGTCTGTGTCCAGAGGTAGCTTTATCCGCCCCATATTTTTAGCCGCTGGCTGATACGGGGCCTTCTAGGGGCGGAGCGGGAAGCCTGGTCTTCACGTTCCATTGCCCTCTGTGAGGCAGGGAAGCAAGTGGAAACCGTAGGGCTCTTCGTAAGTGGGAGTTGGGGTTGCTTATTGTTTTAGGCTTAGTAAGGCGGCAAACTCGTGATTTCTCCAGTCGCAGCGACTTCCGATGGATTCCAGTAGCTAGGTTTAGCAGTTCACCGCTACTCTGGGATGCTCGGGAAGGCGGTTGTAAGGCCCCACAAAAGCCGTTCGGCTACTTTGAGCCCGTTACAACCCTTCTAGTACAGCTGGGTCTCAGCGGGCTGTCCTGACTTCCTTGAACCACACCTCCGAGTTCAGAGTTGAAACGTTTACTCTCCTTGTCCTTGAGTCCGCTTAGCATTAAGATATACCTCAGGATCCTCGGGTATACCTCCCAGTATTAGTGGTACCGGGATCCTGAAACTTCCATCTCCTGATTTTGTCCTTAAATCTTACTCCGTCTTGAACTTACAGATCATATTCCAAATGGTACTGGGAATACTGTTGTAATTATTTAGTCATTGGAAAAAGTTGCTCCTTTTTGTCTTCTACACCAAGTGTGTCTGTGGAGCCCACTTTTGCTTGCCTCGGACATTTTTACAGTGTTTTGCTGTTAAGAATTGTCCTGATGTCACTATTAAAGGTTTTTCTCTTGGACTTCTATTATGCACTATTTATATTTACCATTTAGGGAAGAAGATATACAACTTCCCCTTACTCCCCTTCAGACCTCTTCTTAGACATGTTTGCTAATTCCTTCAGTCATAATTGATCATTTTTTTCCCCAAATTGCACAAAGCGTTTCAGATTCTCACTTGTATAGTGTTTTTTTTCATCCATATCTGAATTTCTAGGTGCAGAGACATTGCTTTGAAGAAACTCTTCTTTTGGGCCTACTGTTTATTGTACCCTGTGCTAGGTACAATGAGAGAAATGCGAAGATAGATAAGACAGATTCTGCCTTCAAGGAGCATAAATATGTAGATAATGACTAAGGCAAAACAATAACTATTTTGAGCTCTTGCTGTGTGTGAAATGCTTTATATACCTGTGAGGTAGATAATGTTATTCCCATTATACAAGTGGAGAAAATGAGCAACCTCCCAGAGATTGTTAGGAGGGGATGTGAAGGATTGGATAGCATGGGGATGGGATGAGGGAAAGTTAGAAATGAGGTTTTACCTGCACATAATATCTGGGGGAAAAAATTGATACTGACTGTAGTTACCAAGAGCTAATTAGATGAGAAGAGGGAAACTAGATATTTCATCAAATGTCTGATTAATTTGAGTTGTAATTTTTTTTTCCTATCAGGTTCATAGAGGAATACTTTAGTACAGTAAACTCCATCCAGGGGAATTCCCTGGTGATCCAGTGGTTAGGATTCCGCACTTCTACTGGGTGGGGTCTGGGTTTGATCCCTGGTCAGGGAACTGAGATCCCACAAGCTGTGTGGCGTGGCCAAAAACAAACAAACAATTATATACACCCATTACAATCAAGATACAGAACATTTCTGTCACCCACAAGATCCCTTTGTAGTTCATTTCTTTAGCACTTGGCAACCACTGATTTGCTTTTTTGTCAGTATAGATGGGTTTGCTTTTTTTTTTTTTTAAATATTTTATTTATTTATTTATTTAGCTAGCTGCACTGGGTCTTAGTTGCTGCACATGGGATCTTCATTGCGGCATGTGGGATCTTTAGTTGCGGCATGAGGGATCTTTAGTTGTGGCATGTGGGATCTAGTTCCCCGACTAGGAACCGAACCCGAGCCCTCTGCATTGGGAGCGTGGAGTCTTAGCCACTGGACCACTAGGGAAGTCCCTGGTTTGCATTTGATAGAAATGGAATCACAGAGTATGTATTCTTTTGAGCTGTAAGTTTTAATTGATTTTTAAGACCTTACTCAAGACTTTTGTTTACGGTATGTAATTTTTATTTTTGTCTCCTTCACAGTTTTCAAAATTAAAGTGTTTCACTACTTTCATGGCATCCAATACACTGTTGCCAGATTAATGTCTTCTCTCCTGCCCTCCAACCTTCAGTAGATCCCATTGCCTTGTAGGTTAAGTCCAAACCCCTTAGAATGGCATTTGAAGTAAGTCCCAGTCATTTTACAGTCTGCCGTTTCTCACTGTTTCAGTCTTGTACCAGTTTACTCTTCCTGCCTGTTTCATTTCACTGTGTATATGAACATTGTTCTATTCAAACTTTGTGTACTTAACTGTCTTCAGAACTCCCCTTTTACTATTTCTGAGTCTTTGTGGACCGCCCTAGACTATTAGGTGATCTCTAAAGGCCTTTTAGCTGTTATGTACTATTCTATTTGTCTTCTCCCCTTTGCAGTGTGGCTCTTTTACTGTAGTGTCAGAGCACAGTGTTCCTGAGGCTTTTCTTAATCCATGAAACCCTGATTTGTAGTTTGCCTGTTTCTGTGGTAAATACTTCCAACATGGTTGATTTCAAGCTGCTAACATGACATCACTGAATGTGGAATTAGGAAGAAATGTGGTAGCATGCAACTGTAATTTCCACCTTACAGGTAAAATTTAAAAAATAATCTCAAGAACACAGATAATAGTAAAATGTAGTAAAATAGTTAGAAACTGATTTAGAGTATTTATTGACTTTGTTTTTTAAGTAATTTAATTGTACTAATTTTTAATAACACTGTGTTTAACAACCAGCTTGCAAGATTCCTGAAAATTTAGCAGGTTGGCTCCAGCACACCTCTGGTTGTAGGTTAGTTTCTTGATGCCCATTGAGGTAACCTTTGTGTGCAGAAAAGCCTGTTTAGAATTCTTATATTTAAAAACATAATATTCAATTTGTAAAACCTAAAATTTTAAAACAAAGTTCTTAAACCTTTCAGAATCAGTTTTCAAATCTTATCCTATTTAAAATCTAGCAGTTGGTGGGATCTTAGTTCCCTAACCAGGGATTGGACCCGGGCTCTCGGCAGTGAAAGCGCCAAGTCCTAACCACTGGACTGCCAGATTGGACCGCCAGGGAATTCCCAGGTCTAGCAAATTTTAACAATCACTTTTAAGGGCCTTTGAACATTTGGGCTAATTTATACACAGACATCTTAAAAACGTTAAATTTAACTTATAAATTTAAAGAATTTCCTTTTTAAGAACATCGATTATTCAACAAACACCACTGCATACTTATATAATTTTTATAACTCTGGAGCTTAGGTTCTCCTAAATGTTTCAACATTTGAATATAAGGTATAAATAGTAAGCTTTCTGATTAAAATAATAAATCTACAATCGATTGTACATTTTAAATTGGAATTACAAACCTGACCTATTACTTTTATATTCCAAATTCTCTTAAATTTTACAAAACTTAAGAAAAACTTACAAAACTTACAAAAACTTAAGATACCAAATATGCACAGTACCCTTAACATAAAAGTATTAATACTATACATAATTTCCTTTAAGCATTTCTGTTCTTAATTATGAATTTTCCTGGAGTGAAAAGATGCTTACTCACTAAATAAGTATGTCATGCCAAGTAATTTTTATATTATTTTCATGTGTAATTCTCTGCTTGCTGAGAATTCTTAATGATCAGAGGATATTGGCCAGCATGTGACTAGATCCATGTTTGAGCCCTGATGGGACTAATCTGACTTTAACAGAATTTGCTTTATTAGCTCCTCCTTAGGCCTTTTGCATTACTTGATTGAATTTTGCATTTCTTTGGATTTTAATTATCTGTATGTTTTCCTACATAAATCCGAAGACCCTAGGACTTGGCCCGATCCTTTCTTTTTATTTATTTATTTATTTTTAAATATTTTGGCTGTGCCTCACAGCACATGGGATCTTAGTTCCCTGACCAGAGATCAAACCCCTGCCCCCTGCAGTAGAAGCGCTGAGTCTTAACCACTGGACCGCCAGGGAAGTCCCTCTTTTTATGTTTTTCAGTCTCTTAGGATCCCTTAACTCTTTTTTTTTTTTTTTTTCACTTATTATTTTTTATTTTGGCTGTGCTGGGTCTTCATTTTGGCACACAGGGTCTTTGTTGTGGCATGCGGACTCTTAGCTGTGGCATGCATGTGGGATCTACTTCCCCAACCAGGCATTGAACCCTGGCCCCCTGCATTGGGTGTGCGGAGTCTTACCCCCTGGGCCACAAGGGAAGTCCCTCACTTAACTCTTTTTTTTTTTTTTTAATAAATTTATTTATTTATTTTTTTATGGCTGCATTGGGTCTTTGTTGCTGCACGCAGGCTTTCTCTAGTTGTGGCGAGCCGGGGCTTCTCTTTGTTGTGGTGCGCAGGCTTCTCACTACAGTGGCTTCTCTTGTTGCAGAGCATAAGTTCTAGGTATGCAGGCTTCAGTAGTTGTGGCTCTAGAGTGCAGACTCAGTAGTTGTGGCGCACGGGCTCAGTTGCTCTGCAGCATGTGGGATCTTCCCAGACCAGGGCTCGAACCTGTGTCCCCTGCATTGGCAGGCGGATTCTTAACCACTGAGCCACCAGGGAAGTCCTGCTCACTTAACTCTTAATGGCTATTGTAGTGATACCTGATTGAATTCCGGATATCTTTGGTAACTTTTTTTTAATGAATTGGCCCTCTGGTGAAGCACATAGAAGACTAGATTCTTCCTAGGCTTGGACCTAATATGAGTAAGTGTGCTGCGAATAGGAGGTATATACAGCACAGAGGACAGATCCATTACTTTTTTGATTATTGAAAACTAATCTGGTCTTGTTTAGGATCAGGAAACTCTTTATCACTGGCAGGGTATAAAAATTCAGTAATAAATTGCCAAGTTTCAATGTAGAAACATCAGTCTCTGTTATATACACAAGGAAATCACAAGTAAAATTATGTTAAAAACTGCACTTACTGTCCTCGAATATATTCTTCTTGAGCATCCAAAAATCATTCTTCATCCTGCATCTTTTCATCTTGCATCCTTTGAGCAAATCTAGAATATAGTGCCATAGTAAGGATAAGGCAATTACTTGTTATGGTTCTTAGATACTTCATATTTTTTCGGTTTTTTTTTCCCCCATAGTATTCTCTCCATGGACATACAGACAAGCATGATTATTTATTCTCATGCCAGATGGCACAAGCCTCCAACAATAAAGACAAATTCCACTTAAGCAGAAATTATGACCATAACTCTTCTTCAAAAGAGTTGTCTTTTGAGGCTTCCCTGGCAGTCCAGTGGTTTAAGACTTTGTGTTTCCACTGCTGGGGGCACAGGATGGAACCCTGGTTGGGGAACTAAGACCCTGCATGCCATGCAGTATAGACAAAAAGAAAAAAAAAGAGTTGTCTTTTCTGACTTCAAGGAAGGAGGTGAGGTAGAGTATCCAAACACAGAATATGTTCATGGGAATAGAATGCTTTGTCTGAAAAATTTGGCTTATCGGTCAGGGTTTAGTCTGGGAAGCAGAACCACTATGAATATTTTAGAATTAAGGGATTTATTATAGGAATAAGATTTTATACAATTGTAGGAGAAGCTGGATGAGTCAGGAGTCTAAAACAGAGATGCAGAAACAGAATGTCACCAGTTCTTCTGTAGCACTGTTGTGGGTAGACGGAAGCTTGCCATGGAATCTGGGGCTAGATTCCACATCTGGCTGATGGAGTGGAATCACACCAAAGGAGAGCAGATGAAGTCTGTGGAAGGCTGTTGCCTCTACAGCTCATTTCTGGATGTGGAGCAGGGGAATGCGAGGACAAACTGGATTCTGCCAGGCCTTTAATGTCTGTCTCTCACCATGTCTAACCACAGTGACCTTCAGCATAATAGCAGCTGCTACTCTTTCACCTTCTAGGTCTTGGGCAGCTTTCTCTTTGCTAAATCTAATTCAGAGCCATACATGGAGGGGGGTTTGGGGAAGCCTAGTTCTAGCTAAGCCAATTTGGCAAAACTACTGTAGTTTTCAAAACTATTATAGTCTACCCTTTGTCAGCTCAGCATTTATACACACCTCTTTTAATCATATTTCACTTCTCAAATAAACATAAAAGCAAGATTATACTTCTGTCTAATATGCAGCTTTCCTTTGTTTCTGTAATTGGCTACGTGGTTGTAGCTGTCATCTTTCTTCTTAACCATTCCACATTCCTTTTGCTCTCAGCAGGATCCTAAGTTGGTCATAGTTTCTTGCCTTACCCAAACCATGATTATTAAAGGGTCATGTCATGAGGAGTCCTGCCTGAACTGGATTGTTATAGTTTTCACTAACTTTTATTGTAAGACATGGAAGTACTAAGAAAGGCCTCAGAGGATTCTTTATATTCCTATATATTCACTTCCCTCATTATGTAGTAACAAACCTCTGTTTTTCTCTGATGGTCAGGGTCAATCCCCTTTGCCAGTAAATAACCACCCCATTCCCTGCATTTTGGTTCACTGGCATGAGTATCCCAAAGTGGCAAGGGGGCAGACTCAACTTCCAGTTTAATGGAACCACTGTGTCTCCTGGTGGAAGGAAATCTCCTTTAGGAGTGAAAACTTTTTTTTGGCTGCACTGGGCAGCTTGTGGGATCTTAGTTCCCCGAACAGGGATTGAATCCGGGCCATGGCAGTGAAAGCGCCAAGTCCTAACCACTGGACCACCAGGGAATTCCCAGGAATGAAAACTTCTAAACCAGCAGCCAAAACTATGAGGCTGGGAAGCAGAAATTTCACTAGCAGATTATTAGGAGTAGTAGTGGGAGGAGTCACTTCCATTCCCACCCTTTAATTCTGGACTAGTGAATCCTACTTACAGAAGAAATTGGTTGCTGATTAAGAGCATATACCACATACTGGAGGACATTAGACATTATCCCAGCCCAACAAAGTGTTGCTGCTGTCTGGCTGGTACTGTAGCTGTCTTCAAAAGGCCATTTGTATCACTCAGAAGATAGAAACAACACCAGTAATTGAACAGGGAAAAATTAAATACAAAGAATTGTTAACTGGCAAAGATGCTCAACCACTAAAATGTGTAAAAGAGGACTCTTAAGGTGTTCAGAAATAGCGTATGCAGAAAGCAGTTATTACCTTCTAGGATAAGGGAGTGAACAAAGAACTAGCAAAATACCTCCCTCCAACCCCCTTCACCCCTTCTTAACCTGAGATGTAGACCTCTTTGGAGAGGGTGTGGCTGTCACAGGGACTTGCAGTGACATTTGTCAGAACAGTGAGCTGGAGCTGGTCCTTAGAAGTGGCCCGCTGGGAGGTTGAGAAATTTGCCAGAGTGTGTGTGGGCAGGAGTCAGTCTGTGATGGTCTCTGAAGTGAGTAATAGGAGACCTCCAGTACACAGATCCACTAGCTACTGGGTGAAATAAAAACACTCCATGGGAAGAGAAGCCCCTCCCACTCTATCACCTTGCTGTGGCCCTGCAGTCCCTTTATTAATAAAACCTAACATCATTGAGCCAACTGGAAAAGGTGCCCTTGTTTATAGGCTCAGCCTAGTAACACAAAGAAGGATGGATTTGGTGCTGAGAGACAGTAAATTGATAATGCCTACTGTTCCACTGTTCTTTCAGGCCAGTCACTTAAGATGATGGAGGACACAGTAAGACCAGTGAAATTCATGACCATGTGCCCACTGTTGTGCTTTAATTACCTGTAAGTTCCCTGGTCAGAATCAGTGTTGTATGGAATACCATGATGCAGAATAAGGCATTCTGTAAGTTCATGAATGGTGGTTTTGACAGAAATACTGAGGACAAGGAAGACAGATCCATATACAGAGTCTATTCTAGATAGAAGAAATTGCTGCCCCTTCCATGATGGAAGTGATCCAGTATCAGGAATGGTGGCATTGTTGGTCTTTGCAGTTGGCAGTCTAGGCACTCATCATTGGCTAGAACCAAACTGGTCTTGGTGAGTGAAAGTTCACATTGCTAACCTTCATCTTGGCTGCTACAACCACTTTGATCATGAGTCCATTGGGTAAGACATGGATGGCTAGGGAAAGAGGCCGCTGACATCCACAAAACAGGTAATTTTATCCACCTGATTATTAAGATACTCTTCTGCTGAGGTAATTCTTTGGTGGGACACAGATATCTTCACATTCTGTTTACCTACTTGGAAAGCTCCATCCACATACCTTTTCCACAAACCTCTTGTCTCTAACTTTCCAGTGATATATCTTCCAAGTCCCTGGCCATCCAGCCAAATTGCTGGTCACTCTTGAATCAGTGTAAATCCACACCTGTGGTCATCTCTCCTTCCAGGAAAAGCAAACAATTATTGTATCACTTGAAGTTCTGCCTATGGGAGGATTTCCCTTCATCATAATCCTTTATGGTGAACCCTGAATGGGGATGTCATGGCACAGCTGTCTACTTTCAGTTGGTGCTAGATGGTTCATGTAGAACCATCATCTAAACACCAGGCCTAAAGTCTTCTTTAGTCAGCTGGTAGTTGGGAACTCCCCATGGGGCGAGAGGTGTAAGCTGAGAGAGAAGAAGCGATGTAGCATGAGTAGGAGCCATGAGTATCTGAGTCACTTGCTCATACAACTTAACTTGTGTCTTCAGGACCTGCTTGAGCCCAATCTTGTATATACTACTTACAATGGATGATGGAGTACTGCTGTGAATGCCCAACTTTATGGCTTGGTGGATCTGGCAGCATCCAGTTCATGCTGAGGAGTTCAGGTTATATGGTAACTTGGTGATCCATGGTCTAGTGTTTAGTCTCTTCTAGAATTCAGCAGCTAGCTAGAAGCTGTTACAGAGGAGGAGAATAGTTCTCCAAAGGATAGCATAGCTTTGCCCCCAAATTCAAAGACCTGTGCTGTTGTTCACCCATAGAGGACTGCCAGAGGCTCTCCATCTGTCACAGATATTTCAGTTACCATGAGATCTGCTGGGTGTTATGGTCCAAGTGATAGAACAGCTTGATGGGAGCTTGGACCTGTTGCACAGCCCTCCTCAAAACTGGATCAAAATTGGTTTACTAGGTCAATAGATTGGAGTAGCACACCCAAATGAGGTATATGTTGCCTCCAAAATCCGAAGAGGTCCACTAGGCTTTAAGTTTCTTGGTAGTAACAGGAACCAGATGCAGCAACTTGTTCTTCGTCTTGGAACGGATATCTTAACATGACTGGGACCACTGAACCCCAAGAATTTTCATGGGGATAGGAATTTCTGTGGGATTTATTTCTCACGCTCTGGCCACATTTGTGTTTTACCAAGGTGTCTAGGTCATGAGGTTCAACCACCCAGTCCAGTCACTATGATATCATCAATATAGTGAACATGTTTACTCTGTGAATGTTGGACCAATCAAGGTCCCCATGGACCTTTATGATAGAAAGCTCTAGGGCTAATTGAGCCCTCAAGTAGGCTCTGCTACCAAAAGCATACTGCTTCTGGTGGTCTTATTTCTCTTGCTGCAGGAGTCCTCAGGGATAGGAAACTGTCAAAAACGCGGAATGAGTCTCTTAAGTTGGAACTGCTAGAAGCTGATGATTGTCTTACTAAGACAGGGAACCTAACTTATTTTAATCATCTAGACTTATTAAGAATATGTAACTTTTAGTTTTGATTGGTTATGCAGTTATTGCTACATGTGGTAGCATTGTTAAGGACTATGATATTCTGCATTACAAGCTAAATTATGGTTTGAGCCTAGAATATCACTCGTAGCAAGAAATAGGAGTGGAGAGGACAGCAAGAGCCAGATCATGGAAGGCCCTGTATACTCGGAGGTTCAGAATTTATCCTATAGGTAGTGAGAGAAGTTTTTTTTTTTTTTTTTTTTTTTTTTGCGGTACGCAGGCCTCTCACTGTTGTGGCCTCTCGCGCTGCAGAGCACAGGCTCCAGACGCACAGGCTCAGCGGCCATGGCTCACGGGCCTAGCCGCTCCACGGCATGTGGGATCTTCCCAGACCAGGGCACGAACCCGTGTCCCCTGCATTGGCAGGCGGACTCTCAACCACTGCGCCACCAGGGAAGCCCTGAGAGAAGTTTCTGAGCAGACATCTCAATAATTTTATTTTCACTTTGTGAACAATAATTATATATAGGTGGATGAATTAGAAGGATACAAGTCTAGAGGTAGGACTCTCAGATTGTTTCAGTAGTCTGTGTAAGAGGAGATGAGACATGAAGTGAGGCAATAGTCATAGAAATAAAGCCAATGGGATGGATGTGAGAAATGTTGGGGAGATAAAATTTAGAGGACTTGGGTGGATGGTGATACTAATCACCAAGAGAATGTGGAAGGAGGAAGAGATTTGAGGAAAAGGATTGAGTTCAGCTCTGCATGTGTTGAATTTAAGGTGTCTGTTTAACATCTAGGTGATTTTCAGTAAGTAATTGGATATACATACCAATTGGATATAATTGGTCTGGTATGGAGAAGAGATTTGGGTGTCATCAGCATATATATTGTAATTGAAACCATGAATAGACAAGATTGTGCAGAATGGAAAGAGAAAAGGGCAAAGGTTGGACTGCTAGAACACTTGTATTTAATGGGATGTCAGAGAAGAGGTCAGGGTCTGAGGTCGGTGACATAGAAACCAAGGGATGAGGGAGTTAGAAGAAAGTTAATCAAGTGCCAAGTGACTCAAAGACAAGGTAGTTAAAATAAGTTCATGGACTCCCTCTTCCGTTTTTTTAAAATTAATTAATTAATTGATTGATTAATGGCTGTATTGGGTCTTCATTGCTGCATGCAGACTTTCTCTAGTTGTGGCGAGCTGGGGCTACTCTTTGTTGCAGTACGCAAGCTTCTCATTGCAGTGGCTTCAGCACGGGCTCTAGGTGCGTGGGCTTCGGTAGTTGTGGCACGTAGGCTCAGTAGTTGTGGTGCATGGGCTTAGTTGCTCCACGGCTTGTGGGATCTTCCTGGACCAGGGCTTGAACCCATGTCCCCTGCATTGGCAGGCGGATTCTTAATCACTGCGCCACCAGGGAGGTCCCCCTCTTCCTGGTTTTTAATGAATAGTTTAAATAGGTAATATATTTATATTGTTCTCCCCCACCCCCACAAAAAAGTGAGAGTGACGTTTTCCTATAGTCTCGCCAGCATTGTGTGTTTTCAGACTTAGATTTTTGCCATTCTAATAAATGAAAAGTGGTATCTCAGGACAGTCTTACTTTGTATTTCCCTCATTATCAGTTTGGTTGAACATATTTTCATATGATTTTGGAGTTGTTTTTATTTCATTTTCTGTGAACTAGCAGTTCATAATCCTTTGCCTATTTTCCTTTTGGATTGTTGTTACTGATTTCTAGGAGCTGTTTATAGGAAGATTAGTCTTTTGTCATATATATTGTAAATATTTTCTCCCAGTTTGTCTTTTTTTTTTTTTTTTTTGTGGTACGCGGGCCTCTCACTGTTGTGGCCTCTCCCGTTGTGGAGCACAGGCTCCGGATGCGCAGGCCCAGCGGCCATGGCTCACGGGCCCAGCTGCTCCGCGGCATGTGGGATCTTCCCAGACCGGGGTACGAACCCGTGTCCCCTGCATCGGCAGGCGGACTCTCAACCACTGCGCCACCAGGGAAGCCCCAGTTTGTCTTTTGATTTAGCTTATAGTATAATTTGTCATGCATAGTTGTCAGATTTTTTTGGTTATTTGCTCTTTTATTTTGTTTTGGGTAGCCAAATTTACCCATCTTTTCTTCATGGCTTCTGGATTTCAGGTCAGTTTAAAAAACCTTTACTTCAAGGCCTTTCCTACTTTATTTTCTTCTATTACTTTTGTGAATATGTGCTTTAAAAGAACAGCTTTATTGGCATATAAAGTATAAAATTCACCCATTTTAAGTGTATAATTCATGGTTTTTAGCAAATTTATAGGGTTGTGCACCTATCACCACAATCCAGTTTTAGAACATTTCCATCATCCCTGAAAGATCCTTCGTGCATTTTTACAGTCAATGCCTGTTTCCACTCACAGCCCCAGACAACCACTAATCTGCTTTGTATCTCTATGATTTGCCTTTACTAGACATTTTATTTTTTTATTTTATTTTTATCAACAATTAGCTTTTATTAAATCATTTTATATAAATGGAATCCTATAAAATGTAGTCATTTGTAGCTGGTTGCTTGCTTGCTTTTTATTTTTGGCTGTGTTGGGTCTTCATTGCTGCACGCGGGCTTTCTCTAGTTGCGGCGAGCAGGGACTACTCTTCGTTGAGGTGTGTGGGGCTTCTCATTGCAGTGGCTTCTGTTGCAGAGCACAGGCTCTAGGTGCACAGGCTTCAGTATTTGCAGCACATGGCCTCAGTAGTTATGGCACTCAGGCCCTAGAGTGCACAGGCTTCAGTAGTTGTGGTGCGTGGGCTCAGTAGTTGTGGCTTGCAGGCTCTAGGGTGTAGGTTCAGTAGCTGTGGGGCATGGGCTTCATTGCTTTGCAGCATGTGGGATCTTCCCAGACTGGTGATCGAACCCGTGTCCCCTGCATTGGCAGGAGGATTCTTAACCACTGTGCCACCAGGGAAGTCCCTGATTGCTTTCATTTCACATGATTTTTTTTAATTGTGGTAAAATATACGTAAAAAAATTTTCTATCCTAACCATTTTTTAAACTTTATTATTTATTTATTTTTAATGGAAATGTCGTTGATCACAATATTGTGTTAGTTGCAGGTATACAGCAAAGTGATTCAGTTATACACAGATATATATGTATCTATTCTTTTTCAGATTCTTTTCCATTATAGGTTATTATGAGATATTGAATATAGTTCCCAGTGCTATACAGTAGGTCCTTGTTGTATCTTAACCATTTTTTAAGTGTAGAGTTCAGTAATGTTAAGTACATTCACATTGTTGAACATCCCGTCTCTAGGACTCTTTTTATCTTGCAAAATTAGAACTCTGTACTCATTTAAAAACTCCCCATTCTCCCCTTCCCCCAGCGCATAGAAACTACCGTTGTACTTTCTGTCTCTGTGAATTCGGCTTTTATTAATTTTTTTCTCATTATTTGTTTTCTGTATCACTGATTTCTGTTCTAAACTTTATTTCCTTCCTTGGTTACTTTGTGTTTAGTTTGCTATATTTTCTAGTTTCTTAAAGTGGAATCTTGGGTTATTGGGTTAAGGTCTTTCTTTTCAAATATATGTATTTAAAGCTATAGATTTGTCTCCAAGCAGTACTTTAGCTACATTACAGAAATTTTGACATGTTGTGTTTGTTTACACTCAGTTTAAAATATTTTGTAATTTCCCTGTGGTTCCTCTTTGAACCATGGGTTATTTGGGGAAAAATGTTTCTAAGTATGTATTTGTGGGTTTTTCAAATTTCTCTCCAGCGCTGATTTCTAATTTAATTATATTGTAGTTGAAGAGAATAGTTTGTATGATTACAGTGTTTTAAAATTGAGTCCCCTTTTAAAATTTGCCTAGAGCCTGGTCTCTGGAGAATGTTTCATGTTTGTTTGAAAAGAATGTGTATTCTCCTGTGTGGGGTGGACTGTTCTATAGATGTTTAGTTGGTTGAGGTATTCAAGTTTTTTATATCCTTGCTGATTTTCTGTCTTATGCTATCAACTATTAAGAAGAGGATGTTGAAGTCTCTAACTTTCTATCCTGAGATAGATCCTACTTGGTCATAAGGTATATATTGTTTGGTCTAAACATTTACTAAAATGTTACAGATACTTTTTATGTCTATATCCGTGATACCATTCTGTGGTTTTCTTGTAACATCTTTATCTGATTTGGGTATCAGTAATGTTGGCCTTCATAAAGTGAGTTGGGAAGTATTCCCTCTTCTTCAGTTTTCTGGAAGAGTTGGCATAGAATTATGATTTTTTTCTTTAAATGCTCGGTAGAATTCATTAGTGAATACTGTCTGAGCCTGGAGTTTTTCTTTGTGGGAAAGTTTTTAAATCATAAATTCAGTTTCTTTAATAGGTCTGTTCAGGTCTATCTGTTTCTTCTTCAGTGAGCTTTGGTAGCGTGTATTTCAAGAATTAATATATTGGTATAAAGGTATTCACAATACTTAATTATCCTCTTGACATTTGTATATTAATACAAATTAATAAGTATTAGTCTAGTGATGTCACCTCACTCATTCCTTCCTGATATCAGTAATTCATATCTTTCTTTTTTTCCTCATTAGTCTGGCTAATGGATCTCCTCAAAGAACCAACTTTTGGTTTGCTTTTCTTTACTGTTTTCCTGTCTTCAGTTTCACTTATTTCTACTCATATTTTTAGTATTTCTTTTTTGTGAGTTACTTTGGATTTCATTTGGCTTTCCTAGTGTTTTAAGGTGGAAGCTTAATTTGGGAAATCCACAAATATTTGGAAATTAAAGAGTGCATTTCTAAATAACCCATGGGTCAAAGGAGAATCACAAGGGAAATTGCAAAATATTTTGAACTGAGTATAAACAAAAACACAACATATAATTTGAGACATTTCTGTTTTTCTTAACATAGGCCTTTACTACTATAAAATTCCCTTTACATACTACTTTAGGTGCATCCCACAAATTTTGAAATGTTGTATTTTTATTCTCTTTTGATTTCTTCTTTTACCGTGGGTGATTTAGAAGTGTTATTTGATTTCTAAACATTTGGGGGAATTTTTCAGGTATCTTTCTGTTACTGATTTCTATTTTCATTCCATTGTGATTGGAGAATACTCTTTGCATAATTCAAATCCCTTTCTATTTATTGAGATTTGTTTTGTGGTCTTCAGTATGGTCTATCTTGGTGAATGTTCTGTGTGTCCTTAAAAGGAACGTGTATCTGCTGTTGTCAGGCAGAATGTTCTGTAAATATCAGGTCAAATTGGTTGGTAGTGTTGTTCAAATCCTCTCTATGCTTATTGATTTTTTTGTCTTCCTGCTGTATCAGTTATTGAGAGGGGGTGTTGACATTTCTGACTATAACTATGGATTTGTCTATTTCTCGTATTCTTTTCCATTATGGTTTATCGCAGGATATTGGATATAGTTCCCTGTAGTATCCATTATGCTATACATAAACTTGTTGTTTATCCATTCTTAATGTAATAGTTTGCATCTACCAACCCTAAACTCCCAATCCATCCCTCTCCCTCCCCCTCCCCGCCTTGGCAACCACAAGTCTGTTCTCTATGTCTATGAGTCTGTTTCTGTTTTGTACATAGGTTCATTTGTGCCATATTTTAGATTGCACATATAAGTGATATCATATGGTATTTGTCTTTCTCTTTCTGACTCCATTTAGTATGATAATCTCTAGTTGCATCCTGAAATAGTTTTTTATTGCTATGACTTCAGTTTCACTAAACTTTTCTTCTGTGATGTCTAATCTGCTGTTATTCCATTCTGTGTGGTTTTCAGACAAGATTGGGTGCTTTCAGGGTGGTATGCTGTGTGGTTTTCATTTCAGACATATTCTTTTTCATCTTCAGAGGTTTGGGCTGCATCTTGAATATATTTTCTATCATCTAAGTCTCTATTTAATGTGCTCAGTCTTTCCCCCTACCTTTTATTTATTTATTTTTTTGCCACACCACACAATTTGTGGGATCTTAGTTCCCTGACCAGGGATTAAACCTGGGCCACGACAGTGAAAGCGCTGAGTCCTAACCACTGGACTGCCAGGGAATTCCTGTTTCAAGGCTTTTTTTTTTTTTTTTTTTTTTTTGCGGTACGCGGGCCTCTCACTGCCGTGGCCTCTCCCGTTGCAGACCACAGGCTCCAGATGCGCAGGCTCAGCGGCCATGGCTCACGGGCCCAGCCGCTCCACAGCATGTGGGATCCTCCCGGACACGGGCACGTACCCATGTCCCCTGCATCGGCAGGTGGACTCCCAACCACTGTGCCACCAGGGAAGCCCTAAAGGCTTTGTTAGGCAAGTCCAGAGCAGCCTTCAGTCTAAGGTTAATTTTGCACCACAACTGAACAATAACTTTTGAGTATGCTATCCAAAGCCCATGTGTTATGAACATTTCCACTCTGGCTGGTGGAAACGAATTATCCCTGCCCCATATTAACTTTTAGAATTGTCCTATCTGCTCCTTTTAGTTGGTTCTTTTTCCGTCCTTGGTACTTCCCTGAAATGCATGTGCTGATCATCAAGACTTGAGGAGAGACCATCTGTAGATCTTTGTGTAGTTCTCATTTCTGTACTGCCCTACAATCTTAAGTTGCCTTCACTTCCCCAAACTCCCAGTTCTTTATTCTCAAGTCGAGGAGACTTCTAGGCTCTGGCTACATTTCTGTTTTGCCCTGTGGCCTGGAAACTATCCATTCTGTAAATTGGGGCAATTGTAGGGCTCACCTTGTTTCTCCTTTCATAGTCCTATGCTACCTGGACACAGTCACCTGTCCAGTGTCTGAAAACCTTTGTTTCATATACTTTGTCCAGTGTTTTAGTTATTTCAGAGGTAAATTTGGTCCCTGTTCCTCCAGTTTGGCCTGAATAGTATATATTCGAGATTCATCTATGTTGTGTGTTTCAGTAGTTCATGTTTTCTATTCCTGAGTAGTTTTCCATTACTTGGAAATGTTGTAATTTGTTTATTCACCTGTTGATGGACATTTGGGTTTTTGTCTTTTTTTTTTCTTTCCCAATTTGAGGCTGTTACGCATGAAACTGCTGTACATGTGTTGTGTTTTCATTTGTCAGATTTTTAAAAGATTTAATGGATTTTTTAAAATGAAAATTATCTTATTGGTATTATGCCTGTTTAGACTATTCAGGAACTTTTGTTATTGTTGTTAATCTTTTAAGATCCTCACTGGGACTATCAGTGACTTTATTGGACCATAATAACAGTGTCTATTCTGAATACACTTCAGTTTTTCCAACACCATCAGTTTCACTTGTACCTGCTGTCCGTGTATCTGCCTCTAATGCCCTAGCTTCTACTGCTGCTTCTTCTATGAGTTAGAAACCAGTGGAATTGTGGTTATGAATTAATGAGTCTCTTAGTTTGAGGTCGCATGGTCAGTGGAATTTAAGACTTAGGCCAATGGCTATTTTGTAGCTCTGAGACACATTTTTGCTTCCATGGTCACTGCTGTCTTTGCTTGAGATGGCTAGAAGTCTGACTTCTATGTAAATATCCTATATGTTGAACTTCAAGTACCTCTTACAAGAACAGGAAATATAATGGTATATTTGATAACTAAAGGATAAATGCACAGTATATAATTTCCAGATTATGGCTTGTTAAATTATAATATTTAAACTTACTATCAGCTTTATTTTGCTGAATTTTCTGTTGTAGGTTTTTCTTAAATTCTTATTTATTTACTTACTGTTTATTTTAAGTTGTCATGTGGATTATTCTAGTCACGGAACTTTTGGGGGAAGTCTCCACACACTACTTCCTAAAAGTGCAAAAGAAAAATAGCACACACAAATCTCCCTATACCATAGCTACCGAAAGGTATTACATAGAGCTTTGACTGGTTTTAATAACATTCTTTTCTAGTTACACCTTGAACACTGAGGGATATAATGTTCCAGTCACTTCTTAGAAAAAATAATGGGGCTATTCAATTCTGTGGTTATTATTCTACATATGTCATAATGTCTTATTAATAGTTAGCTTGATGTGGCCAAATGGTATGAGAAGGTTAGGTAGCTGCCACCTTATTTCTGCCAATACCCAAAAAAGCACTTCTTTCTGTACATTGATTCTGTATATTCATTAGCATTCAGATATAGTGGTAAAGAAAGCAGGGGCTAGGGAGGCAATATGTTTGTCTTTTCAGTAAAGATTTTTGTCACAAAAAAGGGGAGAAAAGAAAGAGAAAAATAGGACATTTTCAAACTTGCTCAGGTAGAATATTTGTTTTAGCAAATAGTGTGCTTCTGTCTAGGTTTTGGCTCACATACTGACTTAGCAGTATTCAAACAGGCACCTTTTAAGGAACATTTGCCAGTTACATGTATTGAGGGACTTTTAACCTCTTTCTCTAATAAGAATGATGAGGATAATCTTGATGATTAGATGCATTTCACAACAATGATTCTATAGCAAAACGTAGTATTACATGTCTGAAGAAAAAGAGAAGGGTAATTATAGTGACCTCCTGGCAGGGACAGAGAAAATCACGATTTTTAAGTCTTTCATTTTTCTTTTAAAGAACAGTTATTTTAGGGACTTCCCTGGCAGCCCAGTCGTTAAGACTCTACACTCCCAATGCAGGGGGCACGGGTCCCATCCCTGCTTGGGGAACTAAGATCCCATACACTGCATAGCATGGCCAAAAAAAAAAAAAAAAAGAACAGTTATTTTATTAGATATTGCACACCTGTTCTGACAATGCTACATCTGTGCCCTTCTGAAAATGGAAAGATTTTCCTCGACAAAACAGATTTGAACTGGCTGACATGTAGCTATTTTTAGTTTTATTTATTTCAGTGTGAATTTTTTATGTTTTGCTGGAGAAATATTAATATGGTTGATTATGGGATATTGCCTGCTTGGGGTGTTATGTGCTATATGGTATGTTACCTTTTCAAAATCTGGCCAATTCTGAATTACGAAGCATTTCTGACGCCCAAGGGTGTTAAATAAGGAATCATGAAACTATAGTTTGTAGTTTTTATGGAATCCCACAGCCCTTCCTTCAGTGATTCTGGATCGGGGCCCATACTCTATTGTCCTAAGGAGTACTATAGGTGGCTTTTTTAGCATGGGAAGTTTGGAAAATAGAGCCTTTAGCTGAATTCCTGACTGCTGATCCACAGGTTGACCATAATCACTTCTTAGAAGCTAGTTTTCCTGCTTTTAGCCTCTCCCACTCTACTTCCTCAAATCTGTCTTTGGAATAAAAAGACCATTTTTTGTCTTTTAAAAAGCTACCGTCTTGAGGTGGAGTCAAGATGGCGGTGTGGGAAGACGTGGAGTTAGCATCTCCCTACAACTAGGGTGCCTGCCAGCTGCTGGTGGGGGACTCAGACGCCCAAGGAGACGGAAGGAACCCCAAAGCGAACCGGTAGGATGTAGGTGGACTGAGGGGGGAGGAGAAGTGGAGGCCAGACAGGATCAGCACCCCTGAGGCCGGAGAGATCAGAAGTGGCAGGCGGAAGGGGCCCCCGGAAAGAGCAGGCAAGGAGTGGAGGGCGGTTGCCCCGCTCACTCAGGCACAGGGAGCCTGCTAAGCTCCCAGGCGGGTCCCCTGCTCTCCAAAGCCCCCTCCAGGCCATGTGGGTCCTTGAGAGCATAGGAAGGAGACCTGGGAGATCAGGAGAGGCAAGTGGGAGGGGCCCTCCAGGAGGAGCAAGAGAGGAGCGGAGGGCAATTGCCCTACCCACTCAAGACCAGGAAGCCTGCTGGGCTCCCAGGTGAGGTCCCCTGCCCTCTGAGACTAGAGGTGGGGGCACACCTGGGCCCCTTCTCTCCCTTGAGCCTGAGCCCCACCCCTCACAGCCCCCAGGGCCTTTTCCAGTCCTGTGGGTCCTGAGCATTGGCCCCACCCACCGCCCAAACCTCACCCCTGCTTAGGCCCTGCCCTCCACAGCCAAGGCCTTCCCCTGCCTTTTTCTTTTTCCCCTTCTCTTTTTTACTACTGTGGTATTGATGTACCTTCTGGTTGTTGATTCATCTATACTTTTATTTATTTTTATATTCTTCCTAACTTATCTATTAGTTTCCTAGTCTAATTTTATTTTTTACTTTGTTATTGTTTTTTGGTTTTTTGTATGTTTTTTGGTTTTTCTTTCTACGCCTCAGGCGGCTCGGGGGATCTTGGTTCACGAGCCCAGGGTCCGGCTGAAGCTCCTGCAGTGGGACTCCTGAGTCTGAACCACTGGACTAACAAGAGAACCTCAGACTCCAGGGAATATTCATCAGAGTGAGATCTCATGGAGTTCCTCATCTCAGCACCAAGACTCAGCTCTACCCAATAGCCTACAAACCCCAGTGTTGGAAGCCTCAGGCCAAACAACCAGTAAGACAAGAACACAATCCCACTCATAAAAGAAAAAAAAAAAGACGGAAAAAAATATGTCACAGATGAAAGAGCAAGGTAAAAACCTACAAGACCAAATAAATGAAGACGAAATAGGCAGTCCACCTGGAAAAAAATTCAGAGTAATGATAGTAAAGATGATCCAGAATCTTGGAAATAGAATGGAGGCATGGACTGAGAAAATACAAGAAATGTTTAACAAAGATCTAGACAAACTAAAGGACAAACAGAGATGAACAACACAGTAACTGAAATGAAGAATACACTAGAAGGAATCAATAACAGAATAACTGAGGCAGAAGAACGAATAAGTGAGCTGGAAGACAAAGCGGTGGAAATAACTGCAGAGGAGCAGAATAAAGAAGAAAGAATGAAAATAATTGAAGACAATCTCAGAGACCTCTGGGACAACACTAAATGCACCAACATTCTAATTATAGGGGTCCCAGAAGAAGAAGAGAAAAAAGAAAGGGTCTGAGAAAATATTTGAAGAGATTATCCTTGAAAACTTCCCTAACATGGGAAGGGAAATAGTCACCCAAGTCCAGGAAGCACAGAGAATCCCATAGAGTATAAACCCTAGGAAAAACACATCAAGACACATATTAATCAAACTAACAAAAATTAAATTCAAAGAAAAAATATTAAAAGCAGCAAGGGAAAAGCAACAAATAACGTATAAGGGAAACCCCATAAGGTTAACAGCTGATTTTTCAGCAGAAACTCTGCAGGCCAGAAGGGAGTGGCAGGAGAGAGCAGACAGCAGAAGCAAAAACTACATTCCTGCAGCCTGTGGAACAAAAACCACATTCACAAAAAGATAGACAAGATGAAAAGGTAGAGGGATATGTATCAGATGAAGGAACAAGATAAAATCCCAAATAAACAACTAAATGAAGTGGAGATAGGCAACCGTCCAGAAAAAGAATTCCAGATAACGATACTGAAGATAATCCAGGACCTTGGAAAAAGAATGGAGGCAAAGATCGAGAAGATGCAAGAAATGTTTAACGAAGACCTAGAAGAATTAAAGAACAAATAAACAGATGAAAATACAATAACAAATGAAAAATACATTAGAAGGAATCAATAGCAGAATAACTGAGGCAGAAGAACAGATAAGTGACCTGGAGGACAGAATGGTGGAATTCACTGGTGCAGAACAGAATGAAGAAAAAATAATGAAAAGAAATGAAGACAGCCTAAGAGACTTCTGGGACAACATTAAATGCAACAACATTCGCGTTATAGGGGTCCCAGAAGGAGAAGAGAGAGAGAAAGGACCTGTGAAAATATTTGAAGAGATTATAGTAGAAAACTTCCCTATCATAGGAAAGGAAATAGCCACCCAAGTCCAGGAAGCGCAGAGAGTCCCATACAGGATAAACCCAAGGAGAAACATGCCGAGACACATAATAATCAAACTGGCAAAAATTAAAGACAAAGAAAAATTATTGAAAGCAGTAAGGGAAAAATGACAAATAACATACAAGGGATCTCCCATAAGGTTAACAGCTAGCTGATTTCTCAGCAGAAACTCTACAAGCCAGAAGGGAGTGGCATGACATATTTAAAGTGATGAAAGGGAAAAAGCTACAACCAAGATTACTCTACCCAGCAAGGATCTCATTCAGATTCTATGGAGAAATCAAAACCTTTACAGACAAGCAAAAGCTAAGAGAATTCAGCACCACCAAACCAGCTCTACAACAAATGCTAAAGGAACTTCTCTAAGTGGGAAACACAAGAGAAGAAAAGGACCTACAAAAACAGACCCAAAACAATCAAGAAAATGGTAATAGGAACATACATATTGAAATTTACCTCAAACGTGAATGGATTAAATGCTCCAACCAAAAGACACAGGCTCGCTGAGTAGATCCAAAAACAAGACCCACATAAATACCGTCTACAAGAGACCCAATTCAGACCTAGGGACACATACAGACTGAAAGTGAGGGGATGGAAAAAGATATTCCATGCAAATGGAAATCAAAAGAAAGCTGGAGTAGCAATATTCATATCAGATAAAATAGACTTTAAAGAATGTTACAAGAGACGAGGAAGGACACTACATAACGATCAAGGGATCAATCCAAGAAGAAGATGTAACAGTTATAAATATATATGCACCCAACATAGGAGCACCTCAATACCGAAGGCAACTGCTAACAGCTATAAAAGAGGAAATCGACAGTAACACAATAATAGTGGGGGACTTTAACACCTCACTTACACCAATGGACAGATCATCCAAACAGAAAATTAGTAAGGAAACAAAACCTTTAAATGACACAGTAGACCAGATAGATTTAATTTGATATTTATAGGACATTCCATCCCAAAACACCTGATTACATACACTTTCTTCTCAAGTGCACATGGAACATTCTCCAGGATAGATCACATCTTGGGTCACAAATCAAGCCTCAGTAAATTTAAGAAAATTGAAATTATGTCAAGCATTTTTTCTGGCCACAACGATATGAGATTAGAAATCAATTACAGGAAAAAAGACGTAAAAAACACAAACACATGGAGGCTAAACAATACATTACTAAATAACCAAGAGATCACTGAAGAAATCAAAGAGGAAATCAAAAAATACTTAGAGACAAATGATAACGAAAACACGACGATGCAAAGCCTATGGGATGCAGCGAAAGCAGTTCTAAGAGGAAAGTTTATAGCAATACAATCCTACCTCAAGAAACAACAGACATCTCAAATAAACAATCTAATCTTATACCTAAAGGAACTAGAGAAAGAAGAACAAACAAAACCCAAAGTTAGTAGAAGGAAAGAAATCATAAAGATCAGATCAGAAATAAATGAAATAGAAAAAAGAAAACAGTAGCAAAGATCAATAAAACTAAAAGCTGATTCTTGGAGAAGATAAACAAAATTGACAAACCATTAGCCAAACTCATCAAGAAAAAGTGGGAGAGGACTCAAATCAATAAAATTAGAAATGAAAAAGGAGACATTACAAGAGACACCAGGGCAATACAAAGCATCCTAAAAGACTACTACAAGCAACTCTATGCCAAAAAAATGGACAATCTGGAAGAAATGGACAAATTCTTAGAAAGGTTTAACCTTCCAAGACTGAACCAGGAAGAAATAGAAAATATGAACAGACCAATCACAAGTAATGAAATTGAAATTGTGATTTAAAATCTTCCAGCAAATAGAAGTCCAGGACCAGATGGCTTCACAGGTGAATTCTGTCAAACATTAGAGAAGAGCTAACACCCATCCTTCTCATACTCTTCCAAAAAATTGCAGAGGAAGGAACACTCCCAAACTCATTCTGTGAGGCCACCATCACCCTGATACCAAAACCAAAGATACTACAGAAAAAGAAAATTACAGACCAATATCACTGATGAATATAGATGCAAAAATCCTCAACACAATACCAACAAACAGAATCCAACAACACATTAAAAGGATCATACACCATGATCAAATGGGATTTATCCCGGGGATGCAAGGATTCTTCAATATACGCAGATCAATCAATGTGATACACCATATTAACAAATTGAAGAATAAAAACCATATGATCATCTCGATAGATGCAGAAAAAGCTTTTCACAAAATTCAACACCCATTTATGAACAAAACTCTCCAGAAAGTGAGCATAGAGGGAACCTACCTCAACCTAATAAAGGCCATATACGACAAACCCACAGCAAATGTCATCCTCAGTGGTGAAAACCTGAAAGCATTTCCTCTAAGATCAGGAACAAAACAAGGATGTCCACTCTCACCACTATTATTCAACATACTTTTGGAAGTCCTAGCCATGGCAATCACAGAAGAAAAAGAAATAAAAGGAATACAGATTGGAAAAGAAGAAGTAAAGCTGTCACTGTTTACAGGTGACATGATACTATACATAGAGAATCCTAAAGATGGCACTAGAAAACTACTAGAGCTAATCAATGAATTTGGGAAAGTTGCAGGATACAAAATTAATGCATAGAAATCTCCTGCATTCCTATACACTAATGATGAAAAATCTGAAAGAGAAATTAAGGAAACACTGCCATTTACCACTGCAACAGAAAGAATAAAATACCTAGGAATAAACCTACCTAGGGAGACAAAACACCTGTATGCAGCAAACTATAAGACAATTATGAAAGAAATTAAAGATGATACAAACAAAAGGAGAGATATGCCATGTTCTTGGATTGGAAGACTCAATATTGTGAAAATGACTATACTACCCAAAGCAATCCACCAATTCAGTGGAGTCCCTATCAAATTACCAATGGCACTTTTTACAGAATGAGAACAAAAAATCTTAAAATTTGGCTGGAGACACAAAAGACCTCGAATAGCCAAAGCAGTCTTGAGGGGGGAAAAAAAGGAGCTGGAGGAATCAGACTCCCTGACTTCAGACTATACTACAAAGCTACAGTAATCAAGACAATATGGTACTGGCACAAAAACAGGAATATAGATTAATGGAACAGGATAGAAAGCCCAGGGATAAACCCAGCCACCTGTCGTCAACTAATCTATGACAAAGGAGGCAAGGATATACAATGGAGAAAAGACAGTCTCTTCAATAAGTGGTGCTGGGAAAACTGGACAGCTACATGTAAAAGAAATTAGAACACTCCCTAATACCATACACAAAATAAACTTAAAGTGGGTTAGAGACCTAAGTGTAAGACCAGACACTATAAAACTCTTAGAGGAAAACATAGGAACACACTCTTTGACGTACATCACAGCAAGGTCTTTTTTGATTCACCTCCTAGAGTAATGGAAATAAAAAGAAAAGTAAACAAATTGGACCTAATGAAACTTACAAGCTTTTGCACAGCAAAGGAAACTACAAACAAGACGAAAAAACAACCCTCAGAATGGGAGAAAACATTTGCAAACAAATCAACGGAGAAAGAATTAATCTCCAAAATATATAAACAGCTCATGCAGCTCAATATTAAAAGAAAAAAAAAATCCAGAAATGGGCAGAAGACCTAAATAGACATTTCTCCAAAGAAGACATACAGATGGCCAAGAAGCACATGAAAAGCTGCTCAACATCACTAATTATTAGAGAAATGCACATCAAAACTACAATGAGGTATCACCTCACACCAGTTAGAATGGGCATCATCAGAAAATCTACAAACAACAAATGCTGGAGAGGGTGTGGAGAAAAGGGAACCCTCTTGCACTGTTGGTGGGAATGTATATTGATACAGCCACTATGGAGAACAGTGTGGAGGTTCCTTAGAAAACTAAAAATAGAATTACCATTTGGCTCAGCAATTACACTACTGGGCATATACCCAGAGGAAACCATAATTGAAAAAGACACATGCACCGCAGTGTTCACTGCAGCACTATTTACAGTAGCCAGGAAGTGGAAGCAACCTAAATACCCATTGGCAGACGAATGGATAAAGAAGATGCTGTACAGGTCTTCCCTGGTGGTGCAGTGGTTGAGAGTCCGCCTGTCAATGCAGGGGACACGGGTTCGTGCCCCGGTCCGGGAAGATCCCACATGCCGCAGAGCGGCTGGGCCTGTGAGCCATGGCTGCTGAGCCTGTGCGTCTGGAGCCTGTGTTCCGCAACGGGAGAGGCCACAACAGTGAGAGGCCCGTGAACCACAAAAAAAAAAAAAAAAAAGAGAAGAGCCGGTACATATATACAATGGAATTTTACTCAGCCATAAAAAGGAAAGGATTTGGGTCATTTGTAAAGATGTGGATGAATCTAGAGACTGTCATACAGAGTGAAGTAAGTCAGAAAGAGAAAAACAAATATCGTATATTAATGCATATATGTGGAACCTAGAGAAATGGTACAGATGAACTGGTTTTCAGGGCAGAGATTGAGACACAGATGTAGAGAAAAAACGTATGGACACCAAGGGGGGAAAGTGGCAGGGGGTGACATCAAGGGGGGAAAGTGGCAGGGGGTGGTGGTGGTGTGATGAATTGGGAGATCGGGATTGACACATATACACTAATATGTGTAAAATGGATAACTAATAATAACCTTCTGTATAAAGAAAGAACTTAAATAAATTTCAAAAATAAGTATATAAATAAAAGTTTTTTTTAAAAAAAAGAAGGGAGTGGCAGGATATACTTAAACTGATGAAATAGAAAAACCTACAACCAAGATTACTCTACCCAGCAAGGATGTCATTCAGATTCGATGGAAGAGTCAAAAGCTTTTCAGACAAGCAGAAGCTAAGAGAATTCAGCACCAGCAAATCAGCTTTGCAACAAATGCTGAAGAAACTTCTCTAAGCGGGAAACACAAGAGAAGAAGAGGACCCACAAAAACAAACCGAAAACAATTAAGAAAATGGAAATAGGAACATTCATATTGACAATAACCTTGAATGCAAATGGATTAAATGCCCCAACCAAAAGACACAGACTAGCTGAATGGATACGAAAACAAGGCCCATATATATGCTGTCTGCAAGATACCCACTTCAGACCTAGGGACACATACAGACTGAAAGTGAAGGGATGGAAAAAGATATTCCATGCAAATGGAAATCAAAAGAAAGCTGGAGTACCAATACTCATATCAGATAAAATAGACTTTAAATTAAAGACAGTTACAAGAGATAAGGAGGGATACTACGTAATAATCAAAGGATCAATCTAAGAAGAAGATATAACAAGCATAAATGTTTATGCAGCCAACATAGGAGCACCTCAATACATCAGGCAAATGCTAACAACTGTGAAAGGAGAAATAGACAGTAACACAATAATAGTAGTGGATTTTAGCACCCCAGTTACACCAATGGACAGATCATCCAAACAGAAAATGAATAAGGAAACACAAGCTTTAAATGACACAATAGACCAGATCTAATTGATATTTATAGGACATTC
This sequence comes from Phocoena phocoena, assembly GCF_963924675.1. NCBI lineage: Eukaryota > Metazoa > Chordata > Mammalia > Artiodactyla > Phocoenidae > Phocoena > Phocoena phocoena. Next base: position 140,316,591 of record NC_089220.1, on the reverse strand, counting down.
CACCCAAAAGTGGCAGAATACACTTTCTTTTCAAGTGCACATGGAACATTCTCCAGGATAGATCACATCTTGGGTCACAAATCAAGCCTCAGTAAATTTAAGAAAATTGAAATAATATCAAGCATCTTTTCTGACCACAACACTATGAGATTGGAAATCAATTACAGGAAAAAAACTGTAAAAAACACAAATACATGGAGGCTAAACAGTGTGCTACTAAATAGCCAAGAGATCGCTGAAGAAATCAAAGAAGAAATTAAAAAATACATAGAAACAAATGACAACGAAAACACAATGACCCAAAACCTGTGGGACCCAGCAAAAGGAGTTCTAAGAGGGAAGTTTATAGCAATACAACCTCACCTCAAGAAATAAGAAAAATCTCAAGTAAACCCTACCCTTAAAATAACTGGGGAAAGAAGAACAGAGAAAACCCAAAGTCAGTAGAAGGAAAGAAATCATAAAGATCAGAGCAGAAATAAATGAAATAGAAATGAAGATAACAATAGCAAAAACCAATAAAACTAAAAGCTGGTTCTTTGAGGAGATAAACAAAATTGATAAACCCTTAGACTCGTCTAGAAAAAAAGGGAGAGGACACAAATCAATAAAATTAGAAATGAAAAAGGAGAAATCACAGCTGACATTACAGAAATACAAAGACTTATAAGAGGCTACTACAAACAACTATATGCCAATAAAATGGACAACCACGAAGAAACGGACAAATTTTTGGAAAGGTACAACTTTCCAAGACTGAACCAGGAAGAATTAGAAAATATAAACAGACCTATCACAAGTAATGAAATTGAAACCATAATTAAAAATCTTCCAACAGACAAAAGGCCAGGATCAGATGGCTTCACAGGCGAATTCTATCAAATATTTAGAAAAGACCTAACACTGATACTTCTCAAACTCTTTCAAAAAATTGCAGAGGGAGAGACACTCCCAAATTCATTCTACGAAGCCACCATCACCCTGATACCAAAACCAGAAAAAGATATCACAAAAAAAGAAAATTATAGACCAATATCCCTGGTGAACATAGATGCAAAAATCCTGAACAAAATACTAGCAAACAGAACCTAACAGCACATTAAAAGGGTCATACACCATGATCAAGTGGGATTTATCCCAGGGATGCAAGGATTCTTCAATATATGCAAATCAATCAATGTGATACACCACATTAACGAACTGAAGGATAAAAACCATATGATCATCTCAATAGATGCAGAAAAAGCTTTTGACAAAATTCAACACCCATTTATGATAAAAACTCTCCAGAAAGTGGGCAAAGAGGGAACCTACCTCAACATAATAAAAGCCATATATGACAAACCCACAGCAAGCATCATACTCAATGGTGAAAAACTGAAAGCATTTCCACTAAGATCTGGAACAATTCAAGGATGTCCACTCTCACCACTCTTATTCAACAGTTTTGTAAGTCTTAGCCACGGCAATCAGAGAAGAAAAAGAAATAAAAGGAATACAAACTGGAAAATAAGTAAAACTGCCTCTGTTTGCCGATGACATGATACTATACGTAGAAAATCCTAAAGATGCCACCAGAAAACTCCTAGAGTTAATCAGTGAATTTGGTAAGGTTGCAGGATACAAAATTAATGCACAGAAATCTCTGGCATTCTTATACACCAACAATGAAAAATGAGAGAAATTAAGGACACATTCCCATTTACCATTGCAAGAAAAAGAATAAAATACCTGGAGAATAAACCTGCCTAAGGAGGCGAAAGACTTATACTCAGAAAACTATAAGACACTGATGAAAGAAATCAAAGATGACATAAACAGATGGAGAAATAGACCATGTTCTTGGATTGGAAGAATCAATATTGTGAAAATGACTATACTATCCAAGGCAATCTACAGATTCAGTGCAATCCCTATCAAACTACCAATGGCATTCTTCACAGAATTAGAACAAAATATTTTACAATTCGTATGGAAACACAAAAGACCCTGAGAAGCCAAAGCATTCTTGAGAAAGGAAATTGCAGGGGGAGGAATCAGGCTGCCCAACTTCAAACTATACCACAAAGCTACAGTAATCAAGGCAGTATGGTACTGGCACAAAAACAAATATAGATCAGTGGTACAAGATAGAATGCCCAGATAAACCTGTGCACATATGGGCACCTAATTTACGACAAAAGAGGCAAAAACATACTGTGGAGAAAAGATAGCCTCTTCAATAAGTGGTGCTGGGAAATCTGGACAGCTGCACGTAAAAGAATGAAATGAGAACACTCCCTAACACCGTACACAAAAATAAACTCCAAATGGATTAAGGACTTAAATGTAAGACCAGGCACTATAAAACTCTTAGAGGAAAACATAGGAAAAACACTCTTTGACACAAACCACAGCAAGATCTTTTTTGACCCACCTCCTAGAGTAACGGAAATAAAAACAAACAAATGGGACTTAATTAAACTTATAAGCTTTTGCACAGCAAAGGAAACCATACACAAGACAAAAAAGAGAACCCTCAGAATGAGAGAAAATACTTGCAAATGAAACAACGGACAAAGGATTAATCTCAGAAATACACAAACAGCTCATGGAACACAATATCAAAAAAACAATCCAGTTAAAGAATGGGCGGAAGACCTCAATAGACGGTTCACCAAGAAAGACATACAGATGACCAAGAGGCATATGAAAAGATGCTCAACATCACTAATTATTAGAGAAATGCAAATCAAAACTACAATGAGGTATCACCTCACACCGGCCAGAATGGCCATTATCAAAAAATCTAGAAACAATAAATGATGGAAAGGGTGTGGTGAAAAGGGAACCCTCTTGCACTGTTGGTAGGGATGTAAATTGATACAACCACTATGAAAAACAGTATGGAGTTTCCTTAAAAAACTAAAAGTAGAACTACCATATGACCCAGCAATCCCACTACTGGGAATATATCCTGAGAAAACCATAATTCAGAAGAAGATATGTACCACAGTGTTCATTGAGGCAGTGTTAACAATAGCCAGGACATGGAAGCAATATAAATGTCCATTGACAGATGACTGGATAAAGATGTTGTACATATATGCAGTGGAATATTACTCAGCCATAAAAAGTTATTGAGTCATTTGTAGTTAGGTGGATGGACCTAGAGTCTGTCATACAGAGTGAAGTAAGTCAGAAAGAGAAAAGAGATCCCATATGCTAACAAATATATATGGAATCTAAAAAAAAAAAAAGGTACCGATGAACCTAGTTGCAGGGCAGGAATAAAGAGGTAGACATAGAAAATGGACTGGAGGACATGGGGTGAGAGGGCGAAGCTGACGCGAAGTGAGAGTAGCATCGACATATATACACTACAGAATGTAAAGTAGTTATCTGGTGGGAAGCAGCAGCATAGCAGAGGGAAATCGGCTTCCTGCTTTGCAGTTAGCTAGAGGGGTGGGATAGGGAGGATGAGAGGGAGGGGATGTGGAGACATGTGTATGCATATGGCTGATTTGCTTTGTTGTGCAACAGAAACTAACAGTATTGTGAAGCAATTATACTCCAATAAAGATCTATTAAAAAAACAAAAAAGCTACCGTCTTGAGATGGAATTTAGGAGACCTAAGTTTTAGTTGCTACTCTGCCTGCCAAGAGCTGTGCAGCCATGAGTGCATCACTTAGCTTCTCTGTGCCTCAGTTTTCTCACCATAAATGGGAGTGTCAAACTAGGTTTCAAATCACACCTGTATAGTCATATTATTATATTACTCAAAGAACAGCAGGTATTTCTAAGTGTCCGTAAGAAAATGTCCGTATTTTCTTTCTTCTTTGTGCATGATGTTATGTTGATAGAATATGTCATACTTCGTTGGAAGTATGTTCTGGCCATTAACATGGACTTAAGAGAAAAAACCTAAACAACTTATTTTTGAATAGGTGATACTTGCATTTAGTAAGAACTTAAAAAACGTGCGCATGTATATTGGAAAGAATTTTCCTTCCACCTTGAGTTCCAGTTCCTCTTTCCAAAGGCAGCCATTGTCCCCGGTTTCTTGTGTGTGCATCCAGAGATTAACTATACGTTTATTATAATATGCAACCTGAAACCTTTTTTTAGAGTATGCAGGAAAAACAGGTTAATTGCAGGGGAAAAAGTAGAAAGTGGTATGAGAGCTAAAATCCTCATCATAATAAATAGTTTATAGATGATGTTCCAAATTTATGAAAAGAGAAGCAATTAATTTTTAGAAGCATGAGGGTAAAATAGCTAAAAGAGATGAAAATGATTGCTGGGGGTGGCCTGCCATGGCCAGGATATGCAGGGTTTTTTAAAAAAAATATATCTCTTGACTCTATGTAATCTTTTGATAAAAATAAAAATTAATTTAAAAAGGAGAAAAGAAAATGTGGATAAACAAATGAAACAAAATTGCCTGGTATTGTAACCCCAGGTGTAACCAGTTTATTTTCTTCCAGTTTTGTCTATGCTTTAAAAAATAAGAAAAATTGAAAGGTATCACCCCCACCCCCAAGGAAAAAAAAAGATAAATACGTGAGGTGATGAATGTGTTAATTAACTTGGGGGAATTCTTTCACAAGGTATATCAAATCATCACATTGTACTATAAATATTGAATATCTTAACAATTTTGTCAGTTATACCTCAATAAAGCTAAAAAAAAAGAAAGCTTGAAAGAATAGTACAGCAAACACCTGTAAGCTATCACAGGTTTAACAGTTTTTAACATTTTTCCATATTTGCTTTGTATGTACTTATGTGTATGTGTGTGTGTATATATATATATATGTATATATATATAATTTTTTCTGAATCCTTTGAAACAAATTGCAGATAGGACAGTTCACCCTTAACTACTACTACTAGCTAATTATTGCTAAGCATGCATCTCTTACGAGTGACAGTGTCCTACATACCACAATACCATTATCATATGTAAGAAAATTAACACTAATTTCCTAGTATCATTTAAGTCATAATTTGAGTTTCCCCAATTGACCCCAAAATGTCTTTTATAGTTAGGGTTTTTTCTTATATGCATTTTGTTCTTTTGAACCAAGATCTAACCAGAGTTTATGCGTTACATTTGGTTATTACGTCTCTTTAGTCCAGTACCCCACCTTTATTTTCGTGACATTGAATTTTTGAAGACTGTAACAGTTGTCTTGTAGAATGCCCATATGCTCATATATATATGTGTGTGTGCATGTATATATATATATATATATATATGTAAATAATTTCTTTTTTTTGCCGCACCACACGGCATGCAGGATCTTAGTCCCCTACCAGGGATCGAACCCGTGACCTGCGCCTCCTGCAGTGGAAGCATGGAGTCTTAATCACTGCACTGCCAGGGAAGTCCCAGCACATATATTTTTTAAAACAACGAAAGTGAACTTAACACTGGACATATTTTTGAAACTTCTGTTTTTTCACTTTAAAGTATTTTATGACTGTCTTTATAAGTTCACATTTTCGTTCGTACATTCAGGAGTCTTCATAATCTGAGCTTAATATGCTTTTTCAGATTTCTGTCACTGCTCTCCAGCACCATCTTTTCCTCTCCTGAACTATCTGCCATGGTGTCCAGTCATCCTCTTTACTTTTATTCATTATCCAGCATTAGTCCAACACAATTAGCTCATATGTTTCCCTCACTTGAAATACCTTTGCTTATTTAAGTCATAGAATTTTACAATTTGTTGAGCAGTGTAAATTTTGTAGGACATAAGGCTGGCCTTCAAGTCCTAACTGTGGCCTTCAAGTCCTAACTATGTGACTGACAAGCTGTATGACTTTGATAAGTCATTTCCTTTCTGAGACTAAGTTTCCTCAGCTGTAAGATGAGGGGTCAAGTTAAATGTCATTGAATAGCCCATAATTATCAAGAGATAAATATTGTAGAAAAGTAAGTATTAGAGTTTAGAAGCAGAGGTATGTTGCTGTTGGCTGGTATGTGTCATGTATGTGATTGAATTTAAGCTGAATGGTCGTGAAGCCCAAGTAAAATAATTTATGTGAAAAGTTCTGGAAAAAAGTTATATAAATGTAATTTGTTTTAACAAACAAAACAGCAGGGTTCTTTGGGTGAGTGGGTGGGGATGTTCTGGGATGCTGATGGTGTAATTATTACAGTATTTTAAAGAGTTTCTTAGAACTTCAGGTGCCCTAATAGTACTACTTAAAACTTTAAAATTGATACTACTCAGTGCTTTCCTAGGCGAGGATAATTATGGATCTGATATCTTCTCTTGTTCTTACAGCTCTATTATCAAGTCCTAAATTTTGGAATGATTGTCTCCTCGGCACTAATGATCTGGAAGGGGTTAATGGTCATAACTGGAAGTGAAAGTCCAATTGTAGTGGTGCTCAGGTAACAGTTTTTCTTTTCAAGGCATGGAATTGCATGACATTACTTGGGAGAAAAATTGAAATGTTTAATAACTGATATATCATACCTTTAGACACTACTCTTTCCCAGAAGAGGGCCTGGAAGAAAATTTGTTAGTTTTTCTCACTTGTGAGAAATTCTAAACCTTGTTAGGCACTTTCCATTCAGATCCCAAAGGGCTCATGACTTTTCTATGAAATGTTTATGTGAGCTTTATTTTTGGCACATCCGTTAAGAAAGTATTTCAGTATACTTTATTTTCCTGAAATCCTTCTGTCTTCTTACATTCTTTACTTTGGAATATCAGGAAATTTAATTTACAAGATTTACAAGATTATATATCATCTTTACAAATTAAGAATTTTTCTACAGCATGTTTTCAGTGTCAGTATAGAAGCATCACTAATTATTTCCATGTTTCCTGCTGACCTTTAAATATCACTTCTAAATAGACTTCAGGAATTCTGAGTATATTAATGCCATCTCTTTTTTTTTTTTTTTTTTTTTGTGGTACACGGGCCTCTCACTGTTTTGGCCTCTCCCGTTGCGGAGCACAGGCTCTGGACGCGAACGCTCAGCGGCCATGGCTCACGGGCCCAGCCACTCCGCGGCATGTGGGATCTTCCCGGACCGGGGCACGAACCCGTGTCCCCTGCATTGGCAGGCGGACTCTCAACCACTGCGCCACCAGGGAAGCCCCAATGCCATCTCTTAAAGTGACAAATAGTACTGACTTTTTTTCCTCCACTGTCTTCCTTCCCTATCCTTGTACTTGTACTCTTAGGGATTTAAAAACCTAATTTAGCAATTCATTTTTGGAGAATTACCACTTGGTGATTTAATTGAATCATTGTAGTTCTGTCTTATTTGGGGCTTAATTATGTAAGCTGTCTCAAGTCTTTTCTGGAGATAATGGAGTATAACTATAAAATAAATTGAATCATTAACATTACCTAAAGTCTAGATAATAGTACATTATTCTTAACAAGATGAACTTGACGCTTTTATTGTCATACTAGGATATACTTCCAGCAACAAGTGGTTGGAAGCACTGGGTGTCCAGTATCTTACTCCTCCCTTACTCATACCCATACCCTTGGTCTGAATTTATTAGTAATCAAATGCAACTGTGATTTTAGAGATCCAATGACATGTCTGGAGTTTATTACCTGGGAAAACATTTAATGTACTATTCTAGGGGTATAGAGACTTGGGTCTCTAGCTTTTTCATTGTCAAACTACAGACTTGGGCAAGTCATTTATAGACTGAACCATAGTTTCCTCATCTATAAAATGAAGGCTAGACCTAGATGATGTCAGAAGACTTTTCCAGTTTTAAAATTATGTGGCCCTAAGTTCCCAGTCTTGAACTCAGTGGAGAGCTTCAATTTGTGAAGTGTTCAAACACTAACAGAAGGAGAAACCACACTAACTGGCACTGTAGGGAAAAGCTGTAGAGAGAAGGCCCAGGGAGGCTTCTTTTGGAGATTCTTCTGGAATTATTTCAGAGTGAGTTCTGTTCAGTGGAGATGTTTAAGTACAATCTAATGACCTTTAAACTGGGAATGATGGAGTGAAGAGGAGATTACACTAAGCACCTGTGGAACATTTTGGTGGTCCTGAAAATATCAGTTGGGGCTTAAAAGGAGTGTTTGGATAAGTTATTTGGTAGCTAGGTTATTTTTATACTAAACTTTTCTGATTGCTGGTGTGGAATAAAGAAAAAAATGAAAAGAGACCAGGTCATATTAGAAGAGAATCTGATCAAGACTGGAGGGAGTAGTCATTAGAGAAAGGTAATTTATGTGATTGGGTGTTATTTATGTGATTTCATAAAACTTCAAGGAATATAGTTTTTACCTGGAACCAAATGTGCCTCAGAGGACTCAGGCCGACTGAGAATCCACTTTTAGGACTTTTGTGAAACCACTGGGGATAAAGACAAAAATACTTTATTATATTTTATTAACTGAAGTTTCAGGGAACATTGAAAACTGATTTTTTTCCCCCTTTGTGAAGCTGAAGTCAGTTTAATTTATTTTTATTTTTATTTATTTATGGCCAAGCCGCACAGCTTGCGGGATCTTAGTTCCCCCACCAGGGATCGAACCCGGGCCCCCTGCAGTTGAAGTGCGGAGTCCTAATTGGTGGACCACCAGGGAATTCCCCAGTTTAATATATATATAAATTATTTATATATAACTTCTTATAAAATTGATCATGATTGATGTATTAAATTTAAAAGTATAGTTTAATCAGATAACAGTAAGATGTTTATCAATAATTTATTTAATTTTTTTAAAGTTTCCCCTGGTTATTTCTTTAATGATCCTCTTACCACATGCTTTTATCTGTTTTCAATTGCCATCTGTATCTGAATTTTTTTTTTTTTTTTTTTTGCGGTACCTGGGCATCTCACTGTTGTGGCCTCTCCCGTTGCGGAGCACAGGCTCCGGACGCGCAGGCTCAGCGGCCATGGCTCACGGGCCTAGCTGCTCCACGGCATGTGGCATCTTCCCGGACCAGGGCATGAACCCGTGTCCCCTGCATCGGCAGGCAGACTCTCAACCACTGTGCCACCAGGGAAGCCCTGTATCTGAATTTTTAAATCTTTTTTTTTTTTTCTAATCCAACTTTATTCCCTGAAACTACACTCTTGTTTTCATCCTACACTAACATCTCTATCTGGATGTTGACCAGGCATTTGAAACTCCACCTAATAAAAGTAAAATTCATCTCTTTTTCCCAAAAACCTGTTCTTCTTCCTCCTACTTCTGTGACTATCACGGCCATCTGCTCAGTTGCCAGTGTTAAAAACCTAGGAGTCATTCTTGATCCCCTCTTCTGTCATAGCCAGTTGGCCATCGAATTTGTTATTATCCCTCTCTCTGTTCTACCCTTTTTTAGCTGTCCTCCCTGCTGTTATTCTATTTCAAGCCCTCATTTCCTGCCTGGGCTGTTGTAACAACCTTTAAAAAAAATGCTTTTATAATCAGAAAAAAATTAATATACTTTCATTATATGAAATGTTGAAATCACAAAAAAAATCTAGATGAAACTAAGTCACCCATAGTTCTGGGATATAATCACTATTAACATTTTAGTCTCTTTTTTCATGTATATTATTTCTTACATAATTGAGGTAATTCTGTATGTGTATCCTTTTCTCAATCTTTTCCCCTTATCATTCTCCAGTGTCCATGTTTTTAATAACACTTTTAATAATTACCAAGTATTCACTTGTAAGTAATAGCCTGGACAACTGGTCTCCCAATTTACCTTCTCATCTTTTCCAGTTTACTCATCAATTCAATAAATATTTGAATGTCTTCTATGTACTCTGTAGTTTCTGAAGTGATGTTTCTTAAATGCAAATATGATAATGATACTCCCTGCTAAAATTCTAGAGTATCTCAGAAGCAGTTTAGCACAGTGAGAGTGAACCTCCTTGGTTCAAATCTTACCTTTATCATTTTTTTAATTTACAACTCTAGGCCATTCTAAGCCTCAGTCTCCTTATCTATAAAGTTGGGATAATAATAGTACCTACATCATAGAGTTGTTCTGAAGATAGCTTTAAAAAAAAAAACCTCTTAAAATTGGCACTCTGCATATAATAAGTGCTCGATAAAGATGAGTCATTCACCCAGAACAACTCAGCTTTTATCTGTTTCATTTATATCATTTTCAAGCAAGGTTTTATTTGAACAAAGGATGTCACTGATTTTAAAAAAGAGCCAAAATAAAAACTTGAAAATTTCATGTCTAGAATACCTTCTGTAATATTTTCACCAAACACATGTTCTATCTTTTGTCTGAACACCTTCTGAGAAAGGGAACTCGTTGCCCCAAGAGGAACCTAAACAAAACTTTTAAGAATAAACATGTACTGAAAATTCATATTTCTAGTGGTTCCCGAATTTTGCTCATATTAGAATCACTTGGGATCTTTACAGAATACTGAGGCCTGCTTCTCTCATCCACAGACATTCTGATTTAAGTGGTTTGAGATATGACCTGAGCGTGGGGATTTTTAAGTTTCCCAGGTGATTCTTGTGTGCACCAAAGTTTGGGAACCACTGCCATATTCCCTTATGTATGTAGAGGGACCAGAGTCTTTAAACAGAAGTGTTTGGACTTTGTCATTTTTGCTGTATTGAATTTTATTCCTTGTCTTCTATTTTTTCTTACTAAATTTATTGTTAATGAAAACTGGAGCTTGAGTTTCTGAAAACAATACTGATGGGCTACTTCTTTATAGAAAGAAAAGTTTCATTAGTTAGTGCAAATATCTTAGGACCTTTGAAGAACTTGGTATAAGGTAGAACAGGTGAAAGGTAAGAAGACACTCTAGAAGTTTGTCATCAGTAATTACCATGGAATTGAATTCTTTGCTTGTTTCTGAAATTCTTAGGCAAAAATCTCTGCTCTTGTCCTTGATTTTGTTTCTTGTTTCTCTTTTTTAAATAAATAAATTGATAGCACAAGCATTATCTCTGTCGCTGACTGTTCTTTGACTTGAGCTGTTTTTCCTTCTTGTTGGGTTGAAACCATAAGGTCATCTTGGTCTGTATCTTTATAAATGTCAGGAAAAGATGATCCAGTTCTCATCTGAATATCTTTAGCATTTTCAGATGAAGTGAGAATAAGGACAGTGATTATAAAGTTCACTCTTTTATATTGTTTGTCACTTGAAATTTTAAAAGGTTAAAGAATTAGTAACATTGCCCTTTTCAAAATTTAAGCTCCTTTGAATAGTAATGGTTGAAATGGAACTAGTTATGAAGGCTATTAACTAAAGGAAACCTGTAGTATAACTAGTCTGAGGAAACCATATTTGGAGGACAATACACATTTTACGTTGATATATTTGTTAAGATATTAAGTATATTCCAAAGGTGATACTTCTAATTGTTTGTTGCATATCTAACTTTGAAAGTAAATTTAATCTCAGGCTTTCTTTTGCTATTATATTCTTCTTTCCCTCCCAGTGGCAGCATGGAACCTGCATTTCATAGAGGAGATCTTCTCTTTCTAACAAATCGAGTTGAAGATCCCATACGAGTGGGAGAAATTGTTGTTTTTAGGATAGAAGGAAGAGAGATTCCTATAGTTCACCGAGTCTTGAAGATTCATGAAAAGTATGTGCAAACTATATCTTCTCTATTTTAAAACATTTTTATGTTTTAGTGTTTGCAGCATTTAATTTTGATAGCCTAAAGATTAAGAAAGAGTGGGGAACTCCTAGGTCCTTCTTCCAGTCCATTTTTATGAATGTCTGAAGGTTTGGTGAACATTTGGAAGACTAAATACTTATTTAGTAATTCATTTTTCCCTGAAGGCTTTTCTGGAGGGTTTTCTTGGTTCCCTTCCACTTCCCAACCAGATCAGTAACCCTGTTTGTATATAGCCCCAGAAAAAACATGACATAAAGGTTGATCCCAAATAGAATCTTCTGATATAATGGACAAGGTAGCCCTAGCCTTTCAAAAACAAACCTTTAAGGCAATCTCACAGATATTTTAAATAAGAATAAGTTTGTCAACTTTTTCAAATTCCAAAGAAAATTTCTGAAATCTAAGTTATTCTTGTAAATATAGACTCTTGCGTTTTAGAATTGAAAAGTGTATATGTAAAACCTTGAGAATCCCCTGGTGTGGAGGAGGGACATAACAATGAGCAAAAAATGTCACCTCTCTGGGTCTCAGTTTCCCTGTCTGTAGTAGAAAGAGGTTCAGGAAGATGAACTATAAGATCTCTGGGTTCAATATTTTAAGATAACTTCAAATGGAGTATAATCTGTAAAAATTTTGGATCCCTCTGTTGTACACCTGAAAACTAATATAATATTGTAAATCGACTATACCTCAATAAAAAATAATAATAAAGTATGCAGAAGAAAAAAAAAAAGATCTCTGGGCTCTAAGCCTATGCTTCCCTGTGCAGCTACATATTCCTCACCCCCTCATTCCAAGTCTATAATATTTCTAGTTAAGGAAAACTTTCAGAAGGAAGGAAAGAAAGAAATGAAGGAAAAGGGAGTGTCCTGGAGGACATACAGAGGGAAGTAAAACAGTGGGAGTGATGTAGGTTCTTGAGTATGAGGAAGCCCTAAATAGATACTACCTCATGTTTACCACCCTCTCAAGTAGTTTACATTCTCCACTTCTAGAAGAGGGAATTGACAACTGTTTTTTTGAAAAATCCCTGTAAACATTCTAGCTTAGAAGAGTTCTTTCTTCACTGATAAAATAAAGATCTTGGGCTTCCCTGGTGGTGCAGTGGTTGAGAGTCCGCTTGCCGATGCAGGGGACGTGGGTTCGTGCCCCGGCCCAGGAAGATCCCACGTGCTGTGGAGCGGCTGGGCCCGTGAGCCATGGCCGCTGAGCCTGCATGTCTGGAGCCTGTGCTCCGCAACGGGAGAGGCCACAGCAGTGAGAGGCCCGCGTACTGCAAAAAAAATAAATCAATAAATCAATAAAATAAATAAAGACCTCACTGCTCTCTTTTTTCCATACTTAAGTATATTGGAAGATTATAATTTTTATATTGCATTCTATTAGTGACTAGGAAGGAATAACTTAGTTTTCTTTAATTTTACTTTTATTTATTGTGAAGGTTTATTCAGTACAGTTAGTGTTTTCCACATTCTCAAAGTATATTTGTGTTGTTTGTTCTCAGCACTACCTGTTGTGAACAAATCAAAACCAACTTTCCCCTGAATTTATCAGAAAAAAATCACGCCCTGCTTTGGGTAGAGCAGAAGTTGTCCATTTTTATGTGTGATCCTTTGACATTGAGTTATTTATTTATTTATTTTAGAATAGGTATTTATTTATTTATTTATTTATTTTTGGCTGCGTTGGGTCTTCGTTGCTGCACACGGGCTTTCTCTAGTTGCAGCGAGTGGGAGCTACTCTTCGTTGCGGTGCACGTGCTTCTCATTGCGGTGGCTTCTCTTGTTGTGGAACACCAGCTCTAGGCGCACAGGCTTCAGTAGTTGTGGCAGGTGAGCTCAGTAGTTGTGGCTCGCGGGCTCTAGAGCGCAGGCTCAGTAGTTGTGGTGAACGGGCTTAGTTGCTCTGTGGCATGTGGGATCTTCCCAGACCAGGGCTCAAACCCGTGTCCCCTGCAATGGCAGGTGGATTCTTAACCACTGTGCCACCAGGGAAGTCCCAAGTTTTTTATTTTAAAACAGTTATCTTGTTTCAGGACAGGCTCACTGACAGATATATCAATTACAGATTCCTTAAATTTAACAGAATTGTGAACATTTTAAACTGTATGGTGTTTGTAATCTGACGATATTGGTCATTTACTTTAAACATTTGAGATGCCTTCAATTAGCAGGCCTGTTTAAATAACAGATCCTATTAATCTTCTGAAGTTTCAAATTTCCTTTTTTGGGGTGGGGGAAAGACTAAAATACCTGATTGTAATAATCATTTGACTTAATAGTATTAACATTGTTCTTAAATATGGGACCAAATGACAACCAAAATGGATTAGGTTTTTTTTTTTTTTTTTTTTTTTTTTTTGCGGTATGCGGGCGTCTCACTGTTGTGGCCTCTCCCATTGCGGAGCACAGGCTCCAGACACGCAGGCTCAGCGGCCGTGGCTCATAGGCCCAGCCGCTCCGCGGCATGTGGGATCTTCCCGGACCGGGACACGAACCCGTGTCCCCTGCATTGGCAGGCAGACTCTCAACCACTGTGCCACCAGGGAAGCCCTGGATTAAATTTTTGTAGTAAATGTGTCCTGAACGTTTTCAAGCTGGTTTTTGCACTGTTAACACGTTTCTGTCATCTGAACCTTGTTTTAAGAAATGAAATCCTGAGCTTTTAGAATAGAGGTAGAAAAAAAAAAAAGAATAGAGGTAGGAATTGTTCAGCTAACCTCTCTCTTGTCTCATTCCTCCTTCTCCATCTACTTTTTTTAAATATAAATTTGTTTATTTATTTATTTTTGGCTGTGTTGGATCTTCGTTTCTGTGTGAGGGCTTTCTCTAGTTGCAGCGAGCGGGGGCCACTCTTCATAGCGGTGTGCGGGCCTCTCACTATCATGGTCTCTCTTGTTGTGGAGCACAAGCTCCAGACGTGCAGGCTCAGTAGTTGTGGCTCATGGGCCTAGTTGCTCTGTGGCATGTGGGATCTTCCCAGACCAGGGCTCAAACCTGTGTCCCCTGCATCGGCAGGCAAATTCTCAACCACTGTGCCACCAGGGAAGCCCTACTCTTTTTTCTAATAAATTTTACTTATTTATTTAATTTTTTTTTTTTTTTTTGGAACCTGGACAGGGACTTGAACCCTGGGCCCTCAGATTAAAAGTTCCATCTGCTTCTTATGTAAATTTGTAAATATAACATAAAACTTTTTTTTCATATATTGAATCTCCATCTTATGAACATTCTTATTACATTATTATTCATACACATGATGCTGTGTGAAATTGGAAAATACAAAATTGCCTGTAATCCTAGCATCCAGAGACAAAATGTTAAGTTGGGGGTCATTTTCTTTTTGTCTTATAAACATACGTTTTCCTCCCCGTGCAACACTGGGATCTGCTCAATAACTACATTTTTTTTTTAACATCTTTATTGGAGTATAATTGCTTTACAATGTTGTGTTAGTTTTTGCTGTATAACAAAGTGAATCACCTATATGTATACATATATCCCCATATCCCCTCCCTCTTGCACCTCCCTCCCACCCTCCTATCCCATCCCTATAGGTGATCACAAAGCACTGAGCTGATCTCCCTGTGCTATGCAGCTGCTTCCCCCTAGCTATCTATTTTACATTTGGTAGTGTATATATGTCAATTCTATTCTCTCACTTCATCCCAGCTTACCCTTCCCCGTCCCCGTGTCCTCAAGTCCATTCTCTATGTCTGCATCTTTATTCCTGTCCTGCCCCTAGCTGCATCAGAACCATTTTATTTTTTGGTTCCATATATATGTGTTAGCGTACGGTATTTGTTTTTCTTTCTGACTTACTTCACTCTGTATGACAGACTCTAGGTCCATCCACCTCACTACAAATAACTCAATTTTGTTTCTTTTTATGGCTGAGTAATATTCTGTTGTATATATGTGCCACATCTTCTTTATCCATTAATCTGTCGATGGACACTTAGGTTGCTTCCATGTCCTGGCTATTGTAAATAGAGCTGCAGTGAACATTGCAGTACATGACTCTTTTTGAATTACGGTTTTCTCAGGGTATATGCCCAGTAGTGGGATTGCTGGGTCATATGGTAGTTCTATTTTTAGTTTTTTAAGGAACCTCCGTACTATTCTCCATAGTGGCTGCATCAATATACATTCCCACCAACAGTGCAAGAGAGTTCCCTTTTCTCCACACCCTCTCCAGCATTTATTGTTTGTAGATTTTTTGATGATGGCCATTCTGACCGGTGTGAGGTGATACCTCATTGTAGTTTTGATTTGCATTTCTCTAATGATTAGTGATGTTGAACATCCTTTCATGTGTTTGTCGGCAGTCTATATCTTCTTTGGAGAAATGTCTATTTAGGTCTTCTGCCCATTTTTGGATTGGGCTGTTTGTTTTTTTGGTATTGAGCTGCATGAGCGTCTTGTATATTTTGGAGATTACTTCTTTGTCATTTGCTTCGTTTGCAAATATTTTCTCCCATTCTGAGGGTTGTCTTTTTGTCTTGTTTATGGTTTCCTTTGCTGTGCAAAAGCTTTTAAGTTTCATTAGGTCCCATTTATTTATTTTTGTTTTTATTTCCCTTACTCTAGGAGGTGAGTCAAAAAAGATCTTGCTGTGATTTATGTCATAGCGTGTTCTGCCTATGTTTTCCTGTAAGAGTTTTATTTATGGGCCTCTCTGCACTTCCTGGACTTGATTGACTGTTTCCTCTCCCATGTTAGGGAAGTTTTCAACTATAATCTCTTCAAATATTTTCTCAGACCCTTTTTTTTCTCTTCTTCTTCTGGGACCCCCTGTAATTCGAATGTTGGTGCAACTAATGTTGTCCCAGAGGTGTCTGAGACTGTCCTCAGTTCTTTTCATTCTTTTTTCTTTATTCTGCTCTGTGGTAGTTATTTCCACTATTTTATCTTCCAGGTCACTTGTCTGTTCTTCTGCCTCAGTTACTCTGCTATTGATTCCTTCTAGAGAATTTTTTAATTTCATTTATTGTGTTGTTCATCATTGTTTGTTTGCTCTTTAGTTCTTCTAGATCCTTGTTAAATGTTTCTTATATTTTCTCCATTCTATTTCCAAGATTTTGGATCATCTTTACTATCATTTCTCTGAGTTTTTTTATCAGGTAGACTGCCTATTTCCTCTTCATTTGTTTGTTCTGGTGGGTTTTTACCTTGCTCCTTTGTCTGCTGCATATTTCTCTGTCTTCTCATTTTGTTTAACTTACTGTGTCTGGGGTCTCCTTTTCGCAGGCTGTAGGTTCATAGTTCCCGTTGTTTTTGGTGTCTGCCCCCAGTGGGTAAGGTTGGTTCAGTGGCTTGTGTAGGCTTCCTGGTGGAGGGGACTGGTGCCTGTGTTTTGGTGGGTGGGGCTGGATCTTGTCTTTCTGGTGGACAGGGCCGCATCCAGTGGTGTGTTTTGGGGTGTCTGTGAACTTAGTATGATTTTAGGCAGCCTCTCTGCTAATGGGTGGGGCTGTGTTCCTGTCCTGCTAGTTGTTTGGCATGGGGCATCCAGCACTGGAGTTTGCTGGCCGTTGGGTGGAGCTGGGTCTTAGCGTTGAGATGGAGGTCTCTGGGAGAGCTCTTGCTGATTGATATTACGTGGGGCTGGGAGGTCTCTGGTGGTCCAATGTCCTGAACTTGGTTCTCCCACCTCAGAGGCTCAGGCCTGACACCAGGCCGGAGCACCAGGACCCTGTCAGCTGCACGGCATTGCGTTGACTGGCTCTCCATCACCGTGACCGTGGCAGGCAAGGTTTGTGGGCACGACTTCAGCTACCTGGGAAAAGCTCTGATACGACATCAGAACTTATTTCTGCAACCATCTGGAAAAATCCATACTTGACTTTTTCCCATCTTCTCCAACTGTAAAATATCTGCCCTCCAAGCAGCACATAACCTAAACAATGAGATGTTTGCCTTAGTTGTTTCCCAGAAACTTGGAGTCATCTGTGTCCTCAGTACTATTTTGTAACATGATTATCTCTTGAGCATATGGTAGAATATACCTGGTATTACCACATATGCAAAGAATTCCTGAACTAAAAGATGACCTTGCCAAGTACTACTTAATACAATGGTACTAGGTCCATGAATTTGAATCTGTTCTTTGTGCCCAGTGTAGTTCATCTAGTCCTGCCTGTTATCCACGTGATACTAATTTTGTGTCCTGAACTATCTGACTAGGCAATGGAAAAGTGCACGTTATCAAGGGCTTCTCTCTAGCGCACTACTGAGCTCAGGAAAAATTCCCTTAACAGAAACATTAAGTAATTTCCGATATTTGGGGACAATAGGAAATTGTGAGAAAGTGGTTGGCATTGGAGTTTTTGTTTTTGTTTGGAGATTGTGTTATCCCTTAATCATTTAAAAATTATTTTATTTGTTTTTTTAAACTAAACGTGTTACAAGATATTAAATATAGTTCCCTGTGCTATACTGTAAGTCCTTGTTGTTTATCTATTTTATACGTAGTAGTGTGTATCTGTTAATCCCAAATTCCCAATTTATCCCTACCCCCTGGCATTGTTATTTTAAAAAAAAAAAGACTTAAACACCTCTTGCACTGATTATAGTTAATACTGTATTTTTAATTAAGTAAAAAAAGGAGGGCTATGAGATATGCATGCAGAAAGGTTATATGTACTGTGGCAAACAGCAAAAAACATCTTCTTTGAATCCTTCTCTCCCCTTGCCTATTTTTTGCTTTCCATTTTCTTCCAAAATGGACGAGTTAGGAAAGCAGAGATAGGGAAGTTTGTTTTTTAATTTAAAAGGTGAGATAGCTATTAAATGTTTATCAGTTGACTTAATTTTCATGGATAGCTCCTCGTATTAGCCTGTTAGTCAGCAATTCGTAATACTTACATTTTTCCCACATATAAACTCTTACTTTATCTTATTGTATAGCCTACTCTAATATGTATTTAGTAAGTTCAGCCTATAGGTAGTATTATAATTTGATGATATTGAATACTGGCATGTGATCAAGTATTTAGAAGGAGAATTCTCCATTGGGGTGACTTAGTCCTTTGCTTTGCTTTTTCTGTGCAGATAGATATATTATTTTGCACCCATTTGGCTCTTGGGGTCTTACTTTATCTTATCTATTTCCTCCCTCCTCACATCACAGTATTGTAATGGTTGAATGTTAAGTGCTTTGAGCTCCTTGGAGATAGATAATACTAAATATTTGGTCCCTATGCTAGCGAGGGAAAAGTCCCAAATAAATGTGTTATCAATCAGGATTCGGTGCTCGTGGGTTGTGAAGTGCTAGAATAGGTCTTCATAGTAGGCTTAATAGGAGCTGGTTGCCACCAGAGAATGTTTCTGGCACTATTTTTAAAAAATTTTTTTTAATTAATTAATTAATTGATTGATTGATTAATTATTTTTGGCTGTGTTGGGTCTTCATTTCTGTGCGAGGGCTTTCTCTAGTTGGGGCAAGCGGGGGCCACTCTTCATTGTGGTGCACGGGCCTCTCACTATCGCGGCTTCTCTTGTTGCGGAGCATAGGCTCCAGACGCGCAGGCTTAGTAGTTGTGGCTCTCGGGCCTAGTTGCTCCGCGACATGTGGGATCTTCCCAGACCACAGCTGGAACCCGTGTCCCCTGCATTGGCAGGCAGATTCTCAACTGCTGCGCCACCAGGGAAGCCCTCTTGCACTATTAAGTAGATGAAGGAAACCTGTGCTTTTTCAAATAGCCATAGTGGGTCCTGATTACATCCCGGGGCGGCGGGGGGAGGTTGTGTTTGTTTGTTTGTTTTGTTGACAAATTAGTCTTTGGGAATAGCTCAGATCTCTCGTAGCATCCCTTTCCTTTCCTGGGGAGCTTCTCATTTCCCAGCTTTTCTTTCCTCATACTTTACTTTTCTGCCTCTTTTCTTGGTGTTATTTCCTGGTTCAATGGACTCTTCTTCCTGCTGCTCCTGACTTTCACTCTGCAGCTAGCCCCCCCTTGGCACCTGTCCTCTTTTACCCTCCAGGATTTTTCAGACATTCTTTCACTTACTGAGTTGTCAGCTACAGATTATTTTTCTCTGTATATATTTGCATTTTTTCTAATTGGAATCTCATTTTTAATGAGACTGTTTGCACTTAACTGTTTTTGTTGTTGCAGCACCTCCCAATTTAGTTTTATCTGCAGATGATTTAGTGTCTAGTGAGCCAGTTTCTGGCTTAGAATCTAAGTGGATATTAGTCAGTAGGAGTTAAAGCTATTTTTCTTCTTTCTAGTGTAGCTGTTAACCCAAACTCACTTGAGTTAATTTTTTTTTTTTTTTTTTTTTTGGTGGTACGCGGGCCTCTCACTGTTGTGGCATCTCCCATTGCGGAGCACAGGCTCCGGACGCGCAAGCTCAGCGGCCATGGCTCACGGGCCCAGCCACTCCATGGCATGTGGGATCTTCCCGGACCAGGGCACGAACCCATGTCCCCTGCATCAGCAGGCGGACTCTCAACCACTGCGCCACCAGGGAAACCCTTGAGTTAATTTTTTAAGATAGTCTTTATCAACTGTAAAATGCACTTTGCTTTCAGTTAAATTTTAAGATTACTAGAAGCCTCATGGTTCTTTAGTAGAATTAAATTAATAATTATCTGATCGAGTAGGATGATGTTTCTATAGACCCTGGCTTGTAAAAGTAGTGCATGTTTGTTGGAGAAAAAAAACGAGAAGCTAAAAGCCAGCTAAAAAAAAGCCATAGATAGCTGCTGTTTACACCTTGGTCTATCATTTTAGACCTTGTTTAATATTTTTCTTTTTTACTTTTTTTTTTCATATGGAGAATTTCTAACATGCACAGAAGTAGACAAAACAGTATAATGAACTTCCATATACCAGTCACCTAGTTCCAATAATTATTAATCTATAGCCAATTCTGCCTACATTACCACCTCTTCCCCTTCTCCTGCCTGTATTATTTTGAATCAAATCCTAGATATCATGTGGTATATATGTAAATATTTCAATAAATAGCTATAAAACATAACCAGTGAGCTTTTAAAGAGTATAACTGTAATTAACATTCTTACACCTAAAAACATGAACAATCATTCCTTTGTATCATTAAGTTTCCAATCTTTGTTCAAATTTCCAATTGTGTCTTAACTTTTTAACAATTTGTTTGAATCCAGATTCAAAGAAGGTCCTCAGTTGCAGTTGGTTGATATGGCTTTATAATGTCTTTTATTTAAATCTGTAAATTCCTTCTCTAACTTTCTTTGTCCCTTGCAATTTATTGGTTGAAGAAATTGGGTCATTCTGTAGTTTCCCACGGTCTTCATTTGGAAGATTATATCCAAATGAAGTAGTTTAATGTGTTCCTTTGCGCTTTGTATTTCCAAAATATTGGTGGTTTGTGTTTATTTTAATATGAAAATGATATTATACTGTACATGCTATTTTGTAATATTTTTTCACTTAATAAAATGTGTATGATCTTCTGATGTCATTAAATTTTCTTCTGTATCACCAGCCTTAATGCTTGCATAGATTTCAACTCCTGTTAGACTTTGTTTGCTTCCAGTTTTTTCTTATTGTAAACAATATAGCTATGAACATCCTTTTAGCTAAATAAATAATTATTTTGATATTGGGAATGATGATAAAATGCCACAGTTCCACAGGAATTTTCAGTTAACATGAACAAATTTTGTACTTTCAAATGGCATGAAGGTATTTGGTGACTTGGGTTTCCCTTACTCTTTTAAGGCAAAATGGACATATCAAGTTTTTGACCAAAGGAGATAATAATGCGGTTGATGACCGAGGCCTCTATAAACAAGGACAACATTGGCTAGAGAAAAAAGATGTCGTGGGGAGAGCGAGGGGGTAAGTATAGAGGGGAGATTTACTGAAACATTGGCTCTCTCGATCATATTGTCTGATCATACACAGTTGAATATAATGGCTTGGTCCTCGTTCGGCCAAATCACCTTGTGTCCTTTGAAAAAGTATGCTTCTTAAATTGCATCTGAAACTTCAGGTTTACTGCTCCAGAAGGGAGGATATGGGGTGCTATAAAAGAACAGAATATTAGTGATGAGGATGAATTAGAATGACAATTTTAAAAATTCATTTGTCTGTTTAATTCATTTCAGAAATGTTACTGGGCACCTTCCATGTACTCTGACGTCTAATACTGTGCTAGGCTCTAGGGATCCAGGCGGTATTAATCCTGCTTCTTGAAACTTACATTTCTTAAGTGTTTACTGAGTCAACAACTTAAAGTGTTCATCTAGATTAATTTCATCATGTTGATTTATTCCATATTGTTTTATTTCTAGTTTTGAAATTATTGAGGTCAAATGAAATTTAAAAGTTATATTAAGCCTGTTTATTTCAGATTTTATCAGGAGAACAGATCAGTGAAGGACAGGAATTGTAAGTTACTGGTATGAGGAAGTATGGGATTATTACTACCTTCATGTTATTAATACTATTAACAATAACTCACATTTATTAGGGCTTACTCTGTGCCAGAGACTCATTCTAAGTGCTTTCTTTACAAGTATTACCTCATTTTAACCTCAGAACAACCCTAATATTTCCATTCTACAGATGAGGAAACACAGACATGTTAGGTTGTTTATCTAAGGTCACACTGATGATAGTAAGTGGCTGGCTGACTCCAGAGCCCACCCTTTTTACCATCATAGCAAAATTACTGATATAACACTTCTGAGATGGGTAGCTGCTTGTTCTCACTCTTTAGATGCTACATGGCACTCTTATCCACTGTCAGAACACCTGCTCCTTCTAACCTAGAACAGACACTGTGGATTCAGTGATTCCACTAGTGAACAGTGGAACTGAGGAACTGTGTTCCCATAAAGAAATAAATTCAAGTTATTAAGTAAAAGCTGTCTCGGTTACAGCAGAAGAGATGTTCAGTTTGGGGCCAGAGAGATCGGATCAGAAAAAGCACCAATGTGTTTTGTCTTCAGCAGACCTGGTTTTTTGTGCACACCTCCAGTTCAAGGGAACTTGATTTCCTATGATGGAGCTAAACATACTTTTATAATTCAAATTAGATTATCAGTGCTTCTGAGAAGTGATAGTCCCCATTTCCCTCAGTTCCCAAGGTGCTGCTAATATCAGCCTCTTAGAGTCTTTTTGCTTTTCCTTTAATTGCAAGTGTACAGATTCTTGTAGAAACATAAGGAAATAACAGTCATCAAAAAGCAGAGTCACAAAAAAAAAAAAAAAAAGCAGAGTCACTTCTTTCCTTTCAGTTCCTCCATAAATATTTAATTTTTTGGTTTGTGTTCTTTTAGCCGATCTGTGTAAAGATGCAGATCTTAATGTATAAGTGTGTATACATAAACACATTTTGTGTACGGGGAGAGAATGGTCACACTGCTTATAACCTCTTTTTTATCCTCCAATGTTACTAGTATCTATAAATCAAAAGATTTATTTCCATACCATCATTTTCAAATCTGTATGCTACTCTACTGTGTGCAAAGACCATATTTTTATTTAGCCAGAATCTCCTATTGTCAGATGCCTTTGATTGTGAGCAGTGTTAGGATGAGCATCTCTGTTACATATATCTCAGTGCCTCTGCCCAATCATTTCTTCACAGTAAATTCTTATACTTGGAATGTACCTGGTGAAACATAAGCATATTTTAAGGCTTTGGACAACTTTTGTTGTACAGTTTTATTTGTACTCCTCCCAGAGGGTCCCTTTATCTGGATCTTTATTCTTAGGTGTTTAGTGCAGCTCTTTCTGCTCATTCTGGCCGCCTGTTTGGGTAAAAAATGCATCATCCTATGGAAGGGTGGAGGAACCAGGCTTTCTTTTACTCAAGTAACTTGTCTTTTCTAAAGAATTTTTTTAAAGTCCCAAACTATGTACAGTGTTATTTCTAAAATCCCAGCATTGAAAGTTATAGGCCTTTTTCTGGCTATTAATTTAAAAAATGTTATAGTCTGGTACTCTCTTAATTAAATAACTTTGCATGAAGTATAAACATCTGGGACATGAACAGCAGGAGCACAGAATCTTAACTGTTACAAATTCACTTTCAGTTGATTATGTCACCACTTACCTTGACACATAATGAGGCACATCACCTCCTTTTGTGAAAATTGTGTTTATAAAATGCTAAACTATATTTCAGAGTCAGACTGTACCCAAACCTTGGAATTTTTTTTCAAACAGCTGCACACTAAAAAATTTTACACTGAAGCCTAAAGCCCTAAATAAAAACAAATTTAAACAATTTTTTATTGAAATATAATTCACATATATTAGGATATAAAATTTACCCTTTTAAAGTGTACAGTACAGTGAGTTTTATTATATTCACAAAGTTGTAAAACCATCACCACTGTTTAATTCCAGAACATTTCCTCACCCCAAAAAGAGAACTTGGTAGTGATTTGCAGTCACTCCGCATCCCCTTCTCCCTGCAGCCCCTAGCAACCACTAATCTACTTCCTGTCTCTATGGATTGCCTGTTCTGGACATTTTATATAAACAGAATCTTACAATATGTGGTCTTACAATATGTCCGACTTCTTTCACCTAGCGTAATGTTTTCAAGGTTCATTCATGTTATAGCATGTAATAAAACACTTTTAGAAAGTGAAACTAATACTGAACCAAGTAAGAATAGGGATGATTCTTTCTAAATTCAGGTAGTTGAAAAACACAAGAGAACCTGTTAGTCAAAGACGAGGAACAGGAAAAGAGGACGAAAGCCTGGCAGAAGATCAGGGAATAGAGAAATATTGACAGTGAAAAGAAGAATAAAAATAAAGGAAGGAGCAGAGTAATTGAGCTCTCTGTTGACTGAAATCAGTTTTATGGAGGAGGCTTTTATTTATTTATTTAATTTTTTTTTTGGTCTGCATCTGGTCTTAGTTGTGGCACACAGGACCTTTGTTGCCACGTGCGGGATCTTCAGTTGTGGCATTCGAACTCTTAGTTGCGGCATGCATGTGGCATCCAGTTCCCTGACCAGGGATTGAACCCAGGCCCTCTGCATTGGGAGCATGGAGTCTTAGCCACTGGACCACCAGGGAAATCCTGGAGGAGTCTTTTAAAATGTACTTTTTACTTAGCTTGAAACAGACCGTTCCGGGATAGAAACAATGGTCCTTTTTAAGGCAGCTACTGGGATCCAAACTTCCCAGATGTAGATCCCTTTTGACATCTGACAGATTATTTTCACCCAGAGCATCAGCAGATAGTTCTTCCTTCTGAGGCTCCTTTCCTGGCAGCACCTTTGATCCCAAGAACTCCCAGGGACACGTATTTACCCCTACTGTACCTTCTAGATGTTAACTTGCCACAGGCTGGTGTTGAGGTTGGCTTTGTGGATGGCATTTGTTTTACTTATTTTAAACCTCTGCTTATTATCAACTCTGCTTTAGCAGAGTTTATCTGAACTCAGTAGGAAAAAAGTGCAGCTGATTTGAATTTAAGATGACTGATGATAGCAGCATCATGCACTTGATTAGCGACTCTTGACTGTCTGTGTCCATGGAGGAAAACAGTAGTATAGGTAATTAAATCTTTTGTTTGACTTTGGACTGCCTGTCGTATTCTGGCAACCTTATGTTTTGCTTCTATTACTCCTAAAGATCAAGTTGCTTCTATTTCACACTTATGGTGGGCAAGGAAAAACCACCATAGAGGGGGAAAATGTTTCCATGGATAACCCATAAGCAGACTATGTGATCATTGTGGTTCTTTGAGCATAGATATTGTATGGAGGTAACAGTGAAAGTCTCTACCCATGAGCATGGCTGCTGATTGATCATCAGGCCAGAATTAGCAGTCTGATGATGTTTTATTTATTTAAAACAAAATTTTTTTTTTAGATTTTTATTTTATTTTCTTATTTTTGGCTGCGTTGGGTCTTCATTGCTATGCATGGGCCTTCTCTAGTTGCGGTGAGTGGGGGCTACTCTTTGTTGCGGTGCGCAGTCTTCTCACTGCAGTGGCTTCTCGTTGCGGAGCGTGGGCTCCAGGTGTGCGGGCTTCAGTAGTTGTGGCACACAGGCTCAGTAGTTGTGGCTTGTGGGCTCTAGAGCACAGGCTCAGTAGTTGTGGTGAACGGGCTTAGTTGCTCCACGGCATGTGGGATCTTCCCAGACCAGGGCTCGAACCCGTGTCCCCCTGCATTGGCAGGCAGATTCTTAACCACTGTGCCACCAGGGAAGCCCCTGCTGTTGTTTTAATAGAAGTCACAGATGCTTTTATAGCTTTTAATCTGCATTTTACTGTAAGGGATTTTGCCTTTATGTTCTTAAATTTAGACAATTTTCCTTCTGAAAGACTGGAAACTGTTGCTTTTATGAAGATGTTATAAGTGAGACAAAAGAAATAGAGTTGTTGCATTAAAAAGAAAAAATATGTGTATTAAAAATATAGAAAACCTTTATCTACCCTCCTAGAGCTTAGCTAGGCCATTCTGTAGTGACTGTTACTTTCCAGCTCTTAGAGGTCTCAGGGGTTGAAAATAAAGCATGGGCCCTAAAAGGGGATATGATTTGTCACCACATGCTTGTTCCATATATCTTGCTTGCTAGAACTGTGCTTCTTGTACTTTAATGTGCAGAAGCGTCATTTGGGCCCGACCTTCCAGAGATGCTCTGACTCAATAAATCTGGGAAGATAGAGCAATCTGCACTTTTTTTTTAAATTATTTATTTATTTATTTTTGGCTGCGTTAGGTCTTCATTGCTGCATTCAGGCTTTCTCTAGTTGCAGCAAGTGGGGGCTACTCTTCGTTGCAGTGCACGGGCTTCTCTTTGTGGTGGCTTCTCTTGTTATGGAGCACGGGCTCTAGGAGTGTGGGCTTCAGTAGTTGTGTCTCGCGGTCACTAGAGCGCAGGTTCAGTAGTTGTAGTGCACAGGCTTAGTTGCTCTGCGGCATGTGGGATCTTCCTGGACCAGGGCTCAAACCTGTGTCCCCTGCATTGGCAGGCGGATTCTTAACCACTATGCCACCGGGCAAGTCCGCAATCTGCATTTTTTTTTTTTTTTTTTTGCGGTACGTGGGCCTCTCACTGTTGTGGCCTCTCCCGTTGCGGAGCACAGGCTCCAGACATGCAGGCTCAGCGGCCATGGCTCACAGGCCTAGCCGCTCCGTGGCATGTGGGATCTTCCCGGACTGGGGCACGAACCCGTGTCCTCTGCATCGGCAGGCGGACTCTCAACCTCTGTGCCACCAGGGAAGCCCCGCAATCTGCATTTTTAATGAGCTGTCCAAGTAATTCTCACAATGGAGGTGTAGGTTTTAAGAAACATCAACTTACGCGAATGGGAGTTTGGGGATGGGGAGAGAGAGATGAGTCTGGGTAGTGCTGCCACAGGGAGAGGGGCAGGATGGGGTGAGGACAGGAGACGGGAAGTAAGAGAGCTCTTAAAAGGAAGTAAAATGCACCAAAGACAAAGCTTCTGTTTTTCAAGATTGCCAAAGCCTCTGATGGTTAGAGGTGTTATATAGGAGGTAATTTCTGTTTGTGTACCTTCGGTGTGTGCTAAGGTTGTGGGTGCCCTGAATAAAAGTATCTGGGATATTTTAAAGTATGCAAAGGTCAACTTCCCTTCTCTGGGACAGGCTCTAGGATGGTATCACCCAGTCCACTCTGGAATCCAACAGTAGAAGAGGAAGAGAAAGAAGAAAGTTGTATATTTCTAACTGCTATTTCCTCCCACAAATCTCTCTACCCTGAATTATGATGTTGAAGAGTCTTTTGTTTTGCGGGGAGAATTGAAGTCCTGGGAGGAAGTGAGATCCCCAAGGGAAAGAGAAAAGAAGGGGCCTGGATATTCCAGCATTCAATCAGGCAGTATTTACTGGATGCCTGCTATGTGCCAAGTGTCAAGTTTGGCCTTGAAGATACAGTGGAAAAGAGATTGGCACTGTTTCTGCCTTTATAGAGCTTAGAGTCTAGTAGGGGAGACAGACACTATCCAGCTAGTTAGGCAACTAATTCTGTAATTAAACTCATGATGAAGACTACAAAGGAAATATATGAGGTGATATGAGATTATTTAACAAGTGGTTTTACCTAGTTTGAGGGGACAAACTTTAGGGACAAGAGGAAAGCAAGAGCTAGTGAAAAAGCAAAGGTGTAGCAGCCAAGAGGTAGGTAGAGAAAGAGGCTGGTATGTTACAGAAACCAAGGAGAAAGATTTCAAGGGCAGGTTTCTGGTCATCAAAGTCAAGTGCTGCAGAGATGAAGAGGAAGGTAGGAGCTGAGACTGGTCTTCTGCATACAATGATTTAAACTGTTCTAGAAGAAGTTTCAGAATTAAGAGAGCCAAAGCCAGATTACACGTGGTTAAAAAATGAGAGGGTGGTGAAATCTTAAGTACTATAATAGAGCTGTACACTCACTTTTTGGACACTTAACATGAAGTACCTTGTAATGTTCTGGCTGTGTTTGCCTTGTCTCCCCAACTAGATTGGCAACTCTCCACAGGTTATAACAACAAACCCAACCCCTAACACTGAATCAGCAGGTGGCATTAGAGTCACCAACTAGAGGTCAGAGACCTCAGATCTGGTACTGGTTCCACCATGTACCTTGTGCATGAGCAACTGTTTCCTCATCTATAAAATGGCTATACCCCTAACTTCCCTATCACATGGGCTGTTGAAAGTGTCTAATAGGAAAGTATATACAAATGGATTTTGTGAGCTGAAAATTAGTATTCTATGGAAGATATTGAGAATGTTCAGTAAATGATAACAGCTACTTAGAAAGTTCTGTGATGATCAGTTTTTGTTTGTTTGTTTAGATTCGTTCCTTACATTGGGATTGTGACGATCCTCATGAATGACTATCCTAAATTTAAGGTAAGATCCTGTACTATATGTTTCATTAATTTTGGAAACCGTTAAATGGATTACAGTTAAAAGATGGAAGACCAGTTGGATAGTTTAGTGATTTATCATAGTCACAAAGGCCAGTTTGTTAATTAACTCTGAGGATTTGTGAACTTTTAAAAGCTTCTCTGACTTGTGGTTCTGTGTTTGTTTTCTAGTATGCAGTACTATTTTTGCTGGGTTTATTTGTGCTGGTCCATCGTGAGTAAGAAGTCTGCCTTGCTGTTCCTGGAAGACTCTGTACTTTTTGTTCCTGAATGTTTGGAGTAGATATCAATCTGTGGTTGGTGGAATGGAGAACACATGTTGGCGCTTCTTGGTAGCACTGGTTTGCATTAGTTTATGTTTCCACACTAGAGTACGTGTGGGCGGGTGCATGTGCACCACAGCGTGCACTCGAGGGGACTTTTAATCACAGAATTTCATAAATTGTCATTGTCATACTTTCGCATTTTTGTACATCAGTGAATTTTTTATATTAAAAGGTTGAGCCAAAGCCCCCAGTGTTTGTATTTTGAAGCCAAGCTTCACTTCTAAAGTGCCTACAGAGTTCTGTAAATGAAAATGCAGCTCTGCACGAGTTTGAAACTGTCATTCCTCCTTATAATGGGAATGGCATATACTGAGGTGGTCGTCGTCTTAACTTTTCAAAATTTTAAATAAAAGACTTTGCATATCGAAACCCCTTATCCCTGACTTGTGTTTGTTGGGAAAGCTTTTGATATTTGCTTTCCTGTGCTGGTTCTTAGCGCCCTTGGGGAGATACAGGCTTTGATGTGAACAATTCTTCAGCCAAGAAGGTTGTCCTAATACTGACAACTGGTTTTTGTTTGTTTTGTTTTTGTTTTTGTGAAGCAAAAGTAGCCGTTGATATTCGTAAGAAATCTTAGTCATAAAATTGATTCTTCATTAGGGGGTCTCAGATGTGTATAAACCCAGCTGGTTGCCGAGAGGTTCAGAAAATATCACTTTGCTGTAGACTCATAACCTTTTCTACTCTTGGGACGTTCTCAACTCTTTCTACAAGATGGTAGTGAGTATTAGCATCTGGGGAGGCATGAGGAAGGTGCTGGAGGGCAAGTGTGCTACTTGTTTTCTTAAGACTCTAATTTGCCTGAACCTGTTCTTGTAGGTGACTGACTTTGCTTTTCTCTAATGCAGACTTTAAGAAGGGAAGGTTTAAAGTAGTAAAGGCAAAGCCCACCTGTGTTTTTTTCTTTTAATATTGAGACAGGGAAATAGGGAGCATGGGGTAACTCAGTGTGTTTAAAGCACAAAATACTCTTAATCCTCTCTGTTCTCTTTTTGTATTAGTGTGAAATCTCAAAGTAAGCAAAATGTTGGGCTAAATGAATGGTTTCTATTATTTGTTCAACTGAGGTGGAAATCAGCCCATACTTTAATGCTAATGGAATGAGAATAGGGACAGTTAATCTTTTGAAACCCTCCCCTGTAGAGATGGGCCATCCTAAATCCATTATCCAGGCTTTAGCCTTCAAACTTTGGATATGGGCTCTTAATGATATCAGCAGAGTATGAAACTTGGCAAATTATTGCTGACAGGTGCTTCTTGAACCTGTCTTTGAAGCCTGTATCGTGCTTATGTTTTCTCATGAGCCAAGGAGAGTGCTGAAATGTGCCCCCCCCCCGCCCCGCCCCTCTCCCACCTCCGTGTGTGGCCGAAAATTGCTGCTTCCTCCATTATTCCCTCCTCGTAACCTGCAGATGACGGGGTTAATTGTTCAGCCTAAATGGTGCCCTGGCTGGTTTTGTACCAGCCTTTCAGAGACTTCTCTGGAAGAGAAGCAGTGTGTGTTCTCTTGGCAAAGGTTGGGATTCCAAAGTTCTTTGTGATCCTAGCTTGCCAGAGGGTAAACATCCTTGTGCTTCTATCTTCCGCTGTCCAGATTTCTCCTCCTGTTACACTTGTTGGGAGAGAAATGTTAATATTTTCCTCACTTGCATATTTTCACACCCAGTTTTGTAAAATTACTGTTTTTCCTCCTTTGCTGGATGCTCTAGTTTGAAGCAACAGCTAAATTCTCTGAAAAATAACCAGATCATTTAAAAATATTTCAATCACTCTACTAGCCAAAAATAAAAAGATTATTTATGGAGACAGGTACTGTGTTCCCAGTTTTTATACTGTCTAGTGCTAAAACATAAGACTTAAAACTGGGAGATTTTATTAGTAAATATAACGTGTTGTGTGTTTTTTTGGGGTTTTTTTTTGGTTTTTTTTTGGTTTTTTTTTGCGGTATGCGGGCCTCTCACTGTTGTGGCCTCTCCCGTTGCGGAGCACAGGCTCCGGACACGCAGGCTCAGTGGCCATGGCTCATGGGCCTAGCTGCTCCGCGGCATGTGGGATCTTCCCAGACCGGGGCACGAACCCATGTCCCCTGTATCGGCAGGCAAACTCTCAACCACTGCGCCACCAGGGAAGCCCTATAATGTGGTTTTTGTGGGGTTTTTTTTTTTTGGCCATGCCAAGCGGCTTGTGGGATCTTAGTTCCCAACCAGGGATTGAACCTGTGCCCCTGAAGTGGAAGTGCGGAGTCTTAACCACTGGCCCGCCAGGGAAGTCCCAGTAAATATAATGTATTTCAGAGCTCTTTGGAAATGTAGGAAATGCCAGAGATGTTTAATTTGGTGTTTTAATGGAATTATAAGCTCTTTGAGATTTCACAGGGCAAGTGGGAAGTTAGGAGGGTTTAACCATTGTGAGTGAAGGGAATGGAAGAGGATGAGAATTGATAAAACTTCAAATGAGAACATAATAATGGGATTCTCTGTTGGCTGTTAGTCATCCACTCTCATTAGTCTCTACAGCTTATCTCCAAGTGCCTGTCCTCAGTTATATTCTCTCTGTTCCCACTGGACACTTCCAGTTGATTGTCCTGTCTTTAAACTTAAGCTCTTAGCAGTTCCTGCAAGCTTCCCCTCCAAATTTCCACTTTCCTTTGAAGGAGTATTCACCTAGATTTTTTTCATTTTCTTACCATATTTAGTCACTTAAAAGCCAACATCTACCCCTGTCATTCCATTCTCATTGCCATCCCCCGAATCCAGAAACATACTCAGGGGCTCCCTGTTGCTTGTGTGTCTTTATGTCCCAGTTTTCCTGTAACATGGCAGTCTGTACCTATTTTAGATCATTTCCACCTGTTAGTTCATTTTACTACTCCTTTCACCTTTAAAAAGTATCTCTTTTTGGACCATAAATTTTGTATTTACCCTACATATTACCTACGTTTGAAGTTCAAACTTTGAATTCAGCTAACATGAAGCAGCCTTTGCTATACCACTATGTTTTCCCTTATATTATATTACACTCTCATTTCTGCTTGTCTGAGTCTCACTTTCTTCACAAAGTAATTGTTCTTTCTCTGTCACTCAGCATTTGCAGACTTACGCTATTTGTGTTAAGTTTGTGCCTCTGGACTCAAGTTTCCTCATCAGATTGTAAGTTCCTCCAGTGCAGGAGCCCCGTTTTATAGACACTGTACTCTGCTTTCCCAGTAGCATCTAGCAGCATATACTAAATGTTCGGTATAATCATGCATTGGAACCAGAGGCAGTAACTAAGGGTAGCATTATTGTTGTGCTGTTATTCTGGAGCAGAGCGTATGAATCATTAAAGTGATTTTTATTTGCCTGTTATTTAGTAAGTACCTTATCTTGGTCTTGGCCACATTTAAACCTAAAAACTTTATCTCCCTATGGTTCCATCTAAAACAGCATGTTGCCTTTCTAGAATTTTTGATGTTAACCCTGTTTTCTTCTTTTGTGTGTGTGTCCTTGATCTCTTCTCGTGTTCTCTTTCTCAGTGGGAAAAATATTAGCATTTGTCACTTTTCTTAGGGAGTGACAGGCTTCTCAAAGAGCCTAGGCTTGGAATAAAGGCTGTTATCCCTGAGTGCATTTCTTAGTCATTTGCATAAGGGTGTTACCAAGTCCTAATAACTCCCTCAGGTGTGGGAGCTACCCCAGGTTCTGAGGGTACCTTTGTTATGACATTTATCACTCTGTTGTGCTTCAGAAATTCTAGCTGACTAACTGGATTGTCCTCCTTCCTCAAGATGCTCCTTAGTCGGGATGGCCTACTCAAGCTGTTTTCTGTCCAGGTATATCTTTGTCACTATTTTCCCTTACTATAACCGTAAGTAATACCAGAGAAGTTTCAGAAATAAACAAATATGACTCTTCACAGGTAATTTTGGTGAGTCTGGATGTAGAAAGAATTCTGTGTAACCACGAGGTGTTAGGAACTAGAATATGCAGGGGTTATCAAAAAATAGTGAGGACATTGCCTTCCAAGTTATGTAGCATTCTAGGCCCTCAGGAATTTTCCAACCTCAGCTCCCAGCAGACCCCAGGTTCTCATACCCTTGATATTGGTCTCACTATACAGACATCCAGTCTTTGCTTACCATAGGTCTCCCTGCCTGGAGTGCCTGCTCACTTCTCTACTCGCTAAAAGCTTTCTCATTCAGGAGACATTTATTGAGCATCTCTCTGCCAGATTTTGGGTCAGGCCCTGGGGATACAAAGATGAGTAAGGCAGGGTCCCTCCTCTGCCAGGAACTCAGTGCCTTAATAGGGGCAACATGTATACAAATCTTTCCACATAGGATCTTAAGTGCAACGTTAGAGATTCACAGGCAGCTCAAAGAGGGTTTTTTTTAATTCTCAAACAAGATCTCAAGCATATAGTGCCTCCTTCTCGGTGCTGCCTACTCAGTACTTTGTTCATCGCCCTCAGAGTGGTTTGTCTTATTTGTGTCCTGCTCCGCAACTAGCTCCTTGAAGGCATTAAGACGGGGCCAGCCTCTAATTCATCCTTGTATATCCCTTAGTCCCTATCACAGTGCTTTTATACATTTTAGATTTATTTATACGCTGCTTTGTTCCAAAAAGGATTTGGAGTGGCTCATAAAGATACATCCAGTACTATGTGATAAAACATAAAACAACTGAAGAATCTGGTGTTGAAATAAGCATGGGAGGAGAAAAGGATAAAATCAAAGGTTAGATTAGTACCTGCAAGACACATCAAAAGATTCTTTTGTCTGCTGGAGGAGATCCATAGCATCAGCTCTCAACTCCTAGGGGCTAATGTCTATGCTTCATGGAATGGATATAAAATGGAAATTTTTAAAAACTTGTAATGATACCCGAAGATCAAGAAATTTCTCTTCTGGGACCTCACTGCAAGGACACTGTGTAATGTTATGCAATAATCTCTATATTAATTAGCCTAATGATTTTCATAGAGCTGTTTCAGAGAATGTTCCTTTAGTATAGGTGTAGTTTGGCTACTTCTGCAGAAAGCCACCTCACAAAAGATCAGCTACCCATCTAATCAGCCAGGAACCTTCAGTTAGTTTTCCTGTAGAACAGTGTTCCTTAATCTTTAAAAACTCATGGTCTTTTATAAGAAACAAAATTTCATACCTCTTCTCCATTCTGGTAAACCTCCTCTCAGGTCTGTTATATCCAACCTCTTATCCTTAGCAGCCAAGAATATTTTATCTTGCTTTTTCTTAAGTTTGCTTTATAAAAACGTTAGTTCCTCATCTCTCATATACAGTTATATTCAATATGACTTTCAAATTATAGATCCTTGTTCTGCTAATCTTAGGAGTTTCTGGAATGCCACCTACTCTCCATCAAGAATCATTTCTGTAGAACCCTTACTTTAATTGGCCGGTTTATTTAGATTGCTAAGCTGGATCCCAGCTTTAATTCAAGGAGTCTAGTTAAAATAATTTGTACTCAGGACTTAGATCAGGCAAGGAAGTAAATCAGCTAGCACGAAGCTTTGATCAGAGTTGTCAGCCTGACAACTTATTTAAGCAAGAAAAGAGAGAATGCTGTATAGAACACGTTTCTTGGAATTGGTCAATAGTTGAGGTGGATATGCCAGCATTTTAGTTTATCAAATGAGTCACAATGTAATAGGCATTTTGCCAAGGCATTTTGTTGACTGTTGTGTCAACACCATGGTCTTAGCTGCTATCCAAGGAATCTTTTTTCCCTGTAATGGGCTTCAGAGTTAAAGCAGGCTTTGCTTTTCCTAGGATTCAACTAATAATACTGAGTACTTAGAAGTTTCCAGTGCTCTGCTAAATGCTTTTGAATTTATAACAGATTTTTATTTTTTCTCCTTTAGTCCTCAGAATAACTCCATTTTACAAAAGAGAGAAACTAGAAGTTAAGAGATTTGCCCAGGATCTTCTGGTCCATGGATGGCAGAGCCAGAAGTCTTGCTTTTATCACCTCACAATGCTGGGTGTCATACCCAGTTCTTCTACCTTTATAAAATCTAATGAGACTCTTTTATTTGGAATAAACCCCACAATTGCAAGGCCCTTGGGTATTCTTCTTTAGAAGCCCTAGGTTGTTCTTTCATCGATTTGCTCAGATTAGTAAATCTCCTAGAAATAGGGAGATTCTCAGGCAGATTTCCAAGCATTTAAACGTCTTTAGAGTTTAAAGATTATTTCTTTCAGTTACTGAAATGCCTCCCTGAAGTACCTGACTGTTAAACCCAAATAATCTTATGAATGCTGGGCCTGGGGCTCCTCACTTCGTTAGGTTTTCATAACTTCCCTGAGCGTCTATGCCATTTAGCTGAGCAGCAGCTGCTTAGCTTAGCCACTGTTGGCATCGTCA
Source organism: Phocoena phocoena (assembly GCF_963924675.1). NCBI lineage: Eukaryota > Metazoa > Chordata > Mammalia > Artiodactyla > Phocoenidae > Phocoena > Phocoena phocoena. The sequence continues at coordinate 140,281,479 of NC_089220.1, read as the reverse complement.
TCACTTTCTCATTAGATGTATCTTCTCTTTTCTTTTGAATATTGCCTTAAAAGTTTTTTTTGTATTTTGGCAATTTAAGTTTCTGAAATAGTTCCTTATCAATGGTCAATGTTCTGATATTCTAGCTAGTTCCTATGTGTTCCCTCTGACTTTGCGAAATTGCATCAAATATCCCTGATTCTTTTCTTCCTCTCTTAAAGATTACACTCTTCTCCTGATTCTACAGCCCCTTCCCCTTTCTGAAACTAAAGAGCAGGACCTGAGATACCCCACGATATTTCTCTTTCTCTCTGCAACCCATACAGATGGGATCTGTGCTCAGAGGTTTGCCAGAAGAGTGATTTTACACCATCCTATTCTGAGCAGCTCTAATAGGTTTGTCATCCTTTTTCTCTAGGCTCATTTATGTCTAATTTAAATTTCTGCTTTTTGTTTTCTCTTTTGTCCTCTGTACCTTTCATGTGTTTGATGTCTACACTCTGGTTTTCTCCATTTGTTTAGTTTGTCTGCAGCTAACTTGCTTTTACTTGAGTTAACTCATCCATTAAATGGGCATAATACTAGTCTTTACTGCATCAAAATAGTGTTAGTGATCAAAGGAGCATGCATGGAAGTGCTTTTGGAAAACAATAACAAAAAAGATTCAGCTGTGAAAAGACATTATTTGTAATTGATTCCAATTTAATGAAATATAGCAAACAATAATATATATGTCCTTTATTTCGAGCAATTTTTAGTTAAAAACATGGTACAGTTTAAATGTTTTGTTGGTGTTGGTTATAAGATTTGCCGTGTACCTTTCACCCCTTAATCATCTTTTGGGTTGTCCTTTGAATCTTCTCTACATCGTCTGTGAATGTCCTTGAATGTTGTAGAAACCTCAGAGGGTCAAGAGTGAGCTCTGGGGACTTCCCTGGTGGCGCAGTGGTTGAGAATCTGCCTGCCAATGCAGGGGACACAGGTTCAAGCCCTGGTCCGGGAAGATCCCACATACCGCAGAGCAACTAAGCCCGCGAGCTACAACTACTGAGCCTGCGTGCCTAGAGCCTGTGCTTCGCAACAAAGAGAAGCCACGGCAATGAGAAGCCCGTGCACTGCAACGAAGAGTAGCCCCCACTCACCGCAACTAGAGAAAGCCATTGCACAGCAATGAAGACCTAATGCAGCCAATAAATAAATAAATAAATAAATTTATTAAAAAGAGTGAGCTCTGAAGAGCTTCTCCATGCACGTGCATGTGATTCACTGTCGTTCTTCCCGGTGGGAGAGAGGACTTGGGGAACAGGCAGTCTGCAGTTGAGATCCTCATTCTAAACTCAGCCTAGCACTCCATGAGGGATCTGACTTGGAAGTGCTGTCTTGGGCAAGCCCGCCTCTCTGCAGTGCCTGATGCTTCACATTCCTGGGACAGTGTTTGATAGTTGGCTGTGGAGCTGCTGCCCTGCTTCTTTCCCCAGGGTCCTCGGAGGCCCCTTTTTTCCTGTGCTAAGCTGACAGATAAAATGATCCTAGGGGCATCTGGGGTCATTTTCACAGCTGTGGTTGGAGCTGCGAGTGCAGGCTATGTCAGGGGAGGCTTGCTTAAGTATAAATGAACCTGTCAGAGCAGAACCAAGGTCCCAGGGTCACCTGCAGGAGAGATGAAACTCTCAGTGCCTGCTCCCTCTCACCCTTGAGAAATCTAAACCAACTTGATATTTAAATGGAAAAGTAAAACGGGAGTGGGTGTGGTTTAGGGAAAGCAGCATCTGTCCCTGATGACTCTGGGGGCCTGACAGAGTGATCTGAACGGACCCGAAGTCTGATTCCAGTGTGACGTCTGGGCAAGTGACTCAACCTCTGAGCCAGCTTCCAGCTATAAAATGAGGAGAGATAAACCTACCAAATAAGATTCCTTCAAGCATTTAAGTGAGGCAGCACTCAGTACCACCTCCTAATTTCTATGACCGAGGACCAGAGAAGATAGGATGGGTGCTGTGATTGATGCAGAGGAGAGGGAGGGGATTGAAAAGGGAATGATTATTATGGGAAGGTGATAAGAGCTATATCTGTACACCATGGCTAAGCAGTGACAAGAGTACAGAGAGGTGTAAATGCCAGGGTGGAAGATGAGAAGGAGATTGGGAAAAAAGCCGGAAATGGAATGTCCTTGTCCTGTGTGTCGTGCTTTCTGGGAGCTCAGCATGACAACCAGCTTCTCATACACGCTTCCCCTTTTAAGATGGTGATCCACAGAGCTAGCAGGCCTTGCTGAGCTACATATGGCAAGAGTAATAATAGCAAGTACCGTTTTTGAGCCAGACTGGGGAGTAGGTTCGGTCACAGCCACACTGTGCAGTGTTTCTGAGAAGAGTCCAGGGCCCAGGGGTTGGTCAGTACCCTGCTCCTCCATCATTCACTCCTCTTGTACTCTGTCTCTCTAATGAGATGGTAAACTCCTGTGGGAGCAGGGCACTATCTTTTGTGTCCCTGCCCTCCTGTGCCTGGCATAGTGCTCTGAACATTGGTGTTTAGTAAACATTTAAGCAAAAGTAAATGTATTATTCTGGAGCACAGTGTCTTCTATTCATTAAGTGCTGCCACTGACCCAGAATTTCCAAGACAAGTCTGGCCAGGTCCTTTGAAGGAGGAGAGTGCTGACTTTGAGAGGGAGTCCTATAGGACTGTTGCTTCCTGCCACAAAATAATGGGGCTAAAAAATGTAAAACTATTAAAAATAGGGCAATGTGGTTATTGCCATTTTACAATCGAAGAAGGTGAGGGTCAGTGAGGTCACACAGCTTGTATACGGACTCTTGGTCCAGTCCTCTTTTCACTCCCCTGACCCAAAGATCTGCCTCCTGGCCAACTGGTAAGCCAGTCTCTCCCAAGCTGGGCGCCCATCTGTGGGGGGAGGGTGGGGGAGGGGAGGGCTCGGCCATCCATCGTTCTGCACTCCTACCCTGAGCACCTGCTGTGATTACCACAGCACCTGGTGAGTGCCGGCTGTGAGAAGGCAGAGAGCTGGGTGAACCCGGTCAGATTCCCCAGGAGGGAAGGGCCAACTGGCATTTTATGGAGCTCCTCTGGTGCCTGGCACTATGCTGGGCACTGTAACGCCTGTGTTACACAGGAGGCGTCCTCGCCCCCTTTTCTACCCTTAGAAAGAGGCACAGAGGTGAAGGAACCGCTCGTTGGCCGAAAGCCCTTGGGAGCGGTGAGGGAGGGCCAGGGGAGCCGGCTTTGCCCAGGTCCCCAGCTTGAAGGTGGTGGGCTTGGGCCCGAACGCCCTGAGGAAGCGGTGCCCACGTGGGGTTAGGGGTGCGGCCGTGCGGGCTGTGGAGGGGACCCCTAACCGAGACCCCCGCCCAAGGGCTGGCGAGGACAGGAGGGTCGGAGGAGGGCGGGGCGGGAGCGGCAGCGAGCGCGCCGGGGCGGGCTCTTCGGGACAGGCTCCGCCCCCAGGGGCGCGGGTTTAAAAGGAGGGAAGGCGCGCGTCAGGGACCTGAGCCGTGGCTAAGTGCACCTGAACTGAGGCGCGGCCGGCACCCAGCCATGACCCTGCGGGCGCGGGGCGCTCGGCTGCTCGGGGGCCTTCTGCTCTTCGCTCTGCTCGCTGCCGGCGTCGCCCCGTTTAGCTGGGATCTCCCGGAGCCCCGCAGCCGGGCCAGCAAGATCCGAGTGCACCCGCGGGGCAATCTCTGGGCCACCGGTAAGTCTTCGCGGTACGGGCAAGCGCCCCCCACCCTGCTCTGACCCCATTTTCCTTCTCTGGCCTCTCCTCAGCCATGGACACTAGTGTCCAGGCTAGAGGGGACCCTGGAACTCATCTAACAGATGGGGAACTTGAGACCCAGACCCAATGACGGTTAAATCACTCACCCATACAGTTTAAAGCAGAGCTGGGGCTGGATCCTAAATCTACCTGCCAGCCCGTGCCCCTTCTCTTAGACAAGACTCTACTGAATCTTCTAACCTCTGGTGTGTCTTCTCTCTGCACCTCCACCTTCCAGACACCTCTTCTTCTCCACTTCCTTCTCTGCCGTTCCGTCCCTCTTCTAAGCAGACAGCACAACTGGCAGAGTTTCTTCCTGGCCCTGGGGCATCCCACCCTCCTTCCAGCTGTGCCATCCCCTCCACCCCATCTACCTGCTCAGGAAAAGCTGAGGTACAGGCTTTGCCACCACCCGCGGTCTTTGTAGCTCCTGGTGACAAGGAGGAGGAAGGTTGTGTATCTTCCTGCCATGAGAACTGAAAAGTGGGAGAGATGGGGAGCTTTCCCACTGGGATAGGATCCTTGCTCCCTGACTTCCTTGTGCCTCAGCACCTCCTTTTTAGGTCACTTCATGGGCAAGAAGAGTCTGGAGCCCCCCAGCCCATCCCTATTGGGGACAGCTCCCCACATCTCCATGAGGGACCAGAGACTGCAGCTGAGTCATGATCTGCTCAGGATCCTCCTGCAAAAGAAAGCTCTAGGCATGAGCCTCAGCGGCCCAGCACCTCACACCCAGGTGAGCCAGGCCCGGGAGAGGCTCAGCCAGGGCTGCCCCTGGATCCAGCATTGGGCTTACGGTGTGAGTGCCCAGCCAGGGTGTGATAGGCCCACCCAAGAAAGTCAGCGATTCTAGGTTCTCCCTGTGATCTAGAGCTCAAACGGAGAGGATTCTGAAGAAAGAAAGCTGACCTTCCCAGCAAACCCCATGGAACAAAAAGTAGGGGAAGACGTTCCCCTCACCCATTGCCCAGTCTAAAGTCACAGCCTGGGATTATCCAGCAGGACCTTCCCTTACCTCCACCCCAGTCTACACAGACTTGCCCCACCCCAGCTGTCCACCTTTCCTGTGCCCTGTATGTGCCTGTTGGGACCCTGAGGCTCAGAGAAGGGATGAAAAGAGTTAGTCAGCAGCTAAGACAGAGTCTAGACCTTGTTCACCTTGACCAGTGCTCTTCCCAGTCTCTTGTCTGCCTCAGTGACCAGTGGCAGGGTTTCTCAACGCCAGCACTTGATATTCTGGGCTGGACAGTTCTCTGTTGTGGGAGTTGTCCTGTGCATTGTAGGACGCTTAGCTGTGTCCCTCGTCTCTATCCACTAGAGTATGGATAGATACTGTTAGGACAACCAAAAATGCCTCCAGACATTGCCAGAGGTCCTCTGGGGAGGGGACAGGGGAGGGAGCCAAAATCACCCTGGGTTGTAAACCACTGACCTATGGGGTTCAAGGCCCCAGAGCTGAAGCCAAGCCAGCTTTCATCTCCAGCCTGGCAGAGGGGAAACTCCTCCATTCTCTGTCCCTGGCGCTGTCCCCATCCCACACCACCTTCCCTGGTACTTCGTTGCTATGTGAAGAAGGCAGTGTAATGTGGTAGAATGGGGGATCTGGTGACAGCATGCTGGGCTCATAAGCTAGCTACTTAGTAGCTGTGTGACCTTAGAAATGTCATTTAACCTCTCCAAGCCTCATCTTCCTCATCCATAAAATGGGAACAGTAGTGCCCCTCTCCTCTTACATGAGACCATTTGTGTCACATGCTGAGCATGATGCCTAATGCATAGAAAGCACTTAGCAAACAGGAGCTGTTGCCAGTCTGTGAGCTTCCTGGCAGCACCAGTGGCTGCCTTAACTTTGTGTCCCCCACCATGCCTAGCATGTAATATGTACATCTTGAAAGAAGGGAGGGGCATTCCCTACAAAAGGTTCATCCCCAGCCCCATGGGGAACTAAGATCCCACATGTCGCGCAGTGTGGCCAAAAAAAAAAAAAGAACCACCAGCCTCTGGAGACCTCAGATGTAAGGGCCAGGTGCTCGGGCTGGCTGAGTCTGAAGGCAGACAATGTCCCCACCGGGGCCAGTGGTCTCGAAGGCCTGGAACATGAAGACCAACTAGAGAATCTCAGAGGAAGCAGTACTTCGCCCTGGGGGGTGGGACTTCAGAAGTGAGGTCTTGGGCAGAGCTGGAGGTGGGGGAGTAAAAACACTGTCCGGCCCAGGGCCAGGCATGGTACTTGGACTTTACTTCTATGATCTCCTTTGACTGTCATGACCACTCTGTGAGGTTGAGGCTGTTATTCTGAGAAAACCACTACCCTGACCCCTCCCAGGCCCTTCAGGGAGAAAGGCACTGGGGGGCCTGCCCCTGCCTACCTCTGTGGATGCCTAGCACTTAGGAATGGCAGGATGCCCCTATCTTATCGTATAAGATATCCTAAATATTGCATGGCCATACTTAAACGAAAAAAATTATTCGTTGTTTACCTAAAATTGGAATTTAACCGGGCGTCCTGTATTTTATCTGGCCTTTTCCTCTGATCTGCAAATACCCGGTCATAAAACGAGCGTGTATTTGGTCCCTCAGGCCCCGCCCGGAACTGACATCCTGGGAATCCCTGAATTTGCGTCTTATTTCCAGGAGAGTTTATCCGGAGAATCCCGGACATAGCTAGTTAAGGGTACCGCAGGTCCGCGGCGGCGCTAGAGCACCTCTAAGGCCCCGCCCCCGGGTCAGACCAGGCCGCGCCCCACTCCTCGCGAGAGGGCCGCGCTTGCCCAGGAAGGTTCAGAGGCGGAAGTGCGGTACCGGAAGCGACAGTTGCCATGGAGCCCGCTGAGGACTGGCTGGTGGAATCCTTGCGCTTGTAAATCGTGTGGGCTTGGGACGTGGAATTCGGGTCTGGAGCTGGCTTGGGGGTTGGACGGGCGCGGCATGGAGCACGCAGGGAACCCGCGGCATGTGGGGCGGGACCTGTACGGAGGACTCCGCTTGGGCCTCGGCACCCGCAGCTGGAAAATGGCACCTTCCTGTGTGCGCAAATTGTGTGAAGTACTAGTAGGGGCAGTGCTTGTGGAGGATAATAATAACATAAGTGACTATTTATTTTGCGCCAGGCTCTGGGTTAAACCTTAAAGATTATCTCGATTCCTCACGTCAACCTTGGGAAGTCTGAGTACTCTAGGAGTTCCATTTTACAGATGAGGGCGAGACTCAGGGAAACTGTGACTGGCCTGCCCCCAGTCACACAGGGGATGAAATGTGTAACAAGGCTTGATCCCAGTTCTGCCTGATTCCAGAGCCTGGGCCCCCAACTGCCGAACCATGCTAACATCTCAGGTTCTTTAACAGCTGTAAAGTGCCATGCATCGTGTGATGTTGTGTCCCTATCATGCAGGTACCAGGATTTCCATGCATTCGACCTCTCGGGAGCCACTCGAGTCCTTGAATGGATTGGTGACAAAGGTGATATGCCCTGCCTGGCCCTGAAGAACCACTCCTCAAGCTGGAACTCAGGAGCTCAGCCCAGAGGGACCCAACCCCTCTTCTGGGAGCTTGAGGGCCTCTTGGTCACTTGTAGCAATTTCATGCCCCATCAGCATTATATTTCTCTTATGAAGATCTAGATCTCTTCCATCCCTCAGTACAAGGCTGCATACCAATGGCAGAAGAGTTTATCTTTGCTTTGGGAGATTTGGCAGAGTGTCTGGACCCAGCTGTGGTCCAGAATCTTTCTAGCACTTTGTCACAGCTTATTCTGCTTCTTTTTCCAGGAATCTTGGTTGCTGGCTATGAAAGCCTGAAAAAAAATGAGATTCTTCATCTGATATTACCTCTCAGACTTTCTGTAAAAGAAAACCAGGTAACTTGAAATATTTATGCTGAGTATATGTGTCTACTTCTACTCATTTATTAAATCTTTATGGAGCTCCTGTTGTCTACCAAATATTGTCCTGGATACTAGAAAGAGAGAAACTGTAAGCCCTGGGCCTGCCCTTATAGTCTAATAAAGGGAGGCAAATGTGCACAGAGGTAAGTTGTACAGAAAGTCCTGTGATTTACAGAGGGCTCCTAGAGCAAGAAGTCAATTATACTTTATCAAGAATAGATTTTGGGGGGAATTCCCTGGTGGTCCAGTGGTTAAGACGTCACACTTCCACTGCAGGGGGCCCGGGTTCGATCCCTGGTTGGGGAACCAAGATCCCATAAGCTGTGCCACACGGCCGGAAAAAAAAAAAATTTAGGGAGCAATTAGAGTATGAAGGGTGGTTGAAACCTTAGAATGGTTAAGATCACCTAGGATGAATGTGTAGTATGTAAAGAATAAGAGGAGAAGATGGCTAAAGACAGAACCTCAGGGAGAACACTTAAGAAATGGGTAGAAAGGGGCTTCCCTGGTGGTGCAGTGGTTGAGAGTCCGCCTGCCAATGCAGGGGACACAGGTTCGTGCCCCGATCCGGGAAGATCCCACATGCCGCGGAGCGGCTGGGCCCGTGAGCCATGGCCACTGAGCCTGCACGTCCGGAGCCTGTGCTCCGCAACGGGAGAGGCCACAACAGTGAGAGGCCCGCGTACTGCAAAAAAAAAAAGAAATGAGTAGAGGAAGATGATGAACCCACAAGGAGTACTGAGAAAGAATAGTCTTTGAAGTAGGAGGAGTCTCAGAAAAGGCCAGTGATCCAGAAGCCAAGAGATAAGAATGTGTCACGAAGAGTTAATAGCTGCCTAATGTTACTATAAAATCACTCAGGCTCATTGGCTAGATCAGTCCTGCCTTTATTGCCCTTGGGTAAATTTCCTTCCTAATGTTCTTGATCTTCCTCGTCCCTACCCCTCAAGCTGAGTCAGGAGCTCACCAAAATTGAGCCTTGATGAGAGACCTGATTTACCTCCCGCCTCACCCCTGGCTTTCCCTCTGTTCTCTTGTGGCCACCTCCTCTTCCCCTGCCTCTGGTTGCTCACGTGGAGATAGTAGAGTCTAGTGGCTAAGAGCATGGACTTCGGTTAGACAGACTTGGGTTCAGATGTATAACGTAACCCCTGTGACCTTAGAAAAGTTGCTTAAGCTCCCTGTGCCTTGGCTTTGTCATTTTAGAACAGGGATAATTATACTGCCCAGGTCACAGGGCGGTTGTAAGAATTCAACGTGATAAAGTAAAGCACTAAACAGGGTGGCTGACACAGTGAGCACTGGATAATTGGCAGTTGTATTTTTTTAATTAATTAGTTTATTTTATTTATTTATTTGGCCACATTGGGTCTTTGGTGCTGCACAGGCTTTCTCTAGTTGTGGTGAGCGGGGGCTACTCTTCATTGCTGCTTGTGGGCTTCTTACTGCGGTGGCTTCTCTTGTTGCGGAGCACGGGCTCCAGAACGCGGGCTTCAGTAGTTGTGGCGCACAGGCTTAGTAGTTGTGGCTCGCAGGCTCTAGAGCACAGGCTCAGTAGTTGTGGTGCACAGGCTTAGTTGCTCCGCGGCATGTGCAATCTTCCCGGACCAGGGCTCGAACCCATGTCCCCTACATTGGCAGGCGGATTCTTAACCACTGAACCACCAGGGAAGTCCTGGCAGTTGTATTTTTATTGCTGGAAGAACCCACCTAACTTACAGTGCGAGGTGTGGGGAGGAATGGGGCTGTGTTAGTTGGCTGATACATTCCACCTTTCTCTGTTAAGCCTCTGTGACTCCTCTAAGAAGGCTTGGAATGTAACACTTGTGCCGTGGTGAAAGGTTAGAAGAAAGGTTTTGGGTGTGCAGGAAAGAAAGGAAGCTATCTGTGTAAGCAGCTGAGACCAACATTTGCAAATAACAGCACCCTGAGGCCCTGCCCAGAGAAGCATCACTGCCACCTGAGCGGCTTCCGTGGCTTCCTGCCAGGCTGGGCTATGGCTCCTTACCTAGAACTTGTCTGAAACGTTCCTTTGGAGAGCGGTCCCCTATCTGACTGGCCACCCCTTTGTATTTTTTTTTCACCCCTTTGTATTTTAGGGCTTATTCCCTGAAAGAGATTTCAAGGTATGCCATGGAGGATTTTCAGACAGGTCTGTCTTTGATCTGAAGTATGTGCCAGACACCAGGTATGGTCAGCTCTGTGACCCAGACCTTCCATTCAGGATGGAGTGGCTGGAACTTTAGGGGTATCCTGTATCTTTATCACCACCCCTCCCCATCCCACCTCAGCACAGGGGCACATGGGAGGGCATGTGCACACACTGATCTGGAATACAAAGAAACCAGTGCTCGGTGGCTTTACGGTCCCTCACAAGACCTCTTGACTATGGTAACCCACAGATTGCTGGCGTTGCTCTAGGGAATAGATATAAAGTAGAAGGGATGCTCTTAGCTTCTCAGAGAGCTGGTGGTGGGTAGTTGGGGCTAATAGCTCAGTTGGCAGAGGCCAGAGCCTCTGGGTGAGGCTTCTGTGTTCAGGCTCCCTGCTGGGTCCTCTAGCACACGTCATGCCACGTGGAAGCCAGGGCTCAGTCCCACGACTCTCTGTGAGCTGTGGACCTGTCCCTAAAGGGGAACAAGCCTGCTCCTCCTCTGTTAAATGAGGATGACTGATCTTGATGACCCCTCCCTGCATAAGCTCTCCTGATACAGGGAGTGTAGGAATCCCAAGCTGAGTGGGCTGGAGGGGGAGAGGCTGAGGGCTGTGTGGGTGAGCTCCCCACTGTCTGGGCTGAGATTTCTTATCCATCCTGAATAGGTTGCTGGTGACCAGTGGCCTTCCCGGTTGTTACCTGCAGGTGTGGCAGGTTGCGGAGGACAGCGGTAAGTGACTTTGACTCGGTTTGGTTGGGTTTGTAGGAAAGCCTGTTATTCTCACACCCCCAATCCCTAATCTGAGCCAGTTAAGAAACAGACTCAGAGCCAGTGGGAATTAAAATGCAGTATCTACTGGGACTTCTCTGGCTGTCCAGTGGTTAAGACTCTGTGCTTCCACTGCAGGGGGCACGGGTTCAGTCCCTGGTCAGGGAGCTAAGATCCCACATGCCACATGGTGTGGCCAAAAAAATTTTTTTTAAATGCAGTATCTACTTTAATGCAGCAAAGGTGAATTAGCAGCCACAGCAGTACACACAAGCCCCAGGTGGAGCTTCCTATAGCTTGCTTCAGGAATTGAGTTTACCAGCCCAGCCAGAGGCAGAGCACCTGGTGAACTTCGGGCCCCTCCCACCCCAGGCAGGGGCAGAGCGAAGGCAGCAGGGAGGTCACCTCTCTCACTGCAGGCATGCTGCTCTCAGGGAGGGAAAACAGTGAGTGAGCACAAGGCTGGGCTGACCAGTCTCCGACTCAGAGACGTAGCTTTGCTGCCCAACAGGAACAGGAAAGTTGGGAAAGGCGCAGGAAGCGTTAGTCCTGTTCCTCTGGGAGTCGGGGGAGTTCCCTCATAGTATCCCCTCCAGCAGGAGGTTTGCGGTTCCCCTGTCAGGCAGGCACCGAAGCCTGCAGCCCTGATCCAGCCCCTGCCATCCCTCCTTGGGTTAGAGCATTGCTGACCAGCATGGGAGCGGGCCTCAGAGACAAAGGCAGCCGCTCTTGGAACTGCCCCTTGGCTTGTGTGGTCCTCTGCCTCACTTGGATGCTTCCCAGAAACCGATAGCAGCTGTTGGCTTCTCCCCAAGCTTCACTGCTGCAGGAAGGTGGTTCTGGTCCTCATTTGGTTTTTGAGGTCACTGACCCTGTGGACTTTCCTTTGTTGTTTCTTCCTTGTCACTTGTCTTATGCTGTAGCTTCCAGGTGTGTGTATATACTTATTTATAGTTATGATTGTTTATTTTTTCATAATTTTATTGAAAGTCACCCATTTTAAGTATACAGTTCAGTGATTTTTTTCTTTTTAGTAAATTTAACAAGTTGTGCAACTATAATCACTTTTAGGATATTTTCATGACCCCAGTAAGATCCATCATGCCAATTACGATTAACCCTCATGCCCACACCCTGCCCCAGGCGACCACTAATCTGCTTTCTGTCTCTATGATAGATTTGCCTTTTCTGGATATTTCATATCAATGGAATCATACAACATGTGGTCTCTTGTATCTGGCTTCGTTTACTGAGCATAGTACTTTTGAGGTCCACCATGTCATACAATGTCATAACGTGTATCAGCAGTTTGTTCCTTTTTATGGCTGAACAGTATTCCATTTATGGATGTATCATATTTGTCTATCTGTTCGCCAGTTGATGGATCTGATTTTTGGTTATTAGGAAAAATGCTGCTAAGAACATTCATGTACAAGTCTCTGTGGACCTATGTCTTCATATGTCTTGGATAGACATTAGGAATAAAATTGCTGGATCATGTGGTAAACTTATGTTTGATTTTTTAAAAAATTTTTTTTTGTTTTTTGTTTGTTTGATTTTGTAAGAAACTCCCAAACTCTTTTGCAGAATGGCTTTATCATTTACATTCCCACCAGCAGTGTATGCGGGTTCCTGTTTCTCCATGTCCTCACCAACATTTGTTATTATCTGTCTTTTTTATTAAAGCAGTCCTAATGGATGTGAAATTGTATATCATGTGGCTTTCATTTGCAATTCCTTAATGACTAATAATGTTGAGCATCTTTTTATATGCTTATTAGCCATTCGTGTATCTTTGGTAAAATGCCTATTCAAATCTTCCTAAGGGTGTTTTGTTGTTATTTTTTTCCCCCCTAGCAGGCTGAGATAACAGCTGTCACAGGCCCTTTGATATGCCAGTTTCACTGTACATTTTAATAGATACTTGTTCGGATTAGTTAACAATCTGTAAGATGTAGCAGTAATATTAATGAGTGTATGTTATATTCCAGTCACTGTACCAATCACTTTCCATGTGTGGCCTCATTAAATTCTCATAAGCCTGAGAACAGACTCTTTCCCAGAGTCTTTCTCTGACCTTGTTCAGAGTCACAAAGATGGTTGCAGAACCAAGACTTAAATGTAGTCTGACTTCAGAGTCTGCTTATAACTCTGCCTGGTGGTAACTATAGTTAGATAATAATAATTGATCTCAGTATAGTATGTAGGGGCTCTGAAAAAAAGGTCATAGGGTATTTACTGACTGGCAACATAGTCTGTGCCACCATTTTGCTTAGATCTGGTTCCTGGAAGTAAGATCTACTTATGAAAGGGCACATAATAATAATATTATTACTATTATTACTGTTATTTGTAGCAGTAGCTAACATTTCATCATTTAGTCGTTACTCATTGTGTGCTTCCGGTGTGTCAAGCACTGGGCAAGGTTCTGGGGATATAACAGCAAGCACTCACATAGATGTTCCTTGCTTTCTTGGTGCTTATATTTTATCAAATATTTTGCCCACTTTTTGATTGGCTGTTTTGTCTTTATTGACTTGTGAGAGTTCTTTGTACATTCTAGATACATGTTATTTATCAGATATATGTTTTGCTAATATTTTCTCCCTGTCTTTTCATTTTCTTAATAGTGTCCTTTGAAGCATAAAAGTTTTAAATTTTGATGAGGTCCGTTTTAATAATAAAACAGTGTCATATCTAAGAAATCTTAATCCATAGATTTTCCCCAATGTTTTTTTTTCCAAAAGTTTTATTGTTTTAGCTCCGACATTTAAGTCTGTGATCTCTTTAGAGTTAACTTTTGTGTATGTAGGTATGAGGGGTCTAAGTTCATCTTTTTGCATATGAATGTCTGGTGGTCCCAGTACCCTTTGTCAAAAAGCCTGGCCTTTCTCCACTGACCTGCCTTGGTGCCTTTGGTGAAAATCAGTTGATCGTGAATATAAGGATTTATTTCTGGACTCTCCGTTCGGTTCCAGTGATCTCTATGTCTATCCTTATGTCAGTAACTTATAGTTGTTTTTTATCTTTCCCTAAAAATAGGCTGCGTGGGGCAGCAGTGGTTTAAAGATGAGGGGGGCGCCTTGGAGCTCTTTTGTCCTGACGGTGCCTGGGGTGGTTACCAGGTGCCATATAGAACCTGTAGCCCCAGGCCCAGGAGAGCTAGGCCCAAAGAGACTTGCTCTGACACTCATATGAGAGTAGGAAATCAGATAGTTACCTTCCCCTGGATATTAGTGCAGAATATTCCAGAATCTGGGGAAGGCTGGCCAGCTGTTTTCCTAGACACCTAAGAATGTAGCATTATGTTGGTGAATTTTCCAAGGTCCAGGTTTGACCCACAGCTTTGGTATCTCAGAAACCTGATTCTGTCAGCACACCCAGAACAAATCTAATCTGTTATTAGGGGCAGACGCGCTCACCAGACTCACAGGACTGCTGTATAAACCAGAACGCAGATTTATTAGTTTATAATGAAAAAATAAGTGTCCCTAAAAGTGGAATATTCCAGATCCTTATTCTTTTCCTATAGAAGACCTAACCTAGTCAAAGCCTGCATGGTAAACATAACCATAACAAGAGGAATCAGCTCCGAGGCTTCCAGATGGTGTTTTCATAAGCTCTCTTAGGCAGAGGGTATAGAACTTGTGAAGGCTTGGCTCTCCAGGCCCCTGGAGGGAGGGCCTGTGGCCTCTCCTCTCAGCTCTGGGGCTGAGGAGTCCACTGAGAAGGTCTTTAGGTGGAGACATACCTAACAGCCTCAGCTGAATGTCTCCCGCAGCCTCTACTTTGAAGTTAACTTCTGTCTGGAGTGGTTCTCTCTGCCGTGGACGGGCCCCAGCATTTTCTTTGCCGTTGTGGCAGAACAGCCCCCTCTCATGGCCACCACTTTTCCTTTAGACGTGGTAATACGTTAGCTCAGTACTGCAGGTGTGGAGCCATTCTGACTCCTTAAGGAGTGTGCCCACTGCAGCTCCGACCCGTTCTGTTGGTTTAATCTTCAGACAGCCTTCTTTCTTTTATTGCCCAGTTCTTGGAGGTGCCTTACTGCATCTTTTGCTTTGATTTTGTAGTAGTTTTTCTTTTCATTTGGCTAGTTGGTGTGGATTTCCTAAAGGGGGCATTTTAACACTGACAAGAGAGGGGATGAGGAGGAACCTGCATTGCTTTCCTGTTGTAACTACGGAGCACAACTCTCCAGTCAGGAGCTCTGAAGCCTTTGTTTTCTACGGCATCTTTGAAATAGGCCTTTGCAGGCTGTCCCTTGACCTCCTCCTTCCCCGCCGTCAGGGGACAAATCACACCTGAGAACCAGCCCTGGCTCAGAGCAGCAGGTCCTGGGGAATCTGTTCCAGGCTCCTCAGTCTTTGGAAAGGGAAAAGGGAGCCGCTTAAGTGGGGCCCAGGGGAGTGAGGCAAGCTGTGCTGGGCTGGTTTGAATCGCAGCCTCACTGGCACTCCCCGGAGACACACGGTCCTGAGGCTCAGCTGTTGTGTCTGCTCCGACCTCCGCGGCTCCTAGGGTAGAGGAGTTATGTTCAGCAAGTCTAGACAAAGTGCACTGAGAGTCTGTGGCTTGAGGAGCAGGACCCAAGGGGCCTCTGCATCCTAGTCCAGCCTGGCCGCACCTTCTGTGACTCCTTGTATGTGAACTGTCTCCAGGGAGCTGACTGCCACGTGCTCGCTTGATAAGCCGCGTTAGTGTTCCTTCTCTCATCCATCCCTTCCTCATCCTCTTACCTATCCTCTAGAATTTAAAAATACATAGATCTTTGTTTTCTTCAGAGAATGTGAAACCAAACAGTGAGCTCCCTATTGGAGCAAGAAAATATAAAATGGAAAATATGCATCTCCCTTTAAGTAGTTTGTACAGCAAACTACTTGTTCTGAACTATGTTATAAATGGAGAATGCAGAGATGGGAACCTGTCTGCTGTCAATGCAGACTGAGGTGAACAAAGCTAAAATTTGATTTAACCTGAGGGCAAGTATGTCTTTTTAACGTTCAGTGTAAAAAAGATGTGGACTTTCTTGCCCTGTTTATGTTTGAAGACAAAGACATCTGTGTTATAACCTTGACCTGTTAGGATTCGGCCAATTGCTTGAGGTCATGGGACATGTTTTTGAAGAAATAATATTACTTCATGAACTCCATTCCTGTTATTTTCAGTTAAGGTGTAAATAACATCATCGGCGTGTTCTTTCCTTTTCTCTTCCTTTATTTGTTCTCCGCAAAACTATAAAAAGCCAGAACTGCTGGGGAGGTTTTGAGATGGCTGCTGTGATTCATTATCTCCCATTTGCAAAACAGTTCAAAAGACAAATTATAGAGAAACTACAGTGCTTCTGACAGTTTCCAAAAAGTAAACACAACGCACAGTGATGATGTCTCCACATCCTCTCTCACCAGCCGTGAGGCCCTGTCTCCCCTGACCTTCTGGCAGGCCTTCACCATGGAATGTTTCAAACCTGCATTAACATTCTGGACTTCAGCCACTTCCATCTTCCCCCAGATGTCATTAAGGCTGTCAGCACCATTGATGTGTGCGAGGAGGGGTGTCTCTGGCCCAGGGTGGCCATCTTCTCGTCGGCGGCGCCCGGAGTCCTCCACGGGGCCAGGCTTAGCAGTCTGAAGGTGGTGGATCTGGAATCACAGAAGACCACCTACAGCTCAGGTACCGCAGCCCCTTGCCAGCTCCTCCCAGCCCCACCCAGCCACGCTGGAAACCGAATCCAACCCTGTGTGCCAGCTGCTGGCGAAACGAGATGAGCGAGAGGCAGGGCCAGGCCTCGGGGGCCCCTGTTCTGGGGCTGGGGAAGGCAGTCCCGGGACCGGCACCCAACCAGCCGGGCGGACCGTGTGAGATGAGAAGGCGGCGGGATGTGGTTCGCTCGGCCGGGGGCTGGTGGGGAGCTGCCCAGAGGAAGGGGCTTGGACCATACAACGGTGCCAAACCACTGGACCCATTTGACTGCAGCCACTTTTCTCGCCCTGCCGTCCAGGTGTCAGTGACGACGAGTTGCTGAGTAGCCTGCAGGTCCTGGACACAGACACCTTTGCCTTCTGCTGCACCTCGGGCCGCCTGGGGCTTGTCGACACCCGCCAGAAGTGGACCCCGTCAGAGAACCTCAGGCCCGGCTCTGGGTCCGCTGGAGGGAGGTGGTGTGCAGAAGCTGGGGGCCGGGGCCCTGGGCCCAGCATTGCCAGCCTTGGCTCGGACGGGCAGCTCTGTCTTCTTGACCCCCGGGATCTCTGCCAGCCAGTGAGCTTGGTCCAGTGCCCAGTGTCCATGCCTAGCCCTGACCCAGAGCTGCTGCGAGTGACTTGGGCTCCAGGCCTGGACAACTGCTTGGCCATTTCAGGTACGCTGAGAGGATTTTGTGTCTGTCACTTGATCTCTCTCTTCCGGGGACTCTTGGGTGCTCAGGAAGGAGCCCGTAGTTCTGCAGTAAATCTGGCCCCAGAAGTTAAGGTTGCTCACAGAAAAGCTCCATATTAGCTCTCCAGGTTCTTTAGTGGTGGCCCTTCCACATCCTGGCTACCAGACTTCCCCACGTTGGTAGCAGGCCTTTCCTGTCGCAGCAGGAATTCAGTTCTGAGGTTGGTGGAGAGGCTGCGGATGGTAAGACACTAGGACAGCCACGGGCTGCACCAGGGAGAGGCGACAGGGTCTCAGCGGTGCCGCTCAGTCTACTCGCTTTTAGAACTACAGCAAGCTGGCTAGGTCAGCAGGCTCCTGGGTCTGGCCCGGCAGTATCTAGTTGAGTGAGGGTGTGTAATGAGGTCTCTGAAAGCCGATGGAAGGATCCTCTGACGGGGAGAGGTTGAAAGAATAGTTGAGAGAGCAGGAGAGGGTCATTGGTCATGGCAGGATCCAGAAAGAGCAGAAGAGCAGAACCAGGCTTGGGTAGTTCTCTCTAAAGGCTTCTCTTTCCCCCATCAAGTAGGAGACAAGGCCCTCTGCTGAGACGGACTCACATGTGGAGGGATTAGAGTTGGGGGC
This sequence comes from Phocoena phocoena, assembly GCF_963924675.1. Lineage (NCBI taxonomy): Eukaryota > Metazoa > Chordata > Mammalia > Artiodactyla > Phocoenidae > Phocoena > Phocoena phocoena. The sequence continues at coordinate 140,263,916 of NC_089220.1, read as the reverse complement.
AAGTGGAAGAGGTTTGAGAAGTCTCTAAAGCCTCCGTTTCTTGGGGAAAATAATAGTACCTACTTCATACAGTTGTGAGGGTTAAAAGAGAGAATGCAAGATTAGCCTCGGGCCTGGCACGTGACAGATGGACAACAGACGCTTATCGTTATATGCTCCTTGGAGTCATCAGCCGCCGACGTTGACGGCAGATGTTACATGCCCTTCAGTTGGCCTTTAATTTTATTTATTTATTTTTTTGGCTGCACTGCACAGCTTGTGGGATCTTAGTTCCCCGACCAGGGATAGAACCCGTGCCCTCAGCAGTGAAAGCGCAGAGTCCAAAGCACTGGACCGCCAAGGAATTCCCTTGGAATTTAGGTATCTTGTGGCTATTTGATTCATCATCCTCTAGCCTGTTTTGGTTCCGTAGAGCATTCAGAGATTCAGCGTCAATGCTCGCTTTTCTTGTTCTTCCTCAGGTTTTGATGGGACGGTCCAGGTCTATGACGTCACGTCTTGGGGTGGAATGGGGCGCCAAGTAGAACCTCTCTTCACTCACAAAGGTCACATCTTCCTAGACGGCAATGGGATGGACACTGCTCCACTGGTCACCACCCACACCTGGCACCCCTGCAAACCGAGGACTTTGTTGTCCGCAGCAAGTGATGCCTCTCTGCACGTATGGGACTGGGTGGACTTCCATGCTGCCCGCTGACTCCAGCATCTTTCCGCCCAGGCCCTAGGAAGCTGCTGTGTAGCAAGGATATTGATTCAAGATTCAAGTGACCACAGAGCCCTGTTACCAGCTGAGTGGCCGTGGGCAAGTTAACCAGCCTCTCAGTCCCAGTTTCTTTATTTGTAGAATGAGACTGGTAATAATTACCTGGCAGGACTGCTGGGAAAGTTAGAAGTAACATATTTAAAACTAACTGGTAAGGGGACTTCCCTGGTGGCACAGTGGTTAAGACTCCGCGCTCCCAATGCAGGGGGCCCGGGTTCGATCCCTGGTCAGGGAACTAGATTCCACATGCATGCTGCAACTAAGAGTTCGCATGCCACAACTAAGGAGCCCGCCTGCCGCAACTAAGGAGCCCATGTGCTGCAACTAAGGCTCCTATGAGCCACAACTAAGGAGCCCACCTGCTGCAACTAAGACCCAGCACAACCAAATAAATAATAAATAATAATAACTGGTAGGATTCATGGCACAATAAAGATTTGGTAGCTACTCTTAGATCTGGGAGCCCCATTTCCCCCAAGTGTAAAATGGCAGCATTTTACCCCTGTCTGCATTCACAACATCATGGAATCTGAAGAGCCAACGAACGTAAACAGGTTCTGTGAACTTTTCTACAGAAGTGAAAATGTATAGTGACAGACAATCATGAAAAAAGTCAACCCCAGTAGCAATTAAGGAAATAGCAATTAAAATAAGGTTATGCCATTTTTATCTACTAAATTGCCAAATTTTAAAACATTTTTGCCTTGAACAGCTGTTACATGGTACACAATTCAGAAGGTACAGAGGAGCAGCTTCGTTCTTTGGGGGCAGCTGTTTTTAAAGGTGGTAACAGCCAGGGTGGGGAGCTAGGCATTCTCATCAGTACCACCTGCAGCTGGCATTCAGGCAGAGACTGGCCACCCTCCTCTTGGGCGGTTCTCACTGGAACAAGGCCTTCACCAGGGTGATGCTTTCCAACCTCTGCCCCCCAGGGGAGTAGGCCCAAAGGACATTTCTTTTTGGTGACCTGTAGCAAATATGAAAGTGTACCTGCATGTGATTCCTCACTGTCACATTTGTTAAAGGATTTTCAGCAATTTTCTTGTTGAAATTATGTAATTACTAGTCAGTTTGGGCTCTAATTTGTTTTAAAAGTAGCTTTATTGAGATATAATTCACATACCATACAATTCAACCATTTAAAATGTACAATTTAATGGGTTTTGGTATACTACTTTATTAGTTTTTAAAGATTATGGTAAAATATATCTAACAATTTGCCATTTTCCCCATTTTTAAGTGTACAACTCAGTGGCATTAATTACATTCACAATGTTGCATGACCAGCACCACTATTTATTTCCAAAACTTTTCATCACCCCAAACAAACTGACTATTGTGGGCTCTGGTTTTTTGGCTCTCAGTTGGGCCTACTTGGTGTATTCTTCAGCTGGGCTCCTATAACAAAATGCCACAGACTGGGGTCTTAAACAACAGAGATTTACTTCTCACAGTTCTGGAGGCTAGGAAGTCCAATATCAAGGTGCTGGCTAGGTGGGTTTTATCCTGAGGCCTCTTCTCTTGGCTTGTAGGTGGCCACCATCTTGCTGTGTGCTCACATGACCTCTTCTCTGTGCTCCTGCAGAGAAAGCCCTCGTCTCTGTTCCTCTTCTTATGACACCAGTCCTTTCAGATTAGAGCCTCACCCTTATGACATCACTTAACCTTAATTACCTCTTAAAAGCTCTATCTCCAAATACAGTTACATTGCGGGTTATGGGGGTGGGAGGGGGTATAATTTGACCCATAGCATTTAGGAATTATTTTGAAGTAAGAAAAACCTAATAATTTTTCCAATGAAATGATTTTTTTTTAAATTAATTTAACAAATGTAATGAATGAGCATTACATTTTTTTTTTTTCCTGTATGCGGGCCTCTCACTGTTGTGGCCTCTCCCGTTGCGGAGCACAGGCTCCGGACACGCAGGCTCAGCGGCCATGGCTCACGGGCCCAGCCACTCCGCAGCATGCGGGATCTTCCCGGACCGGGGCATGAACCCGTGTCTCCTGCATCGGCAGGCGGACTCTCAACCACTGCGCCACCAGGGAAGCCCGAGCATTACATTTTGGAGAGATGTAATTAAACAATTTCAGACTCAAGATGTGATCTTACCATCGTCTGGAGTCTTCCTTCTAATCCTTTTCTTCCCCTCCATCGCCCCATGAGAACTGATTCTATAGATTCATTTCCAGAAAAAGGTAATTTCTTCTTTGCTGTGCACCATTTCGGCTTAAGCTTCACAGGAACGCTCTGTTTTCAGATAGAAGAGGAAACCTATATGACAAATCAGGGATTTTTTTTTTTTTTCAAGAGAGTTGGATTACCAGCATAGCACTGGCTAAACTATATTATTTCACCAAGTAAAAGAGATGAATAATTTAGAAAATAGTAGAATTGATACATGAATTTAAAAGCTGCTTTTCTAGGGACTTCGCTGGTGGCGCAGTGGTTAAGAATCCGCCTGCCGATGCAGGGGATGCCCTAGTCCGGGAATATCCCACATGAAGCAACTAAGCCCATGAGCCACAACTTCTGAAGCCCACGTTCTAGAGCCTGTGCTCTGCAACAAGAGAAGCCACCGCAATGAGAAGCCCACAAGCAGCAACGAAGAGAAGCCCACAAGCAGCAACGAAGAGTAGCCCCCGCTCACCACAACTAGAGAAAGCCCATGGTTAGCAACGAAGACCCAACGCAGCCAAATTAAAAAAAAAAAAAGAAAGAAAACGTTAAAAGAAGAAAAGCTACTTTTCTGAAAAATACTGATACATCAGTCAGTCATGGTCCAGCCAGGAAGACTGAATCCACACCAGATAATTCAGTGGAGGGAATTTCATTATGTGGAATCTGAAAGAGGATGCAAGGGAAGGTGAGGCCTAGCCTAAAGGAGGTGGTGGGTGTGTTGCCCAGAGCCCAGGAATGGGGCCTCCCAGTGGGAACTGAGCACAGTGATCTTGCCTGGCTGTGGCTGGGGCCGGGGCAGGATCTGAGACTGCAAACAGCTAGACTACAGGAAGTACAGAGAAAGAAGTCCCCAGGCTTCTCTCCTTCCACCGTCCAACATCCTGCCTGTGCCATGGACCAAACCTGGCAGGAGCTTGTCAGCAAGGGAGCCTGGGAAATGCAGCAAGCAGGGTACAGGCCCGGGATGGATCTGAGGACAAACAGGCAAATGACTGGCACCACAGCCAAACCTCCTCCAGCAAGAAAAAGGAATAAAATGAATAAAGAAAATAGAACAAGGATATCACAACAGATCTAGAGAACAAGAATTATAAGAGAATATAGTGTGCACAATATTAATTTGAAAATCTCAAGGTAAACAGTTAATTTTCTTGAAAATATACATTGATTTTTATAAATTTCTTTTTTTAGTAGAGAATCTGTATTATCCAATAAGAAAAAACTACTCAAGGAATAACACCAAAAAGAATATGGGGAGGGGGGACAATTTTGTAAATAATTTTTTTTCAAACTTTTAAAGAACAGAAAATTCCCATGCTATAGAGACTATTTCACACAAAAAAATCTAAAAACTCATTTTATGAAGGTACTGTAAAATCCTAATAACAAAACTTGGCCAAGAAACTGTGCTCAGACACAGCACCACAGGTTTTCACACTAGACAGTGGCCTCAACACTCCACTCCACAACAGTCCTTTTATAACCAATATATTTTTTTTTGCAATGGGGAGAAATGTACTCATTTTAATGGAATTCCAAAAGATAGTATAATTTTAAATAAAATAGCCTAACAGGCATAGGTTATTAAAAACAGACACAAGCTACAAAAAGACTAAAGGATACACAAATAGCTTTTAATGTATTGGAAATAAACGGCTTCATTCTGGTTTTTTTTTTTTTTTTTATGATTACAAACCAGGAACATTTTTATTGTTTATTCCCCATAGACAAACTATATTAAGATTTTGGTGAAAACACTTTTTTAAAAAACATCTTTAAGGGCTTCCCTGGTGGCGCAGTGGTTGAGAGTCCGCCTGCCGATGCAGGGGACGCGGGTTTGTGCCCCGGTCCGGGTAGATCCCACGTGCCGCGGAGTGGCTGGGCCCGTGAGCCATGGCCGCTGAGCCTGCGCGTCCGGAGCCTGTGCTCCGCAAGGGGAGAGGGGCCACAACAGTGAGAGGCCCGCGTACCGCAAAAAAAAAAAAAAACATCTTTATTGGAGTATAATTGCTTTACAATGGTGTGTTTCTGTTTTATTCACAAAATGAATCAGCTATACATATATATATATATATCTATATATATATATATCCCCATATCTCTTCCCTCTTGCATCTCCCTCCCTCCGACCCTCCCTATCCCACCCCTCTAGGTGGTCACAAAGCACCGAGCTCTGCTATGTGGCTGCTTCCCACTAGCTATCGGTTTTACATTTGGTACTGTATATATGTCCATGCCACTCTCTCACTTCGTCCCAGATTACCCTTCTCCCTCCCCGTGTCCTCAAGTCCATTCTCTACGTCTGCGTCTTTAATCCTGTCCTGCCCCTAGGTTCTTCATGACCCTTTTTTTTTTAGATTCCATAAATATGTGTTAGCGTATGGTATTTGTTTTTCTCTTTCTGACTTACTTCAATCTGTATGACAGACTCTAGGTCCATCCACCTCACTACAAATAACTCAATTTCGTTTCTTTTTATGACTGAGTTATATTCCATTGTATATATGTGCCACATCTTCTTTATCCATTCATCCTGTCGATGGACACTTAGATTGCTTCCATGTCCTGGCTATTGTAAATAGAGCTGCAATGAACATTGTGGTACATGACTCTTTTTGAATTATGGTTTACTCGGGGTATATGCCCAGTAGTGGGATTGCTGGGTCGTATGGTATATAACCAATATTTTAAACACCCCTTTACTATCCTGAAATAAAAGTTTACAGGGAATATTGATTGTTTACAAACCTAATATCAAAATCACTATAAAATATAAGGGAATAAAATACAAAAGATTCTGTATTTCAGTGTAAATGCTCATTCTTTCACATAATGAGGTAATCAGATGCTTGCATGTATGTAGTAAAATCAAGAGCAGGACAGCCATGATTATACAGCCAGACTGGTGTGCTGCATTTGTGACTAACACCCAAGAGTCAAGAACATGATTTTTCTGAATTGGTGAACAACTCTGGAAAGTTCTAAACAAAAGAAAGTACTGTTTTCTCCAGTTTTACGCAGTAGTTGAGTTTCTGGGAAATTCAGGTGTATTAAAGCTGTGCAAAACTTTCCTTGTGTATTTGTAAAAAGTTAGGTTCAGAAAAATGGTACAGATGAACTGGTTTGCAGGGCAGAAATTGAGACATAGATGTAGAAAACAAACGTATGGACGCCAAGCGGAGAAAGCGGCAGGGGGTGGGGGTGGTGTGACGAATCGGGCAATTGGGATTGACATGTATACACTGATGTGTATAAAATTGATGACTAATAAGAACCTGCTGTATAAAAATAAAATTTTAAAAAAGAGAGAAAAAAAGTTAGGTTCTAGGCACACATAATTGTAAAAAGGTTTTCCCCTACATCAGTGGTTCTCAAACTGTAATATGCATAAGAATCACCTAGGGGACTGGTTAAAACACAAACTGCTGGGCTCCGTTCCCAGAGTTTCTGATCAGTAGGAATGTTACCCAGGGTGTTGTGAGAGAAGCAGACCAATAGGAGTTATTTCACACACACACACACACACACACACACACACACACACACACACACACACACACAGAGTACCTGTGGGAGCTGGGCCCACAGTCTCTGTAAGGCTGCTGTCTTCCTGTCCATCTGCTGCTGGAGCTTGGGGCCCACAGGGCAGGCAGGAAGGGGATGGCAAGGACCAGCTGGAACCTGTCAACTCTCGCTGTCTCCAGTCTTGATGCAGGTCACCTGCACGATTCATCACTGAGCTAAACACGCCCCCGGCCTAGGGGTGGGAGAAGCTTAAGGAAGGTCACGGGAAGGTGGAGCAGCTGCAGGCAGATAATCCACACTGACCGGTGAGTCACAGCCGCACCTGCCCCAACGCCCGAGCGTAAAACCAGAATGGCTGCGGCTTCCCTTCCACCCAGCACATCTCACTCAGAAACGTCTCTCGTGGTCCACTCTACCCGGAAACACACAGGGGAGTGAATTCTGGGGCATGTGGTTCCGCCCAGCCAAGTCACCACATTAAAAAGCCACCTCAAGTTTGAGGGTGGGGCTGGAGAATTTGCACTTCAGATAAGGTCCCGGGTGATGCCTACGCTGCAAGTCTGTGGACCAGGCTGAGGATCACCGCCCTTCAAGAATACCCGGCAGGACCCTCGTGCAGGACTGCCTCAACAATTGCATTGCATCTATGTGGCCCCCGTCACCGCACACCAGGTGTGCCCCCAATTTTTATGACAAGCACAAATCCCCACCTCCAACTGCCAAAATGCTTCTTTGAGAATGGACATATTCCACAGGGAGGAACTCCTGGGGTTCTCTCAGCAATTCTAGGAAGATGCCCTAGAGAACCCCTTAGGGGACCGAAAGAAAGTAAGCGATTCACGTTGACATCAGCACAGGATCCACTCTGGCAGCGGGACAGAAGACTCAGCAGCATGGACGGCAGAGAAAGTTTAGGAACTGTTTTGGCTTCACAAAAGCTCAAGGATACAAAAAAGACCAAGCCGCTATTTAGAGAGGATGAAAGAGGAGCAGCGAGAAACCCTGCAAATAACAACGTAGAGAAGGTGAGTAATTCGATTTGGGGCAGCTCTTGCGTATGTGTGCTCAGAAGGATGTGTTCCAGAACAGAATGTGTCAAGGTGAGAAGGGTGTCACCAGGCCAGAGGAGGAGGCATGTTGAGGCATGTCCAGGGGAACAAGGGATACTTTTAAAGGCTGTGTCTTTAGGGCCTCAGCCCAGGACCTTCTCTGGAACTGCCTCCCACTCTTCCAGGTCCTCTGAAAGTGTGAGTCAGCCACCCCCGCCCGGCCACAGCGGCTTGGCCCAGGGAGGGACGTGTGACCCAGGGACCCAAATCCTTTCACTAGGATGAGCCAATCTGAACTTCTCTCAGAGAATTTGAACTACATAACACAGAACTCCAGTCCACCAGGGAGAATGGAGTCAGGGCCAGGGTCGGCTCCGCGTGGGTGGGGCTGGGTTTCTGGGGAGCAGGAACAAGGGTCTGTGGAAGAGGCCATGCCTCAGAGACTGAGACACCTGTGGAGAAAAGCAGAGGTGAGAAAGAAACTGGCAGGCTGAGACAGTGAGACAGAGAGAGCACAGCACAGGTTGAATGAATGAAGGATAAATGAATCGCCCCTCCCACACATGATCTCCGTGATTGGTTATTGTGAACGAGTCGAGTCACTGGAGGTTAGGGAGGGAAGCAGGTGTTCCCACAGCCGTGGGAGAAGGAGGTGATGCTATAGGTTCTGATTCTCTCAACTAGCATTTACTGAGCATTGCTGTGCGCCGAGAACCATGCTGGGATAGGAGATACAGAGATATAGAAATATAGCTCCACTGGTGGGGGATTTGGGGGTAACACCCATAGAGGGAAGGGGTCGTGTGTTCTAGGAGCAGAGAGGGCTGAGTATGCCCCTCCGCTTGGCTAGAGACCAGGTGTGATCAGGAAAGGTGATATTTGGGTTGCATGTTTCCTTCAGGCCAAGGAGATGGTAGGGTGTTCCAGGCAGAGGAAACAGCAAAGGGAAGGACAAGTGGAAAAAGGCATAGCCCCAGGAAGTTGGAACTGCAGCTGAGAAAATGGGCCGTAGCTGGTCAGCACTGGCCCTGTGTGCTGTGCCCAGGCGCTGAGTTGGGAGTCCCTCAAGGGTTCGGAGTGAGAGGGCGGGTGGCCGCGGCCATGGCCTAGAAGAGGGGGTGGAGGCCTCCTCCAGGCAGGAAGAGTGAGGGCACGTGATACAGCGCTCACACCTGTGGCAGCCTGCCTGTATAGCTCACCTGCTTTTCTGGATTCGTTTCAGTGTAGCCAGCCAACGAGTGGTTTAGATCTTCTCTGCCCAGTGCCACCCTTAGACTTGGGCAAAATGGATGCCGTGAACTAAGCCAGACCCAAAAAGACAAATATATGATTCCACTTACATGGGGAACCTAAAATAGGCCAGTTCATAGAGACAGAAAACAGAATGGTGGTTGCCAGGGGCTGGGGGAGGCGGGCATGGGGAGTTCCTGTTTAATGGGTACAGAGTTTCAGTTGGGATGATAAGAAAGTTCTGGAGTTGGATAATGGTGATAGTTGCACAAAAGTGCAAATGTACTTAATGCCCCTGAATTGCAAACTTAAAAATGGTTAAAAGGGTAAATTTTACGTTATGTTTATTTTACCACAGTTTTTAAAAAGTGGATGCCAGGGCTCCGTGCTTTAGAAGGCCCGGCCCCGCTCCAGCCCTCCTCTGGCTGCGCCCTTGTCCTACGGGCTTTCAGCATTCAAACACCTCACAGGTCTGAGAGAGGCTGCCCTTCCCTAATGGGCTATGGAAGGGAGTCCACAGACTAACTTTGTTTTTTTTGTTTTTGGCGGTACGCGGGCCTCTCAATGTTGTGGCCTCTCCCGTTGCGGAGCACAGGCTCCGGACGCACAGGCTCAGCGGCCATGGCTCACGGGCCCAGCCGCTCCGCAGCATGTGGGATCTTCCCGGACCGGGGCACGAACCCGTGTCCCCTGCATCGGCAGGCGGACTCTCAACCACTGCGCCACCAGGGAAGCCCCACAGACTAACTTTGACCATACACAATCATTCCCTTATGTACTGACTTCACAGCCCGACCCCACATACGCTGTAGCTACCAACACTTTGCACGGTTGGGAGTCAGACAGCTCAGGGCCCAAGTCCCAGCTCTGTGTTCAGTTTCCCCCTCTGTAAAATGGGCCTAATCATAGTAGCACCTCATGAAGTGGCTGAAATGGGTAAATGAGCCCCTGCAATAACGTGATTAGAGGCCTGACACACAAGAAATGTCAGAAAACTTGGCTCCTACTAGAATATTCACTCTGCATTCTTGACTGGAGGACTGATTATAGCTGTGTTGAAGAGAAGTGAAGGGAGAAGGTCATGTTCTCTGAGGGTGGTGCAAAGTTATCCAAGCAGGCGAGTGGGAGCCCCCTGCCCTGGGCTGAGTCAGCTGGGAGGCCTGGGTCACGCTCACCAGACAGTGGTGTCTGCAAGTCCCATGTGGCTTATTTATACTCTTTGGAGACATCAGTCTCACACAAGTCCCCACCCTGGGGCTTAGAGTCTCATAATACATTTGATTAAAATGTCTCTCCCTTTGACCATTCCACTCACAGGATTCACTTAGAATTCATTTACTTGATGGGTTAATATTTTGCACCAGCTTTGGCTAAGCAGGATCAGTGCCCTGAGACCCAAATCCGGTGTCTCTTGCTATCTGTAAATGAGAATAAGGACAGGTATTTTTGCTATGAGTTTCTTCGATAAAAATTTGGCAATGCATAATTTGTGTCACCTATTGCAACTTCTATAATAAGTGAATTTTATGCATCCCCAGTTATAACTTTTATAACTGGGGATGCATAAAAGTATTTTCAAGTAAGTAAATAGCTTCCAAAAGCCACCCTGCTTGTCTGGTTCAGATACTTTAAAGCCATAATTATGAGTTTGAATTGAGTTAAAAATAAAAGCCTCCAGAGCTTAGCTCATGCTGAGCACAACGGCAGGCAAAAAGGTAAATCAAAACACTTTTGAGCAAGAGAATGGATGGCTACAGTTTCAAATAAAAAATTAGGACACTGTAAAAATCATCACATTACATTTGGTTCACTGGGAAACATCTCCATGCGGCTACTAACCCACACTTAACTCACTGTTGTAAGTACTCCATGTAGGAGTACCAACAGCAAACGTTACTTAAAGCAACTAACATGTCACATTGCTCTAAGGATGGTAAAATACATATGAAATATCTACAATCTCCAGCTCAACTTTCCCTTATTTTGCTAAGGGGAAAAACACATGTAAGATGAAATTGTATGGATATTATATTTGAATCTTCTGGATCATTCCAAAGTATGATGGCAAACTTTCTAAAAGGAAATCTGGTTATTTCCAAAGTATTTTTATAATGCAGAGCTACACTAGGTTTTAGTATGATGAATTTCCACCTAAGTGAAGACTTTCTCATTGGAAAGAGTGAAATTATTGAAAATATTCCATATCAGATTTATTTCCTGGCTATACAAAAAACTCTAAGCTCAGATTTCTGGGATACCTTTGTTGTTGTTTGTTTAGCCATGCTGCACAGCTTGCAGGATCTTAGTTCCCCAACCAGGGATCGAACCCGTGCCCCCTGCAGTGGAAGCGTGGAGTCCTAACCACTGGACCACCAGGGAACTCCCAGGGATACCTGGAAAATCCATCTTCCAAAATAGGCTCTTTGAAAAGTCTCCTCGATGGCAGCATGCTTTGAAGGGATGTCAATCCCTTTTTGGAAAGGAGATACTGGGCAGAGTCACCTCTCGTGGATAAGGGAGGTGATCAGGCTAGACAATAAGCAAACTGTCTTTTCTCAGTGTTTATCAAGCCTTCCCCACGTGTATCTCTGTGTGCTGGAGATACACGGACACGAGGCTTTCTAAGGTGGCTTGAAGACAGTTCTTAAAGGAAAACCCAAAGGATGTCTTTAACAGTGGCAACAACATATAAAGTCCACAGTGCATCAAAATGACTACTTTTGACAGATACTTATTTAGATAAGTTCTTTTATGTTTTTTTTTAAAGAAAGACTAATTACTTCATAATCATACTTTATAAATCTACTTAGATAAAATTGTACTATGTGTAGATTGTGCTTTGTTTTATAATTGATGGGTTTCTGGAAAGTTGTGGGAAAATCCTTTAAAATCAAACACACAAGGAAATTATTTTAAGAGGGAGAAACTGTGTTCCATTTATTTCCAAGCACCATTTGCTGTGTATGTCAGAGGCCCTCCAGGGACTCTGCTCCCAGAGAGATGCCCAAATCTCCAGAACCTGTTGACCTGCACTTGGCCTCCCCCGTAGGACCTGGACACCTGAGCACAGACAGGAACTAGTGAGCTTGTCAGAGGCAGGTGATATAGCGGTAACTCCTCCAACCAGGAGTCTTCTTAATCAACGCCATGGTTCCTAGTTATTGCTCTGGACATATTTACAAACAGAAAAGACTTTACCCACTTTATTACCCTGGTTCACGATCTTCTAGACCCGGTCTCACATTTGTAGGATACGGTATGAGCTTTAAAGCTCTGCAGCAGCCCTGCTGACAGTTTGGAGTAATTCAACCACGCAAAAATTCTACTTCAGTTGAATCATGAAATCGCTAGTTTTATAGACCAAAAATGGCAATCTCCCATGGTTCAACCTAATATGTTGGAGGAAGAGTAGGGTATGGTTTAGAAAGTCAGCCTTTAGCATTGATCTTTCCTCCTCTTCCCTCCTCCAAATAACCCAATAGAATGCTTTCCTCTCAAGTAACTCCATGTAAATCTAAGACAGGGGATGTAGGGAAACACAGACAGTTCCGAGGCTCCAGTCCTCCCAGAGGGAGAACAGGGGAAGACCTTTAGAAATGTATTTAGTTCATAAACAAATCCTTGTTTAGCTGCCCAGTGCTGGGAGGAAACTGCTCAGCCACTGCTGGTTCTACATCTTTAATGCCATCACCACGGGAGGGCAGAGCCGCCTCCGTCCTGAAAGGAGGATATGGATCTCACCCTCACATTACCATGCTGTGAAAATTAAGGCACAGAATCACAGTGAAGACACACTGAGATGGTGATACAGTCAGATTCAGAACTAGTCTCTGAAGCCTCTGGAAATCAGCTTCCATTTTAACAGCATGGACAGGAAAGCCTTGAGTGGTATTTCATAAGCCCAGTGGGTACTGAGTGAGAGAAACAAAATACGGTCTGTTGGACTGGGATTTGAGCTCTCTCTCCTTCTGTGGGTGTCGTGGTATAGAATCAAGGGCCATACAAACCCATGTTTGGGGTAGATTCTGCAGTGTTTCCAGATAGGTCCCCTACACCTAGAGTCTCTCCCCGGCGTGGGCTCTCTGACGTGCACTAATACGTGAGCTATTGTTGAATTGGCTCCCACACTCAGCACATCCATAGGGTTTTTCTCCCGTGTGGATTCTCTGGTGAGTAATAAGACCTGAGCTCTGATTGAAGCTCTCCCCAGGTTCCCCGCATTTATAGGTCTCTCTCCAGTGTGGATTCGCTGGTGGGTAATGACGTTTGAGCAGTCACTGAAACGTTTCCCACATTCCAGACACTCATAGGGTTTCTCTCCTCTGATGGCTGGTGAGAGTGGAACTCTTACTGACCGTTTTCCCACACTCGGGGCACTGGTAGGGCTTTTCGCCAGTGTTCGTTCAGCAGTGTGTCCCCAAGTGCGAGCCGTTGGTGAAACTCTTTGCACACTCACTACACTTACGGGGTTTCTCTCCTGTGTGGATTCTCTGGTGCATAATAAGGCCTGTGCTCTGCGTGAAGCCTGTGCGACACTCCCCACATTTATAGGGCTTTTCTCCTGTGTGGATTCTCTGGTGTGTGATGAGGTCAGAATGATCACTGAAGCCTCTCCCACATTTGGGGCATTTGTAGCGCTCCCCCACCGTGTGGATTCTCTGGTGGCAAACCAGATATGAGCTTTGGCCAAAGCTTTTCCCACACTGGCCACATTTATAGGGTTTCTTTTCTCCAGTGTGGGCTAATCCGTGGACAGCTAAGTGTGAGCTCAGGCTGAAATGTTTTCCACATTCACAGCATATATTGGGTTTTTCGCCAAATAGGTTCCCTGAGGACCTATGAATTTACCTAAGTCTCTTTCTGGAGGAGAGAGCAACTCTTGTCCATCTTCTAAGGATATTTCCCACTGCTTCTCTGCCCCATATTCACTTTCCCAGTCTTTCCTCCAGTTGAGGTATTGGGAAACATCCATGCTGGATCTTCCTAATAACACCCCAGGTAGTTTTACTGCCTCTGAAATGTCCTGGCTTGAATCCTCCTCATTCTCTGTCCTTGTTTCAAGATCTGAAAGAATGAAATGAAACTGCAAAGGTTACCTATTTTCTGATTCAGAAGAATGGAAACAATGTGAAAGAGGTCCTTACTGGTCACTTAAAAACAAGTTATTGGTGGTGACAGACCTTAATCAATTTTCCATTAACCAGGAACAAATAAGCTGGAATATGGCTGAACCATTGTCAAGACCAGCAGACATCCAGGCCTCACTCACTCCCCCAGCTTCTAAGCAGGAAGGTCATGTGGAGAAAGGCTGGAGGCAGGTCCAGGCGCACTTCTTCCTCTTCAGTCAGAGCTGTACCCCCTCCTCAGAGGCTCTGTCGCCAAGCTCAGCTCCCCCTCTCCTCCCATCACCTACGAACTGGCAATCGGTACTAAAAAGCCACCTTTCTCTTCCTGATACTGCCTTCTGGGTAGAGAGACGTGCCTTAGAATAATCCTCCTGGCCATTCTCCATCCCCTTCCTTACAGGTGGGAGGAATGACTTCCTTGGTTAACAAGCAGCTGGTGTATGTGGCTCAGATCAGCAGTGAAGGCTCTGTCCCTGCAGGGCGAGGTGGTGGTTGTCCAGTGCTGCCTGTGGCTCAGTTCTGGGGCTCTGTGTGACCCCACAGCTAAGCCACACCCTCAAGAGCGCCACCATTTAGAAAGCTGCCATTCTGATCTCAGTGTCTTACTCATGTCTCTCTCAGTCGGTCTAGAACCTGAGTAGGAGAGCGGTTCTATTTACCAGATCGCCTGAAATTCCAACAAAATGACTGAGCCCCACCACGGAAGGGAGCTCATCTTAATCATGAGAAATTCACCCCTCCAATAATCTAAGGTTGACTGTAGTTTTAATTTGGGGTTATCCATGTTCCCTTTTTCTACTAACCTGGTTAGGTGATAGTTAATTAAAATTATAATTCAGATAGAAATTTAAGAGAGAAATCATAAACACTAATACTTTGTTTATAGCTACATATTCCAAGGTAACTAAAGAGACCAGGCTTTCTTTTTCCGCTCTTCTCACAACTCCTGTGGTTTCAGCACCACAGAACAATAACCCGGGAAGATCAAGTGCCTGGGTTCCTCTCCCGCCCTTGCCCAGTGCTGGCTCATTCATGTTCAGAATTCCAGGTCTGACTTCTTTGTTGGTGAGATACTAGCTTTCACTCATTTCCCACCTGCACAGGAAGTTTTCCGAATTTCCTTGAAATCCTGGAGACTGTCCTTCCAAAGTTCTTCACTTCCCTCCAGACTTGAGACCCCATCTGATAGGGGAACTGGAGGTCCTGCCCAAGGAAAAGCAAGAAGGGACATGGAGTTCTTACGTAATTTGCCTTCTGTTCTCATATGTGGAAGTGGTAGGTGGGATAAGAATGGAAGCACGTCTCAGAAAGGTCTAGTTTTCAGAAGAAAAAGTTAATGACTTAGGAAATTTTCCCCCTTCAGTTCAGCATACAGGGCAATGTGCTTATGTATTTTAACAATAATTATAACAATGATGACAATGAGAACTAACATTTGCTGAATGCAAACAATGTAACAACACAGGGAGGTAGTTACCATCAGTGTGTCCATTTTGCAGATAAGAAAATGGGGGCTCAGGGTGTTTAACCAATGTACCCGGGAAAAGACAAGTCTTTAAAGTGGCAGACTGTTATATATAATATATGCAGAGTTCACATCTATGGGGCACTTTAGGTGGAAACAAACAACTGAAACTTTAAGTAACTCTCCTGTTTCTCTAATATTGTTACTAAAAGCAGGCAGGGAGATCCCTTTGCTGGCGAGCAGAGCAAAATCCTCAAAATCATCTTCCTGAGTCACCCTGGACTATTGGTTTCTATCAGTACTTAAAGATAGGCTGTAAATAGTATTCCTCTATAGAAATCCTGACAAGCCCATTCAGATACAGACTAGTGATAGCAGAATGACAGACATAAGCATGTCTCCTGATTCACGGTCCCTAATCTTCCCGCGGGGCTTCCTCTCTCCCACTGTTCTGAAGTGCACTTCGGGGAAGAGAGCTTACCATTGGGATACCCCCTCAAAGCCTGGGGGCCGAGGCTCCCGGGCTCCTCTTGGGGCTCCTCTGTCACCTTATTACCATCCCGTCACTGCCTTCTGGTTCTCATTGGAGTCCCCTCTAGTCCACAGAACACCTCCTGCCACCTCAAAGGCATCAAAGGTGTTGGCCAGGGTCCAGGGACTCATCAGGGCATCCATCTCATCGTATAAGGGGCAGGTGCCTGGAGTGTGGGTGCTCCTGGCTTTGCGGTAGTTGGTCTGAAGGTTTTTGAACCGGTAGCGACACTGCTCCAGGGTCCGCAGGAAGCCCCGTTCCTGCAGCCGCTCAGCCACAATCCGGTACACCTGGTGGTTCCAATGGCACGTACAGAGCTTCTCATGAATCCAGGACTCACTGCGAATTCCCAGGAAAATCTTGGTTTCCTCGTAGCCCCAATGCATCCCTGTCACCTTCTCATCCTCCAGGCCCTGCCACTCCAGCTCATCCCCCATCTTGGCTTTTCTCAAGATGGGCACCTGGCCAGGCCTGACTCTGCCCCAACCCACCAGGGAGTCTCACACTCTCCTTCCCTCTGGAGCGCTGAAGACCTGGGCTCTGTGGCTTTTCCTCCTGCTCCACGTGGGAGCTCACACAGGGTCTGTGGGTTGGAAAGGCTGTTTGCAGGGAGACAAGAAGAAGACATAATGGTTGGGTGACTCTAATAATCCCAACCACTTTATATGCCAGGGAGAGGAGATTTTTTTTTTTTTAAGTCCAAGGGAGGGGGGCCTTCCCTGGTGGCACAGTCGTTGAGAGTCTGCCTGCCGATGCAGGGGACATGGGTTCGTGCACCGGTCCGGGAAGATCCCACATGCCGCCGAGCGGCTGGGCCCGTGAGCCATGGCCGCTGAGCCTGCGCGTCCGGAGCCTGTGCTCCGCAACAGGAGAGGCCACAACAGTGAGAGGCCCGCGTACCGCAAAAAAAAAAAAAAAAAAAAAAGTCCAAGGGCGGGCTTCCCTGTGGCGCAGTGGTTAAGAATCCACCTGCCAATGCAAGGGACATGGGTTCAAGCCCTGGTCTGGGAAGATCCCACATGCCAAAAATAAATTAATTAAAATAAATAAATAAATGCAATGAGTGGGACAGGGAGGAGAGAAAGCAAAGGAAGAACTAAGCTACCATTTACTGCACACCAGGCACTGCACTGGAAACTTCACCTTTGCTCAAAATTCCTGTTTAGTATGTGGCAGAGCTGGGATTTGAACTCAAGACTGTCTGAATCTGAAGCTTTTGTTTTTCTCCCACTACACAATCCTGCATACTATGAGGACGAGATCCAGATACCGAAAGAAGGAAGTAGCCATTACTTTTAAGACAAACAAGCAATCTTAGAGTCAAGGAAAAGAATGACTTAATACAACCCCTCACTACCTCAGCTGTGGCGCTGCCTTACACAAGGAAGGAGATTTGGGCAACATTTTTCAAGCTGATGAAATTTGGAGCCTCATCTATAAAGTTACTGGGCCTGCCCGCTGGGTAAAATTCCTTTGCAATTTCCGATAGGCAAAAGAACTGGTGCAAAGGGCCCCACTCAGTAGTAGAAGGTGACCTGAGTAAGAGGAATGTCTGGCCCACCTGGAAGCTGCTTATGGCCCCCTGGTCACAGCTGTGCTCCGGAGAAAGAGCCAGAGCCTGAGGATCAGGCAGGCCTGGGGGGAGAGAAAGGAGCCATTAGAGGGAACGCTTCTTGGCCCCCACCAGGGACCAGCCCATCGGGTTTGGAAACAGAAGTGTCTTCCTCCTCCTCTTAGTGTCTGCTTTTTCCCATCAAAGAAGGACTGGTGAAAAAGCAAAACAACACATTTCTCAAAGGAGAGTTCCAGATTTCCCTTCCATATCCATCCACGTTACTGTCAGCGTTTTATGCTTTTATTCTTCAGTTCTGATAACACATGTGAATCATCTGAATTGGTCTGGGGACACGTACCTGTTTTGGGAATTACTGCACTCTAGTTTAGCCCTACCTTGTGCCTTTCCTACCATCCAGGCCTAAAATTGGTACCCACACCTTACCTCCTGGGACCAGTAAGGTCTCACTCACATAAGGAGAGGTGCCACCAGCTCTGCTGTGTAGTTTTACAAAACATGCCGACCAAGGTTCTTCTTCCCTTTGGAGGTGCCTGTTGAGGATTCCCCAGATTCATGTGGTCAGCCTCAGTTTATATGCCACATCCTCCCAGGGAAAGGAGCTGTACCCTCTACCCCACTTCCTGCACTCAGAGCGGGTTTCGCGCCCTCCCCACAGAAGGGTCCCTTCTCCCTCCCTACACTGCTGCTGCTTACCGCTCTCGTGGAAGAATCCAAGTTTTACTTTGGGGCTGTGGTTCATTTGGTCTTCTGGTTCTGGCTGTGAGTTCTTCACCACTGCCTGGAACAGATACATGGATTCTGTCTGTGCTTGCTTCAGATGGATGTTTAGGGGACCTAGTACCGATCCTGAGGGTTCCTTCTCCTCTGACAGCCCCTTCTGTCCCTGTTCAAGGACTGGAAATGGTCAGAATTCTGTAGGCACTAAAACTTAATCATCCCCAGACATAAAGAAGCAAAGGGGGAACTCAGTCTTATGCAAATCACTGCAGGGGCAGTAAGGAGTGTGGATGTGTGGGAGATGCCATGGAGATAAGATCTGGAACCCAGGCCCACTGCAATCTGCCCACCCAGCTCTCCCAGGGCTGCTCCTGTCAACCTCTAGGCAAAACTAACAATACAGAGAGAGCAAGCAACAAGGCAGCTATTTTGCGACAGGACCTAAAGGTTCAACAATGTCAATAAAGACCAGTGAAGCCCCTTGCTTCAGGCTGGCTGCTGCTGAATGAGAGCTGTTCTCCAAAGAGAAAATAGGTTGTATCTGCTCCTCCTGGATCAGAGTGGCGCTCAAACTATTTTAAACAATTCTCTTATTTACTGGTGGGGACCAACACTCAGAGCAACCTATGTTGTGCGTCCTCTGAAAAGTCAGTCTGAAAATGGAAGGAAAGTTGCAGCTACCAGGCCCAGGGAATAAGCAAATTCTGTGCCGACACCAACAGCAAAGTGTACACATCACCCATACTGCTGGCAACCCAAGGTGGCTCTGTCTCTCACATTCCTCTATTTTAACTACTCAGAACTAAGTTTCCATATCTCACCTGCAGCCCCAGTCTTCCAGGTTCTTTTCGCAAGTCTTCCACCAGAGCCACTGCCTCCTCTCCACTCTCTGGATGTTTCTGTCTAACCCAGATCTGGATCTCCTGGGGAAGGACAGCCAGCAACTGTTCCAGGACTAGCAACTCCAGGATCTGCTCTTTCGTACACTTCTCCTGTCTCAGCCACTGATGACAGAGCTTCTGGAGTTGGATGGAGTGCCTCCCAGGGTCCTGATGCTTCTTGATAGTGGAAGTACCAAAAGTGCTGGCAGGAGGTCTCTGGTTCAGGGATACTCCCTTGAAAGAAAATTTCCTGCTGCCAGTGGGAATCTTCTTCCAGCTTCACTATTTGGAGCTCTTCTTGTACTTGAGGAGTCTGGATTTGTTCATCCACAGCTACAGCCATTGTTCAGATCAGAAACGAACCCTGCAGCTGTGATCTGAAGTTCAAACCTCTTCCTTTACTTCACTGGGAAGCCACCTTTAGATAGGAGTCTAAGTAGAACTTGAAATTCTAGAGCCAGAGACATACATTACAGAGTGAATTCTAGTGAAAATCACAAGGGTTAGCCCAGTGGGATTGAGGTGAAGAAAAATCTTCCTGTTCCTCCCTCCCCATGTCCTGATGCCCATGGAGTCTGGCCCTCTGTCACTGGGGAGGCAGCTTCAGAAGTCTGACAGTAGGGGTCAAGGGCTGGTGGTCTGGGTGGAAAGCAGAGGAGCGTGAAGCTGTGTTTGCATAGCGATTTACTTAACGCCAAGAAAATGCCAATGATCCATACTGAAGAATGAGGATGAGCTGATGGAGATAACGGGGACAATAAACGGCTCATTCTCCCAAGCCACTGGTCTTCAGAGTGTTGCCAAGTACATGCAGTACAAGAGGCAGACGGCACACAAGGTAGCAGCACCTTGGAGAGCAGAGCCTGAGAGGAGCCCGCTCTAAGCTTGAGATTCAACCGCTCCAACTCTCAACTCTCCTCGCCTCTGGGTAGGTTCTCAAGATTTGGGCGGGCCCTCTCTGGATTCCTCAGTCTTGGCATCATAACTCTCTCCCAAACAGGGAGATTTACCCTGGTTAAGGTTACAAGATGTAACAGCAAGGATAACAAGATCACAGACTCACAGGATGTTACAGTTGGAACGAAAGTTAAGATATAGTCTGGCTTCAACTCCCTCAAAGCTGAGGCAGTCACGGCTCAGAGACCCCCAGGACCTTGCCCAAGGTCACAAAGCTGGCAAGAAATGGGCAGTGGCTCAGCCCGGTGACGGTGGACCCGGTGACTGGCCCGCAGAGCGTGACTTACACTGGAAGGCTACTCTGCTCCGCGGGCGACCTTCTTTAGAAGCTTTATGGGGTAAACGCGGGCCCTGAGGACAGGGTCATCCCCACCGGGCCAGGTGGACAGGGAGAAGGAGGACGCCGCCAGCATGAGGGGCGCATCCTGCCCCGGGGACTGCTCGCGGGAACGCGGGACCCGGCGTCTCCGCCCGGTCACGCCCAGCCCGCGCGGGCCCAGGCCCGAGGTGAAGGCCGCTCCTGTCCGCCGAGGCCCTGCGACCACTGGAGGGCCCCGACTCCGCGGTACCTTCTCTGTGAGCACGCAAAGTCCCCACACGACACTCCCACTACGAGGCCAGAGCTCAAGTCCGGACCTTCGGAAAGCCATAAACACCGGAAGCGGAAATGCGAGCCCCAGAAAGACTGCGGCTTGCCGGACTACATTTCCCATAGGCCTCCACCAGGCCCTGCAGACTGACAGCAGGATTAACCAGTAATCTATGCGGATGGCTTGGGCGCCCATTTGTTTCAGACGAATCATTGACGACGGGTGGGACTTTCCTACACGCCGGATTTGGGGGTGCGGAGCCGCAACTATAATCGTCGCACGTGGAGCGGGTAGTCTTTCCTTGCTTCTCCCACCCCCGTGATAATTTGGGGAGGTGGCGGCTTCTCGCCTTACTCCGCCCGGGGACCACTGAAAGACCCTTTCCAAAGCGTTTTCCCTTACAGCTGAAAGCGGGTGTTTATCCCTGTTAATCCGTATTTAATCCTGTTATACAGGTGAATAAACCCAGGCGGCTTGGACCCCAGGTCTCTCTTAGAGTGGCGCTGAGACTCCAATTCAGATGTTTTGCCTCTTAAAGTACTTTTCTGGCATAGTTGCCCACTGTGGTAATGCTTCACCACTATCCTCCCCCTTGCCTAACACACACACACACACACACACACACACACACACACACTTCCTTATTTCCTGCGTGCGCGGTCCTGGGTGATTCAAGATGAATATCATTGACGCTTATTCAATTAACAATTGTAGAGCATATACTTTGGGACAAGTGAAAAATTTCCTCCTCTTAGTGCAGCCCCTGCTCTGCACTCCTCTTAAGGAGTGCAGTCTGGCAGAGGATGCATTTTCTAAAATGAAATGGTGAACAACTTCAATGCAGTGTGGTAAGTGCTAAATGGAGGTGCTTTCCAAGTAAATGACTGGAAGGAAATACTGGAGAGCAGCTGGGACAGCCCAGGAGGAAAGAAGGTGCACCCTCAGGGAAAGGGGGCAGGAAACTATACTTCACTTTTGCATATTTTATCTGGTTTGCTTCTGACAACAAATTTTGCCTAGTTAGGTCTCACTCCCTATTTAACAGATAAAAGGTCTAAAATTCAACAGAAGGTGGGTGAAGCTACAATTCCCCCCCAGGACGGGCAGCCTGTGGTGGAGCAAGGGAAGGACAGAACAACAAGAGGGGCTCTCCGTAGAGTCCTAAATCCAGTTACAAGTCTGGGCCATGGAGATTCCTTCTAGCCTCTTGATTTTAGTTCCAAGAGGGCTAATGTGGAAAACTCAGGCCAGCGCTTTCAGCATGCACACACAGCTAGCTTTCAAACCAGCCCAGCCCAGAAATTCCAGAGAGCTGCCTCAGGGACCAGTGAGGTGGGGCAAAGACCCAGCCCGGGAGAGCGCTTTGGGTTCTCACCATCCAGTCACCAGAGCATCTCTGCTTTTACATGTTTTCTATTGTTTCAAGGTTTCACTTGAAAAAGTGGTTCCACTGTTACAAAAAGAAAACAGAAAATGACTAATCCAAGTATTCCATGTGCCATTCCCTTAACTCAGGGATCTCCTGAGCCAATGGAACTTTCACTGAAAGCAAAATCAAACCTGGAAAGGGTCATCCCAAACCTAGTTCCTATCACCTTCACTGTCAACACCACACCCAGTCCTCCAAACGAGAAGACCTGTATACGTGCCCTCAAGCTGCGAGCCACACTCCCCAAGGACTGGGACTAGGGGCCCCCGAAGAGTCTACACAGATGAGATGTTTTCCCAGCTAAAGCTTTCTGGTCCCTCAGAGGACAGTTGGTCTCAGAAACCTAGAAACGTCCATTCTTTGGTGAAAGCAGGTTCCATTCGATCTGAGTTATCAATATTACCACAGACAGTAGGATTTCAACGTTCACCGCCACTGAGTGATTTCGGTGTGATCACTCAGTGATCAGTGATTTCACTGATCCCATTCCAGAAGGAATGGGATGGGCAAGTACGGGTATCAGCTGAGCAGGTGAGGAAAAATGAGATCTCCAAAAGTGATTTGCCCTAGTCATGCTGCTAGTTAGGGGCACAGGTGTGTCTAGAACCAGGCCTGTCAGGTCTCTTTGGCTCCCAATACCCCATCCGCTGCGCCACAGATCTCAGGACAGGAACAGGATGGAGACAGGCAAGAGCTAGTGACTCAGAAAGGCGGCATCACGTGGGACAGCTGAGAGAGGCAAGTGACAATAGTGCTGAAACTCTTCAGCAAGAGGGTGGTTTCTAGACCATTGATATGTTTAGAAAAACATGGCACAGAGGGATTTACAAGCAGTGTGTAAGGAGACAAGGATTTTGAGATGAAAGAAATAAGCGTATGCCCTAAGAATTCAACTAATTACAGCCACGTGTACTGAGTGGAGACCACTGTCTCGTCCACTTAACTCCAACTTAACCAGTGACACTAACCTGTCTGTGGAAGGGGGCGTGTTCATCAGGGAAACCTGGAAGAAAGTGTTAACGAGGGCTTCCCTGGTGGTGCAGTGGTTAAGAATCCGCCTGCCAATGCAGGGGACACAGGTTCGAGCCCTGGCCTGGGACGATCCTACATGCCGCGGAGCAACTGAGCAGGTGCGCCACAGCTACTGAGCCTGTGCTCTAGAGCCCACGAGCCACAATTAGTGAGCCCGCGAGCCACAACTACTGAAGCCCGCGTGCCTAGAGCCCGTGCTCCACAAGAGAAACCACCGCAATGAGAAGCCTGCGCACCGCAACGAAGAGCAGCGCACACTCGCCGCAACTGGAGAAAGCCCGCGTGCAGCAACAAAGACCCAACGCGGCCAAAAATAAATAAATTAATTAATTAAAAAAAAAAAGTTAATGAGGCAATCTTGGGGACGGAGCCGACCGCGCTGGGGGGGGGCAGGGAAGAGAAGGGGATTTTGAAGTGCAGCATTCATCACCTGAGGGGGGTGCGTCACAAGACCCCTTTCTTTCAATCCGTGCTCATCACCAGCCACCATCTGATCACAAAGCCACCGTTTCAGTTTTCCGTCACTGAAGACCAGGAACAAGGGGTGCTCTGAAAGTGGCTTGGGATTGGAGATCCCCAGGTAAATGAATAATAATTGGGCTTCTGGAATATTAGTCTCTTGCAAATTTAGTTACCAGGAGCCTCCCACCCAGTGTCTGGTCATCTCTGGGTGCCTGCACCAGAAAACCTGGGGGCTGGAACTCGTGAGTGGTAAATCTGCCAAGATGTGCCACCCCCTGAGGCATCCTGGCAGGCCTGCCCCGACACCGACAGTGTAAACAAACGGCAGAGACACTGTGCCTGCCAAGGCCTGTGATATGTGAGGGGCCTGGGCAGTGTTTCCTTGGAGCCAGACCTTCCTCCTCCCAGCAGCCATTCTTCTACAGCTGCCGTGGGCCTTTGAATGGATGGAAAATTCACAGAATTGGGACACTGGGAAGAGTGAGCAGGAAGAGAGAGCAGGGAAGAGTGAGCAGGGGAGAGGGAGTGAGGGGCAGGTAGGCCCAGGAGCCACAGCCTCTGCTGATGCCAGAGGCAAGAGCTCAGCTGCACCAGTGGCTGGGTGGAGCGCCCAAGGGAATTAACCACAGCCCCTACTCTCCACCGGGCTCTGCAACCTTCTGTCTCACCATCTGAGCATCATCTGTGCGATTCCACCTTCACTTCCTCTGTGGCCACGGGCTATTTTATCAAGTCAAGAGGGTGAGAGAAAGGAAAGACTCTAATATTCTGTCCAGAGATTTGAAATAGCTTAACAGGGCCAGGCAGCAGGGAGGTTAAAATGGCCCTGCATTTGAAAAACTCCAGGTCTGTCTGTGAAAGACTGTGGGACGGGCAAGCCCAGCACACTGGGCCCCTGCACAGCTCCCTGGTTATGAGACAGGACTCCCCATCAGGGATAAAGGGTTGGGGAGGGCGACCACCAGTCACGTGCAACGAAGGACCAGTGACAGTTGTGGATCATCTTGATACTAGGGGAGTAGCCAGTATGCTGTTTTTATTTTAGTGTTTTGTTATTCTCTCCATTTGTTCCTTAGGTGTTTCTCGTGGCTGTAATAATGCAGCGGGGTTAATTGACTTCAGGAGTAGAGCGTTAAGCCACGGGTGCAGGGCAAGGTACATACTGAACCATAAATTGTGTTACACTAAGCTACTATGGCTTATTGTAAACCAGAAATGCAACCCAAAAGGAAATAAAATTCCATGAAAAACAAGAGGAAGTCTCATGATGACCTGCCTCAAAATGTAAAATCTCTATTAAAAGTGACACAAGTGGCACAAGTGTGTCTAGAGCCAGGTCGGTTCAGCTCCCAACACTCCACCTGCCCCACTGCAAACTTCAGAACAGGGTCAGGAGGAGACAAATTACTGACCCAGAGGGGACCTGATGGGGGGACTTTGGGGTGCTAAGTTGTTTCTTGACCAGGGTGCTGGTTACACAGGTGTATACAGTTTGTAAAAATTATATGAGCTGTACACTTATCTGTGTGTTATATTTCCCTTTTTTTTTTCTGGCTGTGCCAGGCAGCTTGTGGGATCTTAGTTCCCTGACCAGGGATTGAACCCGTGCCCCATGCATTGGAAGTATGGAGTCTTATCCACTGAACCGCCAGGGAAGTCACCGTGTGTTATGTTTCAACAAAAAGTTAAAACAAGAACTGTCTCAGGATATAGTTATACGAATACCCTGGGATTAAAAGGGCGAGAGTAAGATAAAGTCTCCAAGCTTCACTGCTTGCCCAGAGAGAAGAGAAATAGATGGTATACTACGGACTCAGCTATAAGAAAGGGGATGCATGTTTTTCACTGACTTTTGATGATCTGTGACATTTTGAAAACAAAAGCTTTTTCGTTAGGATTCTGGTTGGTGGGTTGGTTTTTATAAATGTCTTTCACTGTGTCTCCATTCACTGATACCAATAAATTGTAACTGAGGTAAAGGTCACTGAAGTTAAAAATAACTTAATCATCTTACCAACGGGAAGTGTAGGAAACCTAACCCATTTTCCAGGTCAGAATTTTGGGCTCCATCCGCCTCTTGCATTTACATACAACTGTATGGAGAGAACCCAATTGGCATTTATTTATTGACTTCCTATCACATGCCAGGCCCTGCTCTGAGTGCTGGAGAGAGAGTTTGGAACCTCAGTAGGGGTGTGAGCATAAAAACTCGAAGAGGGACAGGGCAGAATCACGAAACAGGTCAATGTAATGAGAGTCACAGGCACCGAATTTGGAGAGCTCAGGGGTGTGGTGGGCGGGGTCACGTCCGCCAGGCAAGTGCAGGGAAGACCTCACGAAGGGGGTGGTACCCAGGCTGAGTCTTCAAAGATGTGCAGGTGTGCCCTGGGCAGACAGGGCAGCTCAGCAATCCACAAGAGGGAGCAGAGGGAGCAGAGAG
Organism: Phocoena phocoena; assembly: GCF_963924675.1. Taxonomy (NCBI): domain Eukaryota; kingdom Metazoa; phylum Chordata; class Mammalia; order Artiodactyla; family Phocoenidae; genus Phocoena; species Phocoena phocoena. The sequence goes on along the minus strand of NC_089220.1, from coordinate 140,237,960 downwards.
ACGAGGCCCAGCAGAGCTCATTGAGGGGAGCTGCCAGGGGGCGAGGATGGTCAAGGGCATAGAGGTGTGGTGACGAGGGCAAGGCCAGGTATGAACGTGAGGTTCCACAGAGGCCCCCATCAGGAAGACCTCATCTGCCCTCCAAGGACTGTGGCCTCCTTAGGGGGATGGGGGAGCCCCGGAGGGTTTAAGCTAGGTAGTGACAGGCTCAGTTCTTTGCTGTGGAAGGACGCTCACTCTGGCTACAACACAGAGGATGGAGTAGCGGGAAGCAGGGCCAGAGGGAGCTTGGGGGGCACCAGGAAGGGGGCTTTTGCAGTGTCGGGCAGGGGTTTGAACTAGGCCAGGGGGGTCGGGTCTGGGAAAAGTTGAGAAGGGCTTGGTTTCCAAACGGCTCTAAGGGATTCGAGGGAAGAAGAGTCTTGGACGACTCCTAGGTTTTTGGGTTGGGTGACAACGAGTGGATGGCAGTGCTACTCACAACGAGGAAACACACCTGTGGAACCAGCACCCTGATCAAGGGAGGCAGGTGGGGGACTTGAGTTCTGAACATGCAAGTTTGAGGCTCTAGGAACAAGGGCAGGAGGTGAGTAAGTTGCAGGAAGAAGCCAGTAGAGAGGGATAGACTGGAAATCGAGAGAGGAAATAGCAGATGAGCAAGGTCCTGAGTCCTGGAGGGAGGTGGAGGCAAGTGACAGCTGGAGATAGATGACTATTAAACCAAAAGCACACATCTCGGCTGAGCCCGGAGGCAAGGAAGTGACAGGGTTTGATACACAGAAGTTTGCTGGTTGGGACACTGAGGGAGGCCACGCTTGGCAGGCTCAAGGTTCTCAGAGGTGAGCAGAGCCTGGGGGCTGGCGTGGGTCTGAGGGGCAATGGGTACAGGGCGGCCACTGCGGGGCCGGGGAGAGGGAAGTGACCAAAGTCATGTGAAAGACTTGCTGAGGTGGGCCTGGGGGCCACACTGAGGGTAAAGCAGATGCCTTTAAAAAAATCCATTTACTGTAGGTTTTTAATGGTCCCAAGGCTGTTCCCATGAACTTAGAAACAAACTGGTAACAAAAACTCGGTCCCTAAATATATGTACCTTGAAGGGGAAATAGTCTTTGTTACACAGACACAGGTGTAACTGAGTTGTGAACAAAGATGTAGCAGAGGCAGATTTGCCGAGGGGGCTGGGGCTTCTTGACTTTTTTTAGGGGAAGGCGGCCGTGTCCTTCCATCCAACACATCCGGCATGAAGACCCCTCCTTGCCTCTGCAGACCCCCTCTAGGTGCAAGCAGGACAGGAAGCAATGGGCTCTCAACCTTTCTAGAACCACCATTTGTCTTTTCCCCAACCTGGTTCCAGTCTAATTCTGCAATTTCAGCTAATCTGGCTTCCTTTCTTTCCAGGACATTTTGTGTTTATACCAGGTAGGGAGGAATAAAAAAAGAAATTTAGTTAGGAAGGTTTAAAAACCTTAATATCAATTCTTTTCTCAAGTTGAGCTTAAGGGAAAGAGAAAAAACACCATTTCTACAACCCAAATTCCAGAACTGAATGCCACCTAGGAAACCCGCCTGTCCACTCTCCCTTACAGGCAGGGCAGCTCTTGTATCTTCCCAGACAGATGGAAATCTTTCTCCTAGTAAAGCGGCATGATGACGGGTAACAGAACTTCTTGTTCACAACCTTTCTCCAGCACCTAGCACGGTGATGGTACACACGCCCTCAGTAAATGTTTGCCCTGTAAGTGAAGGAATGGAATCGGTGACGGGGATTTCACAGCCTACGTGGTTTGGTGTAACAACTGCTACTGCCCAGAGCTTCCTTGTGTCTAACTTAGTTGATTCTGGATGGAGATGGCCTCCCAAGGAGACCACTGGGAATCATCTGGCACCTTAGCCAAAGCTGCCTCTGCAAGTGTTGGCTGACAGACTGGATGCAGAGTTAGCAAAGAGCAGTGGAGAGGTGGGTGCACTGGTCAAGCACACAGGACTAGGTTCACCCAAAGGTATGCTCTTTGAAGCAAGTGATTTCTTTCCCCCTAAAGGTCTTGGACCACTTCCAGCCTGGGGCAGGAGGTGAGCTGGGTGGGGAAGTGAGATATGGGTTTGTCAAGTTCGGGTTTTTAACACATGTGAAAAGACAGACTCAGGAAAAGAGTGGGACTCTACTTTATTAGGCAATTTGGAGCATCCACCCTGTAAGAACAAAGGTGCGTTCTGAAGGCAGGCCCTACGTGTAGGAGAGAAAAGCCTATTTACCCTCCTCTTCCCTCCTAACAAAGCCCTTCACCTGCTATCATCCTGTCTTTACTGTTTCAAAGCTCAAGGACCCAAGAACAAAGCCCTGGTAGCATCCCAAGATCAAGGGCGACATCTGTAGGACAACTCTTGATTCAAGCCCAAACCTCTCCAGGGTACAGGTGATGTGTCCTCAAAATCAACACTTCCTTAAAAATAACGTTCTTTGTATACAAAAGTTACCAGACAGAATTCTAGATCTGCATATATAAGATAAAAACGACAAGAGCAGAGAGTGATGATTACGGGGCCATGTATCTGGGGGGTAAAGACACAAGGCGACCCTGCAGAGTGCAGGACTGTTTCACCCTGAACAAGACAGAAATACCATCCACCAGGGGGAGGCAGCTGGCGGCTCTGACTTCACCTCACACTCAAAAACTAAACCCCTGCAAGAATAAATGTGTCCCCACCGACCCACAGCCGACTTACCCCAGGACAGTAAGCAGAGACAAGAGCAAACGCATACATCTCCTCCGTTTATGCCTTCCCTGGCAGGCCCTGGGCAACTCCTATCAATGGAAAGGTACTGGGACACTGGTTCTGGGCCAGACTCCCTCGTGTTCTGGTGTTCCTGACACTTTCTAGAACGAGAAAAGGGCTTTAGCTTCATGCGGATGACTCAGAATTGGAGAAGCCCCTCCACCTTGACCCGAAATCAAACCCCAGGACACAAAGGCAGGAAGGGCCAGTTCTGCCATGGCAGGGGCCCCGGGGTGCTAGCAGCTCGAGTGAAGGCACCTTAGCCCAACAACTGGCAGCAGAACGACCAGACAACACCAACAGGTTTCTGGTATTTCTCTAAAATGTGGGCCATGCTGTCTTCCGTTCCACACGGAGAAATATCCCCCCTGTTCTACCAAAGAGGAAACTGGGGCACAGAGGATGGAGAGAGAAGGAGCCAATCAAGTCGAGAAACGTGACAGAAAAAGCCCCAGCTTTCCGACCTTCCATTCCTATGCTCTGTTCTCGGGGTTTGACTCTGACCACTAAGACGATGGGATCCTAGAAATGAGGGTGAGCAGGGGTAAGATTCTGGCAAAGATCCCCAACAAGCCTTTAGGAAGAATGGTTCTTCTACAGACACATCCCTGTCTGGGGGCAGAGTGGCAAGTGCGCTCCTGGGCTAGTCCCTCACCTTCCCTCTCTGCCCCTTCAGTAAAGTTTCTCCTTCATGTGAGTTCTCTGATGTGTGATAAAATTGGAGCTGTTGCTGAAGCCTTTGCCGCACTCGGGGCATTTGTAGGGCTTCTCCCCGGTGTGGATTCGCTGGTGTATGATGAGGACTGAATTCCAGCTAAAGCCTTTCCCGCACTCGGGACACCTGTATGGCTTGTCTCCCAGATGGGCTCTCTGATGCATGACCAGGATGGAGCCCCGGCTGAAGCTCTTGCCGCACATGAGGCATTTGTAGGGCTTCTCACCCGTGTGGGTCCTCTGGTGCACCACCAGCTGGGAGCGCTGGCTGAAGCCTTTCCCACACTCACTGCATTTGTAGGGCTTCTCACCCGTGTGGATCCTCTGGTGCTTGATGAGGTTGGAGCTCCAGCTGAAGCTCTCCCCACATGTCAGGCACTCGTAGGGCTTCTCGCCCGTGTGCATTCCCTGGTGTGCAATCAGGCTGGAGCTCTGGCTGAAGGTCTTCCCGCACTCCCCACACTTGTAGGGCTTCTCAACCAGGTGGGTCCTCCGGTGTGTGGCCAGGTTGGAGCTGCGGCTGAAGCTCTTCCCGCACTCGCTGCACTGATAAGGTTTTTCTCCCGTGTGAGTTCTCCGGTGGGTGATGAGGGCCGAGCTCTGGCTGAACCTCTGTCCGCAGTCGGGGCACTTGTACGGCTTCTCTCCTGTGTGGATCCTCTGGTGCCTGATGAGGTTGGAGTTGTAACTAAAGCTTTCGCCACATTCTTTACATTCGTAGGGCTTCTCTCCCGTGTGGATCCCCTGATGCGTGTTCAGGCTGGACCGGTTTCCAAAGCTCTTGCCACACTCGGGGCACGAGTACGGTTTCTCCCCTGTGTGAGTCCGCTGATGGGCGATGAGGTTGGGGCTCCTGCTGAAACTCTTACCGCACTCGGCACACTGGAAGGGTTTCTCTCCCGTGTGGATCCTCTGGTGGGTTATGAGGTTTGCACTCCGGCTGAAGCTTTTCCCACAGTCCCTGCACTTATAAGGTTTCTCCCCAGTGTGAGTAGTTTGGTGTCTACTGAAGTTGGAACCATCACTAAAGCTTTTTCCGCACTCGTCGCATTTGTAGTATTTCTCTCCTGTGTGGGTCCGCTCGTGCGTGATGAGGTGGGATTTCCGGCTGAAGGTTTTCCCACACTGGGGACACTCATAGGGCTTCTCACCCAGGTAGGTGCCCTGAAGGCCTATGAGCTGTCCAACTTCCCTGCTCTGGGGTGGCACCTCCCCATGGTCCTCCCCCGGGGTGTTTCCCCGGGGTCCCCGGGAGCTGCAGTCTCTCTCCAAGTCACTTTCCCAGTCAGATTGTGGAATGCCTTCCCCTTCAGGCATTTCGGAGAGCATTTCATGTGATTCAACATCCTCAAATATGTCTTGGTTAGAGTTCTCCCCATTTTCACTCTGGATCTCAAAATCTGAAACAATGAAGAAAATTGTACAATTTGTACTCAATTTCCTATAATGATGAGAAAAGAAAACCAAAGGGGAAATTTCAAATGAATTAAACTTCGAGTGAAAATAAAAACGCTAGAGAACCCTCAAAACTTAAAAAAAAAAAGACAGGTTTATTTCCTTCTAACTGGTTATCCAGTTGCCAGGTCTCATATCTTTATGGTGATCACCCAGAATTTCTAAGTCTTAAAGATGTGGGTTCCAGGTCTCTATGTGTTTCTCCACTGGGAAATGAGATCAGGTGGGAATTTTCAAATTCCTGATCAAAGGAAAGCAACAGGGTACACAGTCCCCGATACTCACCATGGTGCTCAATGCTTAGTAGGTGCTCTATTAAATTTGATGAATGAATGAATGAGTTTCTTATTGGTACCACAGATATTCCCCTAAAGCTCAGTCTCCTTTCAAATGGAGCTTATATAATAATTCTGTGCATTAAAATGTCTGATGCTTATAATCTTATTAGTTGACATTTAAGTAAGACACAGACAAGGTAACAGGGCACCAGCAACAAGGACTCTAGGTGTCTATACACATGACTGGAAACAAGTAAGTGGGCAGTTAAAAGAGCCCTCAAATTTGGGGACTTCCCTGGCGGTCCAGTGGTTAGGACTCCGCACTTCCACTATAGGGGCACAGGTTTGATCCCTAGTCAGGGAACTAAGATCCCACATGCTACGCAGCCAAAAAAAAAAAAAAAAAGAGCCCTCAAATTTACCTGCAGTGAGAGTCTACAGATAGATCTCCTATCGGTAATACAAAATATCTACCTTCCAGAAACTTGCCAAACTACTGCCCAATACTTATCAAACGTTTGGGTGAAACAAATCATGAGGGAGGACTGCTGGAAGAACATGCATTCCCTTCCTCAAATGAGAGACTCTAAAGTCTATCCCAGGATTAAGCCAGCAGAGCTGTGGGCCTGGATCACACTGCTCTGACATTGGCAGAACTGTGTTCACTGAACTGTGTGTTGGTTTAATGACTCTGGCTGACACTGATGAACACTCTAAGAAGGGTCATTAGAAATTAATCACAGACTTCCCTGGTGTTCCAGTGCTTAAGAGTCCGTGCTGCCACTGCAGGGGGCACGGGTTCGATCCCTGGTTGGGGAACTAAGATCCCGCATGCCGCACAGCACAGCCAAAAAGTAAAAAATTAGAAAGAAATGAACTTCTATCAACTAACATTACATTGTTAATCAATATTTAAAAAAAAAAAAGAAAGAAATTAATGGCTGTGTCAGCTACATACTGGCACTTGCCATCTACCTCTACAAGGACTAAATCACATGCTGCTGCAGCTGCTGACTTTCAACTCCCCCTGAAAGGAGTTCAGGGTGGAGAGCAGACAGGAGGCCCTCCGTGCTCTGGGAAAAACTGGCAGAGCAGGTCTTCAGATAGTTAATATTTTCAGGAGACCATTTTATGAGCCCAATTCTTGCATCTCCTCGTATCTAGAAAAGCACTCAATTCCTTCATGGTGACGTCTGCTCCTCGCGATTAGCAGTAACCTTCACGAGACTAGCAGAAACCTTCTGCAAAAAAATATGTGCTTGATTGTGTATACTCCCCCTTCACCAAAATCACATATATGCTGACCTCCCCCATTACGTCTTTGGAGCAGTTTCTCAGAGCTACCTGAGATGCTGTCTCCCGAGTTATAGTTCTCATTTTCTCCCAAATAAAACTTAACCTCAACTCTCACATTGTGCATTTTTTTAAGTCAGCAGCTGTCAGGAACATTAATGCTGCCAGGAAGTTGTTGACGACATTGTTTATACCACACAATATCCTCTTGATCGGCCAGAGGAGGAAACTTCTCTCTGATGGAAGTATCAAAAGGAGCTTCTCTTCTGAGTGATCTGTGTCTGCCTCACGCCCCTGACTGTGGCTCCCTCTCTGCCTTGCCTGCTTGGAAGCTTGGAGCCAAAAGCCCAGAGCAGGAATACTGGATGTTTTTACAGCATGCAACTTGTGTTCTTTCATTTTTTCCTTCCCAATATTTTCTTCTTTACTATAATTCCTTTGTGCTCTATTTCTGTAAGGTATCTTCAACCCTTTTTAAAAATTCTATAGAGTATACAGAAGTCAGTCAATGCTTTTACTGATAAAGGTGATAGCCTGATTATTACTAAGACCTAACATCACACATCAGACCTCATAAGAAAGTAGTTCCATTCATAGCAAGGAAGACAATTAGCAAAATAATTACACAAAGTCCTAGTGACATTTCCATTGTTAATGCTGATAAACTGTTTAAGGTTAGATGTTCAATTCAGTGATTATTAGTCTCTATAAGTTAATGTAAATTTCCGTATATGAACATGATACAATGTGGCCTACATCTCTCAGGTTGAACCTAGGTTCCACTCATGTCTTTAGTCAAAATAAGATCTACTTAAACTTGCAATTAAGCATATAATTACATTTCATGCTCACACTGACATACATGCTGCTGGTAATCTGTGGACTCCTATAATTGCCCTCGGGCCCCCCTCCCCCAGATCTCCAGGGGATGGATACAGGAATGAGGGGCACCATGCAAGCTCCCGCCTGGCTAGGGCCAGAAATTCTGTGCTTCCTCAACATCCTGCAAGACTGCTCTTTTGCAAGTTTCTATCACAGAGCTCTGCTATTATCTCTTCTATAAGAACCATCAGGCTGAGGCCCTGATTCATTATCTTCAAGCTAACATGACCCAAAACCCTTTTGTGATGACCTTTGTAGTTGTTCTCTTCCGAATAGGGACAGTAGTTAATAAGGTTTTTCATTGCCCTAAAATCAGAACTGGTATGTTCCAGGCTGAGCTCAGAAGCAACAGGAAAAACAAAAACTCAGATTTCATTTTCAGTGAGATCAGGAGGGAGATCAATTTGCAGACAACAAAATACATGTAAGGGCTTCCAAAAACAGCAGAGACCGGGCAGAAGCCAAGGAGGGAAAAAGTGAAGAGAACAAGCATGGAAAGCAGGAGGTGGGGGGGTGCTCTTGGGGGCAGTGTCTCAAAAAGCTCAGGCAGAAAATCACTTCCTGAGGGTCAGGGACTCACCCTCAAGTGCATCGGTACATTTGGGAACTGGGGTGAGCAGGCCTGGCTTCTTTGGTTCGGAGAAGCAAGGGAGGTGAGGCTACAATTATACAGAATCACACAGATGAGCTGTGTGTGCAGGAAGCTTTCTGTTTCTGTAAAGCAGCAGAGAGAGCCTTGACTCTCCCAAGTGAATCACAGGAATTACTGTTATTGAGAAAAATGACCATTTTTCATCCCTAAAAAATGTTAAGTGAAGCAACTGCCTCTGTGAAGGAAGACCACAAAGTAGAAGTTGAGAAGAGACAACAGGAAGAGAGGAAATGTGAGCTGGGAAGAAGGGAAAAAAATGCAGAGAAATGAAGACAAAACGGGGAGGAACTCAACAGAAAATAGGCACCTTGGAAAGCACAGGAAGGGAAAGGGAGAATTGAAGTGAGATGGAAACAAAGAAAGAAGTTAGAAAGATTAAAGACCAAGGGGGGAAAGCGGGGCGGGGTGGTGGTGGTGGGATGAATTGGGCAATTGGGATTGACATGTATACACTGATATGTATAAAATAGATAACTAATAAGAACCTGCTGTATAAAAAAAAAATAAAGTTCAAAAAAAAAGATTAAAGAGAATGACAGAAACCAAAGTGAGATAAAAGGAGAATCAACAAATATATAACTAGAGTTCTCAAAAAAGGAAACTAAGCCAAAGGAATAGAACAAATCCTTCAAGTATAATCAATAAAGATAGAAGAACCCTTGATGGGACTTCCCTGGTGGTCCAGTGGTTAAGACTCTACACTTCCAATGCAGGGGGCGCAGGTTCGAGCTCTGGTTGGGGAACTAAGATCCCATGTACCCCGTGGTCAAAAAATTAAATACATAAATACATTAAAAAAAAAAAAAAGATAGAGGAACCCTCGAAAGGTACACTGTGTGCCAAGGAAAACTAACCCAGGGTGGTTACTAATGAGACAGGGGACAACAAGGTAAAAAGATCGAATCACTTATATGGGGGAAGAAAATCAACCAGTCTCAAATTTCTCTCCGGTAACATTCAATCCCTGCAGATCATACAGCAAGAGCTACAAGACATGCAAGCAAAGAAAACGGATGTCAAGGATTTTACGTTCAACAAAACTGTCCTTCAAGCATAAAGTTTACAGGCCAACAGCTTTGAATATACACAAGTTCACAGAATATTGTTCCTATGACCCTTCTTGAGGAAACTATTGGGAGATGAATTTCGGTCAACCACGAGACAAGGGCAATGCTAGAGCAAAAGGACTGGGGCTGAACAGATACATTTAACTTTACAACAACGTCTAAAACTACTGTGGCGATTAGAGTGAAAAAAGAGAATGTAAATGTTACACAGACACGTAGAAATGACACGCTAACCAAAATTGGGGTTGTGGGGAAGAAACTGGGATATAGGATATATTCATTAACTGCCTCATCTGTATACCTGGGAGTTCAAAGGTTATCATTTAAAACTGGCAAATCATGTAACTGAAGTATAAGAGTCTTTAACAGTACAAAAATAAACATTATTGTAGATAAGATTACTGACTGAAATGAGCGGAGTAAGGCAGGGGGCAACTATCTCTGTCAAATGTTAAAACATAAAATCTCAATACAGTAAGTCCCCTACATACGAACCTTCAAGTTACGAACTTTCAAAGACATGAACGTGCCCCTGGATGCCAGCTGTTGTACTCTACTACTGTACTTTTCAAGGTACTGTACTTTCAAATTAAAAATGTTTTATTTTTTGTGTTTGTTATGTAGTATTTGTGTGAAAAGTATTATAAACCTGTTACAGTACAATACCACATAGCCGATTGTGTTAGCTGGGTACCTAGGCTAACTTTGTTGGACTTAATGAACAAACTGGACTTACGCACATGCTCTCGGAACAGAACTTGTTTGTATGTAGGGGACTTACTCTAATTAAAACATTAATAGACAATCAGACCAATGAAACAAAACCAAACCTCCAGAAATAGACTCAGTAGACATGTGAGTCCAGAATTTAATACATGTGAATTCGGAACTTAATTCAGGTGGGCTCATGGATAGACAGACCAGTGGAACAGAAAAAAATAATCTCTATGACCATGGGAATTTAACATATGTTGAATATAAGGGTAGCCTCTCAAATCCATGGAGAAAAGACACCACATCCAAAAGACACCAGCATTCATGATGCTGGGAACAACCAGTTAAGTCAAATGGAAAAATTTCAGTTGGACCCATACTAGGACAAATCTCAAATAGATCAAAGATTTAAAGGGAAAAAAATGAGTACTGAACTATTAGACAAGAATATGAGAGAATTCCTTTAAAATCTGGGAGCCTTTAGACATGATGCTTAATTTGTGTGATTATCTTCCTCTGCCACCTCACTGCAGAGGCCCATCTGAGCAGCATCCTGACCCAATAACCCCCTCACTGTCTGCTGCTTAAGGACCAGTCCTATCCTCCTTTACGTAGACAAAGACTCAAGACTGTTATACTCCAGGGAAGGCCAAAGGAAGGCTGAGAGTTCTTTTAAGGTTGGTCTCTGATAACACAGAGGCACGGGAGCCTTTCTAAAGGACAGAAAAGAGCACCCTTCGGGCGATCTGACTTAACAAGGGCCTCCAAATGGGAAAAAAAAAAAATCACTGAGCTGGGAAGGATGAGGGATCCTGGTTCCTCCCAAGCTCCTCCTCAAGAAACGGTGACACTGGTGAAATTAAGTCAACTGCGGGCAAGTCTCTTTTTCTGTGGGTGGTCAATTAAGAAAGTGAAAACTCAGAAGCTGATGTGGTCAGATAAAAGGGGAATAATGTCATCAACATATTAAAGAGTAGAGGTGGGATGAGATGGTAGGAGCTGGGAATTTTCTTTAAAAAAGAACTTCACCAGTAGAAAGTGTTTGCTATTTCAAAATGAACATATTTTGTGGATGAGACTGGATACGGGGAGGCAGGCTTCTGAGGAAGCAGGCTTGTGAGCAAGCGGTTGGACGGCCAGATCTCCAGCAGAGAAAACTCAGAGATGAGTCAGGCATTAAGGAAACAGGAGAGAAGGGGGTCTCATTTTCTAAATGTTTTGATCTCCCCCGAAACTACTAGAGCAAATTCATAGAGACAGAAAGCAGAATGGTGGTTGCCAGGGGTTGTGGGGAGAGAAGGGGAGTTAGTGGGGTTTTTTTTAAAATAGATTTTATTTAGTTATTTAGTTAGTCATGTTTGGCTGCGTTGGATCCTCGTTGCTGCGCGCGGTCTTTCTCTAGTTGCAGTGAGCAGGGGCTCTTTGTTGCAGTGCACGGGCTTCTCATTGCAGTGGCTTCTCTTGTCGCGGAGCACGGGCTCTAGGCACGCGGGCTTCAGCAGTTGTGGTGCACGGGCTTAGCTGCTCTGCGGCATGTGGGATCTTCCTGGACCAGGAATCGAACCCGTGTCCCCTGCATTGGCAGGCGGATCCTTAACCACTGTGCCACCAGGGAAGCCCGGAATTACTGTTAATGGGTATGGAGTTTCAGTTTGGGAAGAGGAAAAATTTCTGGAGATGGATGGTGGTGACGGTTGCACAACAATGTGAACGTACTTAATGCCACTGAACTGTACACCTAGAAATGGTTAAAATGGTAATTTTATGTTATATATTTTACCACCATAACAAGAAAAAAGAATATGGCTTTTATATATCATTTTATGTACTCTTACCAAATTTAAAACAGTTGATACAGGGCTTCCCTGGTGGCACAGTGGTTGAGAGTCCACCTTCCAATGCTGGGGACATGGGTTCATGCCCCAGTCCGGGAGGATCCCACATACCGCAGAGTGGCTGGGCCCGTGAGCCATGGCCACTGAGCCTGTGCATCCAGAGCCTGTGCCCCGCAATGGGAGAGGCCACAACAGTGAGAGGCCCGCGTACCACAAAAAAAAAAAAAAAAAAAAAAAAAGTTGATACATTACTTACTAGAAAAATTCTGGAATTAATTTTAAAAGATGCAGTTAATGCTCAAAAAGGCAGAGAATTCTTAGAAACACTATTCAATTTCTGATGGCCTAACAGGCAAAAGAATAGTATCTTGCTTTAATGGGTATTTCCCTGGTAATTTGTAAGGTTGAAAATCTTTTCATATGGATATAATTTGTTTTTATTCATTTCTAAATTGCAGGATCATATCTTTTACCTTCTATTCTACTGGGTTGACAATTTCTTATGACTTGTAGATGCTCTTACAGAGCAAGATTTTGACTCTTATCTGCTACACTGCAGACTTTGTTGCAGACACCTCCTCCCAGTCTGTGCATTTTTGTTGAACTTTGTTCATAGTACCTTATTTATTTATTTATGGCTGTGTTGGGTTTTCGTTGCTGCACACATGCTTTCTCTAGTTGCGGCGAGCAGGAGCTACTCTTCGTTGCGGTGTTCGAGCTTCTCATTGTGGTGGCTTCTCTTGCTGTGGAGCACAGGCTCTAGGCATGCGGGCTTCAGTAGCTGTAGCATGCAGTCTCAGTAGTTGTGGCTCACGGGCTCTAGAGCGCAGGTTCAGTAGTTGTGGCGCACGGGCTTAGTTGCTCCGTGGCATGTGGGATCTTCCCGGACCAGGGCTCGAACCCGTGTCCCTTGCATTGGCAGGTGGATTCTTAACCACTGCACCACCAGGGAAGTCCCCACAGTATCTTTTTCATATAAAAGACTTTTTCTGTTTCCATGAGTTCAATTTAGCTTCGATGATTTCTGTCTTGTTTAAGATTAAGAAGTCCCACCCCACTGCAAGATTACAAAAATACTCTCCTATAGCTGATTCCAGATCTTTTACAGTATAGATCTATAACTCATCTGGAATTGATTTCTGTGTAACTTGTGAAGTAGAGATCCAGTTTTAGTTTTTTCAAAAGGGTCAGAACACTGTCCAAACACCATCCACTGAACAGTCCATCTACTGAACGGTCCATCCACTGAACGATTCCTGAATTGCCATAGGGCCCTTACTGGTTACTAGACAAATGCAGCTCGGTCTAAATCAATGGATCTTGTATTTTCCTGCCCTTGACATGGGCTCTAGACTCACATGCACAGCACATTCCCATGGAATGCACAGAGACACGTGTGTCCTCCTGCCTGGCCAGAGGCCTCTGCCTTCTCTCCCATGCTAGAAAGCGTACCAGAATAAGTGTAAGAAAAATTGCTGTCAATATGGGGATAAGCCTGAATTTGCTGTAATTTATAACAATGACATAACTGGTCACAAACTTTGGTGCTTTAATGTGTGTTAAGCTCAGAATCCCCCCGATTGTGACATACCGCTGTGTCTCAACACCATGGTCAGAGCCACTGGTCGAAAATGCAGAAGTGGACATACCGCTGTGTCTCAACACCATGGTCAGAGCCACTGGTCGAAAATGCAGAAGTGGACATACCGCTGTGTCTCAACACCATGGTCAGAGCCACTGGTCGAAAATGCAGAAGTGGGTCTGTAATTCTGATACAGTTGATGTCCAAGTGGGGCTCTCCCTATCGGGGCGCTGCCCTGGCAAGACTGGAGGGAACCTGATAGTGCCTGAGTGACTGGACCGTTGTTCCCCCTGAACTCTGACTGCCTGAAAGACAAAGCGCTGGTAAAAACAGCAAGGAGATGTTATTGGTTTAAATGAATGATTGCCAAACAGTTACGGTTATAATGTTACATCTCTCTAAGAGTTCTGTATAGTATACACTTCAAATATTTAAGTGAATTGAAAGTGTTTTTGTCTTGAAACTGAGAATTGTGGCTTTAAAAAGACATATACCTTTACAACCCTGCACCGCTCTTCACTCCCCTTATTAACAAAAATGGAAGTATTTGTTCATTTGCTGTCACCAAGGGAGCATTTTTGCTGGGCCAGCAAGCTCAAAATAGGTAAGCTGCTGCCTGTGCCCACCAAAAGCCAGGTGTGATGCTGAGGATGGCTGGAGAGGTCAGCTGTGACTCTCAGCTCACCTGTTGGACAAGAGTAGGTTTGAAGTTGATAATCTCCATTCCTGACTAGTCTAGAGGAGTGCTTCTTGAACTTCACAGTGCATATGAAATCACCTGGAGATCTTGGTAAATGCAGATTCTGCTCCAGTGGGGCTAGGCTGAGACCGAGGTATATGCCTTTCTAGCAAGCTCCCAGGTGACACCTGTTTTTGGTGCATGGACCACATTCTGAGTAACAAGGCTCTAGAGCAGTGGTTTTTAAACTTCACTGCACCTTAGAACCACCTGGTAAGCTTTCAAAACTCCCTTGCCTGGGCCACACCCCGTGCCAACTAAATCAGAAAATCAGAATCCCTGGAGTGGGTTCCAGGACCCCAATGAGAAGTCTGAGAACCATAGGCCTAGCACAGTGGTTCTCAAACTGGTGGCTGAATCAGGATCACCTGGAGGGCTTGTTAAACCCACGTGCTGGACGCCGCCCCCAGAGTTTCCGGTTCAGTAGGTCTGAAGGGAGGCCCGGGGATTTCATTTTTAACACACTCCCAGATGATGCTGATGGCACAGGGACCCCACACTAATGGTCAGAGGATTTATATGTCACGAGTCTATCAATTTTGAGCCCCATAATTTCCCCTTTGCTCCCCTCTGATGGCAGCAGTTTCTTTTTTGGGTGGTGGAGCTTCTATGAGATAAAATGAATCTGTAAGGGACTTCCCTGGCGGTCCAGTGGTTAAGACTCCGAGCTTCCACTGCAGGGGGCTTGGGTTCGATCTCTGGTTGGGTAACTAAGATCCTGCAAGCCGTGCTATTTGGCCAAAAAAAAAAAAAAAAAAAAATCTGTTAGGAGAGGAGCATTTCCCCTTTCAGCCTGATGCTGCAACCACACTGGTCTGGGGTTATCTTGGGGAGGCCGCTGTGGCATGAGTCCACTGGTCTCCGGGCTCTAAAGGTATTTTTCCCCTTACTTCATACAGAAAGTGAGATGAGGGTGGGTAGAGCAATTAGAGAACAGTTCAAGGACAAGCTGTCTCAACTCTAGTGACTATACTTTCTGAACCGAAAATGAGGCCATACAATTTGAGAAACGACTTCTGGCCCCAGGGCCCAGGCCTCTTACAGACCGATGTGAGACATTCTGAGAGGTATGGTTTGGCTGCCAGCTATTGGAATTTGAGACATTTTGATGCTTTACAAGGACAAATACTCAAGATTGCCCTGGAAAATTGGGGTTCTCATTCTCCAAGTCACCAGAAAAAAAATGGAAGTGTATTGGGTTTTACATCAGTAATTTGTAACCCGCAACACAGGTAACTAGTGCTTTTCATAAATGGTCTTTCAACAGGCCTGTGAAACAGGCTAAAAACACAGCTGCCAGGTGTGAACCATGTGGGCCAATCTTATCTAAAAAGAAAGAGTGCAGGAATTCCCTGGTGGTGCAGTGGTTAAGAATCTGCCTGCCAATGCAGGGGACACGGGTTCGAGCCCTGGTCCGGGAAGATCCCACATGCCGCGGAGCAACTAAGCCCGTGCGCCACAACTACTGAGCCTGCGCTCTAGAGCCCGCGAGCCACACCTACTGAAGCCTGCGCGCCTAGAGCTCATGCACCGCAACGAAGAGTAGCCCCTGCTCGCCGCAACTAGGGAAACTCCATACACAGCAAGGAAGAACCAACACAGCCAAAAACAAATAAATAAATTTATTTTTTAAAAAATAAAAAGAAAGAGCACATCACTGGATGGATGGTCTCCACAGGACCAGTGATGCCCTACTGTGGCTTCCACGTCCAGCCCACAACAGTTTCATTTTCTCTGGCATTTGTGTGCTGGTGGCCACATCCAAGACCAGCTCCCCAGTGCAAGAGACCTCCAGGCAACTGTCCTCCCTGAGGTGTGGATTCACCATACCTTAGGTTTCCAAATCCAAAGTTTGTCCCTTCAAGTAAATGCTGCCAGTCCCATGGACTACTCCTACCAGTTTGGCTGGATAACAACAGGTGAGAAAGGCCACCTACTGGTTTATTCTCAGGCCATGAAGGGAGATATCCTTGAGCCTCTGGAATTTGAGAAATGGCAATAGCACCCACCTCCATACTCAGAAACATGTTCTCTATGTTTATAAACATCTTTGTTAACAGCATAAATATGATAATATTCACTGAGTTTGCTGAATATAAACAAAGGATTAATACAGAGCTTCCAAGAACGAAAACCTAAGAGTAGGTGCTCTCTTGCCGGACTAAGCTGCTTGACTTGCCTACCGGCCTAAGAATTCTCCCATGTCTAAGCTGCAGTCCTACCTAGTCTCCCTTTCTAGATTTGGAAATGTACCTGGCTACGTTCTGCCAACTTTGGGCTTGACCTTTTTTTTTTTTTTTAAGATATTTTTTGATATTGACCATTTTCAAAGTCTTTGAATTTGTTACAGTATCGCTCCTGTTTTGTGTTTTGGTTTTTTGGCCATGAGGCATGTGGGATCTTAGCTCCCCAACCAGGGACTGAACCTGCACCCCCTGCATTGGAAGGCGAAGTCCCAACCACTGGACCGCCAGGGAAGTCCTGACCCCATTTTGTTTTAAAACAAAACTTAGCTTGGCTTTCTCAAGGAGAGGCAGATAAGCCTGGAAGGAAGCAGCTATCTGCCTCTTTCATGGACCCAGCAGGTGAGCTTCTCCACACCTGCAGGGAGGCTGGAAGGATTCATTTCCTCATCCCGAAAATACTTACTGGGTCCCCACTACGTACAGGGCACTGTGCTGGGTACTGTGAGAGCTTAAAAAAAAAAAAAAGAAAAAGGTTAAGAAAAAGATAGGTTCCTTGACTTTGGGGATTTTATAGGTTCCTAGAAGAAATAAAATGAGTATTCATACAAATAGAAAACAAGACAGAATACGATACAAAGCCAAGAGAGGAGGAGAATCCAAATATTCTGGGGGAGATGACTTCTAGCAGAGGTGATCAGAGATGCTCTCAGGCGGGTTGAACTGGGGACAGGAAACAGGGGCCGGAAGTAAGGACAGCTTTATGGAGCAGGTCTCCAAAGGTGTGCACTCAAAGGAAGACCAGGATTTTATCACACAGGGATGGACAAGGCCACTCCAAGTCAAAACTCAGCAGCACAGGTGAATGCCAGCAAGTACAGATTATGTTCAAGAAACATCAAGATCTGGTCTGAATGAAGCAAGAGCTGTGGCAAGGGGATCAGAGGAGGACCAGCCATGGGCACCTGGGCCAGGTCACACAGGGCCACGGGGCTGCAAGCAGAACAAAGAGGTCATGGTTGATTTGGAGACACTGGGGAACTCAAGAAGATTTTTAAGCAGGAGAGTGCCCGATCACTCAGGTAGGAGTGGAGCAGGGGAAAGAGGCTGAAGGCAGGTTCCCTTTGGAGGCTGCTGCGAGAGTTCAGGTGAAATACCAAGAGCCTGAAATAGGGCTGGGTATGGGGATCAAAATGCCCTTGGGAAACACAAAGAGAGATGAGCTTTACCACTTAAACTATTAATATAGGTCCAATCTCAACTGGAATTTTAAGATATTTTAACTGTGAACACCTAGAGGTGCCTGCTAGTCAAATATTAAACAACCACTGTCTAACCAGGCCTTGAAAATGTGCTGGGTAAATGTGACCAAAGGTCCCGAGCTGGACAAACAGACTAGAGATCAAGTGGTCTTATGTTGAGTAAATGTTTGAGAAGGGATGGAGATCACTGCAGAGGTTCCTCTGAGTAATCATAAGGCAGGTCAGGAGCATGTGTTAGACAAATGAAAACCAACAAAGACGATCTCAATGGCAGAAATGAGAGCACTGACAAGCCCATTCAGTCTGGGACATTCCCCATCTGGGATGTTCCGTGAAAGATGAAAGGCACAAAGCCTCTCCAGCAAGCCAGGTGGGGAGGGCTGTCACAGTGGGAGCCTGTCATTGCCTCAGAGACACCTGATGAGACTTGACGCCCTGCTTTGTGACTTCCCCAACTGAACAGTAACCCCAGAGGTTTCTCCTCAGCCTTCCACCCCTCTGGCCTCTCTTTAGCATCTCATTGAAGAGCCTGAGGTTCATCACAAACTTGTTACATAGTAAACAGGTTTTTAAACAGGATGAGAGGCTTTTGCTTTTTTAAGTAGGAAGAGTAAAATTAAAAGCTATTTTTCAGGGCCAAAGAAAATCAGGTATTTTGCTTCAAATAAAACCTGGGATCTACCAAACACACGTAGAAGCAAACAGACTGGAGTTTGAATGCCGGCTCCATCACTAACCAGCTGTGTGACCTCAAGGAAGAGCTTGACCTTGTTGAACTTCCATTTCCTCATCTGTAAAATGACAGTTCCACCCACCTCATGGGATTATCAGCAAGATGGACATGTGAGGTGCTCAGTGAAGGCCTGGGCTCACAGGTGGCCCTCCATGACCACCCTTTTCTCCAAAGGACAGCTTTATACTCACATCTCCCAAGTCCCTGGGCATTGTTACAACTCTGTCCCCAAACCACCTTCCCTTTCCAGTCATCTGAATCCTCTAGACTAGATGCCTCTGAGTTAGTCACCTTTGTCTTACTCATCTGCAGCCCCTCTTTCCAACATCCCACCGGCAACTATGACTTTGCATCAGATGTGACGAAATGCTTAAGAACATTAGCCACGTCCTCAGACCCCTGAGCTGGCATCCTGGTTCAGCCTCGTACTAGCTGCGAGACCTTAAGGGAGTCACTTATCTTCCCCGGTGATGATAATTCCGCTTGTCTCCAAGCTGCAGCACAGCTTCCTGCACCCAGGAGTCGTCTTCCAGGATCATGACGGCGACCTCCTCCTCCTGGTCATCTTCCTCTTGAGGGACCTGGACTAAGGGGCTCAGAGGAGTGGTTCCTCTCAGCACCTCCGAGGCCATCATCCACGTTCTTGGGGGAATCACTCAGGCTTCTAACCTTGACCTTCAGTCTTCTCCAGCCAGGCTCTCTGAGAGTTTATGTGAGTTTTGCATATCAGATGCTAGGCACGCAGGCTGGCCCACAAAAAGGATCCATCAGTGCTGGCTAGGGTTACTATTAGTTCTTTCTCACATGCATCCAGTCTCCTCCTCTTCCCCTGCAGTCCCCACCTTGGACCCACCCCTATCACTGCCCATCCAGCATCCAGACAGCTTCCTGGCTGCTCTCCTCCCTCCGGCCTCTCCCTCCTGTAATCAAACCTGCATCCTGTTGCAAAGCTCAGCTTCCTCCCATGCCCCTGGGGCCCTAGTTTAGAATTTGCTGAGGCCAAAGACATTTGGTCTAAGCCTCACCCACCCTTCCCCCAGACCCTCCTTCCTACCCCTTCCTAAAAACACACTTTCCACTCCAAATCAGCCAGCCTTCCTTATATGGTCATCCCACCGATCCCACACGGGTCCACCCTTCTGAGCCTCAGCTCCATTGGGATGCCACACCCTCCCCCTGCCCTGCGCCTTTCCAAACCCCCCTCCAGCTCAACTCCTGCTCAAGTGTCACATCCTCTGTGAAGCCTTCTCTGACCTCTCCTCTCCTCTCCTCTCCCCACTCCGTTCCCTGAACATCCTCACAGAGGCAGCCATTGGTTCCCAGGGGTCCTGAAACAGTCCTAGGGGCACAGGTAGATCTGAAGTAAATATCTGGTAAGCAAGGCAGTCCCGTTTACAACTGAAGACCAGAATGGAGGCAGAGTGGTTGAACGGCGTGCATGGGTCCCACAACGTATTAATAACACAAGAGACAAATAAATTAACTGTTGCAAAAAGCTCAGGTTTGGAATTACTCTTTTAAGAGCCTGGGATGACTTTATACCACAGGTAAGTCCCTAGTTATTAGCTGGCTTTAGCTGGCTTACTCGTCATTCACCTTGATTTCACAAAAATAATCACTTTTTCAAAACAGGATTTGGTTTTTCTAACTGCTGGAACTTAAATATTTGGAAGTTTATTGCACAAGTGGGTGAAAGTGCCAAGGGGTGGTTTATGGGGGTCTTCAGCCCCTCATCCCATAACCTCCATCAGCTTCCCAACCGCTCCAACCATACACAAAAAAATTGTGCTAACTACGTAAATCTGGCTCTGAGAATAGTCCTCTAAGCCCCTCTTATACTGAAATTGTGGAACTGTCACTGCACACAACCAGGGCATTTTGGGGTGACAATGTGCTGATCACCTGCAGACAGAGTAGAGGGATGGGGCTGACCCGAACTCAGTCCTGGATACCAACTTCTCCTCCTCTGCAAACACCACACTCTTCCATCTCAGAGGGCTGCTCCCACCCTCTCCCTATGAGGTTCTGCATCTCACCACTGTCCCGAAGGGTCTGGGTCAAATCTTCCACCAGGGCCACCGCCTCCTCGCTGCTCTCGGGCCGATGCTCTTGCAGCCAGGCCTGAATTTCCCTTGGCAGCACGGTCAGCATTTGCTCCTTGGTGTGCACCTCTGGCCTCAGCCAGCGCCGGCAGAGCTCTCGAAGACGGCCAAGGGCACCCTGTGGCCCTCCGGCCACCTCCTCATGGGGGCTGCCCTTGCCGGCGCTCTGGGGAAAGGGCTCCGACTCAGGGCCATCCTCCTGCAGCACAGCTTCCTGCACCCAGGAGTCGTCTTCCAGGATCATGGTGGCGACCTCCTCTTCCTGGTCATCTTCCTCTTGAGGGACACGGACTAAGGGGCTCAGGGGAGTGGTTACTCTCGGCACCTCCGAGGCCATCATCCACGTTCTGGGGGGAATCACTCAGGCTTCTAACCTTGACCTTCAGTCTTCTCCAGCCAGGCTCTCTGAGAAGACAGCACCCTCCTCAAATTTCAACAAGTAGTCTGGCTAAGAATGAGAAAGAGAACTAGAATCAATAAGTAAACTGTCCTAAAACAATCTAACTCACAGCAGCCCAGGTCAGGCCACCAAATAATTCTTACATCCGCAAATCAACAGAAGTTTCCTGTCCCTCTTAAAGGAAAAATGGCTTATTCCTGAAAACATCTCTATGGCAAGAGAAGTTAAGAAGAATCACAGGCACAAAAAATAGAGTATTTTTCTTTCCAAAAGACCAAAGCATGAGTAACAGAAATTCAAAGTCCTCGCAAGAACCCAGGACTGAGTTATCCTGCCCTAAGTCAGTTCAGACTTGCTGCAGAGTGACCTTGACCTAACATACAACTCAGTCACACAACCTCACTGACCACCTAATAAGTAGAGATAATAACACCTATCCTTCTTATCTGAAGGGGACCTCTCAAGGATTTGCAAAGGATCAGATGTCAAGACACTTTGATGCTCACTGGATGGAAGGAAATACCTCAACTGCATTATTACCATATTTTAAAATATGAAGTTTTAAAATGTTTGTACTCTTAGATCCAGCCTTGGCCCCTCAGGAATTTATTTTTTAAAATAACCATCTTTGTAAAGAGAAATTTATTTGCAAGGATACACAACCATAACATTGTTTCTAATTGCAAAAAGAAAACTTGACACCTTAAAATTCCAGCAGCAGGAGAATGGTTAATTATGGCACATTCATACAGTAAAATATATTAAAAACTATGCTAATGTGGGACTTCCCTGGTTAAGAATCCTCCTGCCAATGCAGGAGACACAGGTTCGAGCCGTGGTCCAGGAAAAGCCCACATGCCACGGAGCAACTAAGCCCGTGCGCCACAGCTACTGAGCCTGAGCTCTAGAGCCTGAGAGACACAACTACTGAGCCCGTGTGCCACAACTACTTAAGCCCGCGCGCCTAGAGCCCATGCTCCCCAACAAGAGATGCCACCGCAATGAGAAGCCCGCTCACTGCAACAAAAAGTAGCCCCCGCTCGCAGCAACTAGAGAAAGCCCGCGCACAGCAACAAAGACCCAATGCAGCCGAAAATAAATAAATTAATTAATTCATTAATTAAATAAAATAAACTGTGCTAATGTAATAATGGCTACCTTCTGAGGGACCGTTACTGAGAAGGGGCCCAGTGGAGCTGGAAATGTTCTATATCTTGATTTAACAATGGTTGCAATAAGAGCATACATATGAAATTTAAGATTTGTGCACTCTGCTCTATGTATTTTTTAAAATTTTTAAATTATGCTGACAATAATTATTAATCATTAATTATTTAAAATAATCATAATATGAAAATTAATGGATAAAAACAAAACCAGCAAGGCAAAAAAACCATAGACATAGTATGACCCCAATTCCTTTTAAAAATGAACACATACACAAGGAAAAAAAAAACCTGGACAGAAATTCTACAAAATGTTGAGAGCAATGAAATGACAAATTATTTAAAATAAAGACTAAAAGGCAATGAAAAGTTATTTTTAAAAATCGTCACTACATCTTAGACTCAGATAACCCCCACACACAAAAAAAACAGGGAAGGAAAAACTTTTTAAAAAAAGAACAAAAAAGAAAAGCTAGTGGAAACACCGAAGCTCTCAATATGTATTCACCAAATGGCTAAAAGAAGCACAGATATAACACAACTCTTAACTGGGAGCCCAGGAAAACCGTTCCTAGTCAGTTAATTTGCTGTCTCACCTGGGGCAAGCCGCGCCCCCTCTGAAGCTCAGTTTCCCCATCTGTAAAATGAGCTGCTCGGGATGTCGTCCACTGTGCCTTCCAGTCTAAACTCTGCCCCCCTGGTTGGATGTACACGGAGCTCACCGCTAGGGAGAAGAGTCCATGTCCGGTCGCTGAGCCAACCGGGCGCCTAAACCGGGAGAATGGGGGCCCGCGGGACGGGGACAGAGCCCCCGACGCCCCTCCCCCAACAGGGCTGCCCGCACTGGCTCCAGGCCCGTTATCCCCTTGCCTCGGGCTGCTCTCCCGGCCCGCGCGGCTCCAGCTGTGGCTCTCCGGGCTCACCTCTCCAGAGACCAGATGCCAATCCCGCGGTCGCTCCGCGCGCAAAAGCGCCCCCGGGCACTGCCCGGCACCTCCGGAGTCAAGGTGGCTCAAGCCCGAGGGGCACCGAGAACAATGGACGGGAGAGGCCCGCCCTCCGCCGCGCTCATTGGCCACCGAGAACTGCACCTGGAAACTCTGTTTTCCTATTGGCGGATACGGACCCAGCCGGGCGGAGGGAGGGAGCCTGGGCCAAAGGCATTGTGGGAGGTGTAGTCCATCGAGCAGACTCCGACCGCGGGGCACGGAGCAGAGTTTGGGATTGATACCCTGTGCAGTGCGGTAGGGCTAGAGAAAGGAAAATCTGCCGACTGGCAGTCAGGACCCCAGTGTGGGCCAGAGCTGTGACCTGGGACGGGTCATTTCACTTCTTTAAGTCCTCCATATAGTTCTCTATGAAAAGGGAAAGTTGAATGGAAGCTCCCTATCAGCCGTTAACTGTGAGGCAAGTAATTTTGTCAGGCCCCTCGACGGCCGAAAGTAGTCCCTGAGCAGGAAAGGAATACGCTCGGGAGAAGTCCCTTCCCGCCGAGCTCGGCGGCCCTCCCACAGCTTGCAGATCCACACTTGCACCTGGCTTTTGCACACCCCTTTGTTTTCGCACGTGGTGTTTCAGGGTCTGGAGGAAAGCCCTGTCCCGCCTCTTCTGCAGCAGAACTCGCATTCTTTCGTCTATCTCCTCTTGCATGGAACCCGCCCCATCATCACCTCCCTCGCAGGGACACCGCCCCTAGCACACATGCTCGAAGTCTCCATTTTAGTATCAATACTTACCCAGTGTTACTTATTGTCAGTGTCAGCACTGGGAGGTGAGAGTGGGAAATTGGCCTCTACTGTGGGGTTCCCACGGTTGGCGCTTTTAAAGAAATGGCTGTCCCATGACAGCAGGTGAGTAACTGCCTGGAAACCCAAGAGAGAAATATAAGAAAAGAGAGAAAGACACTCTTAATGGCCTGTGATAGAACAGTGGTGTATTTTTGTACAGAGCAATTATTGGGGGCATGCACAATTAAATGATTACATTTGTTTTAATTTTCATTTAAATTTCATTTTCATGAAAATTTCATTTCATGAATGTTTGAGACATGTTTCATGATTATTGGTGATTTTAATCTCATTTTCTATGAACTGACTGTTCCTATCTCCTTCCCTTTTTTTAAATTGCATTTACTCGTAAAAGCTCTTAGTATATTAAGAAAATGATTCCTTTGTTTGTCATAGAAGTTGCTGCTAGTTTTCTCACTTTGCTGTTCGCTTTTTGCTGTTTTTTTTAATATAGAAATTTGACATGTTTATGGCGTCAGATTTGTCAGTCTTGTCTCTTTATAGCTTCTGAGTTTTGTGTCACTCTTAGAAAGTTCTGTCCACCACTCTAAAGATTATTTGAATTTTACCCATTTTTCAGTAATTAACCTCTTTAAGTATAAAAATGCAAAGTGAGGTTCAGCTGTTGAATGCTACATCCCTGGTAGGGTAGCATCTTAATTTATTAGCCCAAAGTGACCACATGCAGACAGCCCCACCTCCAGGCTGGCCTAAGAAGTCTGCACTGAGTGCCCGGATGCAGAATTTTCAGCCACCACCTCTCCAGTGGTCAGCATTCCTAGAAAGCAAGATCTCCAAAATGATTGAGGATGATAATTCTTGGACATGATCTTATATTAACAAAGTTTGTTTCTCCACTTTTTCATCCTCATGAGGAATGGAAATTTACACAAAAGGGAAAATATTTGTTTGCTTGGGGTAGGGGGTTAGAGGTTGGGATACAGCTGAAACTTCCCAGCAGCCTAAGAGTTCATTTTTCTCTGCTTCTATCCCAAGCCAACTCATGACCACAAGAAACTGGCACCATCTTGTCACAGGAGAATCCTGGACCCAGCCATCTCTGTCCTGTGCCTGATTCTCTGAGAAGTTGGTCCTGGCCAGTGTGAACTTCCCTACATTTAGATAGAGAGCAAGTCACATTTAAGACCAAATTCCTGGCATAATGGTCCTGGTACCCAAGCCAGTGCCCTAAGACCAGCCTGGGGTGGCAAGCAAGCCCAGAAACACAGCCCAGTTCAGTGAGTAGGGTTGGTCCTCCAAGTGATTCCTTTCTCCATCCACCAAACCACAAGGATGACAGAGGCTCCGTTCTACTAGTGAGCACTCTTGACTAAAAGCTTCAAAGGACAGCTCTGGCTAACTTAAAAGGGACTTATTGAAAGAATATCAGGGAACTTACAGAGTAAATGGGAGGTAAAGTATCAGGCTTGAAAATAGTTAGGGGCCAAGAAAAGGAGAGTAAGGCCCCCCAAACCACAGCAACAATCTCTTAGCACAAACAGCCCAGTCTGCCCACCCCATGAGCCCTAGTGATGCTACAGCCATCTCTGTTTGCCTGCCTTCTTCTCAAGGTTCCAGACCAGGGAAAGAGTATTTGGTTGGCTGAGTCTAAATCACATGCTCACTCCCTGGACCCACCAGGGGAGAGGGGATTGGATCTGGCTCCTAGATTTCCTTACTGTTACTCCCACACAAAGGTGAGTTCTCCAATCTGGAGACTGAAGGCCTCTAGGAAAAACTGGACAGGCAGAAACTACATGTGTCACTACTTGTCTTTAGATGTTGAGCGAGAAGGAAACTCACCCCAAGGAATGCTCGGCTTAAGGCCTTTTGGGAGCTCCCAGCTCATCTCAAGTTGATGGAGGTGAAAAAGATGGGGATGGGCAGATCCTGCTTTCTGTAACACCTAGTTAAAATCAGGGCCAATGGGGACTTCCCTGGTGGCGCAGCAGTTAAGAATCCGCCTGCCATTGCAGGGGACATGGGTTCGATCCCTGGTCCGGGAAGATCCCACGTGCTGCGGAGCAACTAAGCCCATGCGCCACAATGGCTGAGCCTACGCTCTAGAGCCCGGGAGCCACAACTACTGAGCTCACGTGCCACAACTACTGAGGCCCGCGTGCCTAGAGCTCATGCTCCGCAACAAAGAGAAGCCACCGCAATGATAAGCCCATGTACCACAACAGAGTAGCCCACGCTTGCTGCAACTAGAGAAAGCCCATGCAGTAACGAAGACCCAATGCAACCAAAGATAAATAAATTTATAATAAAAAAAAAAAGCAGGGCCAATGACACCTGAGCAGGTGAGGCAGAGGGGCCTTTGGGCCTTGAGGATGCAGGAAGTAACTCCCCCTACCCAAGACCCCCATCACTGCTTAATCTGTCCTCTGTGACAGAGTAAGAAGGGAGACTGCTCTGGTTGTGTGAAAGGTGTGTCTCGTTTTTGCTAGTTGTCTCGTTGCTTAGTGGCCACAGAACCTAGCCACTAAGTGTGATTGGGAAAAAATCATTTAAAGGGACAGTGTTGTAGGATGCTGTAAGACCAGCCTAAAGAAAAAGAAAGGGCTAAAGAGAGGCTCCATCGTAGGAGTGCCCAGACAGGAAGAGAAACTAGAGAATGGGATCAGGGAAATGTTTATTTTAAAGAGAGAAAGGTGAAATTCAGTCCAAGGAAGTGTTACTGAACAATTGTGAAATTAAGTATCACATGACACATACCTGTGTAAAAAGAAGAGCTAGAGCAGGATTTTTTCTTTTTCAGAATGGAATTTTTTTACCCCCAAGACCAGTATCTTTTCCTGTTTTTTATGAATGGTTTGTATTTAGTGTGGCAGAGGGAGGCCCTCTGGACCTTGTGTTGCCCCTCAGTGGATGCTGACTTTTCTCTTTTTCAGCTGTCTTGTGCTGGCCTGGGCTCCTCTAGCCCGCTGGTGCCAAGAAGGAAAATGGATTTACAACCTCCGGCCCATTCCCATGCCCTATTCTGAACTGCTCTATTCAAAAATGTTTCTGGGGAGACACAAGTGTGCTCTGGGCTGGACATAATGACTCGGGAGGTGGCCTCAGTGTGGGGTGGTGCTTGCCAAGACACAGAGGCCCGGGTGGCATCAGGGGTGGCTTGAGAGGTGTTTTAGAGGAAATCTAGCTCCATAATCTTCAGTGTCCCCCAAGCTATTACAAGTAAAGACTAATTACAAAAAACAGGAAGAAAAAAGGAAAAAAATTAAATGCCTGCATGTTCGTGCACACACATACCACGCCACATACTATACACACATCACACACTACACACACTAGTGTATCCCTAGGCTAGTTCATAGGAAGAAAATTATCACTAAAATACTTAGTTGACCATTGGAAAGAGAAAAAAAAATTTTTTTTGGAGACCTTTAGCAAAAGCTTCCAATGCACTTGGAACCCAAAAGAGGATTCAGAGTCTAACTGGCTTGTCAAATCAGATTGCTGCTCCTAGATACTTCTTTACAAAATTATTGAAGCCACCGACTATGATATTTACTGAGCCACATGGCCTGGGAGGTAGAGAAATCCCCAGAGAATGGTTTGGTGCCATAGACTTTCCCCTAATGGACTTTTACTACTGTGTGTTTGATATGCTTTACACACACACACACACACACACACACACACAACACACACACACAACCAACTTGAATTTTTGTAAATTATAAAACTAATGCACTCAGAATCAGGAAGAAAAATAAATTTGAAAACACAAAATTAAAAACACCTGCGAAGGACTTCCCTGATGGCACAGTGGTTAAGAATCCTCCTGCCAGTGCAGGGGACATGGGTTCGAGCCCTGGTCCGGGAAGATCCCACATGCCGTGGAGCAACTAAGCCTGTGCACCACAACTACTGTGCCTGTGCTCTAGAGCCCATGCTCCACAACAAGAGAAGCCACGGCAATAAGAAGCCTATGCACCGCAACGAAGAGTAGCCCCCGCGCGCAGCAACGAAGACCCAGTGCAGTCAAAAATAAAATAAATAAATAAATTTATTAAATAAAAACATCTGCAAGGCATAGTAGGCCGTAAATGAAGTCAGAAAGAAATGACAAAGTGGGGGAAATATTTGTAACGCATGTGACAAACCAAGGGTTAATTTCTAATTTACTATGAGTTTATACAAATGAGTATGAAAAAGACCAAGAGCTCAATAGGAAAATGGGTAAAGGATAAGGATAAGAATAAGCAGGTCACAGAGAAAGAGGGAGAGAGGGAGAGAGCACACTCAACCCCACTAATAATTTTTTAAATGCAAATCAAAACAAATATAGATGCCATTTTTCTCCTATAGTATTGGCAAAATTTTTAAGTGTGATAATACACAGTAGTGTTGACAGCGAGGAAAATAATTCACTCTCCTACTGTTGGTGGTAGTATAAATTGGTACAGTCATTTTGGAAGGAGAACCAACAATTCTATTGCTAGGAATATATCCCATTGATATAATGATAAAAATATGTCAAGGTATATACAAGAATGTTTATTACTGAATATTTATAACAAAGTTTGAAATAATTTTAATGTTTTTAGACAGAGGCCTAGATAAATAATGTTTGGAATATCTTTCCTTGGAATTCTATTGCCTTTTAAAAAATGAGATTTATCTTTATATGCTAACATAGAAAGATCTCCAGGTGGGTGAAAAAAGCAAGGTGCAAAATGCTGTGCACATAATATGATACATTTTGTGAAAAAAAAACGTAAAGGAAAGAAACATTTACTATACACGCAGAAATTTTTCTTGTTGCATATACAAGGAGGTGTGAATGGTGAGTAGCTCTATCAAGAGTTACTAGAAAACAGGAGGGAGACTTTTTTCCTTTTAATTTTATAGTTTCCTAATGTTTGACATTTTACCATGTGTGTGCATTTATTTATTTTTTTCACTAAAAATGTTGAGGAATTTTGTGTTATTTCTTCTTAAAACTTTTTGTATTAAAATAAAAGTAATGATGAGGATGTGGAGCCACAGGAACTCTCATTCGTTGCTGGTGGGAATACAAAATAGTACAGCTACTTTGGAAAATAGTTGGGTGGTTTCTTATAAAACTAAACATAGTCTTACCATATGATCCAGCGATCACACTCCTTGGTATTTACCCGAAGGAGTTGAAAACTTAGGTCCACATAAAAACCTGCACACAGATGTTTAAGTAACTTTATTCATAATTGCCCAAACTTGGAAGCAACCAAAATGTCTTTCAGTAGGTGAATGGATAAACTGTGGCACATCCAGACAATGGGATATCATTCAGTGCTAAAAAGAAATGAGCTATCAAGTCATGAAAATGTGTGATAATACACAGCAGTGTTGATGGTGGAGGAACCTTAAATGCCTATTACTAAGTGAAAGAAGCCAATCTGAAAAGGCTCCATACTGTATTATTCCAACTGTATGGCACTCTGGAAAAGACAAAACTATGGAGACAATAAACAGATCAGTGGTTGACAGGAGTTAGGGCAGGGAGGAATGAATAGATGGGGCACAGAAGATTTTTAGGGCTGTGAAAATACTCTGTGTGAGATGTAGAGGACAAACCTATGGACACCAAGCGGGGGAAATCGAGGAGTGGGGGAGTGGTGGTGGGATGAATTGGGAGATTGGGATAGACATATATACACTAATATGTATAAAATAGATAACTAATAAAAAGAATAAAGATGCTGCCTGACAAACGGTAAAGAGAGAGACAAAGAAGGAAAGCTCTCTTGTTGCTTGTCCTCATGGCTTCCTGCTTTGAAAGTGGTCCTGTTGAGGTCATAGGATGCCCAAGGCTACAGTAGCCATTTGGCATGTGAAGGAGAAAAGCTTGAAGGTGAGAAGTCAACACAGATGGTGGATTAGGACAGAAAGAACTTGACATCACAGAGTCGCTGGACTCATCTGGAAACTTACTACCTCTAGAATTCTGTTATATAAGATAAGCATCTATTTTGTAAAGTCACTGCTAGTTATATTTTCTGCGACTTGAGGCCAAAAGCATCTTATTCCATCCTAGCAGCAATTTAACAATTCCATCTATTTCCTAAATAAAGAAAGTTTGTGTTGAAAGCAAAAAAGAAAAGAAGAAAAAAAGAAAATACTCTGTGTGATACTATAATGATGGACACATCCAAACTCATAGGATGTACAACACCATGAGTGAACCTTAAGGTAAATTATGGACTTTGGGTGATTATGGTATGTCAGTGTAGGTTCATCAAGTGTAGCAAATGTACCACTTTGTTGGGGGATGTTGATAACGGGGGAGGCTATGCATGTGTGAGGGCAGGGCATATACAGGAAATCTTTGCACCTTCCTTTTAATTTTGCTGTGAACTTAAAACTGTTCTAGAAAATTAAGTCTTCAAAAAAAAAAATTAAAAATTTAGGGACTTCCTTGGTGGTCCAGTGGTTAAGGCCCTGCACTCCCAGTGCAGGGGGCCTGGGTTTGATCCCTGGTCGGGGAATTAGATCCCACATACCACAACTAAAAGATCCCTAGCATGCCGCAACTAAGGCCCAGTGCAGCCAAATAAATACTTTTTAAAAAAATTTAAAAGTTATAGTAGCATACCATTGTTCACCCTCTATGAGAAAAATAAATATTTCTGTCAAAACAAAAAAGCAAAGTGATATATAATTATTTTTGAAATTTTGGAAGATACAGAAACCTTTAAAAAGGTAATAAAAATGATATATAATCTCAACCCAAATATAAACTGTTACCATTGTAGTGGATTTCCTTTCATTCTTTTTTCTATACATATGAATGTGGCCAATCAGGATGTCTTTAAACATTTTCCAAAGTAAATGAAACTAAAACTAGCTCTAGCCTTTAACTACTGAATTAGCCCATTACCTCTTTCTTGGAGTTTCCCCTTCTCTTGGACTGCCCAGGGCCTTGGGGTTTATGTAACCCACAAAGGAGTTCTGTGGAAGCTAACACCAGTGGGATAAAAGCCCAGACGTCCCAAGCTCTGGATGGTGGCTGTTTCTGCAATTGCTCCTCACCACCACAAGGTGTCGCTCTCCGATGTCCGTGCAGGTTCCCACCAAGGTAACCCTGCAGGCCAGTCCTTCAGACAGGCCTGTTAGGGGATTCCACTCCCTCAGGAGTTTTTTACCAGCTCCCAAGCCTTCATTCTTAGTTCCAGCCCTTTCAGGCCCCACCAGTCTCAGTGTATTGCTTAATTTAATTTTATTAACAATATTTTTAATGTCCACAAGTTTTCTCAATTTGTAATTTTTTAAGATTAAAAAATTATTTTCAACTGAGGTAAAATTTATATACAATGAAAGGCACAGATCTGATATCTAATAAAAAAAATAAAGATGCTGCTTGACAAAGAGTTTCAACAAGTATATACGCCTTGATGTACACGTCTTTGATTTTTTTTTTTTTTTTTTTTTTGCGGTACACGGGCCTCTCACTGTTGTGGCCTCTCCTGTTGCGGAGCACAGTCTCCGGACGCGCAGGCTCAGCGGCCATGGCTCACGGGCCCAGCCGCTCCATGGCATGTGGGATCTTCCCAGACCGGGGCACGATCCCATGTCCCCTGCATCGGCAGGTGGACTCTCAACCACTGCACCACCAGGGAAGCCCATCCTCTTTAAAAAACTATCTTTAAACATCACCCATATTCAAGGCATGGGTTAATAGGTTATGGCCTGGATTCATTCTGGAGACAGTTTATTTTCAAGGTCAAACTGAGTCTTAAAAAGGCTAGGACAGGTACTTCCTTGGTGGTCCAGTGGTTAAGACTTCACACTTCCACTGGAGGGGGTGTGGGTTCCACCCCTGGTCAGGGAACTAGGATCCCACAAGCCGCGCAGCCAAAAAATAAATAAATAAAATAAAATAAAATAAAAAGGCTAGGACAAGACTTAACAGTTCATAACTATGAATCATCACCAAAAGCTAGAATTCCTTCTTGTGCTTAGAAAACATAAAGAAATGTACTCATGTACATTTCCAAATTTCCAATAAAACAAGGTGAAGTCCATACACTGTAGTCTTTTTTGTTTGTTTGTTTGTTTGTTTGTTTCTCACCCCAGCCTCTTCTCAAGGGCTTAAAACTCTAGTGAGCCGTTGGGGAGTTCCTGGAAGGCAAGCACTATTTTCATTCATATCTAGTAATGAGCTCCCAGTTGACTCAAAACATTTGTGAAATTAAGCAATTTCCCTAATGATGTGAAAGTTTTTATGTAACGGAATCAGATGGGTCTCAAGGAAGAAGGAGAGAAGATTCTCCCCCCACACCACCCAGGCGGACAGCCCAGGGCACTAGGCCCAGATGTTTGTCCCTCCCTTGTCTTACCCATCTCTGTCCCACTCCCCAGGCAAGTCAGATGGCAGAACCCAGCACAACAGGAGGAAAAAGAGTGACAGATGGAACCGGGGTGGGAAGACAAGCCCCTCCGGCTAGGACTTCTGCCAGACTGAGAGCTGCACAAGTAAAGGCAGGAAACCCCCTGCATGTGGGTGAATTAGAAAGTTGAAAAACAGGAATTCCAGGGCACTAGCGAGAACATGATTAATAAGTTGACCACAGAGTCTAGACTGAGTAAGAGGCAGCAAGGGAACAATAATCAAGGAAGCAAAAGAGGTCCCAGTTACCATAAGGGTGGGGGAGAGATGGAATAAGGAGAATGGAGGTGAGGTCCTGAACTGGAAGCAGGTTGCGATGCGGCCAGGCCTTTGGAGGTTGAGTAGAGGGAGGTGGAAGTCACTGGAGCAGTGGAGGCTAAGGGACCATGAGCACAGGTGGTGGAAATGTAATCAACATGCATCTGAGGTCACTGAGGATGAGGGCAAGACACTGGGATGAGAGGAGCCGGCTAGCCAGGTCCCAAAGCCATCAGCGAAGGCCGCAGAGAGGCCAGGAGCAGAAGTTCTCAGCTAAGGTGTGGCGCCCAGGCGTGGTGTGGTCATTTTGAGGCAGGAGATAGATGGGCCCCATGCTGAGCAGCTGGAGTTTCTCCCCTGTGGACAGATACTCAAAAAAAAGAGGAGCGAGAGAGGAGATGACCCCTGCCCAGATAAGAGATAAAAGAGCACATATTTTTCATTCTCGAGGTCAAGGAGACATTCCCGACTACACATGCACAGAAAGGTTCCTTGGAGGTCAAAAGGGAGGTGGCACCACCCCATAGTAAGTGATGTCAACCTACCCTAGGCCTCTTCGCTAGAATCCATCTTGGCTAAGAGATGCATGCACTCATGGGAGGACCCTGAGATAAATCAAATATGGACTCAGAATCAGGGAAAGCAAGATGATTGGCCAAAGGAAACCCGGAAGAAATGCCCCCTATAAGTGATTCAAACTACCATGAGGGCACACCTCTCTCTCTGAGCCCACCCATGTGTCTATCCACACATACTCTTTTTCCTTCTAATAAATACTTTACTTGTTTCACTACTTTCTGTCTCTATGTGGAAATTCATTTCTACACAGCTGATGGCCCAGGGCTTTGTCACTGGCCACTGGGCCCTGGTGGTCTAGCGGCTAGGATTTAGCGCTCTCACTGCCGTGGCCTGACTTCAATCTCTGACTGGGAACCAAAATTCTGCTTCAAGCCGCTGCAGGACGAGGCCGCCTGAGATCAGTTTGAGGGGAATGTTGGGGCCGCACAACCAGCAACAGGAGCTGTGCTTCAGCCGACTTGTGCCACCATCCATGGAGCAGCTGCAACCCCAAATCTAGATGGCAGTGCTGGGGGCGGGGCGTCAAAGATTGGTGGGTGACGATGGAGAGGCGGTGTAGCCGTCCTGCTGATGTGTAACTATTGCTGGAGTTTGGGGGAGGTCAGTAAATGACTCCCCTCTTTCCCTCACCTGAGTTTAGCATTCATTGAGAGATGGATTCAGGAGGAATTCATTCAAATGGATTACTCTCATTCAACAAATATTTTTTATTTATCTTTTTCTAGGCTTTTTTTCTTTTCCTTTTTTTTTAAAATTGCGTATAGTTGCTTTACAATGTTGTGTTAGTTTCTGCTGTACAACGAAGTGAATCAGCTCTATGTATACATATACCCCCTCTTTTTTGGATTTCCTTCCCATTTAGGTCACCACAGAGCACTGAGTAGAGTTCCGTGTGCTATACAGTAGGTTCTCATTAGTTATCTATTTTATACATATTAGTGTATATATATATCAACCCCAGTCTCCCAATTCATCCCACTCCCCCTTTCCCCCCTTGGTGTCCATACATTTGTTTTCTGTGTCTGTGGACCCAGCAATCCCACTACTGGGTATATACCCTGAGAAAGCCATAATTCAAAAAGACACATGCAGCAAAAAAAAAAAGACACATGCACCCTAATAGTCATAGCAGCACTACTTACAGTAACCAGGTCATGAAAGCAACCTAAATGCCCATTGACAGGTGAATGGATAAAGAAGATGTGGTACATATATACAATGGAATATTACTCAGCCATAAAAAAGGAACAAAATTGGGTCATTTGTAGAGACATGGTTGGATCTAGAGACTGTCATACAGAGTGAGTAAGTCAGAAAGAGAAAAACAATATTTCATATTAACGCATATAGAAAAATGGTACAGATGAACCTATTTGCAAAACAAATATTTGAGTATTATTTATATGTGCCAGGATGTGCCAATGATTCAGCAATGAATAAAATAGCAAAACCCCTACCCTCATCGAGCTTACATTCTGGTTGAAAGAGATGGACAATAAATTTTAAAAAATAAGTAAAGCACATGGTATGTTAGAATAAACTAAAACAGAGGAGAGAAATGGAGGGTGCTGGAGGTGTAATTGTGAACAAGATGGTCAAGAAAGGCCTTGCTGATAAGGTGAGAAGTGGGAAAAGACTGGAAGGAGGAAAGGGACCATGCCTTGCTGATATCTGAAGGAAGAGCATTCCAGGCAGAAGACTGTAAGTGCAAGGGCCTGGCCTATTTGAAGACTCTAAGCTAATCGTGGTGGGCCTATTTTCCTTTCTAACCACTGGTTTAAGGGGTGAACAGTGACCCAATTCTGACCTGTGAGATGAGAAAGGTAATCGGCATGGGGGCTCCTGGGAACAGTTTCCATACTCTGGAGAGATGGTCCCATTCTATCTATGGACTTTTCTATAGCTGAAGTGATGTCTGAAACTGTTGCAGCCATGTTGTGGCAAAAGGGGAAGCCAGCCTGAGATGGCAGAGCAGAAAAATAGAAAGAACCTAGGTCTTTGATGACATCAGTAAGCCACTGCTTGTGCCAAACTTGGAGCTTCCTTAAGACCAATGCAAGATCATGTCAGCCCTGGGTAAGGTGAGATGTATGGTTCAATAAATATGTAGGTTTATTATAATGTCTGTAATGTCAGGATATTATATGAGAATCCAGCTATTACATTTTTCAAGTAAAACCTTATGAATTTGTCACTAAGCATATGAAAAGATATGCAAATTCACCAATAATCCAAATATACACATTAAAATGAAATGTCATTATATGACAATAATATTGGCCAAAAAAAATATTGGTAATACCCAGTCTGATGAAGATCCAGAAAAACAAGCACTTTTTTTTTTTGGCCACACTGCACGGCTTGCGGGATCTTAGTTCCCGACCAGGGATTGAACCCCGGGACACAGCAATGAAAGCACCAAGCCCTAACCACTGGGCCACCAAGGAACTCCCAACAAGCACTGTCATAGACAGTTGGTAGAAGTATAAATTGAGCAAGCCTTTGGAATATGATTTAGCAGTATCTATCAATATTTTAAATGGGCAGAACCCTTCAAATCAGCTTTGGACTTCTCGGTATCATAGGAAAATATTCATGCATATAGAGACGTACAAACTGGATTAATATAAAAAAAAACTGGAATCCACCTAAATATTGTTCAATAGTGGAGTGATTACTTCGATTATGATAGAGGCATATTGTTTAATTCTAAGTACAGTCGATTCTCACTATTAAAAAAGAGACCCAAAATGGAGTTACTTGTGCTAAGCCCGAGTCACCAAGCCAAAACTTAGTACCAAACCTAACTGCAATTTCAATCTCCCACGGAAATGTCATCTTAACCGGTCAGTCTTAAGAATTTTTTTTTTTTTTTTTTTTTGCGGTACGCGGACCTCTCACTGTTGTGGCCTCTCCCATTGCGGAGGCTCAACGGCCACGGCTCACGGGCCCAGCCGCTCCGCGGCATGTGGGATCTTCCCGGACCGGGGCACGAACCCATGTCCCCTGCATCAGCAGGCAGACTCTCAACCACTGTGCCACCAGGGAAGCCCCTGGTCTTAAGAATTTAATTAATTCTTGGAATTTCCTGGTCAACAGTAGTGTGGTAATCTCCTGGTAGACCCCTTCCATCCCCCAGAAAGATAAGGTCATCCACTTTTTTCCTTGTCACTACCCCCTTTTGTCTATAACAACCTTTCTTTTTCAGCAGCTCTTTGGAGCTCCTTTCTGTTTGCTAGATGGGATGCTGCTTGATTCATCCATCATTGAATAAAGCCAATTTGATTTTTAAATTCACTCACTCAGGGCTTCCCTGGTGGCGCAGTGGTTAAGAATCTGCCTGCCAATGCAGGGGACAAGGGTTCTAAGCCCTGGTCCGGAAAGTTCCCACACGCCGTGGAGCAAGGAAGCCCATGCGCCACAACTACTGAGCCTGCAACCTAGAGCCCGTGAGCCACAACTACGGAGCCAAAGCCCGCGTGCCTAGAGCCCGTGCTCCGCAGCAAGAAAAGCCACCACAATGAGATGCCCGCGCACCGCAGCAAAGAGTAGCCCCTGCTCGCCGCAACTAGAGAAAGCCCGCGTGCAGCAAGGAAGACCCAACGCAGCCAAAAATAAATAAATTTTTTAAAAAAAGATTTACTCAGTCAAATTTTGTTTCTTAACAACAGTCATTATGTTCTATAAAGCCACTGCAAACACTGAATTAGCAAATATAGAAACCATCTCTCCTAGCGGAAATACAGGGTTAGGTTCCTTGGAGCCTCTAGTCACATTTTCATCAACCAATCAACATATAACCTTGTTTTATGTGTGTTTCTATTTAAAGACACCTTATTAAATATATATTTCTTACAAATAATTGATTGCATAATCTTTCAATGATTTAGAGGCAGAGCTTTGGAGGCTATTTGAGTTATACGGGCTCATTTGCCAACATCCTTGTAAAACAAGCCATTTTCATCAGCATTGTAAACCTGCTCTTCCACATAACCTTTTTGCTGTATAACATTTAGCAGGTTTTTAAAAAATTCTTCCATAGCCTCCTGATCTGCAGAACTAGCCTTGCCTGTGAATTTAACATTTAGGCAATAGGCAACATGCCCTATTGCCTTTGAAATGTTTCAACCAGCCATCGTTTGCTGAAAGGATTTAACATTTTCCTGATTCAACATGACTATAAATTTCTTTGTCTTTCAAGCCTCACAACAATGCTGTCAATTTTGCTATTTTATTGCTTTTCATCTCACGAATCTATAAATTTAACTACTTGTCTATCTTTTCCATAGCTTCATCACACACTATAAATGCTACTTTAGCACTTTTTGGAGCAGCCTCATGTACAGATTGGCCAAATTCCTCTTCCTTTTTCTAGGTGTAAGGTATTGTTGATTCATTAACACAGACCTCACAGCCAAGGACACTATGACTCATGCCTGAAGGGAGCTTATCTAATCCACATATTTTCTCCATAAGGCACATCCCAGCCTTCTTGATCCTAGAAACACTACATAGCACTGCAGCACTACGCTTGGGGGCCATTTAAAAAGTGAAATCAACAACAAAAAGCACACACACACACACAAACCTGGCATTAAATAGACCACACAAAGGACACTCGTTTGCAGTACGAGAGCTGAAGCTGGAAGGCAGAGCATGGCCTTGTTCAACCTTAGCTGGGAATACACTCGTCAAACAACTCAAATTTTTTGCAGCTCTGCACGTGTCTGCAAATGACCCCATAAGTGCTATGAGTATTGATTTTGGAGTCACAAATACATTTTCAAGAGTTGGCAAATTTACAAATATGGAATCCGTAGATAATGAGGATGGGCTGTACCTATTAAAAAGATTAAGATAGGGACTTTCCTGGCAGTCCAGAGGTTAGGACTCCATGCTTCCACTGAAGGGGGTGCAGGTTCCATCCTTGGTGGGGGAACTAAGATCCTGCATGCTGTACTGGCTCAGCCAAAAAAAATTTTTTTTGAAAAAAGAATAATATAGATCAGTTTGTATTTGCTTAGCAGGATGCCCATGGTATATTTTTCAGTGAAAAAAGAGAGTTTCAGAACAATATGTATAAAGGTGAAAAAAGCAAATGCTTATAAGGGCCATGAAAGTAATGTAAAATGGTGAGGTGGACGAGGGGAAGACATCTGGGAAGAGTGGGGATTGGGGAAGAGAAGAGCTCATCCCACCTGCAGGGGGCAGCCCACACTGCTCACTGATAGTCAATTTTTTCCCGGCAGAAGAAGTGTGATGCTTTATCTTCCAGGTTTTCAGGATGTTCATGGGACTTCCCTGGTGGTCCAGTGAGTAGGACTCCTTGCTCCCAATGCAGGGGGCCTGGGTTCAATCCCTGGTCAGGGAACTAGATCCTGCATGCATGCCACAACCAAGAGTTCACATGCCACAACTAAGAAGGCTGCATGCCACAAGTAAGACTTGGCCCAGCCTAAACAAATAAATAGAAATAAATCTTAAAAAAAAAAAAGGATTTTCATGAAATATCCCAATTTAAAATGTTGACAACTTATTTCAAATTTAAAAAATTCTATGTGAGTCAAACAAAACCCATTATAGGCTACATTTGGCCTACCAGCTGCCAGATTGTATTCCCCAGTGTGGGGTAGTATGTATGAGAAAAGTACAGATATAAACAGAAAAAAAGTGTGAAAAAATACACATCCACCAGACCATTCACAATGGTTACCTCGGGGTAGAGGAAAAGAATAGCGTTGTTGAAGGCAGAGGGTGGGTCTTCATCTTTTCTGTATTGTTTGAGACCTTGGCCATGAAAGTATAGTTATATATTATCTACTTTAAAAGGGAAAAAAGCCCTATGAATTAAAGGGCTGAGTATTATTCCTGTGGCCCCTGAGGTTGGGCAGTATTAGTGCCCCCTGCCTTAGATTGCAAAGATTGTATCTGTATTTCTAACTTCCTTTTTTTTTTTTTTTTCAGTTTTCTGGCTGTGCCACACGGCATGTGGCATGAAGTTCCCCAACCAGGGATGGGACCTGCACCACGCCCCCCCGCACTGGAAGCCCAGAGTCTTAACCAGTGGACCGCCAGGGAAGTGCCTCTAACTTGCTTTTTAAGTTACTTATTTAGAGAATGTTTGTTTTCAAGCAATATAAACCCACTCAAAATAGTTCTGGACCGGGACTTCCCCGCTGTCCAGTGGTTAAGACTCTGCGCTTCCAATGCAGTGGGGTGCGGTTCCAACCCTGGTCGGGGAACTAAGATCCCACATGCTGGGTGACCAAGAGCAAACAAACAAAAAAACAGCTCTAGACCAAAGGAGGATTTGGTAGGAAGGAGCAATCTGGTAGCATCCAGCTGCAGCAATGAAACCAGGCCCACAGGGGACTAGAAGTAAATGCTAAAAGCCATGTGGCCTGGCCCCAGAGCCAGCCTCCTTGGCCTCCTGAATCTGCTGCTTTCTGACACTTGATTCATTCTTCTGCTTGGTAAGCCTGCTTCTTCAGCTCACGCCTGGGGTTTCTGTGGCCTCTTGCATCCTCGAGTAGGAGTCTGGTAAGTCGTATTTCTGGGAGAGAGAATTCGACTGTGGCCAGTGAGTTCTTGAGCTGGACCAAATATCCTCTCCCCGTTCAACCACCTGTCAAGGGAAAAGTGCGATCCCCTGGTGCATAACTGGCTCCCGGGCCCCACCGCAGCAGGGAGGGCGTGTCTCAGAGATGGAGGGTGTGACCTGGGGAGGGGCCTCAAAAAGCCTCCACAGGTGCAGCTACAAGTTACACGTTTATAGGCCCTGTAAATGCTGGATCTGATAGAACATGTTAATTCATCAGGGAGATAGCAGAGCAAAGTAGCCAAGATCCGGGATTCTGGTAGGGGCACCACCTCTCCCGGTTTCTCCTAAATTTGGGCTTTCAGTTTTAAAACCAGGATAGTTTTTAAGAGTTTTCCAGGATGGGGGATATTCACTCCTCAAACTGGGAAAATTCTAAGCAAATCAGGATGAGTTGTGCCCCTTAGGTTTTGGAGTTAGATTTGGTTTTGAATCCTGGCTCAGCTGCTATAGCTGTATGACACTGGGCAAGTCACTTTATCTCTTACACCTCAGTTTCTTCCTTGTAAAATGAGAATAATAATATTTCCCACCTCATAGAGTGAGATAAGCACTTAGTGAGCACTCAATAAAGTAGGCAATTAGGTAATCATACACATGATTAAAAAGTAGAAATACAATGAACGAAGAAAAGTAAATCTCACTCCCACCCCTATCCCTCAGGACACAGGTCTCCTCCCCAGAAGTAACCACTCTTAACAGTTTCTTGTGTATCCTTCCAGAGATAGTCTGTGAATTATTATTATCTTTACTTATTATTATTACTATTATTAATCTCTAAGAAGTCAGATGTTGGATCCACTCTTCCTTTCTGAAGGCAGAAGGCAGATAGTAGCTGTTCACCTAAGCATAAAGAGATCTATATCTGTACCCTTTGTGAGTAAGAAGTCATAAGTCCTGGTGCTGACCTCTCAGAAAATTCTAGGATGCCTCTGCTACTTCCCCTCTCCTTTCACACTCTCCTTCTTTCCCTGTTCACAGTGGCACATGACTCCATTCCCACAAAGTTCCTCAATTCCCTCCCTCAACTGACACTGAGATGGTGTCTCAGCCTGGGTTCCTTAGAAAACAGGGCCTGAGGCAAAGTTTTTATACCGGCACCTTATGAGGGTGTGTATCCCAGGGAAACAGGGGTGAAGGGAAAAGGGGTTGAAGGAACGAGGAAGAGCAAATAGAAGAGCACGTGTTAGCACCGTGCTAGCCACTGCTTCTGCAAGCACAGTTTGCTTCCTGGGAATCACAGGACATCTTTGAGAAGCCAGGTAAAGCTTCTGCATCTCTGAGCATTCTGTTGGGGGCACCCTGTGGGGGAGGGGCAAGGAGGAGGGATAAATTGATCGATAGGCTGCCGTCTCCCACTGGTCAAAGTTTGCCCCTCATTGTGTCAACTCCTCCTCTCTTATGAGTGGAGCTGCACTACTCGGGCAGCCACGGAGAAAGCTAGAACCCAAGACAGCAGGGTCAGGCTCTGTGGCCAGTGCCACTCTGCAGGTGAGTCAGTGTGCATCCATGGATTCTGAGGTGGTCCACTGGGTCTCTTACATCAGCAGCAATAGGGAACCCACATGGCAGAGGATAGAAGC
The DNA here is from genome assembly GCF_963924675.1 of Phocoena phocoena. NCBI lineage: Eukaryota > Metazoa > Chordata > Mammalia > Artiodactyla > Phocoenidae > Phocoena > Phocoena phocoena. Next base: position 140,196,946 of record NC_089220.1, on the reverse strand, counting down.
ATAGATGCTGGTATGAGGCCTGGCATTGTTGTTTCATGCCCTCTTGTCACATGAGGAACATGGAACAGCCGCCACAGAGCAAGTCATTCATTGCTAGTGTTCTGGCCAGAAAGCAAGGCAAGTGCAGGACTTGTAATGGCACACAAACTGAGTCTGGTACAGATGGGAACATTGCCATATTTCACTGACCCTGGGATGTACATTTATAACCTTTTAGCATCATTGAAATCAGGATGCATCTTACAACTGACAGCATGTCAGAGTGTAACTAGCAGTTTTGTTCCCTTTCTTGGTAGTACATAAGTGGCAGGTTAGATGAAATACACTAATTTCTTTAGGCTGATGTGTATCAATGCGTCTCTTGATACCCCGGGCCCAGAAATGTTCTCACAAAAGAGGCACTCCCACTTCCTATGGGAAAGACCCTTAACAGGGAAGAGCAATTAGCAAATTCATAAATCAGGGATCTCGAATTTCCATTGTCGATAATAAACTGTTCTTATGGTTAATATGACCATTCGTTGTTTATAGGTATCCGTGCCTGAAAATGTTTGCTTAGGTCAAGTCTGAGCTGTGAAACAAAAGTTCTTTCATGTGTTCGTGGTGAGTAATAGCTTTAATGAAGCCAGAACTCCATGCTAAAGATTAATAAATACCTCATTAGCCTTGACAAAAGAAGTGTGACTACATGATTCCACTCTTTTTTTTAAAGTGTGTATGAGTGTGTTTAACCATTATGTTCCAGGTGTGTGTTTATATTAATATCCCAAATTGTGATTCTCTAAAGTGTAGTCTTTAGAGACTAAATCCTCACGACTCAAAGTGCGGTCCTTGAACCAGCAGTACTGGACAACACCCAGGAGATTGCTAGAAATGCAGAATCACAGGCCCCACTCTGGACCTGCTGAATCCAAATATGTATTTAAAAATAATGCAAGCTCACGGGGACTTCCCTGGTGGTCCAGTGCTTAGGACTCCGCGCTTCCATTGCTGGGAGCCCAGGTTCGATCCCTGACCGGGTAACTAAGATCCCACATGCCGCAACTAAGCCGGCGCGCCGCAACTAGCGAAGACCATACACTGCAACTAGAGAAGCCCGCGAGCCGCAGCAAAAACCCACTGCAGCCAAAATAAACACATTAATCAATTAAAATAAATAAAATAAAATGCAAGCCCCCCCATCAACTGCTGAGTGGATAAACAAAATATGGTATATCCATACCATGGAATATTATTCAGCCATAGAAAGGAGTGAAGTACTGATACATGCTGTGACGTGGATAAGCTTTGAAAACGTTATGCTAAGTGAAGGAAGCCAGACACAAAAGGCCACAGATTGTATGATTCCATTCATATGAATGTCCAGGATAGGCAAATCCATAAGACAGAAAGTAGATTAGTGTTTGCTTAGGGAATGAGAGAAAGGAGGCATTGGAAGTCCCTGCTGATGGGTAAGGGGTTTCTTTTTGGGGTGATGGAAATATTTTGGAATTAGCTGGTGGTGATAGTTGCTTAACATTGCGAATATATTAAAAACCACTGAGTTGGACACTTAAATTTTTTGAATATTATGTTACATAAATTTTACCTCCAAAAAGTGTTAAAAATGAAGCCAAATGTAGCACATTGCCTGCAACCTTAAAAAAAAAATCATATATTGCTTCCTTTTGTTCCCACAGGATAGGAAAAGAAAATGCTGCTTAAATCATTATATTAGAAAGAAATGCCATCTGATATTTATTGTTCCCCAAGTAGTACAACTTAGAAACCTTTGGGATTTATTTTGGATCCTCCATGTAGATGAATGTAAAGTAAAAGTTCCCCCATAAATAGAGTGCTGTCGTTAACGTCATTGAAGGAAAAATGATCAAAACAATAAAAGGTGTTTAAAAATGAAAAAGAAAAACAAAACTTGATCCCCAGGTGATTCATATGCCTGTTCAAGTTTGAAAACATTGCTCTAAATCCCATCTCCTTGACTGCAAGACCTCAGTGTCCTTCCCCACCCTCACCTGGAAAACTCTTCCTTTTTTTTCTCAGAATCCCCAGATGTGGCACTATTTCACTTGTTTTGTGCATCCCACATCCTCCTCCTTACCCCTGGCCTGTCTGCAACAGCCCTGAGTCAGAAAGCTGCTCCACCAGGCAGCATTACGATCACCCACGGGTTAGGAGAGGACCGTCCTTGCTCCAGGTCTGGATTGTATGGCTTCTCCTGTGCCCTGAAGAGCACTGCCAGTGGCCAAGGTCAAGGTCAGCCTCTGTGGAACATGGTTCTCTGTTTCTCGGTCTACTGTCATGGAGTGGCAGAAGAAATAAGGCAGACACCTCGCTATTCCCTAAATTGTCTTCCTCTCTTCTCCTCCCCAGGCACCTCTGCATCAAAACACTCCTCTCTCCTCCTTCAAATAAAAAAGGAAAAGACACCAGATGCCCACACGCTTAATAAGAAATGGAGTAGGGAAAGAAAGGGAGGAGTCTCCTCTTCCCCCCTGAGATATCTGAACTCTAGCTTCTGCCCAGCTAAAATTTTCTGTCACACACACACACACACACACACACACACACACACACACACACACTCTGACATGCAATAAAATATCAACAGTTGTTTTTTAGTGGGTGATAGGATGTCTCTCTTCTTTCTAATTATCTATATTTCTAGTTTTTCAAAAATGAATGAATGCATATTACTTATATACTCATAAAAATAAAGTGTTTTGTTAGAGGAAATAAGAAACTCTCCATGATGATGGAATATGTGATTTCAACATACATTTTTAAGTAGAGAATTTCTGTCTTGCAAAAATTAGCCTCTGAGGGTCACAAAGCCCTCCTCATACGGTTCACAGTACATAGAAAAGCCTTTTATATGGGATGTAGGGTTACCAGAGACAGGAAATGAAGTTGGTTCCCAGATCTTGGCAGGAGGTGTGGTGGGGAGGCCCTCTAGAAATCTCAGGCTTCCCTCTAAATGAGGACATGCTGAACTCTATCTTCAGTAAAAGAGCGGGTTCTTAAGAGAACTACCCCATTATTACACCAATTGGTGAGAATCCATGCCTGATCCTTTTTATCACGTAGACCTAGGCATTAGATGCTTTGTTTTGAATCTCTACCAAGGATTTGAATTGGTTAATTATCCTAGAAGTGATTCGGCTTAAAAGGGCTTAAAATTTTTTTACTATTCTTTATTATTAACAAAGTTAATTTAAGTTTCTCACTTTGTTTCTAATTTTATTCCCTTTTATGTGAGTTATCTGAACCTTTTTCACTGAGTAAGTTTAAATGGGTCATTCTAAAATGTGGCATTAAAAAATGTGTTCACTGAGGAATATTTAAAATACAGATGAGCAAAAAGTATTTCTATGTTTATGTGTATACACGTGTGTGTGTCTGTGTGTATGTGCGTACAGATGCTTGGATATGTTTTTTAATAGAAACGGTGCATTAGTGGGGAATCTTAAAATTTTGAGTGCCTGAACTGTATCATTCAAACTGGCTTAGTCAAGAAAAGAATATTTATTGACTCATAAAACAAACCTAAGAAAAGTCAGGGTTATTTCTGGCCTCAGTGACCAAAGACTCAAGTATTCTAGGGGCTGCCTCCTGGCTTCTGCTCTTTGCTTCCCTCTCTCTGCGTTCACCTCATTCTCTCAGACTGCAGTTCGGCTGGTGGGAAACAAGGCTGCCAGTAGCCTGCAGCTTCACATCTTCCCATTTTCACTTCCAAGAAGGAAAAGGAAAAAAAAAAAAAAAAGAAGGAAAAGGTCTTTTTCCTTTGGTTCTAGCTTAAAAAGTCCCCAGGGAGGTCCCTGACAGGCTCAGCTTGGGTTACTCGCATACTCCCTGACAAATTGTCATGGGCAAGTTGGCCCAGTTCTGTGATTGCCTCAGTGTTGGTCAAGTGCCACATCTAATCCAAACCCTGTGACAGAGGGACGGTCACGTAATCAGATGGCAGTTCCCATCTGAACCACTGGGTGCTGTTTTCTAAAGAAAGATCGGGTGCTATTGCTGCTAGAAGGATAGTGTGCTGGTAGACAAATGACAGATACTCACTACATACAAATGGGATTATATTTCAGTAACTGTTTTGCAACTCATAAAAAATTTTCATTTTTCCATGTTCTACAACGTAATTTCAATAATAATAGAATATAATGGCAGAATAGTGTTGTATTCTGGAATGCAAACATGACAACTGGAAGTGACCACGAGGACAAGAGCCACACACTAAGGTTGGCAGAGCAGGAAGAGAGGACGCCTAGATCCTTGATATCATCTCAGAGTCGCTGCACCAGCGCTACACTTCTTGATTTTTGGTTTATTTATTTAGGCCGCACCTCAGGGCATGTGGAACTTCCCTGACCAGGGATGAACTGGCATCCCCTGCACTAGAAGCGCAGAGTCCTAACCACTGGACCGCCAGGGAAGTCCAGCCCTACACTTTTTTTTTTTTTAATACATTTATTTATTTATGGCTGCGTTGGGTCTTCGTTGATGCACAAAGGCTTTCTCTAGTTGCGGCGAGCGGGGGCTACTCTTTGTTGCAGTGCACGGGCTTCTCATTGCGGTGGCTTCTTTTGTTGCAGAGCACGGGCTCTAGGTGCGCAGGTTTCAGTAGTTGTGGCACATGGGCTCAGTAGTTGTGGCTCGCAGGCTCTAGAGCACAGGATCAGTAGTTGTGGCGCACGGGCTTAGTTCCTCCGTGGCACGTGGGACTTCCTGGACCAGGGCTCGAACCTATGTCCCCTGCATTGGCAGGCAGATTCTTAACCACTGTGCCACCAGGGAAGTCCTACACTTCTTGATACCTGAGAAAAATAACACCTGGGGCTTCCCTGGTGGCACAGTGCTTGAGAGTCCGCCTGCTGATGCAGGGGACGCGGGTTCGTGCCCCGGTCCGGGAGGATCCCGCGTGCCGCGGAGCGGCTGGGCCCGTGGGCCATGGCCGCTGAGCCTGCGCGTCCAGAGCCTGTGCTCTGCAATGGGAGAGGCCACAACAGTGAGAGGCCCGCGTACCACAAAAAAATAAAAATAAATAAAATAAAATAAAAAACACCTGATTTGGCTAAACCACAGTGGTCAAGTGCTGTTCCCTGTAAATGTACTTCCAGGCAGCCATTAAAAGTAGGCCAGTAAATTTATCATCAGTGAAGGGGGATGGCAGTGATGATAAAAACCCCAGAGAGGTTGAAAGGGAAACCGAAATAATGGAAAGTACAGCCTATTTTTTTTTGAACTATTAAAGGAAACTGACCCATAAAACGTCCCTGAGTCAACCTGAGGCAGTTACAGCAGGGTGGAAATGGCAGCCACAGCTGAACTGAGTAGAAAGAGGGTTAGAGGTAGTACCCAAGGCTTCTTTGATGCTATGTAGCATGAAGGGTTCCAGAAGTCCCTAAGAGCTCCCAGTGAGAGGGATGGAAGTAGCTGAAGCTGGAGCTAGGAAGCATCCCAAAGCGTCACCATGTGACCCAAGGCTTCTGGGTAGCAGACGAAGAAGGCACCAGAGAAAAAAGACCACCAGGCTTGAATGGGGAAGGAGGGGATGCAACCAGTACAGAGGCCAGAGCAGAGATCTGGTTAGGCGTGAGCTGCACCTCAAGTGGAGTGAGCAGGAGCTGGTGGAGAAGATCAGCTGGAGAACCAGTGTCCTTTCTCCTTGCACCTAAATAACATCTTGGGAAGGGAGTAAGTGGAGGGAAGACCTTTGGAGGAGGCAGCTCTCAGAGGGAATATGAATTTCAAATTGACTAAGATTTACCCAAAAGTAGACTGTTTTTTTTTAACCCAGAAGAGACAGTTAACTGGTAAGCTGAAGAACTGCCCAGTAAAGAGAATCTCCTGAGAAATCTAAGTTCAATTACAGAGATATTTTAAAAATTTTTGTACATTTGGCTCATAGTGTATGCATTGTGACTCCCCCCAACCCCAAGTTCCCCATACATACAGATCTCTACTATAAGTTTCCTTAAAGAGGTGTCACAGGAGTTTGACATTATGTCACAAGGAAAATGTCCTAAAATCTGCTTTAGACCTGTGAGAGCCAGCCACAATGACTCTTGCTTCCTAGTGTTCATGTCCTTGTGTAGCCCTCTCCCACACTGTACCAGGGTTGGTCTGTGTGACCAAGAGCATATGGCAGAAGGGGTGGCGTATCCCTACCAAGATTAGGTTCCTATCTCTCGTAGAGCACTCACTCTGGGGAAACCAGCTGCCCTGTTATGAAGACAGGCCTGCGTGAGGAAACAGCCATATGAGTGATATTGGAAGCAGGTCCAGCCCCAGTAGGGCCTTCAGATAACTGCAGTCCCAACTGACATCCAGACTGTAACCTCATGAGAGACCCTGAATTAGAGACACTCAGCTAACCTGACTCACAGAAACTGTAAGATAATAAATGTTTGTTGTTTTAAACTACTAACTTTAGGGGTAATTTGTTATGCAACAAAAGATAACGAATATACTCCCTCTCATAAAAATTGCAGTTATAGCACCTGCCAAAAATCTTTCTCTTTTCATTCTCCAAGAGGTCCTTTCACAGTTTCGCTCCCCTCCCCCACTTCCTCCTCTCTGCCACATTCTTTTTTTTTTTTTTTAAATATTTATTTATTTATTTTGGCTTCGGCAGGTCGTAGTTGCGGTACACAGACTTCTTAGTTGTGGCATACAGACTCCCAGCCGTGGCACGCATGCATACAGAATCTAGTTCCCCGACCAAGCATCGAACCCAGGCCCCCTGTATTAGGAACTCGGAGTCTTACCCACTGGACCACTAAGGAAGTTCCTCTCTGCCACACTCTTAAGCACCCAAATCCCAACAGGTTATGGTCCTTAAAAAAAAAAAAAGATGTAATAAATAAATAAATAAAATAAAATAAAGATCAAAACAAAACAAAACAAAAACAAGTTATGGTCCTCTCTCCAAGTGGCCCCCTGAGGTACATGGTCTTGTTTTCCCTACTGACTTCCTTGTGGAAACCGAGCTTCTCTGCCCGCCTTCCCACCCTTTCCACCTTCTCCCCACACACCTGATAATGGTGAATAAGAGACTGAGGCAAAAGAAATAAGCCAGAGAGAGAGAGAGAGAGCGAGAGAAGGGGCAGGTGATAGGCATCAGCCAGACTCTGTGATTCTTCATTCATCTTCCCTCCACACTCCCTGCTGATTGATTAAAGAACTACAGAATCTCCCCTGATGGCAGAATACCAGAAAGATTTCTGAGAGGCCTAGAGATGCCTTTGATTCTCTAGGGCCTGAGCTATGCTCCAGTCACATGAGGCCTGGAAACCTCTAGGTTTCCTGGACGTTCCTTGCTGTTCCTGCAAAGCAAGACGAGACATTTGTTTATAGTGGACAGAATTCCCTAAACTGCGATTGTGGTTATCTCGCAGATGACTACAATTATATAGCAAATACTAACTGAGACGCCACTGGTTATATAAAAAAAAGAAGAAAAGACAAAATATTACTTCGTATTTAGTGTCTTTTATGGTTTATCTCCCCTATTGGACTGTGAGCTTCATGAAAGCAAGGATCACGTGTGATTCCTGTGGGTAACCACAGTGCCCAGAACAGTCTTGAGTACAGAACATTCCCAGTGAATATCTGTTAGAAGATGCACCATACATGTTTGTTGAAGGAATGGTTGAATTGGCATCAAAGGAGTCTTCTGCATTAGCCCATTGGCTGGTAATTCTAAGCTTTTTACAGTTCATCGCAAAATATACTTTCCTTTTTTCAGTTGGAGTGAATCAAGAGTAGACAGGCATGTTTTTTTCACTGTGAGGAAAGGCTTTTATTATTTTTTAGGTTCTGCCCCGGCACCCCCGCAAAGAGAGCCAACACTGGCTCTCACGTAAGATCCAGGAGTCTCCGCAGTTTGGAACCCAACACCACATTTCCTAGAATACTTGACGCCCTCGCAGGCCTCCTCTGGCTATAATGGAAAAGGGATATGCCTGGGAACTGTGCTGCTAATAGAAAGAAGCAGAACGTCTGTTTTCCACTAACGGCTCCTGATTGGGGTTTGTTATGCCCAGTCTGAATTGACCTGGAACTTGGCCGCGGCTCTGGCCGCCCCGGGGTAAGGCGGGGGACCCAGCAGAGGCGGCTCCACCGCAAGGTTATAGCGCTGAGCTGCTCCACGCTCTGGAAGGTGCCAGAGCGCGGGAGATGCTGTGGTTGGTAAAGGCTGCTCGGCGCTAGTCAGGTGAGGCCTGGAGGTTCGCATCTGCAGATCCATCTTTGGGTGTACAGTCTTTGGATCCTCTTCTCAGCTCTGAAGAGGCGGTTCCAGCGGTCGGGTAGCTCGGGTGAACTGGGTTTAGCCCTTGTCACCGCTCGGAACTGGGCGTCCCGGGACTCCCAGTCCTTTGAGGTCTTGCTCAGGACTACATTTCCCAAAAGGCTCCGCGGTGATTGAAAGCTCTATCAGCCTATGGGCGGGGGAGACTTCTCGTCCCAGAAACTGAGAAGCCAATGGCAAGAGGACGGGGGCGGTACTTTCCGGCTGCTGGCTGTCTTGTCCAGAGTCCCACCTGTGTCCCCACAGCCCTGTCACGAATCCCAGTCGGGTTCTGGGCGGGACTGCCACGGCGTTGCGGGCCGGGTGCGGCTCGGCGGTGGAGGACTCTCACTTCGTGCTCCATCCCGGGCTGGGCCCCGGGGCGGTGAGTGATCCGGGGAAGGAGACTGCGGCTGCAGCCCGGGCGCTGCTGAGGGGCGTGGATGGGGCTCGCCCGCCGCCCCGGCGTTGTCTCTGCCGGGTCCTCGCGCTCGCCTTTCCGAGCCCGCGGGTCTTGCTGAGGAGTGGGGAGAGGTAGCTGCGCTTTTCTCTGCCGGCGTCGGGATAGCTCATCCTCTTAATTTTTTTGCTCCTCGGTGGTAGTCCTCTGGTTTCAGTTTAGCTTTGCGACCCTTTGACCGCTGCACCTAGATTAGGGCCTACAGCACCGCGAGGGAGGAGAATGGGTGTCGGCCCTACCGGTGCGGTCATGTTCCTATTAATAAACCCAGTGAACAAACTAGTGCTTCTCACAATGGCACTTAGTCACAGCACCTCAGCGGTCTAGGGCCTTTGAGGTCACCTGTACGGGGGGGCAGGAGACCGGGTGGCAGGAGACCGGGTGGGAAACAGGGTTTCTCTAACCTTGGCTGAGAACTCTCCATCCCGCTGTCTCCTGCAGGTGGGCCCTGCTGTTGGGTTTTGTAATGAATGGAGAAATAAAATGTATGCTCAAAACTCATTACAGTTTTCACTTCCTAATGACATTATTTTTGTTTGTTAAGGTTTTAAACCAGAGAGATGAAATGTATTCCCACAGCTTTTAGGCTCCTAAAAACCCAGTACTTTATAAGTGACCAATAGCAATATGTGTGAATGCATAAATGTTTCCATGAAAAGTGTGTGTATTCTAGTAGTGCACAGGTGCTCTGATTGGTGAGGCAAAAGATGTGAAAGAGTAAAAGTTCCTCACCCCGGTATGATCCATCCTGCACTGAAATGCAGAATTCTTTGTAGAAGGTTCATCTTTTCAATCAGCTGGCTGACAATATTTGTTTTTAGTGGAAACTCTTCAAGGGGGAAAACAAACAAAAAAACAAACATTATCCTATATTACTTTGTGACTCCTAATGCCTAACAGAGTATTAATTATTGAATAAATTACTGATCCATCCAGTAACCTGACCATCTCCCCCCAAATAATTTTTTCATGATAGTGATGTTAATTTTATTAATGTGTTAATGATTGTTTTCAGCCCCCAAGCATTTTGTTTTATGCTTATCGCCATTGAATTTCACTTAATTTTACAGCTTATCCATGTTGTTTTTTAAAATCCATGTCTTTTTAAGTCCCATTTCTGACTGCATTAAACCTTGAAATAGAATGATACCTAGGGCAGTTCCTTTTGGGCTTCTGCATAGTTTGTCCCTTGAAGTTGACACTAAATCTACAAGCCAGGAAAAGTCAGCTATTCTCATAACTAATATGAGTCTAATGAAGTCCGCAATTTCCTACCTAGCTGAGGAAAATGTAGTTGGAGAGAATCCAAAGCTTTCCAGAAATCGAGTTATACCTGTGCACTCTCTCCTCTGTTTATCTTGTCCATCATGGACAATTTGTCCCTCAAAAAGTTAATGTCTCCAAAAGACTGAGGGTTCTGCAGATGTGTTTGGGAGGTCCAGGACTCATTTTGTGATGAGAAAGTTGGCCAAAGGAAAGGTTATGTTAAAACAGAATAAGAAAAGCATCCCTTCTGTGGTTGACAGCATTTACGTCAGAGCTATCTATTCTGGTCAGCGGGTTTTGTTTAGGTATGTTGGGGCCATAGTGGCTGTATTTTGGTTTTGAGACAATGGTGAGAATATCTAAAGAGCTCTTGATGCATACTGAGGTCTCTTGCTGTAGGAACTGATGATGTGGCTGGGGACTTCAGGGATGAGTGGATTACCTGGACACTGCTTAGAGAGTCCTCTTCAGGGATACCACCCAGCACAGTTAGAAGAATGGGCTCTCAAAGGGTAAGGATGCTACTCTCCTTTATCTTAGATATTTTGAGAGGGCCCAGATCTGAGTGGCCTCTAGGGTTGTTGGTCTCTTAGAGCTTCAGATCTCTGTGAGAGTAATTGTTACCTCCCTGGCAGAAAAAGAACGACTTCCATTTTTATGGCACTTAGTAGTTTGCAGATTTATTTGATATTTATTGTCTTACTGATATCTCACCATAACTCTTTGATGTATTTTCATCCCCCTTTTCCAGCTCAGGATCCTGAGACTCAAAAAGTTAAGTGGCAGAGGTGAGAGTTCAACCCAGGTCTTTGTGGAAAAGGGGGAGCTCTCCCCATGGCTTTTTTCCTGTCAAAAAAAAAACAACAACCCTCCAGTGCTCTTTCTATAATACTGTGGCAGGACTTCCCTGGCCGTCCAGTGGATAAGACTCCACGCTCCCACTGCGGGGGGCGCCGGTTCAATCCCTGGTTAGGGAACTAAGATCCTGCACGCTGCACCGTGTGGCCAAAAAAAAAAAAACCGAAAAAGGGGGAAAAAATACCATGGCAATGCCTTCTCCCTGCTTTACTTCATATCTAATACACAAGTGATATGTACTCACAAAAAAAAAGACAAGCAAAATGAAAACAAAAGTCATCCATCCCACTGCTGAAGAGTTACGATCCTTCCAGCCATTTTCCTAAGCATATATACAATTAAAAAAAAAAAAAAAGAAAAGAAAAAAATTGGGATCATACTGAATATTCAGTTGTAAATCTTACTTTCTTACACATTGTATTGTGAATATATTTTGACAATAAATATCTGTACATTACTTAAAATAACCACTTAGTATTTTGTTTTATGGAATACAGCAATTACATTAAATTGAACCATATATGTGACCATTTTTTGACCACTTTTTACCTATAAACTGCCAATTTCATATGGCTCAATCAAATGTAATTATTTCTTCGTTGAGGGACATTTAGGTTATTTCAAATTTTCAGCTATATTGTGATGATGATCTCTTAGCTAATTGTCTTTTTGAAAGTATTGTTTATTGAAGCGTAATCAGTTAATAATTAGCTAATATATCTTTTGCACAACTTTCTTTCTTTTGTTTTTTGTTTTACTTTTTTTCATTTCCTTAGAATTCCCAGAATTAGAATTGCTGGGTTTGAGAATAGATTTCTAAGGTATTTGGTGTTTTTGAAAAATGCCTTCCAAAAAGATTGAACCAAGCTATTTATTTCTGTTAGCATTGTATGAAAGTGTCCATTTCTTCATATTCTATCATGGTAGGTATCATAATCTAAGAGTCTGGATAAAATAATAGTGATAGCTAACATTTACTGAGGACTTAATCACTTAATCCTCACGACAACTCTGTAAGGTGGGTTTTATCATTATCCCTAATTTATAGATGAAGACACTGAGACACAGAGAGTTGAAGTAACTTTCCTGAGGTCACACAGCTAGTAAGAGGCAGAGTTAGGATTCAAATTCAGGCAATATGACTCCTGAGTTTGCACTCTTTACCTCTACACTATATTGCCTAAGTGTATCATTGTTTTAATTTGAATTTCTTTGGTTAATGTTGAGGTTAAAAGTTTTCCATATATTTATAAGCTGCTTGTGTTTTTTTCTTTTCTGAATTGCCTATTCATGTTCTTTGTCCATTTTTTTGTTTTGTTTTTTTCTTACAAGTGTTTGTCTTTTTCTCATGGCAATACCGACTGCTGCCCTTCTGGGAAAATTTAAAAATTAAACATGGGGCTTACCTGGTGGCGCAGTGGTTAAGAATCCGCCTGCCAATGCAGGGGACACGGGTTCATGCCCTGGTCTGGGAAGATCTCACATGCGGCGGAGCAACTAAGCCTGCGAGCCACAACTACTGAAGCCCACATGCCTAGAGCCTGTGCTCCACGACAAGAGAAGCTACCACAATGAGAAGCCCGCGCACCGCAGCTAGAGAAAGCCTGCGCGCAGCAAAAAAGACCCAACGCAGCCAAAAACAAATAAATATTTTTAAATTAAATAAATAAAAAGTAAACATTATAGTTATAGTTAACTTCCTTGATTCTTTCTAAGGGGGAGGTCATGGCAGCTTTGTTTTGATAAAATTATATCTCCACATGGGCTTCCCTGGTGGCGCGGTGGTTGAAAGTCTGCCTGCCGATGTAGGGGACGCAGGTTCGCGTCCCGGTCCAGGAGGATCCCACATGACGCGGAGCGGCTGGGCGGGCCCATGAGCCATGGCCGCTGAGCCTGCGCATCCGGAACCTGTGCTCCACAACGGGAGCGGCCACATCAGTGAGAGGCCCGCGTACCGCAAAAAACAAAACAAAATTGTATCTCCACATGGGTTTAGCCTTGTGCCTTGAGAGATGAGTTATTGTGCTTATTCTAGAATTTCTATCACCCAAGTCTGATTTTTTTTTTAATGGGAGGAAAAGAGCTTTTTCTCAGCCTCTTGGGGAGAGCACCCTTTTTTATCACTTCATCATGGCTGCCCTTTTTTTTTTTTTTTTTGCGGTACGCGGGCCTCTCACTGTTGTGGCCTCTCCCGTTGCGGAGCACGGGCTCCGGACACGCAGGCTCAGCGGCCATGGCTCACGGGTCCAGCCGCTCCGCGGCATGTGGGATCTTCCTGGACCGGGGCACAAACCCGTGTCCACTGCATCGGCAGGCGGACTCTCAACCACCGCGCCACCCGGGAAGCCCATGGCTGCCCTTTTAAAGAGACTTAACACACATTAGAGTTTCCTGGGGTGTTCTACTCCACCTAGGGAAGAAGGGGGGATTGCATTTTGCTCAGGCCTTGTGTGATGGCTCACATTAACATCCTGTGTTCACCTTCCTTATAGGATTTCTAGACCAAGTGCAATCTCCCAGCTACAGCAGAAGGAAGAGCCATGGGTCCTACCACTCCAAAATTTTGAGACTAGGAAGATCCTGAGGGAAAGTCACACAGGTGAGATGTGTTACCCAGTGGGCAGAAATCTAGCGTTTCAGCCCTTGTTTAAATGAGGAATTTGGAATGCTGCCCTCGACTTTTGTTCTTACTATTAGAAGGTTAAATTTGACTTCCTGGGCAATCAGTCATTGACCAGATAAAGTCTTCATTTTAAGTAAACATTTCACTTTTGTCTAGACTCTAACATCTTTGAAAGGAGTTGCCCAATTTTGACAATATATGGTATACTCTTGATATGAAGGTCCCCTCAAGATTCACCTGACCATCTTAAAATAAAAAGGGATTAGGAATTCATGTTTTCTGTAAGCTCAATGATCTTCAATAAACTTTTCACAAAGTGAAAACGAGAGTAGTCAAACTAAATGTGGTCTGTTGCAAAAACACTAATTTTTATCTTTCTTGCTGCTTTCTGATGATCTTTCCTGATAAGTGATAACTTTATTCTGTTACTTCTGTTAATTTTTCAGACTTTAAGAATCAGGTGGTAAAACTCAATCAGGACATTTCTGAAACAGCAGAACAATGTGGAACATCCTCAGAAAGGGCCAAGAAAGATATTTCTCATACTCCTCGTTGGGGAGGAAACTGGGAGAGGGGTCTTGAATTAGAAGGGCAGCATGGAACCCTTCTAGGAAAGGGCCAGCAGGAGCCCTTTTCACAGGAGAAGGAATTAAACAAGCTCCTGGAAGGATATATAGGAAAGAAGCCGATGTGTGCAGAATGTGGAAAAAGCTTTAACCAGAGTTCCTATCTCATAAGACACCTAAGAACCCATACCGGTGAGAGGCCTTATAAATGCATGGAGTGTGGGAAAGGCTTCAAACAGAGTTCAGACCTTGTCACCCACCACAGAACACACACAGGGGAGAAACCCTACCAATGCCATGGATGTGAGAAAAAATTCAGCGACAGCTCAACCCTCATCAAACATCAGAGAACCCACACAGGTGAGAGACCCCATGAGTGCCCAGAGTGTGGGAAGACTTTCGGACGGAAACCACACCTCATAATGCACCAAAGAACCCACACAGGAGAGAAGCCCTACACGTGCCTCGAGTGTCATAAAAGCTTTAGTCGCAGCTCCAATTTCATCACCCATCAGAGGACCCACACGGGAGTGAAGCCTTACAGGTGTAATGACTGTGGGGAGAGTTTCAGCCAGAGCTCGGATTTGATTAAGCACCAGAGAACCCACACAGGAGAACGGCCCTTTAAGTGCCCGGAGTGCGGGAAGGGCTTTAGAGATAGTTCCCATTTTGTGGCTCACATGAGCACTCACTCAGGAGAAAGGCCATTCAGTTGTCCTTACTGCCACAAAAGTTTCAGTCAGAGCTCGCATCTGGTCACGCACCAGAGGACACACACAGGTGAGAGGCCTTTTCAGTGTGACAGTTGTGGGAAAGGATTTGCCGACAGCTCTGCCCTCATCAAGCACCAACGGATCCACACAGGAGAAAGACCCTATAAATGTGGCGAGTGTGGGAAGAGCTTCAATCAGAGCTCCCACTTCATTACCCATCAACGAATCCACTTAGGAGACAGACCCTACCGCTGTCCTGAGTGTGGCAAAACCTTCAATCAGCGTTCCCATTTTCTCACACACCAGAGAACACATACGGGAGAAAAACCGTTTCACTGTAGTAAATGTGACAAGAGCTTCCGACAGAAGGCACACCTTTTATGCCATCAGAACACCCATTTGATCTAGGAGATAGTCTTTAATGGTTCTTCTCCCTTTCAAATTTCCGTTGCTATTATCTTTAAGCACTCCAAATAGAGAAAACCTGAAACTGGGTGTCGGCGGCTCAAGTCGGGCCCTGATCTGTTCTCTTTTTCCGTGCTTTAATGGCGAGGATAAACCTACAGGGTCCAAATAATGTTCTAAACACAAAAGGCGTTCCTTCAGTGTTTTTGACTGACTCTTAGACAGAAAAATGTGAGTTTAATGCTTGATGCCTGGTTACTAAAAGAGAAGTGAGATAAATGTAGTCACATTCTCATCATTAATGATTCATATTTGATATCTTATACAAAGCCCTTGATACAATGCCTGGCCTTTAAAAGACACTCAGTACAGGGTTGGTTGCTTTTATCAGCCTTATTACTCAACGAGGAATTTATTATTGCAGCCCCACAAGCCCAGAACTTGCAAGAAATTAGACTGGAACTAGAAGATTCGGGGTGTGAACACATAGATTTAATAAAACAGAAAACACTTTCCTAATCCAGTGCTATGCAGTCACCAGATGTCTCATTACCATGACAAGGCAGAATTATCATAGAGGATGTCTGCAGTCTTGTGACTTGGAGACTAGAAGAATTTTAGAAGCTCTTTGTACAGCTGTGTATGAGGTACTCCCCCTGGAAGTTTGCTGCCATCTGAGGCATAGAAAATATCCTGTGATGAACAGTCCAGAGGAACCTGGATGAGGACTGTAAAATTCTGGAAGCAAAGTTGCTGAGAATGTTAAATGATATTGCAGGGATCCTTCCCGGCATTTAGCTGAAGGATGTAACCCTTGTTTTGTAATTTGCTGGGTCACTGGCCCTTTAGTTGTAAGTTAACGCAAGTCTCTGATCCTTTTAGGGTCATTCATTTTATGCACTAGTATACTCCTCTATTTAATTGAAGAAATGGGGGGAAGGCAGTGTGTTGGAAGGCACACCGACTTCGTTGAGAAGGTGAGGTGTTTGTGTCTTGGCCCCTTGACACCTAATTTGGCCAGACTTTCCCCTTCTCTCAGGCCCTACCCTACTTACCTCACAAGGTTATTGTGAGGATCTGATACATATACACGCACATGCACACACACGCAAGCACTTTGTTGTTAAACTATAAAGTGTAATACCTGTAAAGTTTAATGTTACGGTATTGTTGCCAGTGTCTTTTCTTCCAAGGAGCTGTGGCTAATGTTTCCAAAGGTGTCCCACTTTCATATTGAGGGACTTCTTTTTTTACCTATTGAAAACCTAAGGCCTTCAAATGCTCAACTCATTATGTGACTCATTACGGGTCACGTGATGAACTAACGGAAGAGCCAGGATATCTCCGCAGGTCTCCTCTTCAACAACATGGAACAGACCAGCTCTGGGATTTGTTAGAGTGTCTCTGAGACACCACAGGCCTGGAGGACCCATATTATATCCATCAAACCACTCTGAATTTGGAAATGATGGAGGGATGTAGCCTACGTGCCCGAGAGCTTTATAGGGTTCTGTGCTGGGGTCCTCGATCCTCATGGCAGATATAAGCGGGTAAGGAGGGAGTTGGGTGTTGAACACTCCAGAGAGAAGAGTGGGGGACTGAAGGTGTTTTCTTTCAAGCTTTCCTGTGTCAATACAGACTAAATTAATACATCAGCCTTGGAACACTAGTTCTCTTCCATTATATGGAGTGCCACCTGAGTGCTGTAACTCATGCGGGGATAGAACTCAGCTGATAACCTAAACTCTTTCTTTAATAGGTAATTATCAGAAAAAAAAAATCTGGGGCTTCCCTGGTGGCGCAGTGGTTGGGAGTCCGCCTGCCGATGTAGGGGACGCAGGTTCGTGCCCCGGTCTGGGAAGATCCCACATGCCGCGGAGTGGCTGGGCCCGTGAGCCATGGCCGCTGAACCTGCGCGTCTGGAGCCTGTGCTCCTCAACGGGAGAGGCCACAACGGTGAGAGGCCCGCGTACCGCAAAAAAAAAAAAAAAAAAAATCTGGTTAATCCAGAGCTGTAAATTCTTAAAATGTGAGCCCAGACCAGTAGCATTATCATCACCTGGGAACTTGTTAGAAATGCAAATTCTAAGTCCCCACCCCAGACCTACTGAACTGGAAACTCTAGGGGTGGGGTCCAGCAATATGTGTCTTAATAAGCCCTCCAGGTGATTATAATGCATACCAAAGGTTGAGAACCACTGCTTTAAAAGGTACCTCTTCTACTGAATGTAGACACAGTACTATTATTGCTCCTACCAAAAATGAACAATGATTTTGTAATCATCAAATACTCCAGTCAATGTTCACGTTTCCCTAATTATCTTGTGGGTTATTTATTTATTTATTTTTTGGCCTTGCCACGTGGTTTGCGGGATCTCAGTTCCCCGACCAGGAATTGAACCTGGGCCACTGCAGTGAAAGTGCTAAGTCCTAACTACTGGACCACCAGGGAATTCCCTGTTTTTATTTTTTAGAGACCAAATAAGGTCTCTACATTCAATTGGTTGATATATTCCTTACAAAATCCTCCCTCTTCTCTCTCTCTCTCACTTTTTCTTGTATTTCATTTGTTGAAAAAAACCTTGTCCTTTAACTGTCTCCCACAGGTCTGTATTTGGCTAATTCCATCCTATGGGGGTCCTTTAACATGCTCCTCTATCCTCTGCTTTCCTAATATTGGTAGTTGGATCTGTAAACATGATCAGGTTCAGATTTGGGAGGGGGGGCAAGAATACTCCATAGTGATCTTATGTATCTTCTATCAAGAGGTACCTGGTGTTTTGTTTTTGTTTTCGTTTTTCTGTCTCTTTTCTTGTGATGTTAGCAACCATCGATAAGCCCTGATTTCACTTCGGTTCGCCAAATGATGATACTTTAAATCCGTCACTCCTTCTTCATTTATTAGCTGAAATACTTCTATAAAGAGAACTACCCCTAATCAACTATTTGGTTTCCCTGAGGTACAGTTTGTGTAGGAACAGCACAACAGCTGCTTGATTAGGACTCCTTTGATTTTTTTTTTAATATCACTATATAAATTTTGGCCTCCATGCCTTAGATTTCGGAGCCCCTTCCAGTGAGAGACTCTTCTCTGACAGGACATTTATACATGCATACAACTCAGAATAACTTTTCTCATGGCCTTTGATGTTTTTCTCCTGCCTACTCCTCTCCAGTTTGTCTAGGTTCGCCAGAAAGCAGTGTGCTAAAGAGCTCACTAAATACTTGAGTGATTCCTCAGGGATGGACTTGCTAAGTTGCCAATTAATATTTCCCGATACTATCCAGGCCTGAAAACAGGAGAGGAAATTACATTCCCATTAGCTGGGAATGGTTTTACGTCCCTTTCATGGTAATATGAGAGTATACCCTCTTCATTTATCTTATTTACCCGAGCATTGTTCTAAATCAAATATGATCAGTATGTTAAATAATAACAGCAATAATGTATAACAATCAGATCAGAAGGTAAGGAAAAAAGCTGGCAAGCAGAGGTACGGGGTAATTCATGTGAAATCCAGGGGTACCATCTCTCCAGGGGAGGAAGTGTTCGGCCTGGGGCGGGGGTACAACAGGGAATGAGAAAGTTCGGGCATTCTGAGAATCTGGCACTGGATTAATGTGAAATGTCCTAGAAGAGTGTCCTGCAAGAAGGAGTCAGTTAGAGGAAGTGGAGGGACACAAAAGCTGCATTATTAGCACAAGCAGGCATAACCCTCACCCCAGCTAGGAATGTGATGTGTGCTCATGGTCTGTGAGCAACCCTAGATTTAGGAGGCAGGGTGTGGAAGCAGCACAGAACCAAGGGTCTGAAGAGCCAGCCTCTGGTTTTGGTGAGGTTATTTACTAGCCAACTGGTTTTGGACAGGTCAGTTGATCACTCTAGGCTTCAGTCTATCTGAGAAATCAGAAAAAACATCTTGGTCTCTAACACTTTACAAATTTGGGGCTCTCACAGACCCTAGGATCGTCCACGTCAAGAGCAAGCGCTTCCACACGGACACCTTCAAGCTCTGAGGGGATAAAAGCAGGTTGTCGATAGCCTGGCTCCCTCTGTCTCTCCCACTCCTCGGCCCTCCCCAGGCTCCGGCCCCTCCTATGCTGACTTCCTAGTAGTATTTAACAGACAGCTCACTGGCTTATAACGTAAATGGTCTTTTTCTTTCACCCTGTTTCTCATATTGTACAGATGTGTCTACCTTATAAGATGTGAGCTCTTGAGGGGCGATGCATGACTTGCTTTGCAGCTCTGCTACCTGCCCCCTACCCTGCGCCCCCCAGCCATGAGCAGGGAATACTTAAATGGTATTGGCGAGAGTCAAGATGACTGACTTTTCATAGTTCCCTTTGTTTCTACCCTATGACTGGGTTTCTTGCACATTCTCCACACCTCCTCTCTCCATCACTTCAGAATCCATGTCATCACCAAGCCCTATCAGCTTTACCTCCCAGATTCCTCTCAACCCCATCTGTCAGCCGTCCCATCTCCACCACCAAGCTCTAGTCCCAGGGGACCACCATCTCTCGTCTGAATTCCTGCAGTGGCCTCCCAACTGACGTCGCAGGTTTGATTTGATTTTTTATGTATGTATGTATGTATTATTTATTTATTTATTTTGCGATACGCAGGCCTCTCACTGTTGTGGCCTCTCCCGTTGCGGAGCACAGGCTCTGGATGCGCAGGCTCAGCGGCCATGGCTCACGGGCCCAGCCGCTCTGCGGCATGTGGGATCTTCCCGGACCGGGACACGAACCCATGTCCCCTGCATCGGCAGGCGGACTCTCAACCACTGTACCACCAGGGAAGCCCTTATCCTCTTTTATTTTCATCAAAGCCTTTACACCTTCCTGATCTGTTCTTGTTTACTTATTTGTTTTGGTAAACTTCACTGGGGGGAGGGAGCCATTTCTCCTATTTGCCATTCTTTCCCTGGCACCTAAAACAGTGCCTGCTATGTAGTAGGTGCTCAGTAAATGTTCATTGGATGAATTAATGAAGGCATGCTCACAGGCAAGGAACTTGTGCTAGAAAAGCAGCAGTGTGAGACAAAGCGGGACAGGTGAGTGAGGGTCACACCAAGAAGGCTCTTAGTTGCCAAACTGAGTTTGGATATTATTCTCTGGGGAATGGAGTGTCTGTCATTGATGGTTTTCCAATAGAGGAGAAGCATGGTCAGCATTTGAGGAAGTTTGATTTGGCAGCCATGTGTAAGTCATATTCAAGAGAGAAAAATTAAAGACATTGCTTCAATCCATGACATAAAGAGCTTAGTGTCTGGCCCATAGTGAGTCTCCAATAAATGAATGTTATCACCAAGCACTGTGGCAGGCACTGGGAGATACAGAACAAAAAGCCAAGATCAATAAACCTTTCTACCTCAAAAGAATTCTTCCTAAACCCTAGTGTCACATTCCTTCCCTCCCCTTTTTGTCAAACTTCCATTAATATTAATATATATTATATTCTCAGGGCTGTCATGTTTAGGCTCTTTTAATCAGGCTACCCACCTCCAGCGTGCCTCTGGCTTAAATTTCGCTTTCCCCGTTTCCTGTATTTTGCTGGTGCCAAGTCACGTAGCTTTTGCCTCCACACTGCCCCCACCCCCTTAATTGTAAAAGCACCACGTGCTTTCTGTAAAAATTTCCAAAAACTACAGAAGCGCCCAAAGTAAAAAAATGGAAATGCCTTGTCTTTTCCTCATTCCTTCCCACAACCTCACTCCCTGGATTTCAACTCTGTGATAATCTGGCATCCCAAATCTTGTTCCTAGCTCCTCTTTTCCATCTGCACTCCAGTATCTGAACTAAAGGCATGGTTTTTCACCTCTTCTCTTTGATTTTTCCCTTCAGTTCAGCTTGAAAAACATTTATTGAGTGCTATGTACCAAGTCCTACACCAGACACTGGAAGTACAAAGACAAAACAGTGAAAGAGGTCCACATTTAAAAAGCTGTTGTACTTGGGCAAGTTACTTACTCTCTTTGACACTTACTTCCTTATCTGTAAAATGGGGATAAGCTCAGTACCTTCTTTATGGGGTTGGATGAGGATTAATGAGATGATACATAGAAAACTCTTTGCATAGTACCTGGTACATTGTATCTGCTCTATAAATGTCAATGACAACAATGATAATGATGATAATCTTTGCCTTGGAGGAGTTTATAGGTTAATGAGGAAACTTGAAGAATAAGAATTACCTAGGTGAAGAAAGATGGGAAAATATTTTTGGAAAAGCAGAGACCAGCAGTTTAAATGAAATTAAAAGGTAAAGTTAGAGAGCTGGAAGAATAAAAAGTAACAGCTTGGACTTATCCTCTAAGAATATTTCTCAAAACTACCTGCATTAGTCCTACTCGGGGGTGCTTGTTTAAAATGCAGATTTAGTGGCCCCACCTCCAGCAAATTTGGTAAATTCAAACAGTGGAAATGTTGAATACATCAGGACAAATGAACAAGCTACAGTTATAAGCATTAACACAGATACACCTCAATAACTCAATATTAAGCGCAAAAAATAAGACACAGAAAATACATACAGTAAATGTCAAAATACAACAAAGACTAAAACAGGCAAAACTAAATACTATATTGCTTAAGTAATAAGGACACACAAACTGTAATGAAAAGAAAAGGATTTATTAATATAAAATTCAGGGTAGAGGTTAACTAGAATGGTGAAGAAGGATGCTAAGTTTCTATTTCTTAAGTTGGGTGCTGAGCATAGAGTTTCTTTTTATTATAATTCTTTAATATGCATTATTTATATACTTTTTATTTACAAGATATTTCACAAGAAAAAAGCAAATAGGAAAACAGAATAGTCTTCCAGAGACTGACCTTTTCCACTTTTTTAAAAAAAAAAAAATTTATTTATTTATTTATTTGGCTGCGCCAGGTCTTAATTGCCATGCACGGCCCTGCGGGATCTTTAGTTGCAGCACGTGGGATCTAGTTCCCTGACCAGGGATTGAACCTGGACCCCCTGCATTGGGAGCACAGAGTCTCAACCACTGGACCACCAGGGAAGTCCCTGACCTTTTCCACTTAAACCTCATAGAGTTGAGTTACACTAAGAAAGGAGAGAGAAAAAAATAAAAGACCATCCAAAATGCCTGGGTCTGAACAAACACCAGGCCAATCTCCTCCATTTTTTCTCAATCACACACTCACACTTTCTCACTTTTCCTTCAGCTAAAAAATAAACCCTCCCTTTATGTATATCAATTAGTGCAAACGACTGTTCAGAAGATTACAAGCCCACCCTCCTATAAATAGCCAAATTCATACCACTGTCTGAATGGAGGATGCCCTGCTATATTAATAATGCTCTTGCGAACATCCTTTTTTTTTTCCTCTCAGAAAAAAATGTTTCCACATTTTAGATTATTTCCACAGGGTGTGAACATTTTATAGCTCTCGTTGCTTGCTGCCAAATCATCTTCCGAGTGAATTGTACCAGTTTACAATGCTACCAGCAATAAATGACTACCAGTTTCACCACACCCTCATCCTCAAAAAACATTTTTGCTAATTTAATAGACATGATTCTTACATCTTGTTTTAATGTACATTTCTTTATCAGTGAAGTTGAACATTTTTTCCTATGTTAGCTTCTTTATTTCTTCTGTTGTTTGTCATTCTTGTGTTTAGGGTATAGGATCAGAATCAAAGAACTCCACTATTTGAGGAAGTTACTTTTTTCCTGCTCCCTTCCCTTCCCCTCCCTGCTTTATTACTTTTTTACTTCATAAGTTACACATGTTCATTTTAGAAATATCAGAAAATATAATTAAGCAAACAAGAAAGGTAAAATCACCTATTGCCCCACCTTCCAGAGATAATCACTACTGTTTATTGTACATCCTTTTAAACTTTTTCTCTAACAAAGATATTCACAAACATATCACATAACCTTTCTGAGCCTGTTTCCCCATCTATAAAATGAGAGTGCTTTTCTTCAAGTTGATAATTAAATAAGCTGGTGTATGTGAAAATGATTTATATGCTGCAGGATGTTATATAAATATAAATGCAAGTTTCTGTGCTTATTCCATAAAATACCCTTTATTCTGCCAAACAGAACGGTGACACTTTGTTCCCTGAATGTAGCCTACCCTCTCCAGAACATGCTTCTCTCTAGAATGACTTGCTGCCTCAATTCTTCAGACTAAACAAGTATTCACTTATTTTTTTTTAAAATTCAATATGTAAGATATACAAAAGGGGAATTCCCTGGTGGTCCAGTGGTCAGAACTCAGCACTTTCACTGTCATGGGCCAGGGTTCAATCCCTGGTCGGGGAATTAGGTTCCCACATGCCATGTGGCGTGGCCAGAAAAAAAAAAGATATACAAAAGGTATAAAGAGTAGAGCAAGAGCAACCATGTACCTACCATGCAGCTTAAGAAATTTCAAAAAAGAAGGAAAGAAAGAAAAATGCTTTTACACTTAAAGTATACACCAATACACTAAAGTTTCCTGTGAACCCCTCCCCAAATATAGCCCTTCTCCAACCCATATTTCACTCTCCTGAATTTGGTATTTCTCACTCTTATGCCTTTATATTTATTTATGCTCTCTGTCTCTCTGTATATATTTGTATGGATATATTGATATAGATCCCTAAGCAATGTATAATATTATTTTGCATAAACTTGTTTATATTGTATATGAATGAGTATCGAGGTACGTATCCTGTACCACCCCAAATATTATGTTTGTGAGATTCATTCATGTTGGTACATATACTTAATTTCCTTGCTTTAATATTCAGTGTATAATCACAGCACAATTCATCTGTTTTCCTGATGATAGCTATTAGGTCATTTCTGGTTTTTGCTGTCACAGGTATTTCTGTGTATTTTGGTACGTCTCCTTGTGTACATGGGTAGGAGTTTCTCTGGGTATACATACCTAGAAGTGAAATTCTGAAGTCACAGGGTGAGTGCATCTTTAGCTAGATATTGCCAAATTATTCTCCAAAGTGGTCGTACTAATTTCCATTCTCACCAGAAGTATATAAATATTTCCATTACTATTCTTTCTTGGCAATCCTTAGTTTTGTCAGACTTTTGAATTTTTGCAATCTGATGGGTATGAAATAACATTTCATTGTGGTTTTAACATGCATTTCCCTGATTAGTAGGGAAGTTGAACAACTTTTACAGGTTTATTGGCTGTTGAGTGAATTCTATGTTCATAAAGTACCCATTCTTTAGATCCCCTTTAAAACATTCCCTCTCCAGGAAATATTTCTACATCTCCTCTATCAAGCGATGGGTTCTCCTTTGGATCTCTATAACCCTTTCCATATCTTGGGTTTCACTCACTTTTTATTCCATCTTGTACTCTCATTTGTATACTTGTCTAAAGAGCAGAGACTATGTTTAACTTAACTTTATGACCACATTAGTACCTAAGTACAACATTTCATAAATCTTTGTTGAATCAAATCATACTCCTTCCCAGCTTATAAAATCTTAGTCTCCTGTTGTCTATAGGGGAGAGTTGAATCTCCTTAGTATAGAATTTAAGACCCTTATGTGGGCTCTGGCAACAACTTTCCTTTCCTGACTCTTCTCCTGGTATGACCCTGCCTTCTGCCCCAGATACTGGGTTCTTTGTCCACAATGAGGTCCCAGTACTCAAATGTTTGGCTTCTCTCCTTGCAGTCAGGATGGCAGGTTGATCCCACCTGTTTTAGCTGCCCATCAGATTATAAGAGAAAATCTAGGGATCCTGAAGTTAGAAGCTTGCTTTTATTAATGAGCAGGGATTTTGCCCTGAATCTGTCATTTGTGTACTAAGAGTTCATACATTTCTTTATCTAGGTGGCTTGGGTTCAAATGAAGAAAACCCAAAACACTTAACTTCAGCACCTTAGCCTAGAGTCTAGGCCTGGATGCAGCCTGTCCTACCTCTTCAGAGTCAGAGGCATATCACAAACAGAATATATGAATACATGCCCAACCCACATTGTATTTTCCCAACTGATTCATTTTAATTCAGTAAACACTTATTATTTACCTACTACATCTAGGCTCAGTCCAAGGTGCTAGGGATACAGATATAAACATGACCGTTCTCTCGAGGAGCACATAGAGTAGTTGAAGGAGACAGACATAACAGACACATATTTTCAATACAAAGAAGAATATGGGAGCCACAGAAGTGCTATCTTGAGAGTCAAGGAAGACTTCCTGGAGGAGATGTCACTTAGAGCAATTGGTATATGAATGAGTAGATGAATACAAGGCATGATCTTGAAATTAAACTTTCTTTAAGCTTCACGCATGAATTCTGCCACATAAGACACTCTGATTCATGGGATGTTGCCAGTGATTCCTGAACTGAACAATGTGATTGGTACTTATGATTTGGAAAGCTCATCTCTGTATTGTGAGGAGGCAGTTCCAACTTGGCCATTTTCCTACCAGACTGGACATGGGTCAGTTAACTGACTGTTGTCTTAGGGAGAAACATGGCTACATATGTGTGTGTCTCTCCCATTTTTTTTCTGTGATAGTTTACATATATTTGGAGTCTCACAGTATTCTACATTGCCCTGTTCTGTAAATACAAATGGTAGTAGAAATGTCCCCAGTTTGCCTGTAATCTCATGAGCAGCCCAGGAAGATTTTTCCATACTCCACTTCTGGAGGAACCCATAGGAAAGTGGCATTCCACAAAGGAGGTGAGCATTCTGCCATCTGTATACCAATCAAAGGGAATGAGGAGTGACAAAGGAAGAGGGTATTTATAATCCCTCTCACCAAAAGGGTCTACCCATTCCCCAACCAAAAATCCATGGTACCCAAGGAAAGAGAAGGTTATACCCTCTGCAAAGATGGGGTGTCTTTCCAAAGAGGTTCCACTTGGACATTTTTTTTTTTTTTAAGATTTTTTGATGTGGGCCATTTTTAAAGTCTTTGTTGAATTTGTTACAATATTGCTTCTGTTTTTGGTTTTTTGGCCTCGAGGTATGTGGGATCTTAGCCCCCTGACCAGGGATTGAACCCACACCCCCTGCATTGGAAGGCGAAGTCTTAACCACTGGACCGCCAGGGAAGTCCCCACTTGGACTTTTTGAAGCATCATGTGGCTTCTGCTCTTTGAGGAGGCTGCAGTGAAGTGAGTTAGGAAGTAAGCAGGGCACATACACACATGCACGTGCCCCATACACCGTACATTTTCACAATTTCCTGACTTTGTTTACATTGTTTCCCCAACTTGTGCTTTCTCATCCTTTCCACTGGCCTTCCCTGGAAGCCTTGCTTACATGACACCTCTTCTAGGAAATCTTCTTGTATCACCTAGTAAAAATCAACTGTTCTCTGATCTGTACTCCCTAATCTGTGTTGATGTCTAAAAGTTCCTTGGGAGTGCTTTGCCATGTCTGGGCATCATGTTCTTGGCAAATGGGGCCTCACAAATCTCTCAACTCAGCTCACGAGGTAGCCCCTACCGTGAACAAGGATTGGCACATCAGCACACAATAGTGTTCATATACATGGGTTTTTTAAAAAAAAATTTATTGGAATATAATTGATTTACAGTGTTGTGTTAGTTTCTGCTGTACAGCAAAGTGAATCAGTACACATATGCATATATCCACTCTTTTTTAGATTCTTTTCCCTTATAGATCATTACAGAGTATTGAGTAGAGTTACCTGTGCTGTACAGTAGGTTCTTATTAGTTATCTATTTTACATATAGTATATATAGGTTTTGGGTCAAACGCATTTTGAATCCTGCCTATGTCACTAATTAGGTGTGTAATCTTTGGAAAATTAGTTAACCTTTCTGAGTCTCAGTTTCCTCATCCTTAAATTGGAGAATTCTACTATAGTTGACCCTTGAACAACTCCTAGATTAATCTTCATGTAATATATAGTCAGCCCTCAGTATCCGTGGTTCCTCAGCATCCAAGGATTCAACCAACCACCAACCATGTAGTTCTGTAGTATTTACTATTGAAAAATATCTGCATATAAGTGGACTTGTGCAGTTCAAACCCATGCTGTTCAAGGGTCAACTGCAGTTTCTGACTCATAGGCCTGTTGTGAAGATCAAAAAGGTAGTGCATATCAAACATGTAGAAGTGGACCTGGAGGGCACTCATTACAAGTTAGCTATTGTTACTAGTAACTCATGGTCATCCTTGTAGATGTGTAATAGGCTTGCCATGAGAGAACCCTGCTCATGCAGGCTTGTCTCAGTATCCAGTCCCATGGAAGAGTCCCATATTCTTTGCCCCATTTATCTCTCTTTTCTCCATACCTTGATCTGGCTACCTCCTGAGCTCGTGGATCCTAATATATCTCTTGATAGGTCCTTGTATTGTCCTTTGTCTATAGTCTTGAGACCGCAGTAATGCCTTGTGGCTTATTTTAACCCCAGCCCGGAAGCCAATGCCCCAACTCCATTCTGGGCTGACTTCCTGGCTTCCTCCTGCAACTTCTGAGCCTGTTGTTGTCAGCTGTCCCTGGACCAGGACCTGGGTGTTCAGAAATGTTTGTTGAAAGGTTTCCAGAGGCAATTAGGCATGTGCAAGAAGTGAATGAACACCTTCTCATTGATATGCTGTCTAAAAACTGTGCGCTGGTGTTGAATGGTGATTTGCCAGAGATTTTAGAACCAGAAAGAAAGACCTAGGCTTGATTCCCAATTCTGAATCTTATGACCTTGAGCAAATAACCTTTTTGTGCCTGTTTCCTCACTTATAAAATGAGAGTAACTATATCTTTCTCATAGGATTATTGTGAAGATTAAATGAGACAATATAAAGCACCTAGCATGTTCTAGAACATGGTAAATAGTTGGTAAATGGCTGCAATTATAAACACATAGTTAAAAAATTTTGCTCCTTTCTGAAAAACTGTGAGGTTGAAGAAGTGTCAAAAGTCAAAATACCTGGCAGGAGGTAAGCTCAGACACAAGGTCCAGGATATCTAAATACCTGAAGTACAAGGCAAACTAGATTTTCTTCCAACAGTGATAGATAACACAAGGTTTAATGAAGATGAAAACTG
This sequence comes from Phocoena phocoena, assembly GCF_963924675.1. NCBI lineage: Eukaryota > Metazoa > Chordata > Mammalia > Artiodactyla > Phocoenidae > Phocoena > Phocoena phocoena. The sequence goes on along the minus strand of NC_089220.1, from coordinate 140,168,729 downwards.
GCTTTCAATAGAGACCCACTTCATGGTATTCTGTAATTTGCTATGTGTTATCCCCTTTGTTCTGGTGCTAGCCTTAGTTTACTTACTCAAGTTGTTCAGTCTATAGGAATACAGAGAAATGAGATCAGAGATTGCATAAGTCAAATGGAGTACTAGCTTTATTACTGGCTACTTCTGCTCAAAAGACTCATTGAATATATGGAGACAGACTTGTCAGAGCGGAGCAGAGTGCCCAGCTAGCTCATAGTTCTTTTAATGCAAAATTTTACCATCAGCATATTTGGCAATACTACCTTTGAACAACCTTATTCCCCTCTCCATACACCCAAATGTCCTAGGACATATGTATTAGTTTTCTACTGAAGTCTGAGCAAGCTTGACTGGATTTTTTGCTCAAGTCTTATAAGACAAGGTAAAAACGTTCTCTGAACTGGGCTGTTATCTTGAGGATCTGGGGAAAAATCTGCTCCCAAGCTCATTTAAATTGTTGACAGAGTCAAATTTCCTTGCATTTGTAGATCTGAAGTCCTTGTTTCCTTGCTGGCTGCTGGTCAGGGGTTACTCTCAGCTCTTCAAGGCTGCTCTCAGGTCCTTTCCATGTGGCCCCCTCCATCTTTAAAACTGTCAATTGCCCATCAAATCCTTCCTGTGCTTTGAGCCTCTTTGACTTCTTCTGCTACCACCTAAAGAAACTCTCTGCTTTTAAAGGGCTCATGTGATTACCTGGATAATCTCCCTATCTTAAGATCAGCTGATTAGTAACCTTAATTACACCAGCAAGAGCCCTTCAAAACATTACCTAGATTAGTGTTTGAATGGATAACCAAGCATGGAATTTTGGGCATCATCTTAAAATTCTGTCTACCCCAGCATAGCTACAACCTCCTGAAAAGCTATCCCTCAAATTAATTCCTTAACATTTGATCTTTAAGAGTGATGAGAAGCTATAACCTCAGATTTTCCAGCCTTTTATAAAAGAGGCTATATGTATCCAAAGCCCTACATATATTCATACAAGACAAAGAACCAAAGCAGTCCAAAGTGTTGCCATCTGTCCTAAGGAATCCATCCTTCTGGAAATTTTCTATATGAACTATATAAAAAGCAAATCTTAAAACTCCAACAGTAAGGATGCTACATTTGTTAACTATTCACATGGGGTTTATTTACCCAAATTTCTGTCTTTGAGAAGTTAATGATCTCTCTGGGAAGATTGACAGGTAAATAACTAATTGTAATTCTATGAGTTAAGTGCTATAATAGAGCCATATAAAGGTACACACTTCCTGGAATTGAAGATACCTTTGATTGTGGGGTACACCATCAAATTCCAACAGCTTTTTGGGACATTGAGAATATCTTATCAAATGTATATGTTTTAAAAAACTTGATTGACAGTAGCGTACATTTATCACTGGGATTACTTACTAGCCTCTTCTCTAAATCAAAGTTGGAGCCAAGCTTTTTGTGAAGAGTCTAACTCTATTTGGATCCACTTAGCCATTCCTAAAGCATGAATCTGTCATCGATTCCAGCTCTGAAAATTCTCTGATCTTTTCTGAGAAATTAGTTAAATTAACACATCTACAATGACAATTATGGTACTTTCCCATCTACTTCTCTACCTGGCAGCTGGCTAGTTGTTTTTTTTTTTTTTTGCAGTACGCGGGCCTCTCACTGCCGTGGCCTCTCCCGCTGCGGAGCACAGGATCCGGACGCACAGGCTCAGTGGCCATGGCTCATGGGCCCAGCCGTTCCATGGCATGTAGGATCGTCCCGAACCGGAGCACGAACCCGCGTCCCCTACATCGGCAGGCGGACTCTCAACCACTGCGCCACCAGGGAAGCCCTGGCTAGTTTCTTTTAATACTGGTTGTAAGACTATCCTGATTTCAGAGGTATTAAAAATGTGAAATGGGACACTTTTTTGGAAGACATATGCTTCTAAGTGTTATGGGAAATAAATGAGGAAGTGGTTAATTTTGCTTGGGGAGGAGGTGACATTTGAGTTGAGTCTGGGAAGTTGAGTAGGAGTTTCCCAGGCAGATAAGAGGCTAAAAGGTATCCCAGGCCAAGAGAAATCTCTATTATGGTGCTTATCTGAAGCTGTTCTGTTAATATTGCTCCACTCCCATGAATCTGTAAATTCATTGAGGTCATGAACCAATTCTATCTCCAAAGCGACCCATTAGCTCTTTATTTTGCCATTTAATTTTTGTTTATTTATTCATTTCATATTTACTAACTTTATTAATATATATACTTACTGACAAAATAATATTTTGAGTAGCTCATTTAGAAAGCTTGGTAAATATAAAGAAGCAAATAAACAAATCCCACACACAAAGCCACAAATCCATTGTAATTCCCCATTTGGAGAAACCACTGTTACTATACTGGTGTATGTGCTTCAAGCCTTTTTTCTCTTTATATGTACATCTATATCTGTCTATATTTTTAAAGCAAAAGTGGTATCATAATATATTTATTAGTTCATAATGTTATTTTCACTTAACCATCATATTTAAAATACTGATCATTGTTTGCCTACCCCGTCTCCCATTGAAGGAAATAATGCCAGCTCACAGTTTTCTATTCTTAACTGATTGATTCCCTGACCCCAGCTAATTGAACTAAAGGATTGGCACCTGATCCAAGGACAGCCCATCTGTAGGTGGTCAGAGACATACTCATGGGGTGGAAAGATGAGCTAATCCAATCAGATGCCACTGGATTATGAAATTGGGCAACTGATATCCTCAATGGAGCTGATGGTGTAAGGATGCCATGGCCTTCCATCACATAAAAGCCAGAGTTGTGAGGGAGCACAAAATATTAGAATGGAGGAAGCTGGTTGTCAAAGAGAGGAGGGTAGAGTAGACCTGTGGAGAAGCCGAGATGCCCAGAGGGACAGAGCCATGCCTTCAGGCTTCTGTTAGTCCTGTTTTTTCTTGCTCCAGTTCTAGTCCATATATAGCTTTATTATAAATACCTCCCTTCCAGCCTATTTTCCTCTAGAGGTAAAAAAGTGGGTCTCTGGAACTCCCTGGCTATCCAGTGGTTAGGAGTCCACGCTTCCACTATAGGGGGCACAGGTTCATTCCCTGGTAGGGGAACTAAGATCCCCCATGTCGTGCGGGGCAGCAAAAAAAAAAAAAAAAAAAAGAAAAGTGGGTCTCTATTCCTTGTAGCCATTCAAGCCTGATGCCACATATCATGACTTTTATGGCTGTATAGAATTCCATTGTGTGGAGTTGCCATCACTGAGTAAAAAACAAAGAAACAAACAAAGAAAAACAACCCAGTGGCAGGCATTTAAGACATTTCCAAAGAGCATCTTCATCACTAATTTTTGCACACTAAAAAATAACCTCTTTACGATATATTCCAAGAAGTAAAATTTGTTGTTTGAAGGATGGCTGCATAACACAAAGTTGGACTTCAGAAAGGTTATACCAGTTTATAGCCAAATCAGCAGTGCATGAGAAAGGTTGCTTTTTCACCCCTTTGCCAATAGTATCAATTAAAAAAACAAAAGAAAACATTGCTACTCTGATGTCAGTTATGACCTTAATGTAAATTTCTATGAAACTTGTATTTATTGACCAGGCATGTGGGTTTTGTCACTGGACAGGCTTGGGTTTGAGTTCCAGCTCTGACTCTTGCTGTGTGGCTTCAGTTGAATTATGTAGTTCTCCATTTTCTCATCTGTAAATTGGAGATAATAATAGTTCTTTGTTGGATTATTATAAGGCTCAGATTAGAAAATAAATACAAAACACAGAGTCCAGTAAAGCCTCAGTACATTTCAGTTATTATAGTTATGAAGAATGACTTAACTTGTGACAATCAGATAAAGCTATTTGAGATATCTGAAACTCAATGGGATATTAGTTTAAATACCTGTTAGAATTGTATGGTTCTAGGAATAGAAAGAATGCAAGAGCCCATTAGTTTCATAACCTTTATGATTAGAGAGGAAATGCATTTACACATTTGAATTTCATCCATTACGAAGGTCTTTAGAATTAAAATAAAAACATGTATATATCTTAAAAGCCAAGAAATATAAAATAAAATCAAAAGATAAACTGGGTAGGATTTGCAGATTTCTAAGAGTAGTCAGAGGATGAGGTAATGAGTTTTGAAGTCCATAACAGAATTTTAAAAGGGGCTCAAAATATCAGTTGGTGTAGTGAGAAGAATGGCTCTGAAAGTCTGTAGCTCCAGAACTTATGTTTGGTAGAAAACCTCTGATCAGGGAATTCACTGGCGGTCCAGCGGTTAGGACTCAGCGCTGTCACTGGTCAGGGAACTGAGATCGCATAAGCCGCTCGGTGTGGAGTGGTGGTGGGGGAATGACACAAACAAACAAAAAAACGTCTGATCAAAAGTAATCTTAATTAACTAGGCCGAAACTGTCTTTCTTAGCAGTTCTGTGTCTTTCAACTCAGAAGCTTTAGAATTAAGCACAAAAAGGCTTTAATGGGGGTAAAAACTATGTGATTAATATGTTGGGGTTTAGAAGAAATATGTGCATATTTCACTTTTTAGGCACTTGAAATGTTTAAGAAAATTTGGCTTATTAGAGTGATGGTCTTATAACTCTTATTTTAAATGTGTAATTGAGTTAGTTTTAGACTTAAGATTTTGAGTTGAAATTTTACTGCTTACACATGGAACTGGGTCATCTAAGAAAACTTTAAATTCATTATACTTGTAAGTATATTTGATTTATAAGGATTACTGAGCCTTGAGAAGATTCTACGCTAAACAACTGAAGACATTAAAAAGAAAATCTAATAGATTAAGTTTATAGACAATTTTAAATGTTGGAAGATGTTGAATTAACTAAGTTTGTGAATGGGACGAAAAATTATTCTAAGTTTCTGCAAAGTGATTGGTAAAATATGCTAGACTTATAAATAGAATAATAAAATTTGCAAGCTAAACTTAAAAACTTAAGAAAGAACTAATTTCTGAATTTGTAACAAATTAAATCTTTGACCATTTTTTAATGAGGGTGTTTTGTTTTTACAGGTTTTCAAGTATTTCACTTTACTATTTTGAAGGAAGAATGGATAAACTGAAAATTGCTAGAGAAAACAGCCTGGAGTCAGGCTGTGAAGTGGCTTATTTGGCATGGTAAGGAATTTGGACCATATCCTGAAGGAAATATTAGGAAAAGACTTTGAAAAGGAAGAACACGACCGTATTTGCAATTTAGAAAGAACACGCGGGTGACTGCGGGGAGTTGTTTGGCAGAGGGAGAACGGAGATGATGTAATCACAGTGGAGACAGACACAAAAGCTAGACACTTCAGTAATAATACCGATTGCATGTAGGGCGTGAGGAACTGAGGACTATTAATAGGATAATAACGGGAACAGGGTCAGTGTTCGACACGTTAACTTTAAAGTGTCTGCGGGATTCACAGGTTTAAAATGTCCATTACACGGCTGAAAATAATGAGTTGGGGCTTCTAGAAAGTCTGGTCTGAGATATATACTTAGGGCTTTTCAGCAGTTTAAGGTGAGTGTGGATAAAGTTATTCAGAAAGAGTGGGCAAAGAAAAAACGGAAGACGGCTGAGGACAGAATTCCATTGAGTACCAATATGTTAAGGGCAGGCCACAAGTTGCAAGGGGAAGACGCATCCCTAAAAGGGGCAAAGAGTCCTCTAAAAAGAAGAACTTGCAAAGAATAGTGGCAAGGAATCTAAGGGAAGGAAGTTTGGACAAACACAATTCTCCTGCTTCAGTATATCCACTTCTCAAATGATAGCGGGGTTAAGCAGTTCAACTCTGGCGCCAGACTGCTGGCGAATCCGGGAGAAGGCTGCGTCCAGATTGCCAGGCTGTGCGGCCCCTTACGGGAGTTTGGGTCCTGCATGTGTCCGCAAGAACACACTGGGCCACTTCAAAAGAGGCCTTCCTTGAGCCCTTTGGTGCAGAAGAGTTTGGCTAGGCAGGCAGGGGAAGGTAAAGTGCCCACGTTTTTTATTCCAAGCTACGGACACTGGCGGTCTTTGGGAAGAGGTGCGGATGGGAAGGCCGCCGGCTAGGGCAAGGATCCAGGACCGGGGCGGGTCTTGCCGTCGGGCGGCGCTGACAGCTAGTACAACTGGCGGGCAGGCTCCGCCTTCCTTCTTCCGCCTCCTGAGGGCGTTGCGGGCGCAGGGCGGGGCTAGGGGCGGGGTCGGGAGGCCCAGGCCCCGCCTCCTTCCGTCCGCTGCAGTCGGCGCGGCAGGGCGGGGCCGCTGGGGTGGGGTCTGCGGGTGGGGCCTGCGGCGCGGGGCGGGGCCCCCGGGACCGGGGCAGCTCGAGCAGTCTGCAGGGGCTGCAGCCGCCGCCGCCTGCGCTTCCAAGGTTTTGCGGCTTCCTGAGCTGAGACCCGGGCTCGGCCGCCATGTCCGCAGCGGACGAGGTTGACGGACTGGGTGTGGCTCGGCCACACTATGGCTGTGAGTGTGGGCTCCGCGGCACTGGGGTCTCGGGGCGGGCTCGCTGCCTCTGAGGCGCCGTTTACCCGGGGGCTCGCCGGGCGGGTGGGGCAGGGCTGCTGTGGGCCGCGCGGACCCGGAAGAGCCGGTGCAGCGAGGTGGCGGGCGGCGAGGCCCGCAGCCCGCGCCCTCTCGGTCTTCGAGGCGGCGGGGAGGACCCAGGCGGCCTCCCCGCCTTGTCCCGGGCGCGGCGGCTGGAGGGCCTCACCCAGCGCCTCCCGACTCCCAGCTCGACCGAGATTGGGGAGACGGCCTAGGGTGAGGTGGCAGGAGGACGGTGCAGGGCGTGTCCCGGGGACCGGAGACCCGAGACGCGGGCTCTGCTCGGGCTTCCTGGGAAGGTGCTGCCCGAGTGCTGCCTGCGAGGTAGACCCAGGGTCCAGACCTCCCCGGCCCCAGGCTAGCTGAGAGGTGCGGCCCTGGACAAGTTCCTTCAGCTTTCTCGGGCTTAGTTCCCTCGTCAGGATCTCAAAAGTGAAAAAAAAAAAAAAAACAAAAAAAACCCAAACCTCTGACTTCCTCATTTTCCGAACCTCATTTTCTGTCCCTGTCCTGGGACATCACTGAACTGCAGGCGGGATAGTTATCACTGGCCAAAGGAGAGTCCTTTAGAGTCTTGAGGTTTTCCGTTTTATTTTATATTCTTGCGAATAATGTTATGTTTTAGGATAATTTCACTCAGCAGTTACATGCGAGGTATTGTGTCACGTTTGTGACATTGAAGATTAGTAAGAGCAGGTCCCGCTTTCAAAGAACGTTTTAATCAGAGAGGCGGGCAGGTGTATTATCTAATGATAATAAGGAGGGATAGAAATAAAGATGCCATGTGAACTAACTAGGCTTAAATAGTAATGTGGGTGAGAAGGAGGGTCTTGAGCCCACACTCACAGATAGGACCTTTGATCAGAGCCTTGCAGGATGCTGTGTAGTTTGACAGGGCAGGGTGGGGCAAGAGACAGGACGTGGAGAGAAGAGCAGGAACTAAGGTACTGAAGAGTAGAAGAGCACTGTGTGTGTTGGGAACTGAGTGGTGTGGAGTGCACAGTGGTGGGAGGGGGAGGAGGGAGAAGAGTTACCAAAAGTAGTTGGGGCTAAATTGGGAAAGGCATTGAATGCCAACCCCAGGAGTTAGGAATTTATTCCATATCCTGGATGCCCATTAAAGGAAGCAGATTGCTTTGAAGTTAATCTTATAGGCTCTTGAGACAGACTGCCTGGGTTTGAATCCAGGCCCCACCATTTATTTATTAGCTGTGGGGCAAAGGTGAACCAGCCTCAGTTTCCTCATTTGTAAAACAGGAGTGATAATCACAGGATTGTTGTGGGACTTCCATGAAAGAATGCATGTAAAATGCGTAGTACAGTTACTGCCACTTAGTTCTCAATGACTGCTGGCTTTAGTGATTCATAAAAGAGTGGGAAAAAAAAGACCATGACCAGCTCTGGATTTAGAGAGAGTCTGGCAGATAGACCAGCACAAATTTGGACCAGAATCTCAAGTCAGTATTTTTCAAGTCACACTGAAATTTAGTACATGTTCATAATATTGTACTTTTAAACAAAGATTAGGATGAATATAGTTGAAACCTCATGGTTCCTGTCTTAGGAAAGTCATTGTGTTGATAGTACCGCCGGCTGTCCACATGTTACCCTGACTCTCTAGGTGACTAGCAGGAATTTGAAGCTATGGCATTCTTTTATCTCTCAGGAAGGGTACAGATTCTTACACTTACATTCTTTCTTTCATGTTTTAGCGGTCCTGGATAATGAGAGACTTACTGCAGAGGAGATGGATGAAAGGAGACGTCAGAATGTGGCTTATGAGTACCTTTGTCATTTGGAAGAAGCAAAGAGGTAAAGGTTGGCTGGAGAGAAGTTTGGGAGAAGGGAGCTGATCTGGTGTGAACAAAGATAAAGATCTCTGAGTATGTTGTAGGTGTGACTGTGAGGCAGGTAGTTTGAAGGAATAAGTAAGTACAGGTAGGATATTTTTTTCATGGGAGCAAGTAGCCTTGATGGCAGTTTATCATGAAACAGTCTGATGGGCACCTACGTATACTGAAAAATTTCCAGATTTGTGTTGTTCAGCTTTATGCTTATGGTGCATGTTTTGGGCACAACCAGCTATAGGGAAGAAAAGCAATTTTAAGGTTTGAAGTTTTTGGCCTTAATGTTTCACCGGTTATTCACTGGTTTTGATTTATATATGAATTGGGTCCATTCTCCGCTTGGTAGTGCTCTGGGTATGGATCCATGCATTTGGCAATATTCAAAATCTGTTTACCAAAGGCAGCGTCCTCTGCATTCTTTGTGAAGTAAATGTACAACTGCTGTTTTCTTTTTTCAGATGCTCGAAGACCTTGTGGTCTTATTCTTAGAGTGTTGATTTGCTATCAGTAGTTCATTTCTTTTGTTCTGGTGCTTGTTTCTTTGCAAAGTCCCCGGGTAGATAGATGTAATTACAGATCATGTATCCTATAAGTGAGCTTTTTTTTTTTTTTTGCGGTACGCGGGCCTCTCACTGTTGTGGCCTCTCCCGTTGCGGAACACAGGCTCCGGACGCGCAGGCCCAGCGGCCATGGCCCACGGGCCCAGCCGCTCCGAGGCATGTGGGATCCTCCCGGACCAGGGCATGAACCCATGTCCCCTACATCGGCAGGTGGACTTTCAACCACTGCACCACCAGGGAAGCCCCCTATAAGTGAGCTTTGGTGGAAAAGGCCAGCAAGGGATAATGAGAGATTTTGTGGTTAAAGTCTAATGAAAATCAAGGATGTTTCAAATGGTGCTAGTAATCAAGAGTGTTTTTTGTCTTGTTTTGTCTTTTTAGTTTTGAAAATCTTAAACGCTACAGGAAAGTCCAGAGAACAATACAATAAACATCCATGTATTCCAAAACTAGCAAATGTTAGCCCTTCAGATTTTTTCCCTTTTCTCTCAAAAGACACAGTTGGAGTCCCCTTTGTGCACCTCCCTGGTCCCATTCTCCTTTCCATTCCTGGGGATACCACTAACATGCATTTGGTGCATCTTCTTGAATCCAGACTTCTTTTCTGAGCTTAAAGCCCTTCCATTAGATTGGGAGAGGGTTGTGAGGAGATTAGTGATGATTTAGGTGGAAAGAATGGTAATAACACTTGTTTTTCTAAATGGAAGGTTAGACCGAAGGAGGTGAATATGTTAGTAGAAAGGGGGATGTTTCTCATACAAAGTTTGTAAGGATCCCGTGAACAAAAATATTAAGTCCTCTGCTACTTAAATTATGGACTAGATCTAGTTTTGGAAGGTAAACAATTTGAAAGCCGTAGCTGGTATGAGAGACCATCTTGGGCTCTGTGGAGTCTTGGTGTCTTTGTTGGGGTGACCTAGGGGTGAGAGAAAAGGGCTTCCTCCCCCTGCCAAAAGCTTTTCTGCTTTTAATATTGGGTTTCCGCAGTAAAATTCCCTTTTTTAAAGAGGGTATCTTGGCTAATATCCCCTTGCTACCACTAATTCAGTTTCACTATTATGATTATGATTATGATTATTTTTAATTTGGCCACTCCACACGGCTTGTGGGATCTTAGTTCCATGACCAGAGATCAAGCCCATGCCCTCGGCAGTGAAAGCACAGAGTCCTAACCAGTGGACCACCAGGGAATTCCCCAGTTCCACTACTAATCTAGTTCAGCGATCTCATTTCAGTGAGGAAACTGAGGCCTGAGTGTCCACGGTCTACTTGTAGTTTTCTTGATTGAAGAATAGTTTTCATCATTTTATACGATGGTTTTTAACCAGGTGTGTACATTAGAATCATCTGGGGAACTTTAAAAAAAAAAAAAAAAAAAAAAAAAAGGCTATCTGAGCCTTACCACAGAGATTCTGGTTCAGTAGATCTAGGCTGGAAGGTCCAGATACCTGTATATTTTAAATGCTTCTAGCGGTTCTGATGGTCCCCCCGAGTAGAGAAACGAGATTGAAAACATTTTAGAACTCTCCCTTATGCTAGGTTATGATAGCCTGAATAGGATGATGTCCTTTATCACATTTCCTTCTTCAAGCGCTGCACTACAAGAGCACTTCATTTCCGTCTACTCTAGAGCATATTCTTTTCTGTCAGGTGTTTTTTTTCCAGAATAGAAGAATATCCCATTTCCTTTAAAATCCATCCAGGGACCATGTCCCCTGGGACGTTTTTTAGTTGGGTGCTTCTGCATACTTAGGAAGCGACTAAAGCAGTGAGACATTTGTGATAGTCTTTATTTTCCATACTTTTGGTTATAAGGGAGAGCATAATAGCGGCATATTGTCCTAGTACAATCTGCGCTTTGGCCTTGCATCAAGGAAATGTGCCTGGTTTATTTTATGGAGGCAATCATATAAAATCTGGATGCAGTGATATTCTTTTTTGTTTTTGTTTAAAGCTTTGATTAGAAAATCAACTTTGGAAGCACCTATTTAGACTTTACAACTAGAGAGGGCTAGGAAAAGAAGCCCGGGAATGTCATACTGAAAAAAGAAGACCGGGGTCCCTCCTGGCCACCTGATGTGGCTGTTGCCACCCCTAAAAAGTGTTCAAGGTGCACCGCAGACAAATCACGTGCTCTTCCTTATTGGCTGTGACTTCAGCTCCCAGTTGTGTCTTCTACCCTGGTGAACTGGGTTGTACCTTGTGTGCTTCTGACGCCCCTCTTTACCCTCTAGCACAAGTCCATTTTACCTTTTTGGATTGGCCCCATCCTGTTTCCTTCATAACCTCCACCCCTCCCAAGTTGGAGGAGTCCCAAGGTCTGGAATTTACACCCACTACAAGGCCAGGAAGAAAGATCCAAGAGATCCAAGGGAGAAAAAGTTCCCCTCTTTAGTTCTATTTATAATACTGCTACTCCTCCCACTAAAAGCTCCACCTTATAGCACAGTGGCCCCATTGTGTATCCTAGGGCACTCCATTTTCTCCTGTACCTGTAACAGCTCTTTTGTGGGAAGAGAGGAGAGTGTGTAGAGAGGGAGAGCATATAAATGTGTGCAGACAGGGAGTATAAGTAAGAGTGTATGTAGAGAAATGAGAATGTGTTGTGAATTTGTGTTTCCCTAAGAGGTTAAGTGGGAAAATTTAGGAGTGATTCTATAAAAGTATGCACTTTGGGAATGCTTGTGAAATAGAAAATAAAGAGATTCTGCTTTTCTTTATTGTTTGGAGAGTAGTTTAAATATGGAAATTAAGTTACTGGTCTAATGAAGTATCATCTAAGGATTCAGGGTTTTATGCTAAGGGCTGCAGAGCAGACCAAGGACTTTATAAAGCAAGACATCTTAAATTATGTATTTATGCTTAAATGTGGGTTTAGTTTTATCCTTTTGCCTGTTCTGATTGGACTTTACATTTGTTTTGGCTAAAGAGCAGTTGTATAGTAGAGGTAAATAGCATTTTCACTCAGTTGAAAGAGGTGAGGTTTAAATATGTGAGATATGGTAGGTGCTCAGGTCTTGGACAGGAAGAAGTAATAGAAAGATCAGGGACTTCCCTGGTGATTAAGAATCCTCCTGCCAATGCAGGGGACACGGGTTTGAGCCCTGGTCTGGGAAGATCCCACATGCTGTGGAGCAGCTGAGCCCATGCGCCACAACTACTGAGCCTGCGCTCTAGAGCCCGCAAGCCACAACTACTGAAGCCCGCACACGTAGAGCCCGTGCTCCCCAACAAGAGAAGCCACTGCAATGAGAGGCCTGCGCACTGCAACGAAGAGTAGCCCCTGCTTGCTGCAACTAGAGAAAGCCCAGGAGCAGCAACAAAGAACCAACACAGCCAAAAATAAATAAATAAGTAAAGAAAGAAAGAAAGAAAGAAAAGAAAGATTAGAAGGTTCAGGTGAAAAGAACCAAGAAGAGAACATAACAGGCAGGGCAGAAGAGGGCACTCTGCAGAGGATGAGAATGTATGAGTAGTACTAGAAATGGGAGAAAATTGAGTTAGGTTAAAGGTCACAGGTGGAAGGTTAATTCTAGCACTCCCCGAGTTTAATTTAGGATTCCTTCTTTCAGAGGCTTGCTGGTATGTCCTTTTGAGCCTGTCATGGGCCACCTTCCTCCTGCTCAGTGTCCATACCCCAGCTCACAGGGCAGGGCACACCTCTCCCCCCACAAGGGGTGGAAAGTGAAGCCTGTGGCTGGCTGGAGACTGTCAAAAACCATGTGATGTTAACAAGAGCTTAACACTAAGTAGAGGCACTTTACCTTCTGTAATTTAGGGGAATTGAAAAAGTATCTTGGAAAGAAATCAGCTCTTGAGAACAAATTCTCTTTTGTGCGTATGTCTTTGTTGTTGGCATCGAACATTTTCCAGGATAGGCTCATCAGATCTCCTCTCCTCTAAGTGGAATCAGAATTCCAGTAACATCTGGATATATCTAGGTTGGCACACTGTGATCATGAAAAGAGAAATTAAAGACGTTTAACTAGAAGCTTGCCCACCAGCTTCTAGAATTCTCAAATGAAGGAATATCACTAAGAGATTGAGGAGAATCATTTTTAGATTGACCCAAGCTTTCCTTTTGCAGATGAGAAAACTAATCGCTTCATGAGACCCAGTATGATTAAGGGGCCACAAAAAACGTAGCTTTTTAATGGTACTTTGGGACTACAAGCTGGATGCATTCATGTATTTATGATTATCAAGGAGAAGTATGGGGTGGGATTTATTCTTAACTCTTAAAATGGTGACATAGATGAAAATCTCTCTTTTTTTTTAATTTTATTTTTTTATACAGCAGGGTCTTATAGTCATCCATTTTATACACATCAGTGTATACATGTCAATCACAATCTCCCAATTAATCACACCACCACCCTGACCCCCTGCCGCTTTCCCCCCTTGGTGTCCATACGTTCTGTACATCTGTGTCTCAAATTTCTACCCTGCAAACCGGTTCATCTGTACCATTTTTCTGGGTTCCACATATATGCATTAATATACGATATTTGTTTTTCTCTTTCTGACTTACTTCACTCTGTATGACAGTCTCTAGATCCATCCACGTCTCTACAAATGACCCAGTTTCGTTCCTTCTTATGGCTGGGGTATATTCCATTGTATATCTGTACCACATCTTCTTTATCCATTTATCTTTATCCATTCGTCTGTCGATGGGCATTTAGGTTGCTTCCTGGCTATTGTAAATAGTGCTGCAATGAACATTGGGGTGCATGTGTCTTTTTGAATTATGGGTTTCTCTGGGTATATGCCCAGTAGTGGGATTGCTGGGTCATATGGTAGTTCTATTTTTAGTTTTTTAAGGAACCTCCATAGTGTTCTCCATAGTGGCTGTATCAATTTACATGCCCACCAACAGTGCAAGAGGGTTCCCTTTTCTCCACACCCTCTGCATTTGTTGTTTGTAGATTTTCTGATGATGCCCAATCTAACTGGTGTGAGGTGATACCTCGTTGTATACCTCATTGATTTGCATTTCTCTAATAATTAGTGATGTTGAGCAGCTTTTCATGTGCTTCTCGGCCATCTGTATGTCTTCTTTGGAGAAATGTCTATTTAGGTCTTCTGCCCATTTTTCGATTGGGTTGTTTGTTTTTTTAATATTGAGCTGCATGAGCCGTTTATATATTTTGGAGATTAATCCTTTGTCCGTTGATTCGTTTGCAAATATTTTCTCCCATTCTGAGGGTTGTCTTTTCGTCTTATGGTTTCCTTTGCTGTGCAAAAGCTTTTAAGTTTCATTAGGTCCCATTTGTTTATTTTTGTTTTTATTTCCATTACTCTAGGAGGTGGATCAAAAAAGATCTTGCTGTGATTTATGTCAAAGAGTGTTCTTCCTATGTTTTCCTCTAAGAGTTTTAGAGTGTCTGGTCTTACATTTAGGTCTCTAATCCATTTTGAGTTTATTTTTGTGTATGAGGTTAGGGAGTGTTCTAATTTCATTCTTTTACATGTAGCTGTCCAGTTTTCCCAGCACCACTTATTGAAGAGACTGTCTTTTCTCCATTGTATATCTTTGCCTCCTTTGTCATAGATTAGTTGACCATAGGTGTGTGGGTTTATATCTGGCTTTCTATCTTGTTCCATTGATCTATGTTTCTGTTTTTGTGCCAGTACCATATTGTCTTGATTATTGTAGCTTTGTAGTATAGTCTGAAGTCAGGGAGTCTGATTCCTCCAGCTCCGTTTTTTTCCCTCAAGACTGCTTTGGCTATTTGGGGTCTTTTGTGTCTCCATACAAATTTTAAGATTTTTTGTTCTAGTACTGTAAAAAATGCCACTGGTAATTTGATAGGGGTTGCATTGAATCTGTAGATTGCTTTGGGTAGTATAGTCATTTTCACAATATTGATTCTTCCAAGAACATGGCATATCTCTCCATCTGTTGGTATCATCTTTAATTTCTTTCATCAGTTTCTTATAGTTTTCTGCATACAGGTCTTTTGTCTCCCTAGGTAGGTTTATTCCTAGGTATTTTATTCTTTTTGTTGCAGTGGTAAATGGGAGTGTTTCCTTAATTTTTCTTTCAGATTTTTCATCATTAGTGTGTAGGAATGCAAGAGATTTCTGTGCATTAATTTTGTATCCTGCAACTTTACCAAATTCATTGATTAGTTCTAGTAGTTTTCTGGTGGCATCTTTAGGATTCTCTATTATAGTATCATTTTGTCTGCAAACAGTGACAGTTTTACTTCTTCTTTTCCAATTGTGCTCCTTTATTTCTTTTTCTTCTTTGATTGCTGTGGCTAGGTCTTCCAAAACTATGTTGAATAATAGAAAATCTCTTTTTTGTGAAACTTAGTGCAACTGCCTTGGACAGACTCTATGGTAAGAAGTGGGTTGTCTTTAAAAGTGTTAAAAGTGATTCAAACCAAGAGTGCTTTTTCATATTATTACAGTGTTACAAATGGGGGGATGTGTTCCTAGCAGACAGGAAAAGCGACTCTACAGTGTAGCTGAGACACTTAGGAAAATTTACAGTTGAGAAATGTGAGCAGTTTCTGGTATATATTAGGCAGTCAACTAGTTAGTAGCTGCTGTGATAACTAAGAAAAGTCATATTACTGTAATCTCATAACACTTACGATGAAGTCAAACAAATTTTAAAAGCCTGAATAAAACATCTTTGAAAATCTTGACTGTTGAGATACGCAAAGTGAAAAGAACGAGGACTTTCAGTTTTGGCAGCTGCAAGTTCTGATTCTGGTTTTGCAAGTTACTTAACCTTAGGGAGTAGAGCCTAAGCTTGTACTTTACAGAATGGAGATACTGTGCATTTTAGGGAGTTGCTGAGAGGGTTAAGTGACTGGCACAGTGTCTGAAATACAGTAGGCACTCGATAAATGTATTCTTTATCCTGGTCCTTGGGACAAAAGCAGATTTAATATGAAGATGAAGAGGCATTCATAAACTTTTCTGGGGAATTTTCTGGGCATTTTCAAGATTCTAAATGTTGGTAGCTCTTAGCTTTTTCACTTCATACTTAAGCTGTTGTCTGAAAGGAAACACCAGAAACAGAGGATACCTCTAGGGATTGGAGGGTATGAGAAGACTTTTCCTTTTTACTTAATGCTTTTCCGTATATTTTAAATGCTTTTTACAGTGATCATGAATTTTATAATAAAAAAGGAATGGATTAAGAAAAAGGAAAAACTGAGTATATAATTTTTAGATAATGATTATCATGAATTTAGATTTTTAAATTGCTGTATTGTCATCTTAATTACTATTTTCAATGGATACATAATGTCCATAATTTATTTAGGCTTATTCCAAAAGTTGTATTGCTTTGATTTCTGGAAAGAGTAAACATTTTCCCATATATTTGTTTACCACCTTTATTTTATGCAAGTTGTTGATGATGTTTGTCTGTCTTCTAGGGTCATGATGTTGACTTTTGTGAGCTCTCTTATAATATGGGTGTCAACCTGTGGTATTGCTACAAACATTTTCTCTTGATTTTCCATTTTATTCTTTCACTGTATGGAAGTTTTAAATTTTATGCAGTTTAAGTGTTAATCTTTCTCTTTGTAATTTCTTCTGTCTAGATAGTTTAATTTCTGTAAGGCCTTACTAAAATTTGAAGTTTTATATTCTGGTAACTTTCCTATGATATAGTTATTTAATTTTTTAAGCGTCTAAGTCTTTAAATTTCATGGTGTTTCTATTATTTCTAAATTATTCTGATATTACTTAAAAATAATCTTTTACTACCTGTTAGCAACTGACATCTAGTATGTCAAATATTAAATTACATAAAGTTCTGTTTCTAGACTTTTTATTCTTTTATGGTGAACTGTATTTCTTTTTGGGTGGGGAGGTAGGGAGTGCTGTACCATGAAGCCTGTGGGATCTTAGTTCCCGGACCAGGGATTGAACCAGGGCCCACGGCAATGAAAGCACTTAAAGCACTCTTTTTTTTTTTTTTTTTTTTTTTGTGGTACGCGGGCCTCTCACTGCTGTGGCCTCTCCCATTGCGGAGCACAGGCTCCGAACGCACAGGCCCAGCGGCCATGGCCCATGGGCCCAGCCGCTCCACGGCATGTGGGATCCTCCTGGACCGGGGCACGAACCCGTGTCCCCTGCATTGGCAGGCGGACTCAACCACTGTGCCACCAGGGAAGCCATAAAGCACTCTTAAAGCTTAGAGTCCTAAGCACTGGCCCACTGGGGAATTCCCTTCATTTTTCTTGAAGAAATGTGTGACTTCATTTTCTTGTACTTATTAATGAGAAACAACATCTGAAACTAGCTTGATTTTTACTTCCATGAAAAGTAACATTTTTAAAATACTTTTTCACAATGTGAAACTTGTTAAAATTCTTATTTCTAAAAGTTTCCCCATGTTACATATTAGAGTTGATACTGGCTTAGTAATTTAGCCTGTACTGTGGAGACTCTTCTTGATTTATATCTTTTTTTTTTAAGGGATTATTAATACTGCTTGACTTTTATTTATTTTTATTTTATTTTTTGACATATCATTTTTGTTTGTTTATTTTAGCTCTAGGAAATTGTTATATCTTTAATAATTGGTTCTAATTCAGTAGTTCTGTCTTCGGGGTGCCTGTTGGTAGGTTAGATCTGCACAGTGTTTTATGGCTGATCTTCATTTTGTTTAAGTCAGCTTTCTAGATATGTGTCCTACATATATATCTTCTGTTTGACTAACTTGATTTTCCTCTTTGGTTCTGTTAATGGTAGTTGCTTTGTCCTATTGCAATTTTCATTTTGGACTATTAACTCCTTTTCCCTCTCTATTCTTGTTAATAGATCAAACGGTCTCTGATTAGCTCGTGAAGAATAGTGTGACACATATAGGATCCTTTTCAGGTGGAAAAAAGGAGCTTGTAGCCAAGAGAGTTGTTTACTTTACCAATTCCCCTTATTTTCATTAAGTCTTGGAGTGAATGTCACCATAGGAAATCTGTGTTAACTGGATTGTCCACCAGTCAAGCCAAGGTTAGGAAAGTCTGGGTGGGCTAAGTGGACCATCAGTTTGACCTAATCTAGCATATATTTCTTCTAGTCTTAAATGTCAAAGCAACAATTGTTTATATATTTTGATGTTCCTAACTGAAAAAACAGTAAAAATATATTTGAGGGCCTAAGTTGGCATTGTTCTAGGAATGTGATTTTTCTGGCTTTGCGTGATGATCTGTCTCTGATTTCTGTATAATTCCTTCAGTTTCACAGTTTAGCAATGGGGATACCTTTTGGTAGCAGGACCTGTTTTGAACATTTTTAAGCCATGTGGTATTTGATGGACTCAGGGTTGTTTCCAATTGTGGCTGCTAAATAAACCCTTTCACAGGAAGTATTTATGTAAGAAAGTGCTAGTAGGCAAAGTGAGACCATCCGGAAGTGATTCATATGACTGGTGTTGTTTGTTTAATTTGGGACTTGGTTGCCTAGAGACCATATCTTTGAGCAAGCTGAGTGAAGTGCCACATGAATGCAGAGGTCCCATTGCCTACCTGCTCAAATCAGGACTGCTGTTTGATTTTTCTTCTGACAGAGCTTCTGGTAATCTCATTGATCCCTGTGCTTTGACAGTGTGTGAATCAAAAAATCTTAAACATACAAATGAAAGATCTGGTTAATGGTTTATGTTGAAGAGAAAGTCTACTTGCTTAAGTTTGAATGTTTAAAAATTTTCTTACATATAATTGTACGTTGGGAAGAATTATTTTTCAATAAGGTATTTTATTATATAAACCTCAATACTTCAAATACCTTTACACCAACTAAGAGGAAGCAAAGCAAAACAAAACCCCCAAAACCGAAAACCAACCCTGCGATTTGCAAGGACATCATGATATACAATATTACCTTGTCTGACCCAAGGTCAGTGTCCTTCCCCTCTCTCCTCCTTCATCATCATCATCATCAGTACCATTTATTGAGCACTTATCATGTGCTGGGCACTGTGCTAAGCACTTCATATGCATTGTCTAATTAGCTATTCTTGAAGTCCCATGAGGTGCCTATTCTTATCTACATTTAACAGAAAAGAAAGCAAAGTTCAGAGAGGTTGACTCGCTCATCTCTTAAGTGATAGATCCAGATTTCAGGCTTGGCAGACTCCAAAGCCTTTGCTCTTCCCTGGATCAGTCTGTCACTGCAGTACTACTTGTGCTTCTAAAAATAATAACTACAGCAGCAGTATCTCCCAGTAATTAAACAGAACGATGATGTACTTTACATACAACATTATGGTGAGATAGGCATTATTTTTATTTTAAAGAAGGAAAAAAATGAGTTAGTATCACGTGTTTCAAGGTCATGTAACTGTGGAATTCAAGCCCAGGTCTGTGTGACACCGTCACTACTGCTGTCAACCTCTACAGGCACTAAAGGGACAGCATTTAAGTCCAAAATTAAGTCACCTAGTTCCCAGACATTAAACAATTGCCTAGCTGTCAAGTGGGTGAGGGAATGTGAGCTGTTTCCTGCTTCTAATTGCAGTCTCTTTTACCTGCCACTCTGCCTATATGAGGGCAGTTCTCTGATTTGTCTCATGTATTTTTAAAAAGATATTTATTTATTTGGTTGCGCTGGGTCTTAGTTGCGGCACACGAGCTCCTTTAGTTGCGGCATGCAAACTCTTGGTTGTGGCATGCATGTGGGATCTAGTTCCCTGGCCAGGGATCAATCCTGGGCCCCCTGCATTGGGAGTGCGGAGTCCCAACCACTGTGCCACCAGGGAAGTCCCATGTCTCATGTATTTCTGTGTCTAACAAATTGTTGGACTCTGTCTTACACTTCTTCTTATTCACTGCAGAGCTAAAGATAGTGATAGACATGAATAAGTAACAGTTAACTGATTGATGAAAAATTTGGGCATGAATGCTTACAAGAAATACAGTAAACATAAAATCTAAGTGATTTTTATAGGTGTCTAGAAACATAACTGGTCTGTGATAAATGTGTATATTTCACTTTTTTGACCTAACTCCTGCTCACTAAGAGGTCTCTTGGAGTTGGAAATGGATGCAGTAGAGGTTATATGGTTACATACAGTGACTCTGGGGAGACTAGAGAGTGCATGCCTGGTTGGTTTTCTTCTTTCTAGCATCTATTTTTGATTCAGCTTAGAAAGGCATTCCTTCTTCCCAATTGCTTGTTTTCTCAGTAGTGACCTCATGCAGACAGGAGTGGCATTGGAAATTGCCTTGGATTGTTTGGCAAGAATTGTATTTTTTGGTGTTGTGGGTGGAGGAAAGGCCTGCCTCAAGGCCTTTATTTCTTCCTTATTCTGAATACCTTCCTGTTGACTCATTGGAAATCATAACAAAAAGCAGAAGGAGCATTGGAGAGGCAGCTGCCAGCCCAGGACTTGGCTTCTGTTGGGGCAGATGTCTGCGGACTGAGAGAACTCTGGCTTTAAGAAAAATTGGGAGACTTTTGTAGTAGAAGGAAATACTATTGTTGTGATAGGTATTTATCCATAAGGTAGAAAGTATCAGCCGATTGCTAGGGGTCATTAATCAGCAACATAAAAAACTAAGAATATTTTCTTCAATAGGATTAATTAGTCTTCCTTTAAAATTGAAGCAGAGGAACTGAAGTGTAAAAAGAGGGAATGGGGCAAAATTAGAAAAGGAAAAATTGAAAAGGAAAAATACCTATGATCATTAAAAATAGAAAAATGATAAAAAATAAAATTTAAGGGAATTTCTTGGTGGTCCAGTTGTTAGGACCCCAAGCTTTCACTGCTGAGTGTTTGGGCTCAATCCCTGGTCGGGGAACTAAGATCCCGCAAGCTGAGCGGCGTGGCTGAAAAAAAATTTTTTTTTAATAGAAAAAGTCTTGTGGTATAGCAGATCATTTTATTACAAATAACATGCATCTCAGATGACCTTTAAAACAGCTAAAAGGAGACAAAAGTTACTTACCACTTACATGACTATTACAACAAAATGTTCTTCTGCCCTGAAGACATATTACTATGTCATCACTTTGGACAGTGCTTTTTAATCATTGCTAGTTTGAAGAGGTAGTGCTAGACAGTGGCTTGACTTTGGGGGTTTTCCTTTAAAAACTGGAGAATTACCCACAAAAATGTGTTTTAGGTAGATTTGGTCTCAACTTTTAAAACTTTTTCTTAATCATTTAAAAATAGGTAATATATGGATATATGACACTTAATTCAGAGGCTCTGCTAGGATATTCAGTAAAAAAAAAAGAAAAAAAGAAAGAAAAAAGTCTCCCTAGTCCTGTTTCCCAGGCACCCAGATCTTCCCAGATGGAACCACTGTTATGATTGTATATCCTTCCAGAGTCTGTGCATCTAAATACAAATCCCTTTTGTTTCCTCTTATAGAAATGATAGCACTGTACATTCTGCTTTGCATCTTGTAACATATTCCACATGAATATGTTATAGCGCTTCATTTTTTTTCTTTCACAGTTGCATAGTTTTTCAGTGTATGGGTTTAACCCATCAGTGGACGTTTCCTCCCCACCCCAGCCTCTTCTCTTATCAGTAGTGTTGTAGTTTTGTGAGTATTTTAGGTTAAATTTCTAAAAGTAGAATTTCTAAGTTAATGGGAATATCTACATTTAGTTTTGATAAATATTGTCAGTTTGCTCTCTTTGGAGGTTGTACCAGTTTATATGTACATCAATGATACATGAGAGGGCTGCTTTCCCTATGATTTCACTGACCTAGGGTATCATAAGTTTTTTTTCATATTTATGAATTTCATAGGTGAAAATGGTATTTTAATTGTAGTTTCATTTTCAGATTATCTTACTCTGAGTGAAGCCAAGCATCTTTACATATGTTTAAAAGCCATTTGTATTTCCTTTTCTGTCAACTGTTTTGGCAGAATCCTTTGCTCATTCCCTGTTGTGTTATTGGTCTTACTGATGTAAGAGCTCTTTTTATACTGAGGAGATTGATCCTTTGGATTTATGTGTAGTAAATAATTATTCTAGCTTGTCTTTTAACTTTTGATTTTAAGGTGTTTAAAATAATTTAGAATTTTAAAACATCTGATTTTACTAAATCTTTTATTTTTGTTTATTTATTTATTTTATTGGAGTATAATTGCTTTACAATGTTGTGTTAGTTTCTGCTGTACAGTGAAGTGAATCAGCTATATGTATACCTATATCCCCTCTCTCGGACCTCCCTCCCATCCCACCTATCTAGGTTGTCACAGAGCACCAAGCTGAACTCCCTGTGCTGTACAGCAGGTTCTCACTAGCTGTTTTACACATGGTAGTGTATTTATGTCAAACCTAATCTCCCAATTCATCCAACCCTCCCCTTCCCTACCTATGTCCGCATGTCGGTTCTCTACATCTATGTCTCTATTCCTTTTATTTTTAGCTTTTGGGCTTTGTATCGTTTTTAGAGAGTCCTATACTGAGATTATACAAAAACATTCCCCCAGCCTTTCTTCTAGTATTTTTAGGATGTAAAGAATTTTAACATTTGACCCTTTGATCCATTTGGAATTTATTTTGGTGTGAAGAGTGAGGTAGAGCTCCTGCTTTATTTTTGTTTTCTCTAGTTGGTGTTTGGATAGTATCTTAAATATTGAGCACCAGCAATGGCTCTCTTAGGAAATGTGCTCTGGAATTTGCCAAACTCTGGTCTATGAACTGAGATTTAATTTTTAATTTTTTATTTTCAGAACAAGGCAGCTTCAACTTCTGAGATTTTTGAAACATATGGCTTAAATATCCTTTTAGAAAAATTAGCCAGAGTTCTTTCCTCCTCTCTTCCTCCCTTCCTCCCTTCCTTCCTTCCTTCCTTCCTTCCTTCCTTCCTTCCTTCCTTCCTCCCTCCCTCCCTCCCTCCTTCCTTCCCTCCCTCCCTCCTTCCTTTCCTCCCTTCTTTCCCTTCCTTCCCTTCCTTCCCTTCCTTCCCTTCCTTCCCTTCCTTCTCTTCCTTCCCTTCCTTCCCTTCCTTTCCTTCCGTTCCTTCCTTCCCTTCCTTCCCTTCCTTTTTGGCTGCCCTGGGCCTTAGCTGTGGCACCACGCGGGATCTCTGTTGAGGCATGCAGGATCTCTCTTTTTTTTTTTTTTTAGTTGCGGCATGCAGGCTTCTTAGTTGCAGCATGCAGACTCAGTTGCGGCATGCATGCGGGATCTAGTTCCCTGACCAGGGATCCAACCCAGGCCCCCTGCATTGGGAGTATGGAGTCTTACCCACTGGACCACCAAGGAAGTCCCCAGAGTGCTTTCAAGCAAGTTGTATTATGTTTAAAAGATTAATAGTGTAGTGAAGTTGGCATTGAGAAAACAGGTTTTGGATGAACAACTTTGACATATATACTGTGAAGAGATGAATAGACTTGTCAAACTAACAATTTATTCTTTGTGTTAAAGGAGAGTACAGTTTTGAAGAACTTTTGAAAACTGTGTAGCTGACTTCTGTATCACTATTTTTTTAAAATAAATTTATTTATTTATTTATTTTTGGCTGCATTGGGTCTTCATTGCTGCACACGGGCTTTCTCTAGTTGCAGTGAACAGGGGCTACTCTTCCTTGCGTTGCGCAGGCTTCTCATTGCATGGCTTCTTTTGTTGCGGAGAATGGGTTCTAGGTGCACGGGCTTCAGTAGTTGTGGCTCGCAGGCTCTAGGGTACAGGCTTAGTAGTTATGGTGCATGGGCTTAGTTGTTAGTTGCTCCATGGCATGTGGGATCTTCCCAGACCAGGGCTCAAACCCATGTCCCCTGCATTGGCAGGTGGATTCTTAACCACTTTTGAGGCGTATTCTATTAATTTCCTCTCATTAAGGACGAAAGGTTTTGGTGGTCAAATATATTTCAGAAATACTGGATTAAACCAAGTTAAACAGATTATTTAGCTGGTGGACTGTTTAGACTATCATGGCTGTAAATTCTGAATCTCCAAGGGAGAGGATAGTGTAAACAATATTCCTCCAACCTAGTTTACTATCAGACTCTTTCCTCACAGGTCGTCTTTCTTAGGACTAGTGTTCCAGGGTATACTTGTTTGGGAGCTCTCTCAGAATATTGGATCTGTGGGACTGTTTCAGCTAAGAATTTGAGACCTGTTCATGGTCAGTTCTTGAATTAACTGTTTTATGTTTTATCTGTAGTTTCTTTCCTTTCTCCATTGAGTTCTCATGTTCTTGGTTGATAGAGCTTAAATTAAAGCCATTATTGTATTAATTGGGTAGGTGTAATTGCTGAACTTCATCAGTGATCTTTTAAGACATTGTGAAGAACAAGAGTGTGTTTTTTTTAAAAATGGGGGATTGAAAATGTACTAGTTATTAAAAAGGAGAAGATATCACAAATTCTAGTCTAGTGAACTAGTTTCTGGCAAAATTCCATAGCATGTATTTTGTCAAATAGATGGCTTATGGTGAGAAAAGAAGGGGTGCTTAAGAGTCAACCAGGACTCCCTGAGAAAGGCCCTGTCACAGTAACATCATTGCCTTTTGGACAGACTCACCAGATTGGTGAATCAGAGAAACAGAGTAATGTCTAGATTTCATTAAGGCATTTGAAAGTATGTCTTGTGATACTTTCGCAGACAGATTGGATATATGTGGACTAGACTGTAATGTAATTAAGATTTGTAGCCAGATGAGTAAATCATATTCAAAAAGAGCTGCTAAATGGTGAGTGACTGCTTAATGGGCAAAGGATTCCTTTTTGGGTGGTGACAGTTTTCTGGAATTAGATAGTCATGGTGGTTGCACAACATTGTGAATATACTAAAACCCACTGAATTGCTTACTTTACATATGTTAAAAATGGTGAATTTATGTTACATACATTTTAGCTCAGAAAAAGGAGCTGCTAGAACTTCTGTGTGTGTGTGGTACGCAGACCTCTCACTGCTGTGGCCTCTCCCGTTGCGGAGCACAAGCTCTGGACGCGCAGGCTCAGCAGCCACGGGCTGGGCTCACGGGCCCAGCCGCTCCGCGGCATGTGGGATCTTCTCGGACCAGGGCACGAACCCGTGTCCCCTGCATCGGCAGGCGGATTCTCAACCACTGCGCCACCAGGGAAGCCTGAGCTGCTAGATCCTTAATTCAAAGAAAGCTCAGTAGGTCATGTTACAAGTAAAACATTTGTGTTGGGACTTATGCATGCATCAGTGGTATGTTGATCAGATCTTCAGTTGTGTTGCTGGGATGGTTAATACAGTGCATGAAAGATTTTGCTTTCAAAATACCTTGAATCTAATGATGATATTTAATAGTGAGAAATGTGTCATCCTGCACTGAGGTTCAAAAAATGGAGTGTCTAAATACAGGATAGAGAGAGAAGTAGCATTAGTAGGGACAGGATTAGTGGGAAAAAAAACCAAAATGAAACAAACCTGAGATGTTTATTAACTCACTAATAGAAATGTGGTATATGCAGCAAAGGAAACGATGGTTCCATTGTCCTCTGTACTGATGAGAGGCTACCTGAAGTTGCTTTTCAGTTCTAGAGGCCATACTTTAAGAGGGACCTTGCTAGTCTAGAGCAGGGATGATAGATATGTGGTGGGCTTCCTTCACACCCATGGCAGGCACTGCTGATAGATCAGAATCCTTACCTGAGGAGCCACTCCAGGCAGTGGGTGTTGGTCCACTAGTTGAGACTTGGTTGTTGCTCCAGGACTAGAGCATGTTGGATGAGCATGTCCAGGATTAAAAAGGGTCTAGAGATTATGAGGTATGAGGAATTATTGAACAGATCATTTAATATGGAAACAAGATTTAGAATATATTGAGACTTACCTGGTGGCACAGTGGTTAAGAACTCACCTGCCAATGCAGGGGACATGGGTTTGATCCCTGGTCCGGGAAGATCTCACGTGCCGCGGAGCAACTAAGCCCGTGCACCACAAGTACTGAGTCTGCGCTCTAGAGCCCACAAGCCACAACTACTTAGCCTGCGAGCCACAACTACTGAAGCCCATGCTCCTAGAGCCCATGCTCCGCAACAAGAGAAGCTACCACAAAGAGAAGCCTCCACGCAGCAAAGAAGAGTAGCCCCCACTCACCGCAAGAGAGAAAGCCCGTGCACAGCAACGAAAACCCAACGCAAAATAAAATAAATAAAAATTTAAAAAATTTAGAGAGAATATAGAATCATAGAATCTCAGAAGATCAACCTCTCATCCAGTATAGGAATTTATTCAACTGTTAATATTTTGCCGATATTATTTTTAAATTCCTGAAAAATGGTAAAGGGGTTCAATTTATCATATGTGGTACCAGAGGAACAGAACTAGGCAATGGAAATCTGCTTAATATGAGGAAGAACTTTATAGCAATAAGAGATTTCCAAAAAAATTCCCCAAAAACTTGCTTTGAGAAAACCCATGTTGCAGATTTTCAAGCATAGACTGTATAATGGTTAATGGAAGATTATGTTCTAATCTAAGTGCTTTCTCAAGTTACTTAAAATAGTTTTTATTTTCATTTCCTGTTATTAAAAGGTATTTTTATTTTGAATGACTTGATAATATTCCATTGCTCTTTTTTTTTTTCTGACACGGCTAAAAAAGTCGGGAAAAACACCTCCAATACAATAAAACAGGTAAAAATTTTCTGAGCTCCTCCATTGTTCAGGACCCTCTGGTAGAACTGGAGAAGATGTGAAAGTATAACCCAATCCTGCCCTTAGGGGACTTATGGATTAATTGGACAGTCAGGGTATAACCATTTGAAAAGTTACTCACCATCGAAGGATGAAAGATCTAACTAATGTCACAAGGCAATATAGATTGCCAAGGAAATGATGCAAACAGTTAATGTGTTAAAATTTATCTAAGGGAGAGATTATTTTATGGCTGAGTTTTGCAGTATAGTCTGAAATTGTATGGCAGAGAAGGGACAGCATAACTGTATGTATGTTTGTCTTACTTTTTTGTGCTCCTTTAGACAGTCTCTTTAGTGAGACTGTCTTTTTCTACTTGTTGGTGTCCAACAGCAGCTCCTTCCACAGTGCTTTTCACAAAGTAGATGCTCGGGAATATCGTTCCGCTGAATTCGTGAAAAGTTGTGTGGAATGTGGGGGCTGTAGTGGTTAAGAGAACTTCAGTATTGGTGGTGATGAGAGTTTAGGGTAATTTCTTTTTCTCTTATTATTTGGCTATAATTGAGACCAGGACTGTGGTCCTCAAGCAAGAGAGAAAGGATAGTTTGTGTCATTCAGCAGTTATTTATTGAGCACCATGCTTCAAATAGAAATCAGAAAAGGATTCCACCCTTATGTCCTTAAGTAACATTAAGAGGTAAAGAGATACAAAGTGCTGTAAGAAAGTCTAGAGGAGGGACTTCCGTGATGGCACAGTGGTTAAGAATTGGCCTGCCAGTTCAGGGGTCACGGGTTCGATTCCTGGTCCGGGAAGATCCCACATGCTGCGGAGCACCTAAGCGCATGCGCCACAACTACTGAGCCTGCGCTCTAGAGCCCACAACTACTGAGCTCGTGTGCTGCAATGAAGAGTAGCCCCGCCTTGCTGCAACTAGAGAAAGCCCATGTGCAGCAACAAAGACCCAACGCAGCTAAAAACAAAACCATTAAAAAGAAAGTCTAGGGGCTTCCCTGGTGGTGCAGTGGTTGAGAGTCCTCCTGCCGACGCAGGGGACACGGGTTTGTGCCCCGGTCCGGGAGGATCCCACATGCCGCGGAGCAACTAAGCCCGTGCGCCATGGCCGCTGAGCCTGCGCGTCTGGAGCCTGTGCTCCACAACGGGACAGGCCACAACAGTGAGAGGCTCATGTACCGCAAAAAAAATAAAAAATAAATAAATAGAAAAAGAAAGTCTAGAGGAAATTTGGAGGAAGAAGAGATTATTTCCAGTGGTAGATTATGGAAGAGTTCATGGAGGAGGTGCCTTTTGGAAGTAACATTTGAATTGTCAGAGATGGGTGGGGCTGATCAAAAGTTTTATCAACCTTTATTCTTAGTAGGCATCTCCATCCCTAGCTTCCCATATCACAACTTGATGACCTCAATTTTCTCTACAAACTCCCTCCATTTTTCTGGCCCTAACAAATTTATCTCGTTTACCATGCAATGTTGACCTCCTTCCCTGTAGCAACGGGAGAACAATTTTTCTTCTTAAGACTCAGTCTTCTCTCTGTGGTCTGGATCCTACCCCTCCTTGTTTTCTAAGGTTCTTGTCCAGTATTATTTTCTTAACTATAACTTGAGCTGTTTTCTGCCAGTTCTTTCTCTTTCGCACATAAACATCCTCACCCATTCCAGATATACTCCCTCAATCCTAGACCCTGTCTAGGGTTATTGTCCCTTCTTTTTTCCTTCAAGGAAAACTTGTCTTTATTCCTTATATACACTTTTTAAATCTTAACTCACATGGATGCGATTTGTGTGCCCTCCTTTCTCCCACTGAAATTTCTCTTGCTCAGATCACCAGTGACCTAATTGCTATGCCCATTGGAAAATTTTCAGTACTTATTTTACTTAATCTGTGCAGCATACGACACTCTTGTCTATTCACTTCATGAGATTTTCTTCTTTTTATACTTAAAAAATTTTGACCTGTATCAATATATTGCCGATCTAAGAAAAATTCAGGCAGCTCCTCCTCCAAGAAGCTTACTTGGACACCCACCCTTACCCCAGGTCTGAGTTAGATGCTCCTCTCTTGTGTTTCTATTATCCCCCCTCCCCCGCCCACGTATCTTTAGTATAGCTTTTCACAATAAATTGTAAGTGCTTTATTTTTTTCTCATCCCTAATTGACTGAGCCTTGGAGGGCAAGGGCTATATGTCCTTAGTGAGGTTCATACCCAACAGTTAACCCGCCTCCTGATACGTTCTCACTAACGACTAGATCTGAAAATTAACTTTTTGGCATGTTTTCACTCTACAGCCTCTCCTTGTTCCCCTGGGCTCTGACAGCTGCTGCAGTAGGCAGTGACTCAGAGAAGTGGTTTTTTGCAAAGAAATATGTGCCTGTCTTCCACCTAGTAGAGGACTCTCACCTGTTTTTTTTTTTTTTCCTCAAGAGCTGCCCACAACCAGCAGTGACTAGGCTGAGACTTGAGCTCACTTTGAAGTCTTTTTTTTTTCCATTTAGTGTTAAAAGGTCTTTCATGCTTCATGATATATGGTAAAGTAGAGGTGGGTGGGTGTATAGGTTGAACACAGTAATGTTTCACTAGGCTTTGCTTCTGAATACTTGGTCTGGAAGTAAGTTAATCCTATTCACTCAGGGACTTCTTTTTTTTCTTTTGAAATTTCATTGAGGTACCGTTCACATACCATAAAATTCTCTGATTCTCAGTGTATAAGTCAACAATTTTTAGTGAATTTACCAAGTGGTGCAACCATCACCATAGTCTAGTTTCTACCACTCTAATAAGACGAGGGACCCTTTTGAAATATGATAACAATTAGACATTTAATATTGGCAAGTAAACTTGACATACCTTGTCCAGTTCAGCAGAGTGAAATGATTTGTTCAGGGACAGGTCTGTTTTAGGTATCAAGAAACACAGAGGTTAACTAAGTTAACTTAAGACGAAGAAAAAAAAATTCCTTCTGTTTCTCACAATTCCTATAGCTTGTTCAGATTGGTTTAATTCATATTCAGAAGTTTCTTTTAAAACAGATACTATCAAGATTTCTCATTTTGCTTGTATGGCTTAGAAGACTAGCCTTTGTCATTTCTTGCCTGGGTTACTGCTGTACTTTCTTTAGTAGCTCTGCACCCCTTAATAGTCCCCCCTCCTACTCCGTTGTGCCTGGAGTGGTCTTTTAAATCAGATCTAATCATTTCTTTCCTGTTTGACATCCTTCAAAAGGTCTGTACATTCTCTTCCTTTAGCTTGACATGTTCTCCCCCATGCGCGTGCGTGCGCGCACACACACACACACACACACACACACACACACACGTCCTTCAAGGCATAAATGTCATTTTCTCTGGGAAACCAGTTCTCATTCCCCTCCCTCTTCATATGGTGAGGAATGCTTTACTGAATAATAAATTCTTTTTTCTCAAGACTTGTTTTTGCCGCACTGTATTGATATTACTAGGCTGTTTCCAGTGCCTAGATGGTACTCAAATGTGTTAGCGACTTAGTAAAATCCTATTTACAAGGAAAGATGGCCCAACTTGGGAGGTTTTTAGCAGTGAGTAATGCTGACATTCGGTGGGGGTGGGGGTGGGGGCGGCGTTTGCTCTGAAAACTGGGTGTGGTGCCAGCGGAGCTGCTCCTGGAGGAACTGAATCTCAGTGGTTTGGAGTAGTCAGTTCCGGCATTGGTATGTTCCCCTTCTGTATTGCACAGAGCCGGGAAACCACTGAAGTCGTGTGGTCTGCAGGACTTGTTCAGCTGGTTTCACAGACACCTAATTCAGATTCCCACCCTGGTTCTTTTCTCCATATGCTCTTGGTCTGGGCTTGTTTTAAGGCTTACCACACTAGAGTTCTCTGAATAGTCATTTTTTGTCTTGCTGAGTGGTGGAATGGGTAGGGCCAAGTATATGCTCTCTTTGACAAATGATATCAATAAGACAAAGTAGATAGGTATTACGCAAGTTACTGGGTGTCAGGCTCTAGAAGTACGTTTATTTCTGGGATCTAGCTGTCCCCCACGCATACACAAACACGTTGCTACCATTATTTAGAGCCTACTAGTGCTTGTATACGTTATCTCAGTCTTCACAGCAATCTTATGAGAGTAGGTGCTGTTCCTAATCCTGTTTTACAGACAGGAAACTGAAGCTCAAGAGAGGCTAGTTAGGTACGTCATTCTTGCTCATTCTTATTTCCTTCCCTCTTTCTCAAGGAAGAAGTGGGTATGTTCCTTTTCATAGATAACTGCCCATTGTGTTCTTCAGAACCTTCTTTTTTATTCCTTTATTTCTTGTGTCTTTAGTCCCTCTTCCTTATTCTTTTCTTGCAGGGCGCAAATATGTGCCTATTCTTCAGTTATTTAAAAAAAGAAACAGAGACATACCACCACTTCAGACTAACCCTTTCTTTATCCCCCCAATTTCTCTTCTTCCCTTCTTAGATTTCTTGAAAAAGAACTCTACATTTTCTGTCTCTAGTTCCCTACTTCTAGTGACTTCTCTAGTTATAGTAATCTGATCCTCCTGCCTCATCACTCCACTGAGACTCCCCCCTATTGGGGTCCCAGATGACCTTCTTCCTTATTTGCCATATCCTTTTCTCTTTGCCACCCATCTCTCTGCAGCATTTGAAATTGGTGACCTCTCCCAGCTTCCTGAAATTTTTTTCTTCCTTGCTTACCATCACGTGATTCTCTCATAGTTCTCTATTTACCATAGTAACTGTTCTTTCTCTGTAATATTCACCTCTTAAGTGTTGGTGTTTTTCCAAGGCACAGTCCTTGAACTTTAAAATTTGTCTCTACAGTCTTTCTCTAGGGAGCTCGTCCACTCCTGTGGTGCTGCTTCTCTTTCTTTCTTTTTTTTTTTTTTGGCTGCATTGGGTCTTCGTTGCTGTGCGTGGGCTTTCTCGAGTTGCGGCAAGTGGGAGGCTACTCTTCATTGTGGGGCGCAGGCTTCTCATTGCAATGGCTTCTCTTGTTGCGGAGCATGGGCTCTAGGCATGCGGGCTTCAGTAGTTGCAGCACACGGGCTCAACAGTTGTGGCACATGGGCTCTAGAGCATGCGGGCTTCAGTAGTTGTGGCTGGTGGGCTCAGTAGTTGTGGTGGCTGGCGGGCTCAGTAGTTGTGGTGCCTGGGCTTAGTTGCTCCATGGCATGTGGGATCTTCCTGCCCCAGGGATCGAACCCATGTCCCCTGCATTGGCAGGCGGATTCTTAACCACTGCGCCACCAGGGAAGTCCTGGTGCCACTTTTCAAATCTGGGTCCCTGGTCAAACTTGGTCTCTCTCCTGAGTTTTCCAGACTTGTATTTCCAACAACCGGTAGGATGTCTCTGCCTAAATGTATCATTGACCTTTCAAGCTGAACATATTTCAGGCATGAACTTATCATTCTGGCCTGCTTCTTGTGTTCCCAGGCTTGTTTAATGGCATAATCTTTTATTTAGTCATCCATGCCACAAGTCACCAAATCATCTTTTAAAAACAAAACAACCTTTTTCCTTTTATTGAAGTTTTTGCAAGTTTCCTATAGATGGTACATGTTGCCAGATTTTCTTGTGGAACAGTGTGAGAACGTTGAGTTTCCCCACATACTGGACAATAAGTTACTATCATTCTTTTTTATCTTTGCCAGTCTGCTAGCTGAAAATGGTGTTGTTGTTACTTTAATTTGCATTCCTTTGATTAGTAGTGAGATTAAGATTTTTTTCCCATAATTGCTGGCTACTTATATTCTTTTGTGAATTGCCTGTTTGTGTTTCTAGTGCATTTTCCTAGGAAAATATTTGTCATTTATTTCAAGCATTAAAAAAAAAATATATGCATCTAAAGATTATGGGAGTGCTTCCCTGGTGGCGCAGTGGTTAAGAATCAGCCTGCCAATGCAGGCGACATGGGTTCGAGCCCTGGTCCGGGAAGATCCCACATGCCACGGAGCACCTAAGCCCGCGAGCCACAACTACTGAGCCCAGGTGCCACAAATACTGAAGCCTGCGCGCCTAGAGCCCGTGCTCCACAGCAAGAGAAGCCACCACAATGAGAAGCCCACGCTCTGCAACAAAGAGTAGCCCCCGCTCGCCACAACTAGAGAAAGCCCACGCACAGCAACGAAGACCCAACACTGCCATAAATAAATAAATAAAGCTTTATTTTTTAAAAAAAAAATAAATAAAGATTATGGGAGAGGGCACTTCCCTGGCGGTTCAGTGGTTAGGACTCCACGCTTCCAGTGCAGGAGGGGTGGGGGACAAGTTCAATGCCTGGTGGGGGAACTGAGATCCGCATGCCGTGCAGACAAAAAATTTTAAAAATTAAAAAAAATGAAGATTATGAGAGATTATTAGCCCCTTGTTACAGGTTGCAAATTTTCCCTCCAGCTTATCTTTTGAATTTTTTTTAATTTCCTTGTAGAAATTCAACTGCTTTTGTGTAGACAGTTTATTTCCCCCTTTTCAAAATGATTTCTGCCTCACAGTCTTGTTTGGAAAGGCCTTTCTCATTTCAAGATTATACAACCATTCATTTATATTTTTTTCCTCCTTTCATTTTTTTATGTTTTAAAATCTCTAATCCACTTGATGTTTAAAGTCAGTAGCAAAGTGTGAGGTCAGGAGCTAACTTTGTTTTTCTTTTCTTTTCCAATTGTCTGTTAAACCTCATCTTCCTCAGTGCCCTTCTAACCCCCACTCCCAGCCATCTAACAGATTGTCAACTGGGGTCAATTCTTCCTTTGAAATTACTCATCATTTTTCTTTCTGTTTCTGCCATTGCCCTAGTTGGAGACCTTATTATCTCTCACCTGGATTCCTGAAGTAGTTGCCTAATATTGCTCTGTTGAATCTATCTTCCGTGCTGTTGTCCTAGTTACCATACTAAGTGTCAGATCTGACCAAGCTACTCTTCTATTCAAAAACTTTTGTGGTTCCCATTGCCTGCATATTAAAATTCTGTTGTTCCAGGTACATCTCCTACTCCTCTACCACAGTGATTTGTCATTCCCTAAATATGCCATTTGTTTTCATGCCTTTTTGCCCTCTTTTTTATGCTGTTCTCCTTTATCTTAAATGTCTTTATTTCCCATTTTCACCTTTCTAAATACAATTTATCTTAAAAGCCTAGTTCAAATATCATCTACTATTGTAGCTAGTAGTTTAAGCATCTCTGTTCCCAGAGGGTGATCTCCAGGTAGTTAGCGCATTTTATGCCACTGATAAGTGTTGCACAGTTAGCCGTTAGAAATGTTTCCTAAATGGATATTTAGCTGTCAGAGTAGATTTTTTTTGGAAAATTGATTTAAAATATGAATAAAACAAAGCTTTATCAAAATACACTAGATATGGAAGCTGTATCAGGACTATTTATAAGAATTATGCAATTATATTAAAGATAGACTTTTATATAAGCACTTTTCACACTAATTGTGTCAACTTCAATGTTTAATATTTTATAGGCCTCTCTCTTGGTCCTTGGTAGAGTAAGTGTTGTTAATGAGGTCATGCACTGTGGTTTAGGGTGCTTCAGGAGGCCCAGCTCCAGAACTTGAGCTTTTATTAGTGAGTATCGAGGAGGGTAGTAGCTTTTATTATTTTTGAATAAATTGCTGGAATGTAGCACCTCAGTTTGCACTTTAGAATCACACCATCTTGGGTTCAAGTGTGAGCTCAGCCACTTACTAGATGGGTAATCTTGGACAAGTTACTTTACTTTGAGGAGCCCATAGTTTTCTTATATCAGTAAAATAAGAATAGTAATACTACTTACCTTATGGGGTTTTTGCAAGGATCAAGTGAAATAATACATGTAAAGTATTTAACTTAATATCTGCCAGGTGGTGTTAGAGATTTTTTTTTGGCATTATTTATAGAAAATGAACCATTCAGATGTTACTATTTTCCTGTTTAATAGTTGTGTTTCAGATCAGATGTCACTTAAAAAATTTTTTTTTTTTTACTAATTTTCATTTGAGTTAGATTTGTTAAAGCAGTTCTAGGGTTAAACTTGAGGAGGAGAAAATGTTGAAAGTTTAATCCCTTTTTGTGGGAGGAAGGACTAACAACTCTATTCTCCGTTTCCTTCATATAAGAGTTTTGTTGCTGAGTTCTATCTGTGGTCGTGGCTGCAAGACCTGATCACAGATAGGGTGTGCTGGTCTCACCACTTGGTATAATATTCTCAGAACTTTTTTTTTTAAGTGACTTCTTTGTTAAAACATTTGTACTTGTAGAAACATTTGTACTTGAAAAATTTTAAAACCCCACACTGTTGCCACAGTGATTTTCTGAAACAGATCTGATCAGATCACCTCCCACTTAAAATCCTTCAGTGTCTCTCATGACAGAAGGAAAGGTTTCTTAGCATGACAAACAGGCCTTGCACCATCCAGCCTGCTCTTTTTTTTCATCTTCACCTCCTACTTTCCCTTCTAGCAATGACAGTGCTGAACTACTGCATAACCCACCATTTTTTCTCAGCCCTCCCTGCCTTTGTACATGGTATTTCTTCTGCTTAGAGGCCTTCTCTGCCTTGGCCATTTGGTGAACTCCTCCTCGTCATTCTTTAAAACCCATTAATATTTGTGGATAATGTGAAGCTGGAAGAGAAGTTGGTATTTTGGGTAACAGAATTAGGATCCCAAAAGGTGTTGACATTTCGGGACAATGGGCTGAATCAAACATGAAGAAACATAGTAGAGATGAGTGCAAATAATGGTTCTAATATGGAGCTGTAGAGATCGGGTTTAGCAGCTGCATATTTGGGGAAAAAAATACTAAGAATCTCTGTTGAGTGGAAAAGTGTTGTAAAATAATTTAATTGAGGCTTTGTCTGTGGTTTTGGAGTGTTCAGAATGAAGGAGTAATATTCCGGTTCCATTTCAGGCCAGTCAGACCACACCTGGAGCAAAGTGTTCAGAGATGAATGAGAAAGATGTGAGGGGCAGGGAGTCATGTCTAACACTAGTAGTGATACCAGCTAATGCTCTGAGCGCTTACTCTATTCCAGGCACTGTTCTTAACTCTTTATGTGTGTTATCTCTTTTAATCCTCACAATCGTCCTGTGAGGTAGGTGCTGTTCTCTTTTCATGAAGAGTACTTGAAGGAACTGGAATCATTTTACTGACAAAAGTGTCAGCATGTGACTCATCATACAAGGGGAAAGGAGGAAAAGCATAAATTTTAAATACCCAGCCAAGCACTGTGCTAAGCACTGTATTTCACGTGTAATCTTATTTAATCCTCAACAACAGCCTTATTTGGAAACTATTGTTATCCCCTTTTAACGAATGAAGAAACTGGGTAAGTGACTTGCTGTCTTGATAAATAACAGGGACAGGATATAAATCCACGTCTTTAAAAGTCCCTGGCCAGTACTGGTCACATTATATTTTAATTCCATATGTTGTCTTGCTCCAGAAGGCAGCTTAGGGTGTCAATGGGGAGCTAACTGCTGGCTTAATAAAAACTTTTTGGCTACTAGAATCCTGAGATGAAATGGGTTAACTTGAATGTGTGATTTCCATGTCAGCATCAGTGTTCAGGGTCAGCTTACATCATGATTTGGCCAAGATGTTTTGGAAGCATTCAGGCATTAAAGTGGGGGAGGGAGTGGAAGGTGAGAGGGGAGTGGAGGAGTTGGGGTAGACTGGAAGAGCTTTAATGAGCCTTCCAACTGTGAAGTTCTATGACTATTAAGACAGTTTTAAACATGAGAATTGGTAATATGAGAATTGTGTTGACCAGTGACTTTTCTTTTGTGCATAGATTGATTTATTTGTTAAATTTCTGCTTTACTGAGGTATAAATAGCATGTAAAACTATAGGATATTTAAAATAAGTACTTTGTGGTGATTTGATATATGTATACATTGTGAAAGGATGTAGTTAACATATCCATCACCTGACATGTTTATCTTTTTTTTTTTGGTGAGGACATTTAAGTTCTACTCTCTTAACATATTTTAATTATACAATATAATGTTATCAACTATAGTCACTGGTTTATGTTAGATCCTCAGACCTTATTCATCTTAAAGCTGAAAGTTTGTATCCTTTTACCAACCTCTCCCTAATTTCTCCACACCCTACCTCATGGCAAGCACTAAAGTTTGACTTTTTTTTAAGATTCCACATTTAAGTGATACATACAGTACTTGGTTTTCTTTGTCTGGTTTATTTCAGTTAGTATAATGCCCTCAAGGTGCATCCATGTTGTCACAGGTGGCAGGATTTCCTTCTTTCTCATGGCTGAATAATATTTCTTTGTAGACATATACCACAACCTCTTTATCCATTCCTCCATTCCTGGGTACTTAGTGTTTCCATATCTTGGCTATTGTGAATAATGCTGCGGTGGACATGAGAGTGCAGATTTATATTCGATGTCCTGTTTTCATTTCTTTTGACTATACAGTTATCCCTCCATATCTGCAGGTTCAGCATCTGTGGAGTGAATCAACTGTGGATTGAAAATATTTAGGGAAAAAATAATTCCAGAAAGTTCCAAAAAGCAAAACTTGAATTTGCTGCTTGGCAGCAATTATTTACATAACATTTACATTATATTGACAACCATTTACATTGCGTTTACATTCTATTAGGTATTATAGCAACCTGCAGATGATTTAGAGTATACAGGAGAGTGTGCTTAGGTTGTATGCAAATACGATGACATTTTATGTACAGGATTTGAGCATCCTTGAATTTTGGTACCTATCTACGTGGGTCCTGGAAGCAATCCCCTGTTGATACCCAGGGATGTCTGTATACCCAGAAGTGGGATTGCTAGATGATATGGCAGTTCTATTTTTAATTTTTTGAAGAACCTTCCTATTGCCTCCATAGTGGCTACACCAATTTATATTCCCACTGTTGGCTGAAAAAAAAAGTACAACCTAAAAGTTGAGAATTATAGTTTTATTCGGCAGCCTTAATGAGGACTTAAAGCCCAGGAGACAGCCTCTCAGATAGCTCTGAAGGACTGTTCCAAAGAGGTGAGGGAGGAGCCAGGATAAATAAGAGTTTTTTGAAGAAAAAAAACAAAAAACAAAACCCAAACCAGGTAGTCAGGCCATCATAAGATTACTGCTATTAAAACAAAACCAAAAACCCAGACATCTCAAGTTAATGAATTAAGTGCTTTTCTACTTACAGGAAGATGCAAGAGTCTGGGCTTATTGAAATTATTCCGTTGATATTCACCTTATGTAGAGCCAGTATCCTTTTTTTCTCTCTCTTGAATCCTCTCAGAGTATACCGTTGGGCTGGATGTAGAGGTTCATGGCTTGGTGGCAGGTAACCTGTTTTTCTCCATCCTGAATTCCCCTTAGGGTGCACCGTCAGGGACCGCTGCAGTGGCTGATGGCTTGATGGCCTCAACGTTCTTTGTTTTACTGAAATGGCAGAGGACATTCTTTGTCTTCACCACCAATAGTGCACAAGGGTTCCCTTTTCTTCACATCCTCACCAACACTTTCTTTCTCTTGTCTTTTTGATAGTAGCCATTCTAACAGGTGTGAGGTGATAGCTCATTGTGGTTTTGATTTGCATTTCCCTGATGATTTAATGATGTTGACCATCTTTTCAGGTACCTGTTGGCCATTTGTATGTCTTCTTTGGAAAACTACTCAGTTCCTCTGCCCATTTAAAAATTGGATTGTTAGGGGTTTTTTTGCCATTGAGTTGCATGAGTTCTTCATGTATTTTGGATTTAACCCCTTATCAGATATATGATTTGCAAATATTTTCTACCGTTCCATAGGTTGCCTTTTTGTTTTGTTGGTGGTTTCCTTTGCTGTGCAGAGGCTTTTTTTAGTTTGATATAATCGTCCTTGTTTATTTTTGATTTTGATGCCTTTGGTTTAGGTGTCAAATCCAAAAAAATCATCTCCAAGACTGATGTCAAGGAGCTTACCCCCTATGTTTTCTTAAAGGAGTTTATGGTTTCAAGTCTTGCATTTTTTTAGTTTGATATAATCGTCCTTGTTTATTTTTGCTTTTGATGCCTTTGCTTTAGGTGTCAAATCCAAAAAACGCATCTCCAAGACTGATGTCAAGGAGCTTACCCCCTGTGTTTTCTTAAAGGAGTTTATGGTTTCAAGTCTTGCATTCAAGTCTTTAATCCGTTTTGAGTGGATTTTTGTGCCTGGTGTAAGATAAGAATCAATGCATAGATTTATTCTTAAATGTATTTATAAAGTTAATTTAAATGCTTAAGTTTTATAAGGAAGCTTTGTGTCTGCGAGAATTACTGGTGGTCTTACAGTTAAACTGAAATATTTAAAACCCTATTAAGTGGACAGAACTTGGAGAGATACCAGCCTTTTTCCTGCATGGGATATCTGAAACTTTGTCCTGTTTAGACAGCCCTGTGGAGCTCAGCTCTGTTAGGCTTTTGGGGTGATGTGGTAAGAGCAATAGTGGTTTAGTGAGAAGGATTCTAAATTAGGAATCAGGGCCCTCTTATCGCACCTTTGTCACTAGCTAGCAGGTAACCTTTGATAGGCCTTACTCTTATTTGTAAAATGAGAGAGTTGTACAAATAGGTACAGCCTTTGGGTAAGCTTTTGAGCAATAACATTTTTTGTTTTGGAGTTTCCAAAGGAATTAATTCTAAATAAGGAAGAACATTGTGTACAAAGACGTTCCTTGCAGAATTATTTAATGGTTGAAAACATTTAGAAATGATATAAATGTCCAACATAAGTGACTGATTAGCATTTGGTAGAATTTTAATGTAACTCGAAAGTCTTAAGAAACTGTATAGTAACATGAAAAATATTCATAAAATATTGAGAAATGTTTTGTAATTTTCTTTAATGGATAGATTTTATATTGGGGGGAAAACCCCAAAGGGATTTGCCCTAGAAGTGCATTCAGTTCCTTGCTCTCACATTTTGTGATGCTGTGAGTTTGTGGCAGAGGGGGAATCTCAGATGGGCTGTAGAGAAGGACAGGAGAATTTGTTGTATCTTCTCAGAATTATAGTAGAATCCAAACTGAATCTAGTAATATAGCATCCTACTTAATGCTGTTAATTTTTCAAGCAGTTTGGTCCTAATTTAACTAACTTTATTCTTATAAACAAACCAGGTGATTCTCTGCTGTGGAGCAGAATTTAGAATGGAGGGTGAGCCACACAGGGAACTGGAGGGCAGTTTTGGGCTTGCGGCGGTTGTTTAGAGACACTTCTGTGCTTTGCCTGTTTCCTCTAGCTCTCCCTCTCTGCTTATTCCTTTTCACCAGATCACGGGTGGCTTTTCTTCAGGCCTGACACTTGTGTGATATTTAGGGTATTCTACTCCGCTATAGAAAGCTTGTGAGTCTTGTCATCAGTCAGGACTGTTTTATAGCAGTTAGACAAGAGAAGGCGAAGGTAAAGGATTGTGGGAGATGTGGCTGTGGTCCCTTCTTTTACTCTGATTTTAATCCAGTGATCTCAGAGGAGAGGAGAACCTAAACAGCCCTGGTAGCTGGCTCTGATTCAAGCCAAAAGCACTACTGTGTTGTTTATCCACAGTCTTCCCCATTTTGAGAGGAAAATAAGTAACTTTTTCTTCATACTGTTATGTGGTAAAGGGATGTTTTGGGCTTAAGATTTATTCTAGGTTTGTCCCTGTTAATGAGAACATAAGTTAGACTGTCCCCTGAGAGCAGGGATTGCCAGGAGCTGTTTGCTATATCCTTTATAGCAGTAAAATATTGGATGGATGATTACATGAGATGTGTCCTTAGACTACAGCTATTTTCCATACCATTGACCTATGTTCTTTTCCACATTGCCCTATGGTCTTAGGCTCTTGGAGAAGCATAGTTTGGATTTTGTAGCCGCTTCAAATTGATATCTAATTTAGTTACTATGGTAACTCTTCTGGAAAATTCTTTCGTTTCTTCTTTTTCCCCTTATGACATTTCAGTTCAACTACCTAAAAGAAAAGCCAGAAGAGAAAACTTAATATCATTGGGTGTAGGAAATAACCAGAAAATTCTCTGGCCCATTCATCTATCCAGCTAGTATTTATTTAAGTATCTACTATGTGTTAGACAGTATGCTAGCTGCTTTAGAAGTAGAATAGATTTGAAAGTGAGGTTGAGTTAACTATTCTATAGAACTTGAGAAAAACAGGAACATTGTTGCTTTTCCTTTTTTTTTTTTTTTTTTTTTTTGTGGGAATCTTAGCTCCTGACCACAGATTGAACCCTGGCCCCAGCAGTGAAAGGCACTGAGTCCTAACCACTGGACCTCCAGGGAATTCTCTCATTATTTTTTAAAGATTCTGAGTGGTAATCTCAGTTTCAAAAGATAGAATTAATACAAGAAATTTTATTCTGAATTATAAAACTAATAATTTTAAAAGTATGTAAATTCAAGCTCTATTGTATATCTTTTCAGGCAATTTTATTAATGTAAAGAATTATATAGAAACACACATAAATGGGATTATAAATACATTTATATATTATTTGGTCTATTTTTCTATTGGTATGTTAGAGTTTTCTTATAAATTTTCATGGGTGTGTGTGTGTAGTGTGTGTGTATAAAATATGGCTTATTTAAATGTGACTTCCAGTTTTATTTGTCTTTTAATTTAAATTTTAGGTATCAATTAACGGTATAAATGTTTCATTCCTGTATTGTCCCATTTGGCAGTAAATCTAGCTTTTACTTCAGTCTCCTGTATCTCTGGATTTTTTCTTTCCCCATTTGGCTTTTCAAAGATTTATTACTAGGGAAACAGTCCAGGCATCACCTAGTGGTCCCCCTCAACCCCCGTAAAGAATGGTAAAGAATTTGGGGATACGGTAGCCTTGTAAAATTTGAGGAGCATACTTACAAATTAGGGGTTTTCAAACCGGGGCCAATGAAATCTCTGCAGTTATATATTAAATTTAAGTATATATATGTTTTTGGGGGGGAAGGATCTGTAGCTTTCCTTAGATAGTCAAAGGATTCTGTGATTCAAAAAAAAGTTTAAAACCATTGCCCTAAATGACTTTTTTAGTTAACTACATTTCTGTTGGTAGAAAATACATGCAAATAAACTTGGCTTTGTTTTATCTTGGGATTCCCTGAAATCTTGTGAGAGGTGTCCGAGGGGGACAATATAGATTTCCGTTACAACTTCCTTTCCCCTCTAAAAAAACACATAAGAATTCACTTTTACTGCTTCCATTGGAGTTTCCTTAAGTATTTTAGGTGAGATGATTGACTATTTTGGTAACCCCAAAACAACTTTAAAATCTGAACCTAGAAATTCACTATGGATGCTGAATTCTCAAACCAGAAAAGAACCTCAGCTGCAAATGTAAGTTTCTGAACAGTTGAGAGATGGTGGCTTCAGTTACAAAAGGTTTTTCTTAGGAATTCTTAAGGCGCAACTGAAGGAGTAAGGGAGACAGTCTGGGCTGAGGCTCGTGGGGCATTTAGGACCTGGGGAGCCAGCTGGCTCTCTTGCTGCAGGAGAGGAAAGTAGGGTGGAGAAGAGGGTGGCGTTTATACTTGGAAATTTTCCTAAGTTCCCTGCCTCTGAGATCTGACTGGGCCAGAGCAAGGATGTTTGTGAAATTGAGTCTTCAAACACTATTGCTTATGTTCAACTTAAACTTTTCCAAGGAGAATGGAAATTAAGCTTGAAATCTCTGAAGAGGGGAGGGGAACATAACTTCCCTCTCTTTTGTCATGTCCTCCCTCCTTCTGTGCAGGTGGATGGAAGCATGCCTGGGGGAAGACCTGCCTCCCACCACAGAACTGGAAGAGGGGCTTCGGAATGGGGTCTATCTTGCCAAACTAGGAAACTTCTTCTCCCCTAGAGTGGTATCACTGAAGAAGATCTATGATCGAGAGCAGACCAGATACAAGGTGAGTCCATCCTTGCTTGGTGCTTAAATTTCTGTAGACTTGAGAGAGAAGTTTAGCATACTTTATCCTGTGAAAGAGTTACTGAGAAATATGTGTAAGTGTGTTTGTTCCAACAAAATAAAATACCTGGCAGAGTGGAGAAAATTTAGTGCAAAGTCAAGATACAGTAGTAAAAGAACTTCAGCTGTCCGTATTTCTGGCACAATTCTAACGAGTAATTTGTATCTAGAAATTTTCATGGTCCTTGATGAATTTTTTATTTCTTAGAAGGTAGAGCAAGTAACTAAGGGAATCACTACTTTAAATCTAATTTTAACCAAGCTCTGAGATTTGTTGGCAAATTGAAAGCAATAGCAACTTTGGGGGAAGAAAATCACCCCATGATATTAAAGTTTAAGGTAAAATGGGACAGTGATCCGATTTCAGAAAATTGAGATACGTGATTGATTCTTGTGGCCCAGGGCCCTCAAAAAGAAGACTGCTTTAATTAAGTTGGGATGTTGACAAGGACCGAATTCCCATTGCTCACAGAGTTTCTGTGGGGAGCTTTCCTAAGAGCTCTTATCTGAAAAAAGGATGAGTATAGAAGATAGTGGAAGATTGCAAAACCAAGAGCAAATGTAAGAGGGGTCAACTGTAAGAATTGGGCAAGAGCTCAGAATGAGTTAAGGATGAGGACAGAATCAAAAGAGTTGGTTTTTTTGTTTGTTTGGCTTTTTAATATTTAAATTAAAAGGAAAACAAGGAAAGTATAGGTCTTAAGCCAAAATTAACATCCCAAATAGAAACGTTTCTTCATCAAAAAGCAAAGACTTATATGCTGAGTTTTAAATAAGTGGTTATTCTGAAGACACCTCCTGAGCTGTTCTGTTGACTCTAAAAAATGTGTGCAGAACAGGCAGACAGAACAGTCTCCAGCAAGAATAAAGACAATAGCCTACACGTCTAACCGTCTTGAGGGTAAACCTTCCTAAAAAACAACAGGTGTAGAGGTTAAGAGGGGGATGTTTATATGTGTAGTATGAAAATACCTCATTTGGGGAGTATCTTCTACTTGCCAGACACCACACTGAGTGCTTTATGTACATTTTCTCAGTTAATCTTTCCAACAAACATAAAGTAGGTGTTAAAGATGGGGAAACTCAGAATCAGTAGGGTGAAGTGACTTGCCCAGTGTCACCAATAGATAGCCAAGTCAGGAATTGAATCCAACATAATTGAATTCCAAAGACCATGTTCTGCTGAGCACACTGTACACAGGAAGATTCTCCAGATGGTTCTTAACTGAGGAGAGCTGAGATGTGGATTTGGCTTTTGGAGATTAGAATGTGTAATGATACAGACAGACCTTAAGTTTAAGGGGACCATGTAAAGTCTTACAGGGAAACTTTTATTGATACAGAGTATTTATTTAGTATTTGCTTCAATATTGCCAAACAGTGCCTAATGGTCTTTTATTTGTTCTAGGCAACTGGCCTCCACTTTAGACACACTGATAATGTGATTCAGTGGTTGAATGCCATGGGCGAGATTGGATTGCCTAAGGTAATTTATGTGATATTCATAGTTCTGGCTTAGTTCTGGCTGTTTGGCATAACAGTTCTCATTCTACCTGTAAAATTATTCTCAATTGATTCTTTGGTAATATATCTATCTATCTATCTATCTATTTTAATACTAAAGGATCTCTTCAGTTTGTTTTAGGAAATAGCTTTGTTCTTTTTCTTTTATATTTCTCATCCCTGCTTCACCTCACCCTAGAGAAATTCCCTATGATGTCAGTTACTTTTACTACACCAAATTATAAACATTATAATTCAGGGCTTCCCTGGCGGCGCAGTGGTTGAGAGTCCGCCTGCTGATGCAGGGGATACGGGTTCGTGCCCCGGTCTGGGAAGATCCCACATGCTGCGGAGCGGCTGGGCCCGTGAGCCATGGCTGCTGAGCCTGTGCGTCTGGAGCCTGTGCTCTGCAACGGGAGAGGCCACAGCAGTGAGAGGCCTGCGTACTGCAAAAAAATAAAATAAAATAAAAAAATAATAAAAATAAAAAAATTCACATACCATGAGGGAATTCCCTGGTGGTCCAGTGGTTAGGGCTCGGCACTTTCACTGCCAGGGCCTGGGTTCAATCCCTGGTTGGGGAACTAAGATCCTGCAAGCTGAGCAACGTGACTCCCCCCCAAAAAACAAACAAATTCATATACCATGAAATTCACCATTTTAAAGAGTACAGTTCAGTGGATTTTATTTATTCACAAAGTTGCTACATTCAAGTTTGACTTTAGGAAACATAAGGAAATATTTTAGAAATGTCATCTTCCAGCTTCAGAATAACCAAATTTGTAGGTAATATGAAGGGTTTATTTTATATTTCAAATTGTAGAGGCAGTATAATGAGATTTACTTCTTTTATCTGGTTTTGGAGGTGGCTGTAGGTTTTTTGTTTTTGTTTTTTTGACAGCTTTATTGAGGTGTAATCAATTGATTACACCTGTACCATTCTGTAATCAATTGATTACAGAAAAACCATACATATTTAATGTATACAATTTAATGAGTTTGGA
This sequence comes from Phocoena phocoena, assembly GCF_963924675.1. Classification (NCBI taxonomy): domain Eukaryota; kingdom Metazoa; phylum Chordata; class Mammalia; order Artiodactyla; family Phocoenidae; genus Phocoena; species Phocoena phocoena. The sequence goes on along the minus strand of NC_089220.1, from coordinate 140,123,792 downwards.
ATGATAGCTGTAGTTTTGATACGGGAGTGTGCATCCTTGAGTGTTTTGCTCAAGAGTTTATTTAGTGCTTCTCTTAGTGAAATTGCCATCTCAAGTGTTGGGCTGCACCTTGCAGGCCTGCAAGCCTTGTAGTTGCCTTGAGAATGAGGGAAGAGCCCGGAGACAGCAACAGAGACATCACTGGTTTATTAGATAGGGGATCTCAGCTGTCCGAGTCAAGGCTCTGGAGTGACACCCTACCGTGGACGGCAGACAGCAGGCAGAACACTGCAGCAGTCTTTGCTACTGGGGGTGGGGATGAGGGGGAGGAGGAGTTTACCACTTATGGGGGAATTGACGTCAGTTTGGCTCATCAGTTAGTTACCAGGGAAAGCAGCAGAGGGGCATGTCCCTCATAGCCCCTTGGGCAGAGTTTTTCCCTTTGATAAGCTATCATAGTGGAGCCATTCTGATCTAAAGATCACTAACATTTACTGATTAGGCTGTATAATTAAGAGGGAATGTCAGCCATATGAGTAGGGTATAGGTGAAGCAGGGACTGGTTGAGCAGGAGATGTACAGAGAGCAAGAGAATAGCCATCTTGGGTGGCCTGATCATACATCTAGCTACCTAGTCCTACCTTGAATCCGTAGAGGCCCTGATACAGTGTCACTGTTAGAGGCATGGACAGCTTTTTTTCCCCCCTATCCTCTGACCTAAGAATTCTACTTCTAGGAATTTATCCCCACTCCCACCCCACCGGCTCAAAAAAAGAAAGAAAAAATTAGACAAGCACAAAAAATGTATATGTAAGGATTTTTCAGCATTGCATATGATAGAAAAAATTGATAGCAAACCACATATTCCTTCACTCAGGGTATTAATTGTGTTACAGCCAGTCAAATACTAGTGCTGCCGTTGAAAAGGATGATGTCAATCTATATATATATAACCGTGATGTGTTAAGTGAAAAAAAAAACAGGCTACGATTATGAGAGCTTGTATTCTGGCTAAAATGAGATCACTATTTTTGTCTAAAAATAAAGTGAGTATTCTTGGGAAAAATCTGCAAGGAGAAATAGTTTTCATTTCTGTGTGATGGGGTTAAAGGGTGGTTTTTATTTTCTTTATACGTTTCTGTGGAGTCTACATTTCTGTAACCAACGAAAGATTAAAAAGAAATGAGATGTGGAGTATCAGAAAGTGGCTGAAACCACTTGGAAATGAACACTTGGCATTTAGCAGAGTGCTCAGCTCACTGTTGCATACATACCTGTTGAACTGAGTAAATTCAGAGCTAAGTCTTTGCAGACTAGCTTGTGTCCTCTTTTTTTCAGAGCAAAGTGCTGAAGTTCTCTTCCTTGCACTGGTATGTTTGAGAATTAAGCCCCACAAATGTCAGGAAATGCAATACATCAAGTTCTTACAGCTACTTGGCCTTTCTATGCACCTGTAGCTTCCTGTTCCTGTTTTTTATATAGTATGCCCAATGGGCAATAACAATTTAACCTCTTTTGAATGGTACTAAGAGCTTTGCTAATATTTGCTATTGCTAATAGTACTGTTACTACAAAATGCCTTTTTAATAATTTAATCTTATTACTTTTTTTGTTTACTAACAGTGGTGCATTGTCCTGGACCACAATCTCAACAAACTGTTGAGGCTATCAGGAACAATAGGATTATTATGGCTATTACCCTTGAAATGTCTGCTCTATATGATTTAAGTCCAGAAGACTTCTGAGTAATGTAGACTAAAGATACTTGGCCTAAAAATGTGTTTTTGCTCATAATATAACATGTGATCGATAATTGACAATAATAGTATTTATTGGGATATCTTCCCTAATCTCTTTATATGGTACATACAAATTATAGAGACTTAATAGGATAATTTTTTGGTTTTTATCCATTTGACTCTTTATTATAATTGGTGCTCTTGGCCAACTCCTACATGAAACATTTTGTTGTTTTGATTTTTAAAATTGTTTTTAATCTGCCTAATAGTCCTCTGTTTTCTTCAATTATTCTGCCTTCTACATCCTAGTGGCGGGCATTCCTTAAGATGCAATTCTTATTTTAGCTACATTCTCTCATTCTCATGGTTTCAGTTGTTCTGAAGACTCTTTGCTATAAGGTAAACACAGTTTCTTCAATTGGCTGCTGGACATTTCCCCTTGGATAGCTTTCTATCTCCTACAGTTTCTCATATGTAAAACTAAACCTACCTTTTCCCCCAAGTGAACCTCCTCTCCTCTGCATAAATGGTACCATGTCATCATGTTCCCAGTCATCCAGTCTCAAAACCTTGGATTTACCTTGGACTCCTAAATGCAGTCATTCCCCAAGCCTTCCTCAGTTATTTGCAATGTCTGTTTTATCTGTTGAAACAGCCTCCCAGCCTGCTTTCTCAGCTTCGATCTCTTCACTATTCAGTGTATCCTGTGTCTTGTCTCCAGTCAGATCTTCCTGAGGTTGTTTTTAGCCTTGGCTCCAAAGCTAGGACTTCTCCAAAGCCTGAATATCAAGTTCAAACTTGTCTGACTTTCAAGGTCCTCATAATCTGCCTCTATCCTCCCTCCCAACCTTATTTTTTTTTCTATTGCTTTCTAAAATGTATTCTGTACTGTTTTGGGGAGGGTGACTGACTTTGACCATGATTTTCACCATTCAGGAGAAGACATTTCAATCTTAGGAAATGAGCATGGAAAGTTTGAAAAATTATCAAAAAAGACCCCCATTTCTCTTGGGGGTGCACAGTTCTTCCTCATCAGGAGCAATAGGTATTGTGGGGGAAAACAAGCATAAAAACAAGTAATTAAACACAATGTGTTAAGTTCTATAATAGAGTTAGATACAAAGTGCTGTAGTACTCTTCTCACTGCCTTTTATTGCTCATCCAGATTCCTCTAATCGCTTCATAATCCAGTCTCACTTCTCTAATCCACTGTTACCCCTTTATTCCTCTAAATTACAGATTGAGTTGTATAGTACCACATTACCATGAGAAAAGGTCTTGAAATTCAAGGCAATTCTCCATCTAAACTTACTCTGTTCCTATCCTACCTCATTTGTTAATTCATCAAACAGAGAGAGCTCCCTCCATGACCTTGACTCTGGGCTTAGCGTTGAAGATACAGCAGTGAACAATATAGACCTAGTCCTTGCCTTCATGTGGCTTATAGTCTATTGGAGGAGTCAGACAGATAATTTCAGTGCACATAGTTGATTAATTGTGGTACATGCTACCAAGGAAAACTCCCCATCTCTCTCATTCCCATATACATCCTCTATGCTACCTACTTTATCTGTGTATCTTTCTACTTCCCCCAAGCATTATAACACATTTTAATATTTCGTAGTTTTTTTCAATGTCTAAATGTAGTGATTTTACACATACTGAAGCACTTAGTAAATGTTCATTGTTGAGCTATTATTACTCAATCTAGGCCTGCTAGATAGCAACTAGGAAGATTGCAATCCTTCAGAGCCTCATATACTTGCCACTGATTTAAGCTGGACTGGAACTTGAGTTTTGTTTTCCCATGTCTGTGTCTGCAGTAAGTAACTCACTCTCACATACTTAGTAAAATTCAGTGGGTTAACCCAAATAAGTCTTTTCCAAGTAGTGCTTTTCACTGTGTATTGTATCATTTTGTTCCTTACATTACTTGTAATGAAATGTCTGTTCACCCTAATGAGGTTATTTGCCAAATGCTGACAATGTTTTCTAATTGTCCAAAGTTTTACTTGTATTATTCATGATTGGTGAATGATTAAATGAACTCTAGTGGATGGATGCCTTACTCTACTTCTTTTATTTCTCTTTAGATTTTTTATCCGGAAACTACAGACATCTATGATCGAAAGAACATGCCAAGATGTATCTACTGTATCCATGCACTTAGGTAATCAGATTTTCTTGGTAGAATAAGCAGTATATAGATACAGAGAATAGATTGGTAGTTGCCAGAGGCGGGGATTTGGGAGTAGGCGAAATGGGTGAAGGTGGTCAAAAGGTACAAACTTTCAGTTATGAAATAAATAAGTCCTGAGGATGTAATGTACAGCATGGTGACTACAGTTATTGATACTGTATTATGTATTTGAAAGTGGCTAAGAGAGTAGATCTTAAAAGATCTCATCACAAGAAAAATAATTTGTAACTGTGTGGTGATGGAAGTTAACTGGACTTACTATGGTGATCATATCATTATGCTGTACACCTGAAACTAATATAATATGTCAGTCATATCTCAATTTTTTAAAAAAAGCAGTTTAGGAGTCACATCTGAATTGAGTGTGTAGCTTGTTGTCCAGGGTATAATGAAAAAGTTTTTGCATTTGCTTCAGAATTTTCAAATAGAATAGAGCACTATTATCTTAACAAAATGGTGAGAAACAGCTGTGTTCTTCTAGGGAGAAAGGATTTATTTATTCCTATAATAACAAAAAATCTTCCTCTAAAAACATAATATGATTGTTCATTATTGATCTAGTGTTTCAGAGAACTATGCATTTCTCTTGAGATGTAGTCCCTTTCTTTTAAATTAAAGTCTCTTAAAAATTATAAAAACTACATACATTTGAAAACTTTTATTGTTTCTCATTTTGTTTCAAGCTGATAAACTGATTTACTAAATACACTGTGTCTTGATACTCTTTGGTAGTACAGTTAAATTTTGGCAACATCTTCAAATAATACCAACAAATATCAAATGGTTGATTGATAATTTATTAAGTTATCTAGGACCTTGACAAGTCATTTGTTCATTAAGTAATTTTTATGTCAATGCAAAAATAATAAATAGGAACTGAAACAAGGTATAATTTTATCACAGCTTCGTAGTAAATTTGGAAGATGACTTAATTTCAGGTCCTCAACTCTTAGAATGAACGAGGTACTAAATTGGAGGGAAGAGGTGATATGTCTGGATGGAGGATGGGATGGGAGAGGTGTAGGTGCTAGTAGTATAGTACTTCAGAGTGGTGCAAATTTACTTGATGGCCGTAGGCCTAAAGCAGAAGATGATAGAAGTAAGTATGAGAAGGGACATGAGGATGAGATGTTTTTCTTGGGGTGCTCTTCTTATATAGCATCCTGTATGTGTACTTAATAAATGTTAATTATATGTATGAATGTATAATATATACATTGACCCACAAGAAACCTGTTGTCTCCAGTTTCTGGATCAAATGTTTGCCAGATCCTTGGTATCACTGGAATCAGTGTGAAACCCATAAAAGATAGAATATAACTGAGGACTAATAGATCTCTTGTGTGGACTAATGAATGCATTAACCTCCTTAGAGGGTTCCCTCACTAGGCTCTCTCCCTTCTGATCCATCTGCCATGCTGCTGTCAGAGTTCTTTCCAAAACAGCCCTAATAGTATCAGACGCTTCATAAAATATTTTGATGCTTCCTTTCTAGCCTCACCTCCAGCCATTCTCTCCTGTGTACCTATGTTCTAGTATTTTCAGCAAACAGGCTATGTACTCTTGCCTTTGGTTTTGCTGCTTCCTGTGCCTGAAATGCCTTTCTTTAAAATTTATTTATTTATTTATTTTTGGCTGCATTGGGTTTTCGTTGCTGTGCAGGCTTTCTCTAGTTGCGGCGAGCAGGGGCTACTCTTCATTGTGGTGCGCAGGCTTCTCATTGCGGAGCACGGGCTCTAGATGCGTGGGCTTCAGTAGTTGTGGCATGTGGGCTCTAGAGCGCAGGCTCAGTAGTTGTGGCGCATGGGCTCAGCTGCTCTGCGGCATGTGGGATCTTCGTGGACCAGGACTCGAACCCGTGTCCCCTGCATTGGCAGGCGGATTCTTAACCACTGTGCCACCAGGGAAGCCCTGAAATGCCTTTTCTCCTTGCTTTAGTGTATGCTTTTCTCCAGGTGCCACCTCAGAATGCTACCATTAATATGTTCTCTTACTTTTTCCCTCTCTGGCAGAATTAGCTACTTACCATCTTTGTGCTCCTTTAGCATTTTATAACATACCTCTTACTTCAAGCATAGTGCTTGTTACATTGTACTCTGGTTAACTGTTTGTTCTTGTAACTTGCTTTCTTGTGGATTCCTTAGGGACAAGAAGTATTTCCTTTGTTCTTTATCCATGTGTCTTTAGTATCAACACTTAGATGCCTAGCCTATAATCACAATAAATGTGTGTCAAAATTATACATAACAAATCTCCCTCTCCCTCCCCCAGCTCAGGGGGGTACTTTCTGTCCTATAAATGAAAACGGAAATGGTACTTTGTCAAAGGGCTCTTCATGTTTGTCTCTGCTTATCCAATCAAGTTTTAGCTCAGTTCCCACATTCTTGGTGAAGTTTCTCAAATGACCTCCGCTCATTCCTTTTTCTAAACCTCTGGGGGGTTTTTTTGTTCTGTTTTGTTTTGTTTTTGGTTTAGTTTTGTGTGTGTGTGTTTTGTTTTGTTGTTTGTTATATATTGCTTCTTTCATATCTTTTCTCCCTATTACATTTATTAGCATCTTAGGGACAGAAGTTATGCCTTACTTTTTTTCCCCCTCCAAGGTACATAGCATAACATTGGACAAACAATGGTAAAATGAGAATTTTAAAAAAATTGTTTAGGAATAGGTGATATATTGGAGAATTTTCAGAATGTAGCAATTTCAGATGCATATGTCTGAGCCAAAATCAGCTAAATTCTGAGTATTGTGATTGGCTTAGTGTTCTGTGAAGTCTGTCTATGTTGATAACCTTGTGAAGGCTGTACCTACAATGGATATCTGAACTTGGCAGGCACAGCATCTAAGCTGGCAGAATTCCTCTCTGCTAGTTCTGTAGCCACTACTCTCTGCAATGTAACCTGAGTCCCAGGCCCTCAAATTCTCTGAAGAGAGATTGAAGAATTAACTGCCTTTCTAATGATGGAGTCAAAATGAGAAAGGGAGGAAGCCTGCTACTGTTTTCCATTTCTGTTCAATATGCAGTTCGTGCTTAGAAAGTATATACACAGCAGTGTGTTCTGGTTGGTGATTTATGATTTCTTTCCTCCCTTACAGTGTTTTTCCTGAAGGGTATGTAGGAAGTGTTTGTAACTGCTTGAGCCTCTTCTTTACCTTTACACAACAGTGTTCAAGGCAGGTTCCTCACTTCACTTACCTGTATTGGGTGAGGCACTGTTTCCCTTTTGGATCATCAGTGATAGAGAAGCTTTATCTTCTTGTTCTCTCCCTTCCTGCCATCTTTTTTTTTTTTCTCCCTCAGTCTTGACTGGCATTATTCCAGAGATAGTTACTGTACTTTAGTCAGACTAAATTACTCTTGTAGATTACATTCCACTCTCAGATAAGACCCTAATTCTCCATTATTTCAAATATATTTGTATACTTCCTTTCCATTTCCTCTGATGCTTTATCTTTCTAAGAACTGATTTTGGGATTAAATTGGCCCATAATCCTTTATCCTAAATTCAAAAAAACATGCTGAAAGATCTGAAAAATGAGTTTTGGTTTAGTTCAAAGTTCTTTGTTGGCAAGATCTGATCAGTATTAATTGAGATTACTTAGAATGTTTATCTACTTAATATGATTATTCATATGTCTCTTGGCAGAAAAGTAATGTATTTGATTAGGGGTGCTTCCCCAAGGCTTGTTGGGGGTGTTTTATAATGCTGTTTACACTGTAAAACTTTCTTTCATAGGTTACTCTACAATCAGTAACAGTAATTGGAATCCAGATAGGCTAACACAACCTCCTTTTCCTCATTGCTATAAAGTATATCTTAGATAGGAAAAGAAAAAGAAATCTGAGCTCAATTACAGGCTGACTATTATAGGTACCTAACAGCTTATTTGTAAGCAGACATAGGAGACTAGGAACAAAGATTGAAAGTGGTGTTTATTGTTAGGAGTTTTAAGTTTTAGCTGTGAGGTTAAATACTTTGGATGCTGGATAAGAGGATCCAAGTGGCCATTATGATTCCATTTAAAACTCCAGCATATCCTTAAAATATTCCTAATAATTAAAATGAGATAAAAGAAAGATGATGCCCATCTGTTTTCTGCTTACCACTCCTCTACTTTTTATAACAGCTAGTGATATCATTGTAACACCTTTAATTTACTGTTGAAAGACATTAAAAGCTAACTCACTGTTCTTGGGGCTGTGAAAGTGACATGCCCAAGCTTTTGTTAAAGTGTGGCAGCCACTTTCTTGTTTTAAAGTAGGAATAAAAGAGGAAGGAATTTCTGGAGAAAAATATTTCTACTAATTTAGAATGCAGATGGAACATTGTGTGGGGAAAGTATATAAGGTAAAATGTGTATAGAAAGTTGTTAGCTGTTTGGCTTTGGAAACTTTATTGAATAGATGTAAAATCTTTGCAGAGAGGAACTTCATGTATTTCCATCTTGAGCATTTTATTCTAAAGAAAAGCCCTTACTCATATACATATGATTTATATTTGCACTTATCTGAGAAAGTGATTAGTTATTGTGGATGTATATATTCTAATGTATTTTTAGAACACTTGATTTTTTTTTTTTTAGATTATGCATTGGGGTTTATTATATGCAGTTTGGGTTCTGATCAGTTCTATGAATGCAATATGCATGATACATATTTGTATTTGGATAATATTGAGGTTTATAGGTTATCTGCAAAAACTGTAGACTGCTCTATTGAGTTTCTGTGATTTATTTCTTAGATATTTTTTATTTCCTCCCTTATTGATAGGCTGTCAGTGTCTTGCTCACGTTAATCCCTGTGGAGTGCCCTTCTGATTTCTTCTTGTTTTTCTTTTTTTAAAAAATAAATAAATAATTTATTTATTTATGGCTGCGTTGGGTCTTCGTTGCTGCGCTCGGGCTTTCTCTAATTGCATCGAGCCAGGGCTACTCTTCATTGCAGTGCACAGGTTTCTCATTGTGGTGGCTTCTCTTGTCGCGGAGCACGGGCTCTAGGCGTGTGGGTTTCAGTAGTTGTGGCACGTGGGCTCAGTAGTTGTGCCTTGCGGGCTCTAGAGCGCAGGCTCAGTAGTTGTGGCACAAAGGCTTAGTTGCTTCATGGCATGTGGGATCTTCCCGGACCAGGGATCAAACCCATGTCTCCTGCATTGGCAGGCAGATTCTTAACCACCGCGCCACCAGGGAAGTCCCCCTTCTGATCTCTTCTAATTTATTGATTCTGACCTGCTAGAGCCTTAGAATCCAGTTAATCTAACTCATGTTACAGACTTCCATCCATCTGTGAAATATTGATTAATATTTATTAATATATGCCAGGCTCTGGGTAGGCATTGGTAAATAAGACTTTCATTGTCCCTGCCTTCATGGAGCTTAGAGTGTAGGATATTTTTATTTAAAGAGTAAAGATTTATAATATATACTTTATTTAAAACTCTTAAAGTACCTGAATTAAACTTTTCCATCAGTAATATGAATTCAGCTTAAGTAAGATTTGCTGTCTGAATCATTTTTATGAGACTTTTCTAAAATGTCTTGTTACTTAAAACTTACTGATCACAGGAAGGTAAACAGTGAAGAGACTTCACTTATATTCATTATGTTAACATTTATATTAACATCTAATCACACATTGGATTTGTGCTGGAGCTGGGACTTAAACTTGCATCTGCTGATTCCCAGTCCAGTGCTTTTTGCATTACATTATGTGACTTTTTAAGGACCTCCTTGTTATGTAAAACTAAAAAAAGGCTCTGAGGTAAAGTATTGTAACTGCAAAGTGGAATATGGTAGAGTACTGGGAGTCTCTGTGTTCAGAGTGTTTCTGTTCTTTTTGCTGATTTTCCCCTTTGAACTTAGAGCAGCAGGGAGGTTCAGCTGCAAGGCCTGACTCTTTTGCATATTATATCTTCTAGTTTGTACCTGTTCAAACTAGGCCTGGCTCCTCAGATTCAAGACCTATATGGAAAGGTTGACTTCACAGGTAAGAAGTTACAAACTTGGCAGGAAGTGCTTGATTTATGTGGAAATAACCTGGAGAGTCAACAGTGCAAATCTTAAAGACGTACGGCTTTAAAAACACTGTGCCAACAGAGATTAAAAAAAAGCATGAGTAACCTGCTTCTCCTCTTCTTCCACTAAACTTGGAATTTCAAGCTCTGTTCTCTCAGTTATGACATGGGTATGATTGATAATTCTCAGTTTTCTTATATGTAAATTAGAAAGAATATTAACATATAGTATGTAAAAAATAATATAATACTAACATGTAACATTAAAGGTTCATGTACAGTGAAAAATCTTTATAACAGTCTTGCCCCTTCCCTTCCAGTGAGCACCAGTTGTAGGCAAGGGAAGGGGAGCGAGATGATACAAAGATGACAATTTACTAATTTTAAAACTTTAGCTTTTTTGGGTGGGTGTTTGCTATAGTCAGATGCTTGAAGAGATGGGGGCTTGGGGAGAAAAAGAACAATGGTAATATTGGTTAGGGGTAAGATAGATTCAAATCTTTTGTAGGCCAGGGAGTTTTAAAAATTGTAAATAAAACTTTTATCTGTGATATTTTTCCTTCCAGAGAAGTTGTTCCCCAGACTTGGGGCAAGGGCCAACCTTACATGTTGTTTTCTTTATCATTTCGCTTTCTGCCTTAGAAACGAAATTGTGTAATAGTAGCTAGTGATTTGGATTGTAAAGACAGATAACTGGCTTGTGATTCACTTCTTATTCGAGCTGCCTTTAAAGCTGCTCCATTAGTAAGTTCATTATAGGGAATGCCATAAGTAGCATTTTGGGAGAACTATTTTCAATAGAGCCAGTCTCATGTTATAGTTATTTCTGATGCTCTTGATAATACTGATAATACTGTGTCTATTGAGTGCATGTTATGTACCAGGTATCATGTTAAGTGCTTTCCATATATTTATTATCTTATTTAAATCCTTCTAACAACCCTAAGAGGTAGATGTCATTTTATCCAATACATTTTGTAGTTGAGGAATCTCTTTCCTTCTCTGTTTTATGGAAAGGTGCTTAACTTGCTTGTTTGGGTCTTAATTTTTCCCTGTAGAAGAAGAAATCAACAACATGAAGATTGAACTGGAGAAGTATGGGATCCAGATGCCTGCCTTTAGCAAGATCGGGGGCATTCTGGCTAATGAACTGTCAGTGGATGAAGCCGCATGTAAGAAGAGAGAAATTTTGTGGGTTCAAATGGGATTGTTGCTACTACTTTTAATGATTAATACTATAATGATGGTCTTAGACATTAGGAATTTTGCTAGCAAGTTTAGGTCAGTAGATATAGATTTAAACACTGCTATACAGTTATCTATGCTGTTGTTATTTGGAAACAAGTGAGTGATTTTGATTAAAATAAAAGCACTAGAAAGTGAATTCTACATTTCAGTGCCTTTTGGAATTTCTTATTTTCTGATGGTGTTTACGTGATGATTAAGGTGAACATTTCCATAACAAATGCTCACAGGCTCCTTTCAGAGTCTCTTATGAATATTTCCCTGTTAAGATTTCAGATTCAGCATTCCAGACATGGATCACAGGCCGAGCTGTGGGTTTGTGCATCAGAGGAAAAAGACTGGGCTTAAAGATCTGGGGGTCCTCTAACCCCTTCATCTATGAAAAGGAGCCTCTTTCTGTGATAGGGGGTTGCAGTGTTTGAATGTGTAATATATATCCTTTACTTTGTATAACCTTAGTGTTCTATGTTTTGAATTTTTTTTTTTTTAGTACATGCTGCCGTTATTGCCATTAATGAAGCTATTGACCATAGAATTCCAGCTGACACGTTTGCAGCTTTGAAAAATCCCAATGCCATGCTTGTGAACCTTGAAGAGCCCTTGGCTTCCACTTACCAGGATGTACTTTACCAGGCCAAGCAGGACAAAATGACAAATGCTAAAAACAGGGTAAAAATAGAACATTTGATCTTTCTAACTGATTTAAATTCTTTCACTGTTTGATATGACTCCATTTTAAAAATCAGTTTTATCGAGGTATTAATTTACATATAATAAAATTCAACCATTTAAAGTGTACAGTTTGATGGGTTTTGACAAATGTATATGGATGTGTAACCACCCCAAAAGTTCCCACGTCTCCCCTTCGCAGTCAGTCTGTACCTCCTCGTACTCCCCACCCCTGACCCCAGCAACTACCAGTCTGTTTTCGATCACTTTAGTTTATTTTTTTAGAATTCTATATAAGTGAAATGGAGTTACCCAGTATGTAGTCTTTTGGTATTAGATTCTATTTTGACTTCTACTTCCTTCTCGAGTTTTGTGCAAACCAGTGACAGGCTCTGCGATCCAGTCCCTGGATGTACCTGTTCTGCTCAGGTCTGAGGCAAGGATGCAGACTCACAAGTGAGCAGGGCAGGGTTCACCAGTGCTTCTCTTGCCTGACTCTGGAAGAACCCCTGGGCTTGTTATTTACAAGTGGATCTGCTTTTTTTTTTTTTTTTTTTTTTTTTGTGGCCTCTCCCGTTGTGGAGCACAGGCTCTGGACGCGCAGGCTCAGCGGCCATGGCTCACGGGCCCAGCTGCTCCGCGGCATGTGGGATCTTCCCGGACCGGGGCACGAACCTGTGTCCCCTGCATCGGCAGGCGGACTCTCAACCACTGAGCCACCAGGGAAGCCCGGATCTGCTTTTTATGTGTTTAGTTACAGTTGTGTAGCATTCTGCTCTGTTCTTTGTTAAGGATTTTAAGCCACACCCTTACTTGCTGTTGGTTCTGTAATGGTGGGGGAGGAGCACAAATATATTTCTGTGGTCTTCTTAGAGACCTGAGCTAATTTAGTTACACTTTCTTACTCATCTTCAGACAGAAAGCTCTGAGAGAGAAAGGGACGTTTATGAGGAGCTGCTCACTCAAGCTGAAATTCAAGGCAATATAAATAAAGTCAACAGTAAGTATGTCCCCACATCAGGCACTTCTAAAAGAATGTTACAGAATAATGTGGCAGCTGTTGATCTCTTCTTGGACCTATGGCATGGTTTAAGTTTGTTTATTTTAGACATTCATGGGTTTCCTTAGGAACTGTTACTCATTTACTTAAGTCTTTTGTGTTCATACTTCTCTTTGGGCTACCATTGTCCTCAAACAGGCCCCCACTCCTCCATCTATTCATCTACTGTAACTTACAAACTGGATTTTTTGGCTACAGTTTCACTCTTTCACCCTGTGTTAGACACTTAAATCTGAACAGGGATTTCATTTTCCTGTTTTTATTTATTTATTTATTTTTAAATTTAAAAGAACAATTTATTTTTGGCTGCGTTGGGTCTTCGTTGCTGCACATGAGCTTTCTATAGTTGCAGTGAGCAGGGCTACTCTTTGTTGCGGTGCACGGGCTTCTCATTGTGGTGGCTTCTCTTATTGCAGAGCACGGGCTCTAGGCGCATGGGCTTCAGTAGTCGCAGCACACGGGCTTAGTAGTTGTGGCGTGCGGGCTCACTAGTTGTGGCTCCCAGGCTCAGTAGTTGTGGTGCACGGGCTTAGTTGCTCTGCGGCATGTGGGATCTTCCCAGACCAGGGATCGAACCCGTGTCCCCTGCATTGGCAGGTGGATTCTTTATCACTGCACCACCAAGGAAGTCCCTATTTTCCTATATAGTTTTGTTTTTCTTTTAAAGAGTAATACAAGTTATCCAGAAATAAACAACAAACAAAAAATTAGACCCCATCACCTAGGATAACCACTCTTGATATTTTTAACATATCCTTCAAAACATATATTTAAACAAAAATGAGATTGTACTGTTCATATTGATTTTTGTGTATGTTGCACACTTTTGAAAAACTAATTTCTTGAAAGTGTCATTTTCATTTTGTTACTCTTTTTCAAAAGAACCTGCATTAGTTCCTTATTAACTTGCCAGACAAAAGGCAGATCCCTAGCCTGGTGGAGTTCTTTATGTAGTATTTTATGCATATAACTCTATAGAAACTCATGTGCCTAATTGTCTCCCATATTCATTGTGTTTATTTCATGACTCATGAAAAATGGCTATGGAGTTGTTCAGAACTGGGATTTGATCTCTTGCCCTCGTATTAATAGCTGTGGGAATTGGGTACGTGTGGCATAGAATCATTATACGAATGATGAGATAATGTATGTCAATTGCCTGGTATTTAGTAAGCACTCAGTAAACAATATTATTATCACTTTTGTTAATCATGTAATCTCGCCATTGTAATGCCCTCATGCCTCATCTCTTACTTAATCCAAATTATACCCATCATTCAAGATTCAGCTCAGTTCTCACCTCAGTGCCCATCCTAGCTCACAATATACTTGCCTTTCACATGTCCTACAGCATTTATATGCTAAACCACACAATTTTGTTCTTAATTTTGTATTGTCTTAATTGCTTGCTTTTTGTTTCTGACATATTTATAAACTTACAGTAGAGTTTACTTCTGAGTTCTGCTTTTCAAATCCTCATAATTCCTAGCATAGGGTTAGACTCACCAAAAGAACTAAAAAACCTTGCTTGATTCAACCAGACTTGATCTTATCTTGATCAAGATAATAATAATAGTAAAAGTAATCAGTGTCCTCTTTGTTCCTTTGGAGATCCCAATTTCTCACTTGAACTAATACTCTGAATAACTGGAGTGAATTTATAAGATTTTACCAACTCCATGTGATAGGGAATTCTAAATCTTGACCAGGAGTCTGTATTCTGTTCCATTCTGGCTCATTTAGGATAATACCTTTCTGAACAGAGTGATAGTTCCATTCACGTATGGGTGATTTGTTGTGCTGTATCTGTATGAATACTACTTAAGTCAGCAAGTATAAACCAGAATGCCCTTGTAGTTAGTTCTCTGTGTGAGAAGAAAGTCCAGCACATTTCCTGCTGCATACACCGCGTAAAATACTCTTTTATTTACTAAGGGATTTTTTCTCTACCATGTTGTCTGGGATTTTTTAGCCTTATAGCCCTACCTGGCTAATTATATTAGAGTCCATTATAAACTTATAAGGAGAGAAACATATGTATATATTTTTAAAGTGTTCCATGCATATTGTTCTCATGTGGTCAGAGGAGCAAAATAGTAAAAATTCCCTCAAATAGCTTTCAGTATAGTGAGGAAGGTAAATAGTCAAATGAATAATTTCAGGGCAACTTGGTTAGAACAATAAATACAGTGAGTAATTTCAAGGCAACCAAAGGTGTGTGAAGTACAGTCATAGAATAAAGAAAAGAATGATGACTTTTCCTCGAGGTTTGTATCTGAACCTTCACTGGGGTTCTTAGGGTAGTTAAGAAGGTGAGGATAAGGCAGAATTCCCCATAGGGGGACAAGCTTTTCCTAATAGTAGAGAAAGTCTGAGACAAGGGAAAATTGTGTGGTAGGAAGATAGAGGGACTTTAGGTCCTGGGAATCATCTTTTTTTTTTTTTTTTTTTTTAACCATCTTTATTGCGGTATAATTGCTTTACAATGGTGTGTTAGTTTCTGCTTTATAACAAAGTGAATCAGCTATACATATACATATGTTCCCATATGTCTTCCTTCTTGCGTCTCCCTCCCTCCCACTCTCCCCATCCCACCCCTCCAGGCTGTCCTGGGAATCATCTTAATGTAATAATAGATAAGATTCTTTCCCTAGGGCTTGAGAAGCCATTCACGCTGCCCCAGAAGAAAGCAGCAGGCCAGATAGTTAAAAATGAGAAAAAGTTTTTATTTTTTGTTAAGTAAGATAAGGAAAATTAGAGTTAGGTAATTAAAGCATAGTGGGAGAAAGTGTTTAAATAATGTTATAAACTTTATAGTATTAGTAAATGTTCATTTAAATATTTACATATTTAAGTAGTAAGTTTACATTTCTAGTAAAAGCATAATTGACCAGATGCCTTTGCAGATGGATAGTCTGAGATTCTGCATTGCATACATAGAGGAAACCTGCTTGTTACCTATATTGCTTTTGTTTTCTGTCCCCCACTACTACAAAAACTCCCTGAAAATGGAGATAACCTGTCTGCTTTGTTCATGGTTGTGTTTGCAGCAGGTGCCTGGTCTGTGTTGTTGAAAAATGCTTGTTTAGTTGGCTAATGGCCACATAGACCTGCAGCCATGATTCAAAGAGCTGCGCACCTCCTTTGTGTGGTGATCAGTGAGCTGAATTGCAGGGGAATGTTGGGAAGGAGACAGTCTCTTAGGAATCTAACCTTTTCATCCTTTCACCTCTTGGTGTTATTTTTTAGTTCTAGTTTGAGACTTTGTTTTCTCTTGCACTGTTTTGTTTCTTTATAACAGCTTACATTAATTTTCTTTTTGTTTCTTTACTAATGAAAACAGTTAAAATTGTTAAGTACTGCTATGCCCCAAATATTTTGATTTTTAGTATTTTATTATTGACTTTTTTTTTGCTACTTTGGTGGTAAAATCATATGGTCATTCCTGGGTGGGACATGGGAGGGAGAACTCTATATTCTCTTCTAAAATAGGAAAGCTGAAAATAATACAATAATTATGATTTTCCAGCGGCTGTCATTTCTGAAATCAGAAAGTACAATATTTTGACTTTCAATTTAATGATACCTTATTTATTTTACAATATAAAAGTACTTTCATGTATATGATTTTATTTAATCTTATGAGGAGGGTATCTTTGTTATCATTTTCAGATGAAGGAAAATCTGCATTTTTACTGTTGGATAATAAAGCCCTTGTGTGACGTCAGGTTCTGTGACTAGAAGTAGAGAATATTGAGGTGGTGTAGAGAGCCCCTTCCACTCCACGCAGTCAGACCAGCCTTGATTTCTAAGCACTGCTTTGGGCAGAGTACATTCACCAGAGTACACCAGGATAATGAAGGGATTCAGAATGATGCTGTATAAGAAATGGTTGGAGGAACTAAGGTTCTTTAGTCAGGAGTAGACAGTCACAGGGAAGGGGGTTGGATGTATTCAAGTATCAACTCTAGGGTGGGAGCTTTAACAATTTTTATAAACAGAATTGTCCAGAGATGTAGTAAATTGCTGTGTGGGATACCTTCTCCTGTATAGTAGTTTAGTCTGGATAATGACTTGGCATTTTAGAGGGAATTTAGGCATGTGTTATTGGTGCCTCTTATATTGCTGCCCATATTGGTGCCAAGCTCTCTGCATCTAGAAGCTTTTAAGTAGGCCTGGGGTGTGGTCCAGGAATCTGTTAAATTTGAACAACCTGGGAACCCCTGGACGTGATGACTTTAAGGTTCTCTTCCAACCCCAAAGTCTAATGCTTCTCTGATACTCCAGAATAAAAGCTATCTAATTATATTTCCCTGATCTGGAACTGGGATTGGTTTTCAGGAAGGAAAAAATATTCTAGGCTATAATGTTAACATAGTTTTTTCTTAAGCGTTTGCCTTTTTTCCTCCTCAGTGTTTGCTGCGTTAGCGAATATAGACCTGGCTTTGAAGCAGGGATCTGCACTGGCCTTGTTCAAGATTCTGCAGTCACCAGCGCTGGGCCTTCGAGGACTGCAGCAGCAGAATAGTGACTGGTACCTCAAGCAGCTCCTCAGTGATAGACAGCACAAGAGAGAGGTAAAAGTACCCTGAGTTGCACCTGCAAGAGTTTATATACGTCCTTTTGAATCCCATGCTGTTGTGTCAAGGTATATATGGGGCCTTTTTTTCCCCCTAATACAACTTTTTCTCCTGCAGATGAATTAGGCTGTTTAATATACTCAGGTAAAGTACACATCGTCTTCAGCTCTCTTTTGCTTTTAGAGTTGTAAATCGTCTTTTAAAATAAACATTGCCCATCCCGGCAAGTGAATCTGACCACCCCTTCACTTGAAGTCCCTTAAATCCCCAGCTAAAAGCCATTGGGGAGAACCTGAAATTTTTTATTCTTACTTCAGGAATTTCTACTTTTAAAAAACCATACCTGATGAGTTTCCTCTGGCCAACACTGGGAAAGTACTTAATGTGCAGTAAAAGTGGACTGTGTGGGATTGTACTTTATGGTTTTCTTTTTTTAGAACAAATATGAGGGGATTTCTTTTTTTTTTTTCTTTTTCTAAATAAGGACAAGTATACATTTTACAAATCCTCAGCATTGGCCGGAGAAAGCAGCATTAATGTGCTAATGATTCTACAAACATTTTATCTCAGAACATTTTGATGCTCTTTACAAAATATTTTTTTTTAATGTGCTTATATCAGGCGAGTCACTCTACCCGAGATTTGACAAGGGCATTCGGCTCTCGCTCAGGCTGCCGCATTGGCTGTGTGTAGCCTGAAGCTGTCTCTTATGCCTGTGGCTCTCTGTCCCTAGTGACTGCTGTTGAGATATGAGAACTACAAGGCCCGGAGGCCTAGGCAGGAGTCATCTTTACCTAAGTGTTCTTTGCTTTTCTCAGGGTGGTCAGGCTGAGGCCCTGCAGAAGGAGGAGCTACAGTCTGGAGTGGATGCCGCGAACACTGCTGCCCAGCAGTATCAGAGAAGTAAGAGTCCTCTCAGCTGCATGTCCACTGAGATCCTGAGTAGGGGAGGAAAGTGGCTTTGTGTCGTTGAGGGACCTAAGGTTAGATTCTTTCACTCCTCACCCCACCCCAAGGCTACTAGCTGCAGTCAACTGCCAGGTACCTTTGGTGGCAGAAGGGATCCTCCAGTTTTAAAAGTAGAACTGGAGTCAGTGTAGGCTCACTTTGGCTAGGAAGCTCGTGCTTACGTGGTTGGTTAGGGAAGCATCTGGAGGAGACAGGACTAGGGATTGATTGGCAAGATTTGTATGTTGAGAGACAGGAGAGAAGGGTGTTCCTAATATGGGGCAACAGGGGAAGAGGAAGTGTGAGCAGAGGGACAGAAGATGAAAGATGTATTATGGAACAGTGGGTAGAATAAAATTTTTGTAGATGTTTTAGGCTGAGTTGTGTAAGATAAAGGCTTAGAAAGATTGTGGAAAGCTTTGAATGGCAGCTTAATAAGCTAGTTCTTTGCCAGGCTCCCCCCTGTAGGGGAAGGACGTCTTAGGTAGAGCGTAGTGGTGGCAGGCAGGATGATTTGGAGTGGAAAGAAAAAAGGGGTGAGGAGAAGAGGAGGCTGCTTTTTAGAGACAGATTTATTGAGATGTAGTTCACATACCATGCAGTTCACCCTCATACAAAGGAGGCTGTTTTCTAAAGATGAAAGTTCTACTTCAAAAGTCATGGCTAATAGCTTATCCACAGAATATAACTTTCTTCTGTGAAAATTGGCATCTGCTTCCCCTCGGGCCTCTCAAAGTCAGCTGCCTTTGTGACCTCCTTGTTTTCTACCCAGGACTGACAGCAGTGGCAGCGATCAATGCTGCAATCCAGAAGGGTGTTGCTGAGAAGACTGTTATGGAGCTAATGAATCCCGAAGCCCAGCTGCCCCAGGTGTTTCCATTTGCTGCCGATCTTTATCAGAAGGAACTGGCTACCCTGCAGCAACAGAGTCCTGAGGTGAGTTAACTGAACCTGTGCTGTTTGTGAGCAAAACAGTGGACGTGATTTTAAAATTTAATACCCACTTCTTGGTGTAGTTAGGTAGAGGGGTTTTTTTTGTTTGTTTTGTTTTACTGGAAACTTAGACTCGTTATGGTTTTATTAAACTCCTGACCTCCCTTGGTATTCCAGAATGTCTTTCCTTACTCTTTCCTCCCTCGCTTTCTGTACAGCATAGCCTCACCCATCCTGAGCTCTCTGTTGCAGTGGAGATGTTGTCATCGGTGGCCCTAATCAACAGGGCGCTGGAATCCGGAGACATGAATACAGTGTGGAAACAGTTGAGCAGTTCAGTTACAGGCCTTACCAATATTGAAGAAGAAAACTGCCAGAGGTGGGTGCCCAGAGTGCTGGGTTGAATCCATTAGGTAGCTGTCACCTCTGTCTTTCGTGTGCCAACACTCTTATTTTCTTTGCAGGCATTGTGACTTCAGTGTGATTGTCTTTTATTTTTTCTATTTTGATACATTTTATTCTTTACTATGCTGAAGGTTTTGTAGTAAATTACAGATATAACATTCCACTCCTAAATTTATAAGTATGCTTATTTAAAACAATGAGGATATTATATAGCCAAAATAACACTCTTATACCCTGACAAATCAACAGTACTTCTTTAATACTTTCTAAACCTAGTCCATTTTCGTACTTCTTGTTCCAAAACTATTTGTTTTTTCAGCTGGTTTGTTCAAACCAGGATCCAATCCAGGACCACATGTTAACATCTGATTATTGTGTCCCTTTGGTATCTTTTAATCTAGCATTGTCCCTTTCTTTATGACACTGACTTATTAAAGAGATGGGGCCAGTTGTCCTATAAAATGTCCCATCTTCAGTTCTGGTTGCTTCCTAATATTTGGTTTATTCCTGTAAATTGTAAATTAGGTCTAAAGACTTGTCAAGATTCAATTAAATATTTTTGGCGACGTGTGTTTCATATTTTCTCATATCAAGAGGCATATAAAATCTGCTTGTCCCCACCATTAGAGATACTAAGGGACATTAATCCCTCCATTGCATATTTATTTTTCTCCCTTATCACCAGAACATAATTTTTTTTTTTAATGTAACTTTTTTTTTTTTTTGGCTGCCTCGGGTCTTCGTTGCTGCTTGTGGGCTTCTCTCTAGTTGTGGCGAGCGGGGTCTACTCTTCGTTGTGGTGCACAGGCTTCTCTTTGAGGTGGCTTCTCTTGTTGCAGAGCATGGGCTCTAGGCCTGCGGGCTTCAGTAGCTGTGGCTCACAGGCTCTGGAGCCCAGGCTCAGTAGTTGTGGCACACAGGCTTAGTTGCTCCGCGGCATGTGGGATCTTCCCGGACCAGGGCTCGAACCCATGACTCCTGCATTGACAGGCATATTCTCAACCACTGCACCACCAGGGAATCCCCAGAATATAATCTTTTTTTGTACCTTTTGCAGCATCAAAATGTCCAGTTCCCCATTAACCATTCATCTAATATTTTTAACCCCAATTGATAATCCTTGCCTAAATCCATATACTTTCAGTAAGAGTTGCTGAATGGTGATTTGTTGATCTGTCATTCCTTCTGTGTTTGTTAGCTGGTGTATGGCCTTGTTTCCTTGTCTTTAGAGGGATTGCTTGAGCTGCTGCCACTGACTCCAGAGTTGGTCTTACTTGGAATTTAGAACATGTAATATAAATAGGCCGTTAAGAATAAGTGATATCCTTGCATTTTTACACTTTGCTCAAGGTAACTCCTCGGTCCCAAAGCTGACCTCTAGAATACATCAAGCTGTTGGGGTTCCTTAGCTATCTCTGTTCCTTGGATCCTTTGCCCCCATGTCTTCTCATTCCTGTCAACCAAAATAATCCTGAAGGTCCCTTTTCTTATGTTGCACTTCATTGTCTCTTTTGTTGGGGGAATGGGGCAGGTATCTCGATGAGCTGATGAAACTGAAAGCTCAAGCAGATGCAGAGAATAATGAATTTATTACGTGGAATGACATCCAAGCTTGTGTGGACCATGTGAATCTTGTGGTGCAGGAGGAACATGAGAGTAAGTAATCTACTTCCCGTCCCCCCAGATAATGTCACAGTTACAGATAATGTGATTCCATGAGCTGGTTCTAAACACTTCTCCCGGGAGGATTTTTGGAAAATGGAAAAAAAAAAAAAAAAATCTATCTAAAAAAGCTACAGTTGTATATTGTTTTCGAAACACCAGGCAACTGCTATGATTAGATAAGTATGTAATAAGAACTAAAATTTTCAGGAGGCGAATTGAACATGATCTGTTATTTTTAAATGCTATTATAAGAAGTGGTTCTGACACTGACTACCTGGAGTTAGGTCATATTGCACAGATTGAGGGCACAGTCCTCCCCAAGACTCCTCTCACTTTAGACACCAGCCTTAATCTCTGGAGTTCCCGGGTCACCACACTTCTGAAAAACTGGCTATATATTCAGGGGTTCCCTCTATCCCCTCAGGTTCAATAATTGGCTAGAATGACTCACAGAGCTCAGGAAAGCACTATACTTACGGTTATAGTTTTATTGTAAAGAATACAAATCAGGATGAGTCAAAAGAAGAGAACAGGAGGGCAATGTCTGGTAGGGTCCCAAATTCAAAGCTTCTGTATCCTCAGGGTGTGTTGCCCTCTCAGCCCATTGATGAGTATCACATTGATGAGTATCACAACCAGGGAAGCTCACCTGAGCTTTGGATATCCAGAGTTTTTAGTGGGGCTTCGTTCCATACAAATAATGGATTGAATTATGGCCAGCTATTGGCCAAGTAATTGAATTCAATTTCCAGTCTGCTTCTCCTCCCTGGAATAGCTGGGCTGATATTCTGAGATCACATGGCTCAAAGCCCCAATCTTCTAATCACATGGTTGGTCTTTCCAGCACGACCAGCCCCTATCCCAAAAGTTTCTAGGGGCCCACCAGCAGTCACCTGGTTGGCATAAACTCAGGTGTGGCCCTAGGGGCCCACTATGGATAATGAAGATACTCCTATCACTTGGGAAATTCCAAGGGTTTAGAGCCTCCTTTCCAGAAACCAGGGACAAAGACCAGCCAAATTTTTTATTATACAACAGTCTTTACAAAAGTAGTCCAATTGGATGAGATAGCTGAGGAGTGACTGTTTCTAGTTTTAATTAGTGTTTCCTGTGAGAAATATTCAGTGATTTAGTGGGAAGAGCCTTCCCTTGGAATAGGAGACCCTGAGCTTTGATTCTCTTTCTCTTACTTGTTTGCTGTGTGGTGTAGGAGAGGAGATTCCTAAGACTCATCTTTTTTTTTTCTATAAAAATGTTGAACTAGGTGACTTTTTTTTTTTTTAATTTATTTCTTTTTTTGGCTGCGTTGGGTCTTCGTTGCTGTGTGTGGGCTTTCTCTAGTTGCAGCGAGCGGGGCCTACTCTTCGTTGTGTTGCATGGGCTTCTCACTGCGGTGGCTTCTCTTATTGCAGAGCATGGGGTCTAGGGGCATGGGCTTCAGTATTTGTGGCACGCGGGCTCAGTAGTTGTGGCACAGGGGCTTAATTGCTCTGCGGCATGTGGGATCTTCCTGGACCAGGGTTTGAACCCGTGTCCCCTACATTGGCAGGCAGATTCTTAACCACTGTGCCACCAGGGAAGTCCCACTAGGTGACTTTTAAGATCCCTTGAACTCTTGACTTTTTGTGAATCAAGAATGGTTTTGATCACACATTGGAGTATACTTGAAAACTATCCTTTATAAAGCCAGTTTCATCAAAATCCTCATCACTCTTAAGATAGGGCAAGTAAAAATAAAACAAAAGGACTTGAAATTTTAATAGGAATATGGATATAGGGGAGTTTACTTAGATGAAAAAAACCACTAAATTTAAAGGAAAAAGATTTAAATGCTGCTTAATATTATGGATGACAAATTGTAGTTTGAATCATGGTAACTCTTGGATAGAGGATTTATGGTCACTTACCATGTTTAAAGACTGTTTTATTTATACAATTTCTTAATCTAAAAAATAACCTTTTGTCCATTCATATTTAGGGATTTTAGCCATTGGTTTAATTAATGAAGCCCTGGATGAAGGTGATGCCCAAAAGACTCTGCAGGCCCTGCAGATTCCTGCAGCTAAACTCGAGGGGGTCCTTACAGAAGTGGCCCAGCATTACCAAGACACGCTGATCAGAGCAAAGAGAGAGAAAGCCCAGGTGAGTGGCACTAAATTGTCCCTTTTTGTTCCGAGAACTTCATCCCTCCTAGAACGGAGATAGAGGTAAGGGTCTTCTCTCAATGACTATTTCCTGGGCACCCTTAGATTCAGAGCACTGGAGGGACGCATAAGAGTCATAGACTCTGCCCTCCAGAAGCTTATGCTATTTTACATATTTGGTTTTTTTGTTGTCCTTTGTTGTTATGGTTATAGACACATCTCTTGTGTCTCTTTAAAGAAATTCTCTATTGAAATATAAGATCCAGAAAAATGTGTCAGTTATTTAAGTGTACGGTTGTATAAATGTTCAGAAGTAAGCATACCTGTGTAATTGGTGCTCGGATTATAAAAAGCATTAAAAGAAACCCCCTTATATCCTTATTCACCTCCCCACTCCCCAGGAATAAACCACTATCCTGATTTATTCTAGCACATGTCTTTTGGTAAATATATGTATGCATTTCTATTAGGTATACATTTGGAAGTGGAATTTGTGGGTCATAGGGAATACATATGTTAAGCTTTAGTAGGTAATGCCGTAAAGTTTCTTTTTTTTTAGTTTAAATAATGGCTTTATTGAGATATAATTCACATACCATACAGCTCACTGTTTTGTAGTGTACAATTCAGTGGTTTTTTCGTCTGTTCACAGAATTGTGCAACCATCACCACAATCAATTTTAGAACATTTTCATCACCCCCAAAAGAAACCTGTGTAGGTAGTCACTCCTCATTTCTCTCAATCTCTCCAGTCCTAGGTAACCATCAGTCTACTTTCTGTCTGTGGATTTGCCTATTCTGGACATTTCGTATAAATGGAATCATACAATGTGTGGTCCTTTGTGACTGGCTTCTTTCTCTTAGCTTGGTTTATCCAAGCTGTAGCATGTATTAGTATTTTCTTTTTACTGTTGAATAATATTCCACTGTATGGCTGTACCACATTTTATTTATCTATTCATGAGTCAGTGATCATGTTTCCACTTTGTGGCTATTAGGGATAATGCTGCTATGAATCTGTTCTCCAAAGTAATTGTAATACAAACCCATCTTTTAAAAAGTTTGTCTTGCCTCTCAGCTAGTTTGTTGAGGAAATGGATGAGATTTACTCCTTTTTTAGTCCTCTTGCTGAATAGGAAGTTGCCATGTTGCTTTAGGAAGCCCTAAAAGACATTCTTAATTCAGGGGGTCAGATTCCTTCTGGGAAGCCAAAAGTGGTAAAACAGATCAGGGCTTTTGTGTTAAGGGAGCTAGTGTACACCGACAGCCTTGTGGGCTCTAGAAGTTTGGGTTGTGGGGGAGGAGCTGTGGATAATATAATGTTGATAGATCTCCTTTGATTCCATTGTCATGAGAGTAGTTGACATTACTGTGTCCTAAACATATAAGTGTAGCAAGTACCAGGTTCCTTTTAAGAGGGTCATTGCTGGGCTTCCCTGGTGGCCCAGTGGTTGAGAGTCTGCCTGCTGATGCAGGGGACACGGGTTCGTGCCCCGGTCCGGGAAGATCCCACATGCCGCGGAGCGGCTGGGCCCGTGAGCCATGGCCGCTGAGCCTGCGCGTCCAGAGTCTGTGCTCCGCAATGGGAGAGGCCACAACAGTGAGAGGCCCACGTACAGCAAAAAAAAAAGAGGGTCATTGCTATGCATGTCAGTTGATCCTGTGGTGAAGGTTGAATCACAACCCCCATTTTGTAGCGAGGAAATCTAGACAAAGGCATTAACTGATTTTACTTACTCAAGTGAGAAGCGGTTGGCTGTAGGGAAGCTGTAAATAGAGGCCTGTCTTTGATATCAGTTTACTGGATCAGAGCTTCCCAAACTTGACTGATGACTAGAATGCTGTAAAAGTCATTTTAAAAATACAGATTCCTAAGCATTAATTCTATTTCTGCTAATTCAGAATCTCTAACCTGGGGCCTGCCTGCAATGATTCTCTGTAGGCCAGTGGTGGTAGTGTTATTTTTTGCTGCCTTATTAGTCCAAAAAGAGTCTTATATCCGATCCAACTGACAGAGGAATGGGCTTTGAAAGAATAAGCTAGGTCTGAGTCCATGTCTAAAAAAGGAAAGTAGATTGAGGATATAATTTGTACCAGCTCTCACGCATGTGATGGGCCTTACTGCTCCTTTTGTTTGGATCATAGGAGTTAAACTTTTATTAGAGGATGTGACTAGAGTTTGAAGCATTTCCTTTTGCTGTGGAATAACTTTTCAGAGTTCATCAAAGGCAGAGGAAGGGGAGAGTTAGAGGAAAATGTGCTTAACAGTGCTGTGCTCAGATGGGTAGACTATACTTTAGGTGTAATTGTCTTTTTTTAAGCCTCAGCTCAGCTTTTAAGTACCTCTTGGGAGTAGTTTTAAAAATAATCATCTGAGTTCCAAATTTAGCAAGCAAAAGATCTTAATTTGAATTTGATCTGTTTTTCTTGTAATATCTTTCTGTCTGGTTTTGGTATCATAGAATGAATGAATTGGGAAGTGTTCCTTCCTCTTTTATGTTTTAGAAGAATTTGTAGAGGATTGATATTAGTTCTTTAAACATTTGGTAGAATTCACCGTTGAAAACATATGGTCCTGAATTTTTGGTTTTGTTTTTGTGGGATATGTTTTGATTACTGATTCTATCTCTATATTTGTTATAGGTCTGTTCAGATTTTCTTCAAGTAAACTGCCTCTTTCTCTTTGCCTTTAGGGAATTCCATTATGCATATATCTTCTCTTTACTCAAATCTGCTGAATCCCTCTAGTGAGTTTTTCATTTCAGTTATTGCATTTTTCAACTCCATAATTTAATCTGGTTCTTTATTTAAAAATGTATATTCTCTATTTGGTGAGACATTGTTCTCATACTTCCCTTTAGTTCTTTAGATATGGTTTCCTTTAGTTCTCTGAACATACTTAAGAGAGCTGATTTAAGTCTTTGCCTACTAAGTTCAATTTGGACAGTTTCTGTTGTCTGGTTTTTTTCCTGTTTGGACCATGCTTTCTTGTTTCTTTGCATGTCTTGTAATTTTTGGTTGAAAGCTGGACATTTTAATAATAATGGGTCAACTTTGGAAATCAGATTCTACCCCCTCCTCAGGGTTTATAGTTGTCCCTGTTTGTATCTGCTGTTGTTTGTTTAGTGATTTTCAAGTCTGTATTCTTTGTCATGTGTGTCCACTGAAGTCTCTGCTTGGTTAGCTAGTGGTCAGCTAATGATTAGTCAGAAATTTCCTTAAATGCCTAGAACCAATAAAGCTCCTAGCCTTTGCTGAGGGGCTTTGTGTGTGTTGGGGCATGCCCTCGACTCTCAGCCAGGCAGTTTACAATTTTGCTTTACCCTTCACTTCATGCTTGCCCAGAGCCTCAAGGTCAGCCAGAGGTCAGAGCTTACAGCCTTATCAGATCTCTTCTGAGCATGTGCATAGCCTGTAATGCACTATGACCTTCTAGATTCCCATCCCAGGAATTTGTCAGAGCTTTTCAAAGCTCTCTGTGGACATCTCAATCTCTAGCTTTTCCTTTTAAGCTTTTTGGTTAACCTATTATTTGCCTAAGTTTTTACCCACTGCCCCAGGCATCTGTGATGTGAAGCAGTTACCTCTGTTTTGGACAAATACCCCTGGAGAAAAGGCTGTTTGCACTGGGCAAGCTCTAAGGTCAAATAAAGACAGCCTAGCTGTGGTCTTCCAGGGAACTACCTAACATGGCAACTAATGACAGTTCTGTGGGAATAGATAGGGCTTTGAAGGAGGTAGGTGTTTATGGGGTGGGGGCGGAGGGGGGTGGGCAGAGCACAAATGGGAATAGGGCAGTTTAAGTGCCATAGGCCTCACTGTTCTTACTGAGAGTCAACTGTTCTTGAATAAACTCTCTGATTGCTGCAAGCCTTTGGTTCATTTCTATAGTTTTGAAAAAGTTGATTCTGATGACTTTTGTCAGTGTTTTTGTTGCTTTTATGTAGGAGGGGATATTCAGAGGTCCTTCCTCTACTGTTTTCACCATTGTCAGTTCTCTCTTCATTTAAATTTAGTGCCTTTGGAATACTTGTTAAAAGTAGATTACTGGTCACTGGGTAGTATTGTTTGAATGCCAAGACAGAGATATCAGGAATTCTCAAGGAACTCATTTTATAATTACAAATATGAATGATTTTTAAGTCTGGCCTCTCCTCCCCCACTCCACAGTCTGAGTGTACACAGACAGGCATACATGCCTGTAGCTAAAAATCAGCTGGTGTGCACTGACATGGCTGTACCAGTTGTTAGAATATTGAATACTTTTGTTTGGTACATTGCTCCTGTCCCAGGCCTCCCAAATGTGTTCCACCCCCAGTTCTAGCTCTTTCCCTGAACTTCCGCTCTGAGCAACTGGAGGATTAACACCTAAACCAGCAAGGGGCCATAAGATCTCTGCTCCACTCTGGTTGATCAGTGCTTGTGTTGATAAATATGTTGTATAGATTCATGTGTGTGTGTTTACATGTGTATATGGTAGGTATGGAGTGGTTTATATGTATATATAGCATAGTTTACATATGTGGTGAGCGATAAAACATATTTATGTTACACATATATGTATCTATAATATGTTACATATATATTATCAATACATATGTGTAATATTTTATCAATCATGACACACGCATCCATGCCACATATAATAGGAGAGACTTTTAAGGAGGTTTTAAGGGGTGAGAAGTGCCCTTTGCAAGTGTGTGTGTTTGTGCTTTCTGAATATATACACACATATATGTATGGTAGCCATTCTTTCATCTCTTTTCCCTTTCTTTTCGCCATATCTTGTGGCTTCTCCACCTCTTTTACCTCTAGTCATTGCCCACTCGTTTGGTTCTTATCTCTGGTCCCTATCTCTTTACCTCTTCTAAAATGCAGTCAGTGTGCTTCTAAGTGTCAGTCAGAGTTGTTAGGGGATGTTATTTCAGTATATAGCATTTTCACATTAAATCTATTTTATCTCAGTATTCTCCACAATATGTCGTTCAGGGTTTTAACTCTCTACTGAGTGATTTGAGTTAATCTTTAGAGCAAACTTTAACAGGAGGATGTTGGGTTTTGTCATCTTATTCGATCTAATTGGAGCAGAGAGAGCCTGTTCTTTCCTCACACTGGGGTGAGCAGGTGTATGTCACCGATCTTGCCTCCTTCAGTCTGGTGAGGGGTATTTCTATATATCATTTTCCCCTGATGTACTGCTCCATTGTTGTTGTTTTTTTTTCCTCATCTCACACCACAGCTCTGTACCTTGTTTCTTAGGGGGGAGTATGTATGGAAGTGTTTGCTTTAATCCTTCTGCTTTAGTCTGTCCAGGGCAGAGAAGACAGAACTCTGAATGGTCAGAAATCATGATAAGCTGCACCTTTCTCTGGATGCAAGGAGGGTTGTGCCAAGCCCCCAAGCTTTGCTTACAGTAGACTCTGCTCAGAGCCGTCTGACGCGTGCATTAGCCTAAAACTGAGCCAGAAGTGGCCTGGTTCTGTGGAAATACTTGCTTTGGGGGTGCAAGGGTTTTTATGCCACTTCTCTTGGAGACTGCACCTTCAGCCGTCTAGCTTATGACTTCTCAGTTTAAGTTGTTGCTGACTCATTGTATCGTCTCGTATTGAAACTATTGCTTAGCATTGCCAGTATTTATTCGTATGACTCTAGGAAATCATGTGTGGCCATTTTCTATTTTCAGTAACAGAAGCTGAGCAGTGGTAGAAAAGTGCTAAGTTCTGCAGCTATTAGGTGACTTGTTCTTGCATTCTATTTATCGGGTTACTCTTTTCCTTTCCCAAGACTATAAGCTTCTTAAATTGGGATGGTGCCTCTTATGATTGTAAGTTAAATGATCTTTCTAAAACTCTGAAATACAGAGACATCTTTCGATTTCAGATGCCTTCCTTTGGCCTTACCCTGTCTCCAAGGCACTTTATAAATTGCGGGGGTTTGTGACTGCTTGGCTCTGCTGAGTGAAATATTGTGTATCTCTCCCCAGTAACGCAGGAGGAAAACCAAGCCTCCTCTAAGGTTTTGCACTTCAACTGCTGGGCCTGCAGAAGGCAGTGAAACTTTCCATATTGCCCCACAGCCCAGACCCTGCCTCACCTGGCAACACAGTTATAGTTACTGATCCCAGCCGCCTCATTGGTGCCTTGGCAAATTATATTTACATCAAGTAGTCTCGATGGATTTTTGAGCTACTATTTATCCCAATTGCTATTAGCTCAAGCCTCAGGAACAGTTACTTTTGTTGGGTCTGTCAAGATTGCCTCAGACATGACTCTCAACCTGGACACTTTAAAACCTGAGGTGCCTTGTCTAGAAGGAGAAAAAGACTCCACTTCTATTTCACCTCTGTCCCTAGTATTCAGCTCAAACTACACTATGGACTAGAGAGGCTTTTGTTGGCCATGCTGAGAAAACTAATCACCATTTATTATGTTTCTGTGTGAAAATGTGTTTTTAAGTTTCCAACAACTGATATAACTTTCAAGTTTTAGAATATAAGCTGGTGATAAGATTAAATTGCCTATAGTGACTCCTGGCTTCACATGTGATAACGTCTTGATAGTCCTAAAAACAGTAGTCATAGAGAATATTAACTCCTTCTGAATATTGTTGGCAAAGGAGGCTTTCTAAAAAGTACTTCATGTCATGGTGCTTGTCACAGTATTTAAGTCCCTATGCCCCTTCCCAGTTGGGACGTTTTGCCCCTTCTAGCAGCTCTTGTCCTCCTGAACAACTTGAATCCATCTTCTTATATCCATCACCTACATCTGTGATATTTCTCTTGTAACCCTTTACCAGTTTTTTGGTGCCCGGCTTCTTCCAGTTTACTATTCCATGTGTCTTGTATGTTGGAAACGTCTTCCTCTATCTCTAATTGAGTCTCAGAAGCCGCCATCATGACATGTACCCTGATTTGATGACTGTAGTATTGTTTTGCTTTTAATGGTTTGTAGGAAACCCAGGATGAGTCAGCTGTGTTATGGTTGGATGAAATTCAAGGTGGAATCTGGCAGTCCAACAAAGACACCCAAGAAGCACAGAAGTGTATGTATCAGTTGTTTTATTTCTACTCTGGTGGAAAGTGCGGGTGGCGAGGTGCTCCGTATCTTAGAACTCAGCTTGACCAAGATAGAAAGATGTAGGGGGAACAGTTTGCTAGTAGGTGAATCTAGACACCTTCTAAACTATTCCAGTAACAATTCTCTTCTGGGATAGTTGCCTTAGGAATCTTTGCCATTAATGAAGCAGTGGAGAAAGGCAATGTAGGAAAAACACTGAGTGCCCTTCGTTCCCCTGATGTCGGCTTGTATGGCGTCATCCCCGAATGTGGTGAAACTTACCAGAGTGACCTTGCTGAAGCCAAAAAGAAAAAACTGGCAGCAGGTGAGTTTGGGTAAATAAATATGTGCCCTGAAAGTAAGAACATGAAAATATCACAGGGCAGATGTAGAGCAAAGGGACAAGCTATAGGGAAAGGGTACTTCAGAAGTACAGTATTAGGCTTATTTTAAAGACCCAAGGAGATAATATTCCTATTTTTGAAAATATTCTTTTTCTTCCCCTTGAGGGTGGCTATGTTAATAAAAAGGTCAGTTTTCTGAAAACGTTTATCTTTCATAGGGTGTTAGTAGTTCTGATTACCTAAGCCTGTGGATATTTAAAAGTTTTATCTGCAAAAAGAGGGGAATAAAGATACGATTTTTCATCCCGTTTCATGGCCCTGTTTTTAAAATTAACTAGAGAGGCTGAATGGCTGTAAGTCTTTTATCACAATAGTTTTCTGACGCACAAGGTCTTACTTAGGTATAGGCTTTGGAAGGAACAGAGGCAGTCAAGGTTGATTTCCCCATTTGGACTTCATAGGTATTTTCTTTTTATACTGTGGATATGAATGAGCTAAATGAGACATTACAAAGTCATAGTTTATTTATTTATTAATTATTTTTTTTTTTGTGGTACGCGGGCCTCTCACTGCTGTGGCCTCTCCTGTTGCAGAGCACAGGCTCTGGACGCGCAGGCTCAGCAGCCATGGCTCACGGGCCCAGCCGCTCCGCGGCATGTGGGATCCTCCCAGACCGGGGCACGAACCCGTGTCCCCTGCATCGGCAGGCGGACTCTCAACCACTGCACCACCAGGGAAGCCCCAAAGTCATAATTTAAGAGGGACTTAGGATTGCTCTTTACTCTCATAGACCCAGGGACAGGTTTTGGAATGGTCTGCATTCAGCTTGTTAACCCTTACCACAACAATCCTGTGGTATCAGACATGTGAATGTGGGGAGTGTGGCTCTGGGTTTCTTTCATCTTTCCTTTATTTTCTGCCAGGAGATTATAACAGCAAGTGGGTGAAGCACTGGGTAAAAGGTGGCTATTATTATTACCACAATCTGAAGACGCTGGAAGGAGGATGGGATGAACCCCCAGACTTTGTGCAAAATTCTATGCAGCTTTCTCGGGAGGAGATCCAGGTAGGTCTCATTTATTTACAAAAGAAGAAGCTGAGGGAAAGTACCTGTATTTTAGAGGTAATACTACTTAGGAGGAACAGGGCATGTGGTCAGAAGCCCTAGACTAAAATTAAGGCTAATAACAAACTACTTTGGAGTAATTTTTCCAGTGGGAGTGCTTAAGGCCTAAATTAGTAAAACATCTGGATTATAGACTTAAGTCAGATGAATTGTGTGCTTTTTAAAGAAAACTGGATGATCCAGCAAAGAACAAAAAAAGTTGCTCTGACTTCTCATTAAATGCAACTACTCTTACTCTTTCCCAGTGTACATTTTTAATCTCTTTTCTGACTATTCCACAGATTCCAACTGTACTATGTTAGAATATAACCTGCACTTTCACATAAAGTTAGCATTTTTTCTTATAGCAGCTTTTAAAGTGCTTCTTTCTCATCCCGTGTCTTTGCTTATGCTGTTCACTCTTACTAGAATTTCCTCATTCAGCAGTTCCTGAATACCTCCTATATGTACCAGACCCTCTTCTAAACACTGGAGATATAGTCATGAACGAAACAAAGTTCCTGCTGTCGTGAGATGTCCCTCCCCTGCCATCTACATCTGTCAAAATTTTATCTTTCCAGGCACACCCATCTCAAAGTGTCACCTCCTCTACAACTCTTATTAAAATTCCTTTTCCTTCCCCTCTCCATCTTCATTTCAAGTCCCCCCCCATAGCCTTTGTATTCATTTAGAATTTAACCAACTTGGATTTGTTTCAGTCGTGTGTGTACTTACCTTATGCCCACTGTTAGTTTTTAAGGTGAGGTACTAAGTTTGCAGTCCTTGTATGTAATGGCCTCTTACTTTGTCCTTGACAGGCTGTTGAGCACTTCCAACGTTACCTGGTGCTAAGCTCGTGGTTATCAAACTGGAGTTGTCTAATGTACATGAAAGGAGAGGGAAATATATTGAGGGAAGTTGTTCAGTAGGCTCCTGTGGGTCATGATTAGACACATGATTAATACACACAAAGATTCCTAGAGAGAAGGGACAGTAAAGGACTTTTAAAAACGTTATCTACTTCCATTGGGCAGTTATTCCCAAATCCTGTATAGAAAAAAATGGAATGTTCACATATGTAAAAACTGAAATAGTCCCTTTCTTCAGAACTCACCTATCAGAGGAATGAGTTTCTATCTTGTGTTTATTAAAGTTCTCCTCTGAGGGAAATTATAGTCTCGTACCTTCCCAGTGTTTCATCTTCACTGCTAATGGTTTCACAGGTGATTAAATTTAACTAAGCTCATTGAACTCTCTCTCTGTTGGGCGTTGAGGGGCTATAAAGATGTATCAGAGTCTCTACTTTCCAGTTATTAACAATATCGTGGTAAAAATAGCAGGCACAGAACTGAGTACTGCAATGTAAGACAGAGAGAAATAGATGCTCTAATAACAGTAAAATAGAGGAAATGTTAAGGAAGCAGTTAATTCTATCCTGGAGAAAGACAGCATAGATAACATTTTAGCAGATGAGAAACAGAGGGAAGTCTATTCTGGACAGAAAGGACAGTGTGGGGAAGGACATCAAGGACTGGAGGAACATGGGCCATTTCAGGGAGGACGAGTGGTCCTTTGACTGGCATGCGAAGTGGAGGAGGCAGAGAAGAGAGGCAAGGACCCGACAGGCCACTTGAAGGAGGCCAGGGTGATCTTCCAGCAGAGTGATTTTTAACTCTTTTTGGGTCGTGTACACCTTTGAGAATCTAACTAACCTCCACAGAGACAGTCCTGCTTAGTGTTTTGTGTATGGACCTAAGATTTTTTTTTAAAATAAATTTATTTTATTTATTTATTTTTGGCTGCATTGGGTCCTCATTGCTGTGCGCAGGCTTTTTCCAGTTGCAGTGAGCGGGGGCTACTCTTCGTTGCAGTGCGGTGGCTTCTCTTGTGGAGCATGGCCTCTAGGCACGTGGGCTCAGTAGTTGTGGCTCACAGGCTCTAGAGCACAGCCTCAGTAGTTGTGACGTACAGGCTTAGTTGCTCCAACAGCATGTGGGATCTTCCCGGACTAGGGCTCAAACCTGTGTCCCCTGCATTGGCAGGCGGATTCTTAACCACTGCCTGCGCCACCAGGAAAGTCCTGGGTCTAAGAATTTTTTTTTTTTTTTTAACATCTTTATTGGAGTATAATTGCTTTACAATGGTGTGTTAGTTTCTGCTTTATAACAAAGTGAATCAGTTATACATATACATATGTTACCATATCTCTTCCCTCTTGCGTCTCCCTCCCTCCCACCCTCCCTATCCCACCCCTCTAGGTGGTCACAAACCACCTAGCTGATCTCCCTGTGCTATGTGGCTACTTCCCACTAGCTATCTATTTTACGTTTGGTAGGGTATATATGTCCATGCCACTCTCTCACTTTGTCACAGCTTACCCTTCCCCCTCCCCATATCCTCAAGTCCATTCTCTAGTAGGTCTGTGTCTTTATTCCCGTCTTACCCCTAGGTTCTTCATGATCTTTCTTTTTGTCTTAGATTCCATATATATGTGTTAGCATATGGTATTTGTTTTCCTCTTTCTGACTTACTTCACTCTGTATGACAGACTCTAGGTCCATCCACCTCACTACAAATAACTCAATTTCGTTTCTTTTTATGGCAGAGTAATATTCCATTGTATATATGTGCCACATCTTTTTTTTTTTTTTTTTGCGGTACGCGGGCCTGTCACTGTTGTGGCCTCTCCTGTTGCAGAGCACAGGCTCCGGACGTGCAGGCTCAGCAGCCATGGCTCACGGGCCCAGCCGCTCCACGGCATGTGGGATCTTCCCAGACCAGGGCACGAACCTGTGTCCCCTGCATTGGCAGGCGGACTCTCAACCACTGCGCCACCAGGGAAGCCATTGCCACATCTTTATCCATCCATCTGTTGATGGACACTTAGGTTGCTTCCATGTCCTGGCCATTGTTAATAGAGCTGCAGTGAACATTTTGGTACATGACTCTTTTTGAATTATGGTTTTCTCAAGGTATATGCCCAGTAGTGGGATTGCTCGGTCGTATGGTAGTTCTGTTTTTAGTTTTTTAAGGAACCTCCTGGTGGCTTTATCAATTTACATTCCCACCAGCAGTGCAAGAGTGTTCCCTTTTCTCCACACCCTCTCCAGCATTTATTGTTTCTAGATTTTTTGATGATGACCATTCTGACTGGTGTGAGATGATATCTCATTGTAGTTTTGATTTGCATTTCTCTAATGATGTTGAACATTCTTTCATGTGTTTGTTGGCAATCTGTATATCTTCTTTGGAGAAATGTCTATTTAGGTCTTCTGCCCATTTTTGGATTGGATTGTTTTTTTTCTGTTATTGAGCTGCATGAGCTGCTTGTAAATTTTGGAGATTAATCCTTTGTCAGTTGCTTCATTTGCAAATATTTTCTCCCATTCTGAGGGTTTTCTTTTGGTCTTGTTTATGGTTTCCTTTGCTGTGCAAAACCTTTTAAGTTTCATTAGGTCCCATTTGTTTAGTTTTGTTTTTATTTCCATTTCTCTAGGAGGTGGGTCAAAAAGGATCTTGCTGTGATTTATGTCATAGAGTGTTCTGCCTATGTTTTCCTCTAAGAGTTTGATAGTGTCTGGCCTTAAATTTAGGTCTTTAATCCATTTTGAGTTTATTTTTGTGTATTGGCGTTAGGGAGTGTTCTAATTTCATACTTTTACATGTAGCTTTCCAGTTTTCCCAGCACCACTTATTGAAGAGGCTGTCTTTTCTCCACTGTATATTCTTGCCTCCTTTATCAAAGATAAGGTGACCATAGGTGTGTGGGTTTATCTCTGGGCTTTCTATCCTCTATCCCATTGTTCTATATTTCTGTTTTTGTGCCAGTACCATACTGTCTTGATTACTGTTGCTTTGTAGTATAGTCTGGAGTCAGGCTCCTGGACCTAAGAATTTTAAACAGAGGAGTGATGTTACCTCACTTCAGCATGTTACCTAACCTCCTACCTCCCTGAAAACAAAACAAAACAAAAAACAGTGACCATCAAATTGGTTCTCCCACTCTCCACTTTCCTCCCTTTCAGTGAATCTGGATTTTCACTGAATCCATCATCATTTTCTTTTCCCAAAAGAAAAGTCTTTTTTCCCAAACTTATCATTTATCTTGTCTCTTGATTTTATTCTCTCCCAGTTCCTTGCAGACCGTGTACTCCACCTCCTCTCATTTTTTGGATTATTCTAATATGTAACCTAGATCAGTGCTTTCCAGAATTTAGTGCAGTCTTTAACTGCACACGTTGTTGCCCAGGAAAAACAAAATTCAAGGCTCTGATACCAAGGACGGGGAGATCCATGGTATATCCATATACCATGGATATTAGGTGGGTAACCAGGTGTTCTCACTAACCATTCTCACCACTCCTGCCCTCATTCAAGCCAGGTCCTCTCCCACTTGGATTATACGAAAACAGCATCCTAATTCACCCACTCAGGCTAATCTGTCAGCTACTCTGCTAACAGTGCTGCTTTTCTAAAAATAAATCTGATGGCTTTATTCCTGTTTGCAAGTTTTCTGGTTCTCCAGTGCTTGTAGTAACAGTTCAAACACTCTAGGCTACTTCTCAAGACGATTTGTAGTCTGTCCACTCCCTTGCAGGGCCCTCCTCTGTGTCATTCCAGGGGATCTGGGCCTTGGTGTTGTCACCTGTTACTCTGTCTTCTTGTCAGCAATGACCCCAGATCAGCAAGCACACTTCCTGGCACAGCCAGTGTTAGGTAGGTGAAGTAAAAGAAGGTGAAGTTTTTGTTTATGACTTTTTGGGGGGATGTGAGGACAACTTGGCCTTGAAAAATAGATCTGAAGTCTGCATTCCCATTTCTTGGCTAAAGATCTAGTATAGCCTTGGAAAGCCTTAAGCATTAGTTTGTGTGATACTGTGTAAAAATTTGTGTCCATTCTCACCTGTGTTTGTCTTCTCACGTGACCATTGCTTTTTCAGAGTTCCATCTCTGGGGTGACTGCTGCGTATAACCGAGAACAGCTTTGGCTGGCCAACGAAGGCTTGATCACCAAGCTGCAGGCTTGCTTCAGGGGATACTTAGTTCGGCAGGAATTCCGATCCAGGATGAATTTCCTAAAGAAACAAATCCCTGCCATCACCTGCATTCAGGTATTTCAGAGCCTATTATGCAGACAGCAAGTGGGCTTCTAGAGCAGGGGTAATAAAAAGTCAGCTCCTACGATCGAATGTCTGAGTATGTCCTCTGTCTTCTGACCTCTTAGTCTTGTCCTTCTGACAAGCACTTCCGCTCCTACCATTGGAATCAATGTGTGCTCATTGCTGTTTAGTGTGGTGAGTTGTCCAGCTCAGTGGCAGTTCTTCTTGGGCACCTCATTGTCTTCTAAGACTGTTCCTTTGTGTCAGATTTGAATATTGAGAGAAGCAACTGCGATCTTGCTTCAATGACAGGGAAGCACAATGTCACAGAAACAATTCTGGGTTAGGAATTATGGCTCCAGCACTGCCAGGTAGTGGTAAACCTCTTCTCTAAGTTTGTGTCCTCATCTGTAAATGGGGATACTAATATTTATCTTACCTTCCTCACCTGATTTGTTGTAAGGAGCCTGTGAGAGCATCTGTGCAGATGCACTTTAAGGTGTGAAGTGCTGTGCTCACATCAGGGAGGTGGAAGTTAGCCAGTGTGCTCTCCTGGTGGAGGTACAGCCCAGGCCCCCCTTCCCCTGTCACTGGTGGACGTGATCCTTTTTAAAGCTGCATCATGAATTGCACTTGGATGGTATCTCAAGACAGAATCTTTTAACTTCCTCTGACCCTTGGGAAATAATGTGTCGCATGTAATGTTTGATGGTTTCAGTCGCAGTGGCGAGGATACAAGCAGAAGAAGGCGTATCAGGACCGCTTAGCTTACCTGCGCTCCCATAAAGATGAAGTTATAAAGGTGTGTAGCCCAGGCAGGGTTTCTCAACGTGGGACGTGAGCATGATATGTGTGGAGATGAAGGGCTCTTCTAATTTCCAGGACCGTCTTTTCCTTTTCCACAGATTCAGTCCTTGGCAAGGATGCATCAAGCTAGAAAGCGCTACAGAGATCGCCTACAGTATTTCCGAGACCATGTGAGTACCCTTGGGTAACAAGGACCAGTAGAGTTAGTTTTGCTGTGTTTGTGGTGGACAGAACAACAAAGGAATTTCTTTTTTTTGTTTCTTAGATGAATGACATTATCAAAATCCAGGCTTTTATTCGGGCAAACAAAGCTCGTGATGACTACAAGACTCTCAGTGAGTAACTGTGGCTCAGCAGAGGACAGTTGAGGCAGTGGTTGAGAGCCGTCAGGTTCTGAGTGTTCTCCACGGATCTC
Source organism: Phocoena phocoena (assembly GCF_963924675.1). NCBI lineage: Eukaryota > Metazoa > Chordata > Mammalia > Artiodactyla > Phocoenidae > Phocoena > Phocoena phocoena. The sequence continues at coordinate 140,085,391 of NC_089220.1, read as the reverse complement.
TTTTCTTGTCCTGCAGGCAAGGCTTGGGGGGGCAGGGTGCTGTTTGTGACTTAAGCCCCATTGCTCACCTGTGACTTGATGTCTTGTTGCTTGCTGTATTCGCCTTCCACATAACAACATAGCAATAGCATGACTGGGAACACTGCACTTGGTGGTTGTCTTTGCACATCTCAAAAATAAACAAATACCTTATGTGTGAATAGAGCTTTTTTTTTTTTTTTTTTTTAAGACAGTGCTGATGTTTTCCATTTTATTGATGCTTCCATTCCTCGTCTGACACATGCTTTCTTTCTGTCAGTCAATGCTGAGGATCCCCCTATGGTTGTGGTCCGAAAATTTGTCCACCTGCTTGACCAAAGTGACCAGGATTTTCAGGAGGAGCTTGATCTTATGAAGATGAGGGAAGAGGTCATTACCCTCATCCGTTCTAACCAGCAGCTGGAGAATGACCTCAATCTCATGGATATCAAAATTGGACTGCTAGTGAAAAATAAAATTACACTACAGGTATGGTCCAGTGCCAGTAAGGGCCTTGGGGTACATTGTCCTGCTTGGTACCCCTGTCTCTCCCTAGGAGACTTGCAGGGAGGGATTAGGAGGCTGGCTTTCTTCTCAGCGAACGCCATACATTTTTTTTTTTTAAGCTAAATAAGAAATCAAGTGATTTAATCACAAAATTTTAAATAGAGAAAAGTAGATAAAAACCATCCCATAATTCCACTACCCTAACAATCATTTTATATCCTACATTTTAATTTAATATAGAGGATAAGATACTTTCCATATGTTAAGTCATCATAAATATTATTTTTAGTGGCAGTGTAATAATTTATCAGGAAATAATCTGAGTTACCTCTTTTTTTCTAGACTATTTGACATTTTCAACTTTTATTATTACGGAATAACACTGCAGTTAATGTTTCAATGTATATGTAGCTTTTATTGTGTTTAAGACTTTGTAAGATAGATTCCTAGAAGTTGGTTTCCTGAATCAATGGACATTTTTATAGATGAGGTTCTTTATAGGAAGATGGAAGTAGGAATGGATTTGATTGATGTACTGAAAATAAGGTACAGTGTAGTGATTCTAAAATATTTAGGGGATCTGCCAGTACAGTAGACCTTCATGAAAGTTTTTAGGTGCTAAAAGACCTTTCCATAATGCCCAGCGTTTCATCTTTGAAAGCTTTTTGATTTATGTATATGTGTTTGTTTATAGGACGTGGTTTCCCACAGTAAAAAACTTACCAAAAAAAATAAGGAACAGTTGTCTGATATGATGATGTTAAATAAACAGAAGGGAGGTCTCAAGGCTTTGAGCAAGGAGAAGAGAGAGAAGTTGGAAGCATATCAACACCTGTTTTATTTACTGCAGGTGAGTGGCTCCTGGAATTAGTATTGTAAAATTTAGTTAATTTACTTTTCTCAAGAAAAGCTTATGCATAGATCTCTGTGAAAGTCCTTCTGATTTCCACTGAGAGATGAGCAAAGGGCTATCTTATTTTTCTTTATTACTCAGGTACTTTCTAATCCTTCAAGCTGAAAAATCTTGAATATTTGTGCCAGCCTTCATGTCATCTAGAAATTACTTATCCCTTGCTTTCGTTTCAGACCAACCCCACCTATCTGGCGAAGCTGATTTTTCAGATGCCCCAGAACAAGTCTACCAAATTCATGGACTCTGTAATCTTCACACTCTACAACTATGCATCCAACCAGCGAGAGGAGTACCTGCTCCTGCGGCTGTTTAAGACAGCACTGCAGGAGGAAATCAAGTACGGACAGATTTCTGCAGGGCATACATGGGACCCCTCCCCACCGTCATAGGTGCTCATAGTTTGAGATTCAGGCCTGCCTGTGCCTTTTCTCAATACTGTGACATGTGTGAGATACTTACTCTAAAGAAGCATTTACCTTTTATAATGTAATAATGTAGATTATGTACTCACACAAACTAATTATACTGAAAATACAAATTAATTATATATTAATTATATATATACTGTATACCAATATGAACTAATAATATATACACAATATAAACTAATATGCTAATTATAAGCTAATATAATAAACACTAATATAAAGTGTCGCTGTTTCTGGGGAGGTGATAGAGATTTGCTAAATTAGTTTTAGGAATATTCTGTATTAAGATAGAATTTTTTAAAAGCTGGTCCAAACGTGAAGATTTCACATCTTTAGCTAATGAAGGACCTGATCATGTTCCTATGATTGAGTTTGCAACAACAACAGGAAGGTGCGGTATTCAGATGAGTGTTGGGGAGTGTTTCTAGAGAAAGAGCTTGTAACCCTTTCCTTCCAACTATCATATTTCTGTTTTTAGGAGATGGGATCTTTAAGTAGGAAGGATCTTTAGGTTGGTAGATTTGTGATTAGTTTGAATTGAATTTGTATTTATGTTTTATAGGTCAAAAGTAGATCAGATTCAAGAAATCGTGACAGGAAATCCTACAGTTATTAAGATGGTTGTAAGTTTCAACCGTGGGGCCAGGGGCCAGAATGCGCTGAGACAGATCTTGGCCCCGGTGGTTAAGGAGATTATGGATGACAAATCTCTCAATATCAAAACTGACCCTGTGGATATTTACAAATCTTGGGTTAATCAGATGGAGTCTCAGACAGGAGAGGCAAGGTATGGTAACCACAACACCTTTTCTTTCATGTTTTTATTATTTTCTCTCTCTCTTTTTTAAGCAGTTAACATTTCTTTGATTTATAAATTAGTAATTGCTTAAATAGGTTTTCCTTAGAAACCCCGTCTTTAAGTAGTTGACTTGGTAATTTATTCACTTATTTAGCAAGTATTTACTGAGTACTTACTAAGTGCCAGACACTGTGTTAGATACACCTACAATAATACGATAACGAATGAGACATACAATAATGAATGAAGAAGACATGCTCCCTGCCCTCTGTTCATAGTTTATTGCGTGGGAGAGATGACACAAAGGTACATAGAAATAAAGTTGCAAACTGAGGGGAGTTTCATGATGTTTTGTAGGGAACTGTAATGGAGAATTCAAAAGGGAGCTAACTTAGAGGGGTTAGGGAGAGCCTCCCTGAGAAGGTGAACCATCACATGGTGGAGGCCTGAAGGGTACAGTGGGGCCAGCTTTGCTAAGAGCTAGGTGCAGAGTCTTCATGTCTGGATGCTGTCAGGTGGAAGGAGCTTGGGAGAGTCTAGGACCTGGAAGGACACTGGGCACCAGCAGAGATGCAGTTGGATGGGAAGACTCGCACAGATCTGAGTGAGATCACTGTGTTTCATTAAAGGGAAGAGGAGCTGGTGTGGGCGAATGATGAGCTGCCCTGGAATACTGAGAGTTGGACTAACTAAATTAACATAATCCAGGAGAGTTCTGTGCCAGGGCGGTAGTTTTCACCATCAGCGTTAACACATCCAAAGGAAAAATGTGTCAGTAGAATATGGGAAATGCTGGCAAAATACAGTTCAGAGGGCCAAAAGGTTTAAAATATTTTTATCCAGCTTGGGTGAGGACAGGGGAGGAGTAGCTCTCCATATGATTGCTACTCAGAGTTTGATCTGTGGGCCAGTAACTGTAGATCATCAGTGTCGCTAAACACACTGTTTAGTTCAGCTGACATTTTTTTCCATAGCAAGACTTTCTCAATGAAGGAAGTATCCATTCTGAAGTTGATTACATTCTGGCTCAAGCTCCTTATCCTGTCTTGGACTGATTGGTAGAATGGTCTACATGTTGAGTAATGCTGCTTTCCACGTACCTGGACACCAGGCAAAGGGGGACGTTACCCTGGATAGAGAACAGAACATTCTGCTCACTCCTACAAAGGGCTTATCCCCTATTGGGAATCGTGTGGAAACCAACCCTGATTGGTTCTCTGCTTTGTGTCAGCCTGTCACCCAAGAGTCAGATCGTTGCTGGGTGTGATGGAAAATCCATTTTTGTTTTGACCTGCACCAGGCCCAAATCCTGGAATATGGTCAGCCAACTGCAGTAGTTGACTGGGAAGGTTTGACTGAAGCTCAGGGCATCCCTAGATGGGAGCCCCACGGACACAGGCTCAAGGGTACTAAGATACTTCCTCTGCCGGTCCATGAGTTGGTCATTTTTAGATCAAAATTCCAGTAGGTATTTCAAGATTTTTTCTTGTAGGTGCCTATCAGAAACGTGTCTTATTTTGCTTTTCATAAAATGGAAATTGATTTTAACACATTTTTTAAAATATGGATAACTGGGAGGTGTAGTGGTATGTGGTGGGAGCCCATGCAGCATGTAAGCATCACGGATCCTTGAGCTTCAGCCACGAAACTCATAGCAAACTGGGACGTTGTCCCTCTTGGCAGTGTTCACCTCTAAAATCTTTGAAATTTAATATTCTGTTTTCTGACTACACCCATTTAGTTTAACACTTTCATTCTCTTTGCTCATTGCTACCTTTTTAAAAATGTCGTATACGTATACAGTTATATTTTACTGATATAAAAGATGTAAAGTACATAACTTACAAAATATAAATGCCGTTATAAATTCAATACAGCCAATTGTTTCAGACAGAATGCTTTTGTTAATTTTTGCTGAATCTTTGTGTTCATAGTCTACCAGTGTTTGTAATTCAGCTACCATATGACGAATGGAGTTGTGTCCTTATTTGCTGGTATTAGTTTCCTATTGCTCCTGGGATGAATTACCACAAACTTGATGGCTTAAAACAACAGAAATTTATTTTCTCACAGTTTTGGAGGCCAGAAATCTGAAATTGGTATTAAAGGGGTGAAATCAGGTGTCAGCAAGGCTGTGTTCCCTCCAGAGGCTCTAGTGGAAAATCCATTCCCTGCCTCTTCAGCTTCTGGTGGCTGTTGGCATTCCTGGCCTTGTGGTTGTATCACTCCAGTCTCTGCCTGCCCTCCCCCGTCACCACATTGCCTCCTCTTCTGTGTGCACCAAATCTCCCTCCGCCTCTCTCTTATTAGGACGTTTGTAATTGGATTTAGGCCACCAAGATAATCATTACTGCTTTTTGACCTCATTGAAAGTACCACACTGGGACCCCTGCAATTCATTTTTGTCTTTCAGCTCCCTCCTGTCCTTGTTTCCTTCCTAATTAAGCCTAGGCCCAGTGTTCTAGCACATCTGCTATTCTCTTGTCAGTTCCTTCTGACTCAGGGCCTTCTCCTGAATGATCTCATCAGCTCCTCTGGCTTCAGTTCCTATATGTAACTGTCAGCTCCCTCACCAGTACCTAAAGGGTCACCATGTCCCATTGATTGTGTCTCCTTAATATCTCTCAGATCTGTCTCCTTGGTCCCCACTGCTTGCATCCTTGTTCATGCCCTCATCATATTTTTGGGGGCTGGGCCATGCCACGTGGCATGCAAGATCCTAGTTCCCCAACCAGGGATCGAACCCACGCCCCCTGCAGTGTAAGCACAGAGTCCTAACCACCTGACCACCAGGGAAGTCCCATGCTCTCATCATTTCTTGATCAGGCTGTAGCACTAGTCTTCTAGCTCTTTCATCTGTGACTGTCCATCTTTAGTTCATTTCTCATGGTGGATCAGAGCAATCCTCCTCAAAATTCAGATCTGTCTCTTAATAGCTCTCTGTGGCTTCTAGGAAAGTCCAGACTTCTTAGCATCATATACAGGGCCCCCCATAATCTGGCCCCTGTTTACTCTTCCACCCTCATTTCTCCTTCCTCTTCCCTTTCTTTGCATTTGATCTTCCTTCCCAGAAGACCCTTCTCCCTTTTTCCTGAGTTCATATGTCCCTTCCTTATGGAAGTCTTCCTTGATTCCTCCAGTCTGAATCGAAGCCTCTTCTCTGCGGCACTGTAGCACTTCTGGTCAGCTTCTTCTTTGTAGTGCAGTGTGTTTACAGATACTTATTTGTGTGTCTCTTCCACCAGACTGTGAGAGACTCGAGAAGCTTTCATGTCTCCAATACCTTTTATCCCAAGTGCCTGGCACATAGTTCAAGGCACCCAATTCACAGTTGAAAACCTGAGCCCCAATTCTGGCCCCACCATTTACCAGCTCTACGAGCACAACAAAATTATCTACTCTCTCTGGGTCTTTCTGTTTATGAAAGACACAGTCTCGCCTCAGGCTGTTCCTGGCTGTTGGTCTAACATACATGGGGATAATTTCTGCTTTTCCAGCAAACTACCCTATGATGTGACCCCAGAGCAGGCTCTGGCTCATGAAGAAGTCAGGACACGGTTAGACAACTCCATCAGGAACATGCGGGCCGTGACGGACAAGTTCCTGTCAGCCATCATCAGCTCTGTGGACAAAATCCCGTGAGTGCTGTCAGCTGTGACCCCCTGTTGAGCCCAGAATTAGTGGCCTTCTGCTCCCCGGCCCTTCTCACTACGTTTTGTCCACCCCACAGTTACGGGATGCGCTTCATTGCCAAAGTGCTGAAGGACTCATTACATGAGAAGTTCCCTGATGCTGGTGAAGATGAGCTGCTGAAGGTGAGACTGAAAGCTGGCACATTCTTGCCCTACCAATAATAGCCCTTTGAGGAAAAAGTTCTAAGACTAGGCCTGACCTTAGACTTTCATTAAGGAACTTAACCTAGATTTTGTCAGTAGCTTGCCGTTGATTGTGAGATTTTGAAAGTGTTTGTAAATAGTAAATCATACCTCTTTTAGTTCCTATATAGTTCCTGTGTTGTTTGAATGGCACACAGACCTCAAACAAGTAGAGAAGATGGATTTTCCTGTCTTGAGATACATTTCTTTGAGTCCTATCTTTTCGCTGAAGAATTGCTCCCTCTGCTGGTGGCCAGGTGAATGGTAGCAAGCACAGTTGTTTCCACTAAGGCTGTTGCTGATAATTCTTTCTTGCTCAGCTATGCTCCCTCCTTTTTTTTTTTCCTTCTTCTTCTTCTTCTTTTTTTTAATCTGAATGCTTTTTTCTTCTCTCCTAGTTCTGTGCTTTCCTACAGTGAGGCCTCGATTCTAGACTTTCTGTTCAGGTGAATTAATTTTATTTTTTTCTGAATGAAACTCCAGGGGAAATGCTGTGACTGTCCTTGAATTCTTCTGTGGAAGAGATGTGTGTTGAGTGACTTTAATTTCAGAGGCATGAACTTGTGCACCTTTGAAGTCTTCAGCATGAGGATGATGGGGGTTGGACAGGTTATGCTCTGCTAATTAGGTCGTGTTCAAGGATTTATTTTAGCTATGTTCATTAGCTTCTTAAAATGAAAGCCCATCTGCCTGAAAATGAAAAGTGCATGTGGTTGACAGCAGCCTTATTTGCTGCCATGGTATGTGAACAAAGGATGCCCTAAAATGCTCAGTAACAGACTTTAAGTCTATCATTTTTACCTTCTGAATCTGCTCTTTCATTGTCGTGATTTTCAGTTCTGTTCTCATTTTCTTTTTTTCTGCATCCAGCCAAGGGCTGTCTGGTCATTTTAGTTTCAGGCCTTGAGGGAAAGTGTGTGTGTGTGTGTGTGTGTGTGTGTGTGTGTAGTGTTTAATTTTTTCTCACAGGACCACATTTTCTGGTTTTCTTGGCTAGCAAAGTCATTTATGGCTTACTTGGTGGAATGGTTTTTAACACCCATTTCTTTTTCCTCTGTTCCCAGATTATTGGTAACTTGCTTTACTATCGATACATGAATCCAGCCATTGTTGCTCCTGATGCCTTTGACATCATCGACCTGTCAGCAGGAGGCCAGCTTACCACAGACCAACGCCGAAATCTTGGCTCCATTGCAAAGATGCTTCAGCATGCAGCTTCCAATAAGATGTTTCTGGGAGATAATGCTCACTTAAGCATCATTAACGAATATCTTTCCCAGTCCTACCAGAAATTCAGGTAAGGGGAAAGGGACAAGGTACTTGAAAGATTCTGTGGGCGTGTTTCTAACTCTGAAGGTAAAGACAAGATTAAATACCACACCCAGCATTCCCTGGACTGCAGTGTTGTATACATCTCATGTGCTCAGAGCCCCAGGGGATGATGAAGAGGATGTTTGAGCTATTAAAATGTATTCCCATGAAATAGACTGTACTTCACTTAGAAACAATGGTCTACGTTAGGCACGTGTTACTTTGTAACCAGAGAAGAATTGGAGAGTGCTTTTAATATTTGTAAATTAAACATTCAGTTGAGAGTTCGAGTTCGGGACATTGTCTTAGAAAGTTGGTTCTGCTAACAACGCAGGTGTTTGAGAACTATTTTAAATTATGGTTGAACAGTTCTTGTGGGTAGAACTAAAACGAAGTGGAAAGAGAACCAACGTCCCAAGGCTGTCAAGCACAACGAACGTGCAGCAGTTTCTCTAGAATTAACTGTCTTGACTGGCTTCTTTTGAACTCACTGCCCCAGAGGTTTGTGGGATGTCCTTCATCAACTTCTCACACATGTGTCACTTGTTGGGGCCTGGCTCCTGTGTTTATTTTCAGACGGTTTTTCCAAACTGCTTGTGATGTCCCAGAGCTTCAGGATAAATTTAATGTGGATGAGTACTCTGATTTAGTGACCCTCACCAAACCTGTGATCTACATTTCCATTGGTGAAATCATCAACACCCACACTGTAAGTATTTTTCTTTAATGATTTAATTTCATTGCTCTGTCTTAATTGCCTTCTCTGGCTGCTGCCTGCTATCTCTGGAAGCCAGAGATCTCAGTTTGATCTTACTGACATCACATCTGCCTTGTTGTTTATCTTCCTTTGCTTATTGTCCTTAACTTTCTTGAAGTGATCCCCAGGCCACCTGCATCAGAATCATCTGGGCTGGTGATTAAAAATGAAGTTTCCTGAACCCCACCACAGGCCAGCTGAATCAAAATCCCCATGGCTGGGCTTCAGAATCTCCATTGTGACCCCTGACATAGTGACTTGATAAAATACTGTTTTTATTGGTCCTTTTTTTTTACCCTGGCCCTCTGTCTTACTTTTCTAACATGATCCAGAATACCAGCTTTTTCCCTTGTGTCACCTTTGAGTGATTTTCCCTTGGGTACTTCTTCCCCCCTCCCCAATTTTTTATAATTCATCCCCCCTTGGGGGCATATAGAACAGGAAATAAGGAAATAAAATGAAATTTCAGGGATTGTCATTTCTGACTACGTCACCTGGGGTAATAGCTTATTAAGGCTTTGCCGAATACCCCTAAAATAATGATAATGTTGATCTGATGCACTTTTTTTCTGAATTAAAAGATATTATATACTGGAAACTTTAAGTAAAAGTATGAATGTGAGTCATTTGAACTGGTTGTAGGGAATATTGATGACTTGGATATTGAAGTCTGTGAGTTTCCTTGTTCTTTCTTATATAGGGTACGTTTAAATCCTTTATATCTGTAAGGTTGAGAGAATACCAGTATTTCCTCTTCATATGTCGTAACATATGTCATTCATCACGGGCCAATGTGTTGCTTTATATATCATATTGTTTATTTGGGTTAGTTTGTTGAGGATTGGTTTTTCAGTTCTTTGAATATGGGAGTTTTGTTATCTAACCTCTTTTGTGCTGTTAGGCATTGTGGATGGGGATGGGGGCTAGTGGGTTGAGTGTGTAAATGGAATTGATCCCTGGATGTTGGATGCAGCTCCTGTTAGATCACCAGGATGCCATTGCCCCGGAGCACAATGATCCAATCCATGAGCTGCTGGATGACCTTGGCGATGTGCCCACCATCGAGTCCCTAATAGGTAAAGTTCTGACTTAACTGCCCAGAAGCTGAGAGAGGAGATTGGCAGGAGTGCTGTAATTGTCACCTTCTCTGTTTCTACACTGTTCAAGCTTTGAATACACATCAGGGAAGAAAACAGATGTGATCCCTATCTGTTAGGAACTGAAGTCCAGTGGAAGAGATCATTTTAAATGCATAGATACATATAATCATGTAACTAGAAATTTATAAGTCCTATAAAGGAAATGAGCAGAGTGTTTTTTTTAATATTTATTTGGTTGCACTGGGTCTTAGTTGTGGCAGGCAGGCTCCTCAGTTGTGGCAGGCGGGCTCAGTTGTGGCAGGTGGGCTCCTCAGTTGTGGCATGCGAACTCTCAGTTGCAGCATGTATGTGGGATCTAGTTCCCTGACCAGGGATCAAACCTGGGCCCCCTGCATTGGGAGTGTGGAATGTCAACACTGTGCCACCAGGGAAGTTCCTGAACAGAGTATTTTGAGAGAGAAATGTTACAGCGTTGAAATGATTTCTCAAACATTTGTTAAGTTATTTTATTATGGATCCTTTGCCTTTATCATTTGGCATAATATTTTATTTCTCAGTAAAAGGTGTCCTCACCACAGTGTACATATAGGCTTATTCAACTACCTTCTTAAACTTGCATTATCTTTTACTTGAATTATTATCTGCTCTCCAATGTCTCCTCTGTTTACGGTATTGATTCTTTCTACCCTCCCAAAACTTTAGGAGAAGGCTCTGGCAATTTAAATGACCCAAATAAGGAGGCACTCGCTAAGACAGAAGTGTCCCTCACACTGACCAACAAGTTTGATGTGCCTGGAGATGAGAATGCAGAAATGGACGCTCGGACCATCTTACTGAAGTGAGTATTGGAAGGAGGAGGAATGGAGTAAGTGTAGCCCAGTGATCCCTTCTGTCCCTTGGTCTTGGTGAATGAGTCCTCTTGTTCATCCCTAAAATGATCATCTCAGCCATTTAAGCCTCATACATTTCCAGTCACCTCATGTATTATACTTGACACAGGGCTTACTTGCCTTATTTGCTAATAAGATGCTGAAATGAATTTGTAGCTTGGAAATCCTAACCTTGGTACTCACTCTGTCATAACTGTGTAAGTAAGCCTGGGACTTTGCGTACCTTGCATTAGGGCTGCCCAGTGGGACTCTGTGAGGTAGTGTTTGCTCTGCTCCTGTTGAGGTCCATTCGAAGGAAGTAGGACACCTGCTAATGTTTAAATGCTTTGCACACCTCCTTTTAGCACAAAACGTTTGATTGTGGATGTCATCCGGTTCCAGCCGGGAGAGACCTTGACTGAAATCCTAGAAACACCAGCCACCAGTGAACAGGTAAAGTTTGGGGGTTTACCAGGTACCACAGTAAGATGCATAGGTGCTCCTGTGATAGGCATGTGACAAGGCTGAGGAGGTGGGACATAGGTGGCGAGAGGTGGTCACTGGAAGGTGGGCCTGGATGTGGTGGCATTTAGGGCTTATTGAGAAAGTTGTTGGTTCCTAAATCCAGAGGTGGTTGTTTCTAGGGCACAAAGCTCACTGGCACTTACATGCAGTCTGTGTGTGTGCTTTAATTTAACCTGAGGCAGAATCAGTGAGTCTGCCCAGTAATTTATTGAATACTATATAGTTAGAATTTTGTTAAGTGCCTTGGTAGATAGGAGAAAAGAATAGAATGTGGCTCTTAAGTTCCGTGAACTTAGTTGGAGACGTGTGACATATGCCCCTGAAACAGTTAGAAAACCACTGAAAATTCACTATGGTTTTGGCCCTAAAAATGCTAGAAATTAAAGCAAGAGTCCAGTGAGGAGCAAAGCATCAGGGAGGTATGGGACTTGAACCAAGCTTACAAAGAACATGCATGTACGACAAGAGGGATGTTCTAGACCGGGGAGTCCCCGTGAACAGAGGCACAAGGGAGGGCAGAGCATGATGTGACCAAACCTGCATATCTGGAATGAAGGTGTGGGTGAGGGTGAGTAGTGAGAAATTAAACGTGAGGACAAATTATGTAGAACCCAAAACTTAGGAATTTTGCACCAGAGAGATAGGAGTATAGGGCCTTTGTAACCTTTGGGACCATTTGATATTGATTAATTTTGCAGTGCTGTCAGAGCAGATGGTAGTTGAGTCACCTGTGTGTGTGACAGGGTTCCAGGTCCAATTGGGTGAGGGGTGGCACGGCAGTGGGGAGGGACGGATGGGTCATGTTTAAGCCTTCTGTTTCATGTTTATAAAATGAGAAAAGTAAGTCATTCATTTTCAATTTTTTGAGCATGGGAATCCTTTTCATTAAGTAACAATGTATTTGGAAGCCCAACATATAAAAGAGGTAAAATTGGAGCTACTCTGGCAGCCCCAGGGATGGGCCCTTGGAAGCCCACCCTCCAGGACTCGTGGCATCCCTGGGAAACCCTTAAGGCTGCAGGGAGGACTATTTGAAAACCAGTTTTAAATGAATTGTCAGCTATTAGATGCTATGACTAATTACTCATTAGTTGTGTGTGATGGGCAGGAAAAGAGGCATAACCAGTAACGGCAACTGGTTTAACTTGGAAGGAAGTTTGAAGTAGGGAAGAAGGAACTGGTCTTTACTGAGAATCTGCTATTAGTTTGGTGCTTTCACCTGTGTTCTTTCCTGTAATCCTTGCACTATCCCTATGAGGTGAGTCTTTTCATCCTCCTTTCACAGATGACAAAACTAAGACCCCTAGAGGTTAAATAACTCACCCAAGATCATTCACTTGTAGTGGCAGAACCAAACTTGAATCAGGTTCTGTCTGACTCCAGTTTATCTGATGAAGAGTAGTTTTGACATTAGAAGAAAAGGGAATGTTGGGAAAGGAATTGCACCAGTTCGGGAAAAATTACAAGTCTGAACTACAAACCTTTCCAAATGTAAACATCCCTAGTAAAAAACAGTTCAAAATATGGTACCAGAGCCTTAGCCATATGCTGGGATCTATCAGCATAGAGGTGATCATTGAAGTTTTGAGAGAGAACATTTACAAAGAAATGACCATGGGACACTTGGAGGTACCAGCGCATGCTTAGGGCAAGGAAAAAGTGCAGAGAAGATGATCAAGGCAACAACTAAGAAAAGGCACTGGATTGGGGATGGGCGGAATGGTAACGAGAATTGGTGAGAGAAGCCAGACTGCGAGGAAAGTGCTGAAAGACTGCAACAGCAAGTGTGGATCGTTTGTTGTGTGGGAACATAACAGACAAACGTTGGTTGGTGACTAGGAGACAGAGCAGATATGAGAAGGGTCTCTTTACTGGCGTTTGCAGCATGTTTGAAAGAGGGAAGGCTTGAGCGTGATTCAGCTGGGACGAGGTAGCAAAAAGGATGAGCAAGAATTTACTGACCACTGGTGTTGCATTGGTGTGGTTATAACGTTCCTCAAGCCGGGCTTCAAATAAAATTAAATGATTTCCATGTCCCCAGTGTGATAGGGAAAAAACGAGGGGTTTTGTACCCAGTGGAGTCCAATCTCCTGTCCAGGAAAGAAGCCCTAAGAAGCCAACATCTGACTTCATAGATGTTTCTCTTCTAGATGAAAAGAGAGCTGCCTCTGCTTCATGCAGTTTCTTTGTCAGTTGTCGGGGGTGGGGGTAAGTTTGTTCCCCTCTATTTCCGGAATAGAGTTGTTTGTTTGTTTTAAATATTTATTTATTTATTTGCTTGCTTGTGTCGGGTCTTAGTTGTGGCAGGCGGGCTCCTTAGTTGTGGCATGCAGGCTCCTTTGCTGCATGCATAAACTGGAGTCAGACAGTTATGGCATGTGAACTCCTAGTTGCGGCATGCACATGGGGTCTAGTTCCCTGACCAGGGATCGAACCCAGGCCCCCTGCATTGGGAGCACGGCGTCTTATCCACTGCGCCACCAGGGAAGTCCCCCAGAATAGAGTTTGAGAGCTTTATAAATTCAAGTGTGGTTCAGTGTGGAGACCTTGCCACGAACTTCTTTTTCTTACTGTAGGAAGCAGAACACCAGAGGGCCATGCAGAGACGTGCTATCCGTGACGCCAAAACTCCTGACAAGATGAAAAAGTCAAAATCTGCAAAGGAAGACAGCAACCTCACTCTTCAGGAGAAGAAGGAGAAGATCCAGTCAGGCTTGAAGAAGCTAACAGAGCTTGGCACCGTGGACCCAAAGAACAGATACCAGGAACTGATCAACGACATTGCCAGGGTACGGCATTTGGGGGACAGTGATGGCCTGGCCACGTTTAAAGCTGTCTCAGAGGCTTGTGAGGAGACAGTAGCTGTTCCGGTGACAACGTACCTTCAGTTCAATGTACCTTCAGGAGAGGAGATTAGAGTCCTCTCCTCTGGGGAATCGTTTCTGACTCTTCCAATATGAGGTCCTAGCCTGCCCTTCGATGGCTTACTCCATGGCCTAAATTAAATTAGTAGGGAGAAAACCTTAATTAGAGCTTCCTATGTCTCAGTTTGTCTTTGGCCTTAAAGAATTCCTCCAGATCTTTTTAATGATTACTGTGAAATATAAATTAACATCAAGTTGATCATCAAATCCTTGATTTGTGTGAATCTTCTCAAGTAAGGGGCTCTGGCGCAGGCTGAGAAGTTTAGGCATTCTCTGCTGTCGCCCTAAAATCACACCATGCACAACTGCAAGCTTGGTAATTGATATTAAAGTTATCTTTTTCTCCCTCTCCTGACAACATATTTAAGAGGTTTAAACCAGCTTTGCAAATCAATTATGAGAATGTGGAGGTCTGTAAAAGTAACACATTTCCCTGCCTCATTAAATAGAAAGGGGGAAAAAAATTGATGAGATCTGAATTTCTTTGTTAATTTTTGAACATAAAATTGCTAACATTTTTAGATTCCACATATAAGCGATATCATATGATGTTTGCTTTTCTATGTCTGACTTACTTCACTTAGTATGATGGTCTCTAAGTCCATCCATGTTGCTGCAGGTGGCATTATTTCGTTCTTTTTTATGGGTGAGTGGTGTTCCATTGTATATATGTGCCACATCTTTTTATCCATTCCTCTGTTGATGGACATCTGGGTTGCTTCCATGTCCTGTCTATTGTAGATGGTGCTGCAGTGAACATTGGGGTGCACGTGTCTTTTTGAATTATGGTTTTCTCCAGATATATGGGCAAAAATCTTTAAAAAATTTCGAGATGAGTAAGAAAAAAAGAATTGCTGTCTATTAAAAATGTGTGGTCAAGCAAGGCAAAGTTAAGCGCTGCTGGGTTCTAGTGTTAATGATTCAAGAAGCACACGATATTATTTTTGTAATTTTAATAATTATGTCTCAGGATATTCGGAATCAGCGGAGATACCGACAGAGGAGAAAGGCTGAACTGGTGAAACTGCAGCAGACGTACGCTGCTCTGAACTCTAAGGCCACCTTTTATGGAGAGCAGGTGGACTACTATAAAAGCTACATCAAAACCTGCTTGGATAACTTAGCCAGCAAGGGCAAGTGAGTATTTTATTTTGAAGAGTCAATGTCAGGGGAAAAAGAAGTAGAGGCAACTGAAGTGACATAGGAAAATTTTATTTACAACACACTGGATCTATTTATTGCAATAGTCCTTTATTTTTCTTCTAATTGTTTGTGTAATTTCCTAGTCCCATTTGTTATGGTATGATGTAAATAAATAATGTGTGGAGGATTTCAAGGATGCCGATTTCTAAGCATCCTGTGTTCCAAAATATCTTCTTGGCTCTAGAAATTAAAGAATCTGGGAAAGGGATCATTTAGTGGCCCCCAAACCAGGTTGGGCCTCAAAAATCACTTAAGGAACATCATAAACAATTCGATTCCCTGGCCTCTACACCTCCTGGACACAGGCTCCCAGACCTTGATTTTTTTTCAGCTGCCAAGGAAGATCTGATGCAGCCTCCTTGTTGCTGGCCACAAACCATTCAGCCTGCCCATTTTATAGGGAGGGAAATTGAAAATCCAGAGAGGTGAAGTGATTAAGCACAGGTTCTGCTTATTAGAAGGGTTAGTTTATTATTTACCCCACACTTTTCATTTTGAGAATTTTGAAACCCCAGAAAGTTTCAGTGAATAGAACAATGAACACCCATATACCTTTCACCTAGATTCACTTGTACTTAACATTTTGCCACATCAGCTTCCCCTCTCTATAGCTTGCTTACTCTTGTGTCTGTGCTTTTCCTCTCCCTCCCTGAAGGCTTCATGGAGTGAGACAGGGCTGTTGTGAAGTGGTAAAAATCAGGTCCACCTAACCCATCTTGCAGAGTTGGTGCCTGTGTCCTTTTGAAATGTCCCCATCATTCTTTGGGTACTTCTTGACTTTGTGGCACAAGATGTTTCTGGTTCAATTTGTGCTTTTCCCTCCCTGGGCTTGGAATTAGCTATTTCTCCAAGCATCCCTGGTTCCTTTTTTTTTTGCGGTACGCGGGCCTCTCACTGTTGTGGCCTCTCCCGTTGCGGAGCACAGGCTCCGGACGCGCAGGCCCAGCGGCCATGGCCCACGGACCCAGCCGCTCTGCGGCATGTGGGATCCTCCCGGACCGGGGCACGAACCCGTGTCCCCTGCATCGGCAGGCGGACTCTCAACCACTGCACCACCAGGGAAGCCCCTGTAGGCATGTTTTTGAAGACAGATTTCTAGAAATGTAATTGCTGGGTTAAGATTTTTGTGCAGTTGTGATTTTGATAGATATTTCAGTTGCCAGCCATAAGGATTTATTACCTTTTACACAACTACCAGCTTTTCTGCCCCAGTTCTTGAGACCCTTCCCTTGAGAGTCCCAGATACCATTCTCATTCATCTGTATTCTTCCTTTGCTTACTCTTCTTACCATTTCTCGCCTTGATTATCCCAACAACCTTCTGACATCTGTTTCTTTTTCCTTGCGCCCTTTCCTCTGTAATTGCTATGCTGGCTTAAATGCTTTTAAAAATTTCGTATTCTAAAATATTTTTATTTTTTCTCTGCACAGCCAAGGGGCTTAGAGTGACTCCCTTGGGGTTCAGTACAGTTCCCTCAGGCTGGCATTAGAAGCCCTCACACTTACTTTAGGTGCTTAGGTTCTGAGAGGGACGTAGAAGGATTCAGACACTGTCAAATTCATCGTGTGTTCTCAAATGTATAATTTAAATCAAAGGCAAAAGCAATTTAGTAATGTTTCCCTGTTTTGCAGAGATATTGCTTAGGCGAATCCTAGCATTTATTTGCCATTTTAGAATTGGTTTGTTACTTATGCTTGTGTATGGGAAGTTTGTTTTCTGACCTCATATCCTTGAGTTACCAACAAAGATTCATAGTAGATAGTTACCTATAGAAAATGACATAATGTGATTTTTACAGGGTCTCCAAAAAGCCTAGGGAAATGAAAGGAAAGAAAAGCAAAAAGATTTCTCTAAAATACACGGCAGCAAGACTACATGAAAAAGGAGTTCTTCTGGAAATTGAGGACCTGCAAGTGAATCAGTGAGTATTTGCTTTTTAACTTTGTTTTATATGTTGATTTTTTTTATTTGTCATATCTTTATCTTATTGACTTTATTTCTCTTATCTGGATAATCATTTTTATATTTTATATGTGTTTATAGTTGATTAATTAAAATAAGCAATTAATTATGTACAGAATTTGGCCTAATACTCAGAGTTAATTTGCCTGTCATAGAAGAGAGGTATTTCTTTTCCTTGTTTGTGGAACATTTGTCTCAGGACATCCTACTTTTCCTCTTTAAAGCAGGAAGCCATTCCTTCCATTTTTCTTTTTTTCTGTGCCCAAACCAAGGATAAATAAAGAATAACAAGAAGAGGAGTGTACTTTATTCCACTTGAGGCATGAACCAGGGGCTTACCCTCATCTTCTTTTCTGGGAAGCACCAGCTTGCTTTACATGTGGTTCATGGACCTGACCTGACCTGACCATCCTCCCTCAGGTCCTGGCCCAGCTGCCATTAACAAGCATTTTATTGAGTACCTGCTCAGTCAACCCTGTGATCTCAGGCAGCTGAGCTTTCTGTTACTGTGTCTGTTTAAATTTTTTTTTTAATTTTGCTTCAAAAATCTTTTATATTTTTCTGATTCTAAAATAATATGTATTCACTGTTGAACTTTGAAAATGTGGTAAAGCATAAAGAAAAAGAAAAAGCACCTATAATCCAACAAGCCAAAGATAGCCACTGATATCATTTTAGTATATTTTCTTCTGTGCCTCTATTCACATAAAGGTTATCTATGATTACTTACTTACCTTCCTATTTTTTTTTAACATAAATTGGGATGATACTGTTTATAGTCATGTATCCAGCTTTTTCCTCATAACATTGTGAGCATTTTTCACATAGTTTGAAGGTATCCTTTTTAATGACCACATAATATTCCATATTGTAGTTTTAATTTAGCCATTTACCTGTTGTAGAACATTTTAAGTTGATTTTACTTTTTACATTATTACACATGTGATAACACCTTTATATGTACATCTTTGATTCTACCTCAGATTATTATTATTTTTTTTGTATCATAGATGCCTAAAAATGTAATTTTTGGTCAGAGTATAAAAATATTTTTTATTGTAAAAAACACAAAACATAAAATTTACCATCTTAACTATTTTTTAATTGTACAGTTCAGTAGTGTTAAGCATATTCACATTGTTGTGCAATCCAGAACCTTTTCATCTTATAAAACTGAAACTATACCCATTAAATAACAACTCCCCATTTCCCCTTCCCCCCCAGCCCCGGGCAACCAGCATTCTCCTCTCTGTTTCTATGAATTTGACTCCCTAGGTGCTTCATATAAGTGGGATCATACAATACTTGTCTTTCTGTGTCTGGCTTCCTTCACTTAGCATGATGTCCTCAGGGTTCATGCATGTTGTACCCTGTGACAGATTTCCTTCCTTTTCAAGGCTGAATAGTTTTCCACTGTGTACGTGTACTACATTTTGCTTATTCATTCATCCATTGATGGACATTTGGGCTCCTTCCACTTTCTGCTATTATGAATAATGTTACAATGAACATGGAAGTGTAAATACCTCTTTGAGACCCTGCTTTCAGTTCTTTCTGATGTATACCCAGAAGTGGGATTGCTGGATCATATGATAATTCTATTTTTAATTTTTTAAGGAACTGCCATACTGTTTTCCATAGCAGTTGAAAAAATTTTTTAATTCATATATATTGCAAAGTATTTTCTAGCAGTGTCTAAAATGTGTATGAAAGTGCTTACTTACCTCACTACTTCTTTGCCATCATTGAGTAATAAAACAGTTTTTGATATTTTTGACTTAATAGATAAAAAGGTAGCATTTTGCACTTTTTAGAATTCTGGTTGAGTTTTTTAGTGTGTGTTTATTTGTTTTTTAATATTTATTTTATTTATTTTTGGCTGTGTTGGGTCTTAGTTGTGGCACCCGGGATCTTGCGTTGCTGCGTGTGGGCTCTTCGTTGTGGCGCGAGGGCTTGTCTCTAGTTGCAGCGTGGGGGCTTCTCCCTAGCAGTGGCATGCGGGTTTTCTTTCCCTAGTTGTGGCGCAGGGGCTCTAGAGTGCATGGGCTCTGTAGTTTGCGGCACGCGGGCTTGGTTGCCCTGCAGCATGTGGGATCTTAGTTCCCCGACCAAGGATCGAATCCGCTGCATTGGAAGGTAGATTCTTTACCACTGAACCACCAGGGAAGTCCCTGTGTGTGTGTGTTTAAACAGGGCTTATTATGTATGGTTTCTCTGATCATTTTTTCAATTGGGGACCTTGGTCTTCTGAGGTTTTGTTTTAGTTGACCACTTTATGCCATTTTTCAAATCTGTTTTATAATTTATTATCTCCTCCCTTCTTTTTTGTCATTATTTGCCACTACTGTTCAAGTGCCTACTGTTATTTGACTCTTCTTTTTAATTTGCTACCATGGGCTTAGGAAACAGATGACAAACCAAACCAGTTAAAATAAAATTATTTATCACGTAAAATAAACATCTTTATAAAGGGTCTCCTATTGAGTAAAAGGCATGTGTTTTAGTACATGGATTTTGTAACCTCTCGTTTAGCTTCTTAGCTTCTTAGTGGCCCTCTTGCATCCTTCATGGTTCTCGGCGCTGTTCACAATAGATCAGTTTGCTCTGTAGTTGAGTTCTGGAAATCTGGGGTGACACACTTTGATCACCTGGGGAACAGCATACTCCCACCTTCTGGTGCATTAAAACTTCTGGGCATGTAAGGTGTCCAGAGTGAGTGATACCCTAAATATTTTCAGTAATAGTAGTTTATATTTGATGGTACTCGGTATGTTTATATCTGTAGCACCTACTCCTTTCAGAAAACCTCCTCTCTTGGTTCTTTTCATTCTGACCATCCCCACTCCATCCCCCGCTGCCCCGCCTTTTGCTTACTTACCTCTTCCAGTCCTCAGACATGCATGGATTCAAACATGCATCTTTTCCTCCTCTTTCTAGCCCGATATCCTCTTTATTTCTTTAAACATTTTACTTGCAGAACATAATTAGTTCTCTCATTTATTTACTTTTTTTTTTTTTTTTTTTTGGCTGCATTGGGTCTTTGTTGCTGTGCGCGTGGGCTTTCTCTAGTTGTGGCAAGCAGGGCTACTCTTCATTGCGGTGCACGGGCTTCTCATTGCAGTGGCTTCTCTTGTTGTGGAGCACGGGCTCTAGGTGAGCGGGCTTCAGTAGTTGTGGCACACAGGCTCAGTAGTTGTGGTGCACGGGCTTAGTTGCTCCACGACATGTGGGATCTTCCCAGACCAGGGCTCGAACCCGTGTCCCCTGCAAGTGGATTCTTAACCACTGCACCACCAGGGAAGCCCCCAATTTCCTCTTGATTCTCCTTTTATCATTAGGTTTCAGCAGTGGCCACATGGAAGGCCAACAGGATTCCTGACATCATCCCTTCAGAGGCCATTTGTGGCCTTCCTCAGTGGTTCCTCTTCCAGTGGAAAGCAAATGCTGCCAGGAGAGGCTGCCACCCTTCTCTCCAGATCCCAAAGTAGATGGTACTTAGAGTAGCAATCCCACACTGCTTCACCTGCAGAAGTACTTTGCACCTTTATTTTGTATGCCTTTTCACTCTTGAAGACTTTATTCATCTCCTTTCTGCATTTCACAGAATATTTTTACATGAGAACACGGAACTCATACCCTTACGATGTTGTGTTTCAACAGGTTTAAAAATGTTATCTTTGAAATCAGTCCAACAGAAGAAGTTGGAGACTTCGAAGTGAAAGCCAAATTCATGGGAGTTCAGATGGAGACGTTTATGTTACATTATCAGGTGGGTTTGCACCAGGTAAAACCGAAAACTTTGGGTGTGAGGTAGTTGTGTTCTTGTCAAGGTAGGAGAATGGCTGAAAAGGAGACCCATGTGGGGAAAGCTGCCCACAGTCAGCAGTGAGTGAGCTGAGGAGTTTTGTGTGTCTGATTTGAGTGGTACAGGCTGGAGAGCTTTTGCAGATGTATAAATCTTCAGAAAGCATATCTGAAGCTTACTCTTAAGGTTGCCACTAAATTGAGCTTATACCTCGGGCTTGAACAAAATGCTTAGGTACATATCTTGACAGTACAAAATTATAAACCTTCTCAGTAGCTTGAAATCTTTTATATTTTTTTTCCCCTCTCATTTTGGTTTGATATAGGGGCTTAAAGGTGTACTTCTGACAAGGTGTGTGTAAATTGCATCTTTGTAAAACTGAATCCCATTTTATATATTTATATATTTTTTGAGGATTTTTTTTTTTTAAGAGAAAACAACTTTTTACTGGAATTTGACTAAATAGGGATCACAGACCAAATAACAAACAACAGCGTGAGCTACATCAGAATGAAAAAAGAAATGATGGACCTGGATTTCCAATCTGAAACTATTATGCAATATGATATTTTTTTTCTTGCCATGCCGCATGGCTTGTGGGATCTTAGTTCCCCAACCAGGGATCAAACCCAGGCCCTTGGCAGTTAAAGCACGGAGTCTTAAACACTGGACCACCAGGGAATTCGTCCGAATCCCATTTTAAATTCAAAAAGAATTCTGCAGTGAATCATTTTGTAACATAACTATCCCTAATTTTTATTTTGAAATCTCTGTCTTTTTATTGCATTGAACAGTGTCAGGGCATCAGAAGGATTCCTAGGTAATGTCCAGCCTCTGTTAGTTTTGTGAACACAGTGCTTCATCGTTGGTACCCACACAGGGCTGCACTCCGTGAAGCTGGGCAGGGCCTTTCTCTGAACGTACATTTCGGCTCTTGCACACAGTGATCTCCCTTAAATGGGGGCTCTCCCTCCCAACCCCTTATTCTTCCATCATTTATTGAGGACTTTCACGTTGTTACAACCCCTAAAGCTTGCCCCGCCAGCAAAGCCACAGTTTTTTTCTCCTTCACTTCCATAACCTGTAGAGACAACCCCTGTTCACCACAGGCATTGACTTATTTTCCTCTTAACTTCCAAACTTCAGACTCCTTAAGGACAGGTAGTATGTCTTTGTTTCCTTCTTAGTGACCAGTAGACCCTCAAAACACGTTAACTGTACCGATGTGAAATGATTTTGTGATGCACATAGCTAACTCAAGCCCTTACACAGAAAAGATCCTATTATTCCTTCAGTTTCTCCAAGTTCATGTAGGCTGCCCAGTCTGCCTCAGGTAGTGTATTCCTCCATGCACAAATTCGTTAAGTGCAGAATGACTGCCAGGTGCAAGGTATTATGTTAGGTGTGGGTGATGCACCAGGGTCCTCTTCCTCATAGAACTGCTAAGATTTTTCCAAAAGATGAATTGGTTGAACTTTCGGGATCCCTTCAAGCCCTTTGACTTTTGCTTTGTCATCACCACTCTTCCAAAGTTTAGGGGTGCAACCACTCAGATTTCCTCAATTTGTTCTGGACAGTGGAGGGTAGTGGGGAAAGCAGGGGCTTTGCAGTCAGATCCAGATTCACCACCTCCAGCTCTGTACTGTCGGGCAGGTCATTTAACATCTCTGAGCCTCAGAAGCCTCATCTTTAAATTTGAGATAATCATACCTGATAGGATTTTTGACAGGACTTAAAAAGACACTATCTAACGTGCTTCTACGTTGTGGAACACATAGTAAACACATAAAAAACATTTAGTCCTCTCTTTCCCCTTGTGTTCAGGGTATAAAAACTTTGTCATTTGAAATAGAAATTAAGACTCTAGTAGATAGTGTTGAGACATTACTGGCCTTATCTTGTTTTCAGTTGTTAGTATATTTCGTCACGGATTGAAATGCCATCACCTTCTCCAGGTGACACATCACTTAGACGAACTAGGCTGCGGGCAGGCAGTTCCATAGTTGGGGACTTCTTTCTCACCCCAGTTCATACCTGGCACACAAGGCATGCCTCATTCCTTCTGGATCCCTCCCTACATTGTGTCCTTCCTTTTCTTGTTCCACAGACCTGATTAACTGTCAGAATGTTTTTTTGAACAGGACCTGCTACAGCTACAGTATGAAGGCGTGGCAGTCATGAAATTATTTGATAGAGCGAAGGTAAATGTCAACCTCCTGATCTTCCTTCTCAACAAAAAGTTCTACGGGAAGTAATTGATCATTTGCTGCCAGCCCAGAAGGATGAAGAAAGAAGTGCCTCTCGGCTGCCTTTCTAGGGGTGTTCCTCTACTCATAGGAAGCAAACACCCAGCCCACACCATTGCCTCAATCTGATACACCCCCAGTGCCACGTGTTTAACCCCTCCTGCTCAATGGGACATTTGTTGCCCCTTGTTCGTAGGGAAATTGTATTTCAAGCTTAGTCTGACCCTTCTTATTCCTGCATTTTCTTCTGTCCTTTAAGAAAGAGTGAGAACTCCCCTGAAATCTCTCATGTTGTTACAGTCTTAGAGGTTGCATTACTATATTGTAAGCTTTCGTGTTTGTTTCAATTAGCAATAGGGATGGTGGGATTTGAATTCTTGTTATTTAGAAGTGGAAGCCATTAGCACCGGTAACATACATACATATAAGACACATAATTAAAATGTCAGGTTATCCATAGTTATTAGGTTGTCATTTAAAAATAAAGTTCCTTATATTTCTGTCTCATCCGTAGAATGGAAGGATACGGGGAGTCATTGGTTCTCTTCCATTCTGTTTTCCTTTATGGGCGGGAGCTAATAGAAGTCACTGTTCTGTGTTCAAAGGAAGCATTTCTAGAAAGAGGGGGATATTGTTTTTAAGTTTCACCATTAAATTTGGGCAGTTCTGTTAGTGTAACTCTCTCCTCAGTGGATGGGAGAGTCCCACTGATAAAATTAAGCTATTTAGGTAAATTCGGAATGGTCTGAGCGCCTGCTCATTTGTGTTAGTGCAGAGATTGACTAGATTCAGACAGACAGTCCACTCTGTCCCTGTGGCAAAGGAATGGGTAAGCCCTAGCGTAGAATGTAATTGTTTTCAAAACTGTTTTATATCTTAAGAGTGTCTTATTAAAGTGTAGATTTATTTCTTAAAATGTGGGTGATAGGAATTTTCAAGATTTATATAATGCTTCAAAAGCCTTTAGAATACTGTAAGAAAAGGTTTTTTTTTAATTGGCTTATCTGTATATCTGAACTCTTAAAAACTTTCTTATAGCTAAAAACACTAGGATTTATCTGCAGGGTTGCAGAGAGATAATCTTGCCTTAAATAGACTGAAACAAAAACAAACAAAACCAGCCAACTGATGTTATACTTGATATTAAAATCTATTTTTCCCTATTTCTTTTTCTTTTCTCTTGCTGCCCACACTGTGCCTTTATTTTATGAACTCCGGTTTTTTAATTTAATCACAAACAATCCAATTCTAAACATTGAGCTTAAGAAGCTTTCCTTCTTAGATTAAGTCATATGCTTTTAAAAAACATCTTTTTATTCAGGAAAATATATTGAAATCATGCTACTGAGCCTCTGTTTTCTCTGATGTTTTGGTTCAGTATTCTTCTATCGTAAAACATAAACTAACATTTAAAAATTTACTGATGTATATTTAAAGCCAATAAACTGTTTCATTAATAACAAATCATGTGATGTGTCCCAATTACAAATGTAAGTGTTGGAAATGTGGATTTCATGACGGACTGTTTACTCAGTCAGGTCCACGGGTGCAAATGTAATAGTTGTAGGAGTCTACACACTCCAGGCAGCCCACAGGCAGGTGAAGAGGTGAGGTGTGGAGTGCCACGGAAGGAGTCTCCACTACCTTGACCTTGTTTTTTGTTGTATTTTGGAAGACAATTTTTTAGTAAATATTTTCCTCAGATTGAAAGAAGATGTTATATAAGTAGCATTGCCTCAAAAACTGGGACCAACCAAATTGTCAACCCTTTTACCTTAAAAGATGATACTCATCCCAAATGCATGTCATGCCCCAAAGGCCACATCCATGACAGACAATGAGCAAAGTTCACAACTCCTTTAACAAAATATGATGTTTCAATTATTTGTAAGGATATAGTTCCCTTGACACAACTTCTAATGCAAAATAGCACAAAATACACTTCAAGAAGTTTGATGGCAACTATGTAGAATTAACCGTGTTAACAGCGTTGAGGATGCCCAGACGAGCTCAAGTCATGGCATTGAAACCTTGTAGCTCTTATTAATTTTAATTTATTAGCTATAGCAATCTCTGTCTCAGCTCTCTCCTTCTTTGACGTTCTCTTCAACCAGCCATCGTGACATTTACCATGAATTTCCTCCCTCAAGAATTTGGACTGCCCATCAGGTTGTTGCTGCACACAATTGCCTTTGTATCTTTGTATGAAATAAAAGGCCATTTGTTCGTTTTTGTGTTTCTTTTTCTCAGTGTCATTGTTAGCAGTTCCTGCAAAACAGTGTTAACTAGAGTGAGATTTAATAATTGAAAACCACAACAAAAACAACCCCTTCATAGTCTTTTTGAACGAACAAACGCAAGTCAGCTATCTCAAAGCAATTTTTAACTCGTGAGTTTAGCCTTCTTAAATGTAAAATGCTTGAAGTAGCCCTCACATAAAAAGAACTGGGGTGGGGTGGGGGAGGTGGAGAACTAACATAATGTCACTTAGTTTTTTTTTTAATAATCCAAAATTGTTTTTAATCATTATTGGTGGACACTTCAATGTCAGCTAATGGCTGGAAGTTTCAAATTACAGCAGCATTAAATGTTTTATGACAGTGGCACCCTAGGTCATACATAGTGTGTCCCTCAGGGGACTTCTGTGTTACATACAAGTCACCAGAAAAGACTAGGGGAAGTTGGATATGGAAAAAGTAAACAGCAGCAAAAGGGAGGAAAAATGGTTTCCTTTTAAGTACGGCCCCGGGGGGCACCCTTACTTAGCATACAAATTCATATGGAAGCATCCTGTTGTGTTTTTGTTTTGTTTTTATTTTTTTTTGGCTGAGTTGGGTCTTCGTTGCTACGCGTGGGCTTTCTCTAGTTGCAGCGAGCAGGGGCTTCTCTTGTTGCGGAGCATGGGCTCCAGGTGCACGGGCTTCCGTAGCTGTGGCTCGCGGGCTGTAGAGCGCAGGCTCAGTAGTTGTGGTGCGTGGGCCTAGTTGCTCCGCGGCATGTGGGATCTTCCCAGACCAGGGATCAAACCCATGTCTCCTGCATTGGGAGGTGGATTCTTAATCACTGCGCCACCAGGGAAGTCCCATCCTGTTGTGTTTTTAAATTGTGGCCAGACTATATTGGAAAATCAGTGACAATATGAAACAAGGGGGGGAAACGGAATAATTCTAAAGTAAACATAAGTGCAAAATTGGAGGTGATGGTTTGTGTGCATGGCTGGAGATCCCACAGGCCTCTGAGGAAGAGTGACGTGGTAAGAACCTGGGCTTTCCTGGCAGTGGGCCCTTCTGGAAGTTACCCCTTCGGAGCCTATTTCCTCATTCCGAAATGGGGAGATGCTATCGAGTACATGTGTTACTGAAACCTGAAATACACGTTAACAACATGCTCTACATTGTCCTGCAAAGAAATAGAGGGAGTTAGGAAGGTGCTTATTAAGTATAATGTTAAGTAAGGAGACCAGGACGAGAGGAAAATAAGAGGAGGAAGGTGGATAGCACCTGGGGTGATGCTCGAAGAGAGTGGCCACCGTGAGGCCTCGCAGAAAGGAGCTGGGGTGCCTCAGCGGTGCTGCAGACACCTTGTAAACCTGTGTAAACCAAAGAGAATCTGAGAAGAGTACACCCCTCCACACATTTTAAATTTGGCATCCAAATTTTTTGTTTAAATTGTGTAGTGTGTAATTGCCAACATTGTGAATTTCCAGGTAAAAATTACCTCGCTCTTAAAGGTATCCAATGGAACCCCCTATTTTATATTTTAATACTTGTGTGTTATTATTAATTGAAGATAGCACCCCACTGTGTATGAGAAGGAAACTCCTCAGTAGAACACTTCAATGGAACCCCCTATTTTAAAAGGCACATGAACAAAGCCCTTCGTCAGTTGGAAACTTGACATCTTTTTTTCTCTTTAAAACTCATGTGTCTAGGGTTTCCCTCGTGGTGCAGTGG
The DNA here is from genome assembly GCF_963924675.1 of Phocoena phocoena. Lineage (NCBI taxonomy): Eukaryota > Metazoa > Chordata > Mammalia > Artiodactyla > Phocoenidae > Phocoena > Phocoena phocoena. Next base: position 140,058,196 of record NC_089220.1, on the reverse strand, counting down.
TTGAGAGTCCGTCTGCCGATGCAGGGGACACGGGTTCATGCCCCGGTCCGGGAGGATCCCACGTGCCACGGAGCGGCTAGGCCCGTGAGCCATGGCCGCTGAGCCTGCGCGTCCGGAGCCTGTGCTCCACAGCGGGAGAGGCCACAGCAGTGAGAGGCCCGCATACCACAAAAAACAAAAACAAAAAAAAGTGTCTATTCCACTTCCCTCAGAATTTTATTCTAATGTAATATTTTTAAGCTTAAGTCTTTTTTTTTTTGGCGGTATTAAGTCTTACTTTTGACCATCCTGTCATTATGTGTAATAAAAAAATGTGGGGCTTCCCTGGTGGCGCAGTGGTTGAGAGTCCGCCTGCCGATGCGGGGGACGCGGGTTCCTGCCCCGGTCCGGGATGATCCCACATGCCGCGGAGCGGCTGGGCCTGTGAGCCATGGCCGCTGGGCCTGCGCGTCCGGAGCCTGTGCTCCGCAACGGGAGAGGCCACAACAGTGAGAGGCCTGCGTGCGTACCGCAGAAAAAAAAATTAAATTAAAATTTTTTTTTCCTGTGACCATAAGGCTGTTAACTCAATCCAGAAACATACTTTGCATCATAATTACTGTTAATGCATTTTTGATCAAAGTAATCTTATATATTATCTTGACAAAGAATTCTAAGACATTTGAAATGCATTTCTTAATAAAGTTCTTAAAGTGAAGGTTTAAAAAACTTATGGATAAGTATTATTACTTGCTATAATGAGATAGGGCTCATGACCAATTCTCTTCCTATTTTTCACTTTTATAAATGTAAGCTTTGAGAACCTTTGCTGTCATAATAAGTACACAGAATGGAAGGTGTTTTGTGATAATGTCACCCATTTCTTAGGACTCCTTAGTTATAGCTCCCAAATCTCAATGAATTATAATAAAAAATTATCACATGATTAGCATAATTAGGTCCTCTAGTTTTGTTGAAAGCAAAAAAAAAAAAAAAAGTTACCTAGTTTGGAAAAGAGTTTATTATCCAGTCTTTAGATCATCCACTTCTTCAGGACTTGGGACTTAGGAAGTAGGCCAGGGGCTTTACTAAGACATTAAATGACTATGAACTATACTCATAAACCTTCTGACTAAGAGACAACTTATTTAACTTAATATGCTAATGATGCTTTGGGAAAATAGAAATATTTTAATACTCCTTTGGCACTACAATTTTTTAACTTTTATTACAGAAAACGTCTAACATACAAACAGAAGGAATGGTATAATGAACTCCCACGTGTCCACTGTCTAGCCTCTACAATTACCAATACAGGGTCAAACTCATATCTCTACAGTCACCCACATTCCCTTGGGTTATTTTGACAAATCAGATACAGTATCATTTCAACCACTTTGGTATGTATACATACCAAATACTTTGGTATGTATCTCTAACACAGCGTTTCTCAATAGGGAGCAATTGTCCCCCCCCATGAGACATTTGGCAATATTTGGAGATATTTTTTGCTGTCCTTACTAAGGGGGTGCTACTGGCATCTAGTGGGTAGAGGCGAGGGTTCCTGCTAATGCATGTCTTACAATGCAGAGAACAGCCCCATCAACAGAAAACTACCTAGTCCAAAATGTCAGTAGTACCAAGGGTGAGAAATCACACTCTTACACTTAAAAAAAAAAAAATCCCCAAACCATTATCACACCTAAAAAATAAATTTGAAATATCGAATATGCAGTCAGTGTTTACATTTCCCCAGACGTCTTAACAATTGCTTAAACATTTCATATATGGGAGTCAGGTGCCAAACAAGATCCCCACATTACATCTATTAGTTGATAGGTCTCTTAAATCCCTTAATCTATGAATTCTCTCTTTTTTTTAAGTCTTGTAATGTATTTGATATTGATCCTATAGAATTTCTATATTCTGGTGTTTCTTATTACATTGTTGTGGATCGGACTCAGTTTCAACCTTTTGGCAAAAATATTTCAGAATTCCTGTTACAGCACATCAGGGATTTATCTTTTTGAGATGTAAAGTCTGATCATTAGGTTCAAATGTCAGCTTGACCCATTTGTTATAAAGTTTCCCATGAGCTTTTCATCATATATCACATGGATTCGGCAGCCACTGATAATGACTGACTAGATTTTTTATTTCATTAGGGGTTGCAAAATGGTAATATTCTATAATTCCTTCTTCATTTATCAGAATTTTTCTAAAAAGAATGTCCTATCATTAATTATTTGGTTACCTTGAAGACTATACAGCAAAGATGATGAATGCTGTTTCTCTCCCTTTATTTACCAGTTTTCAGAATAAGACTGTTCCCTAACATCTACTAAAGTTGACCAATGAGGTTTTGTTTTTTTCAATCACATGACTCCTAGATTTTTTAAAATAAAAATTTATTTATTTATTTTTGGCTGCGAGCGGGGCTACTCTTTGTTGCAGTGTGTGGGCTTCTCACTTGTGGTAGCTTCTCTTGTTGCGGTGCACGGGCTCTAGGCATGCAGGCTTCAGTAGTTGTGGCTCGCGGGCTCCAGAGCACAGGCTCAGTAGTTGTGGCACATGGGCTTAGTTGCTCCATGGCATGTGGGGTCTTCCCGGACCAGGGCTCGAACCTGTGTTCGAGCATTGGCAGGCAGACTCTCAGCCACTGCGCCAGCAGGGAAGCCCTAGATTTTTTTATATGTTTGATGTCTTTCAATCCACTCATGGCAGATATACATATATTTTTTAAATTTTTAATTTTTTACATGCTCAAATTGTCCCCTCTTGGTCCAGTAGAAGTACCTTCAGTAGTGACTCTTGAGTTCTTTTGTCATGACCCCAGTGTTCCAGCCACATCTTGTTACTTTTCTCACCACAGAATTCTTTTTTTTTAAATTAACTTTTACTGGGGTACAGTTGCTTTACAATGTTGTGTTAGTTTCTGCTATATAGCAAAATGAATTAGCTATACATATACATACACCCCCTCTTTTTTGGATTTCCTTCCCATTTAGGTCACCACAGTGCACTAAGTAGACTTCCCTGCGCTGTACAGTATGTTTTCATTAGTTGTCTGTTTTATACATAGTATCAGTAGTATATGTGTGTCAGTCCCAACTTCCCAATTCCTCCCACCCCCATCACCCCAGAATCAGCTATTTCTCCAAGGAGCCCTTGTTACTTTTAGTGGGAAAGGGTATTTAGAGAATATAGTCTGGGTGCTAGGAGCCCTCATCACTATTAGGTTGGTCATTGTTTCTGAGTGTTTTCAATGGAGATAGTTTTTTAAGAACATTTCCTGAATTCATTATTTTCTTTTAATAAAATGCTTTTATTCTAAAATATGCAGCTCTATGAAAGAAAACAATAATGATTAGTAGCATTTGCCAGTTCCATGGTGTAAATACCTCCCCATAGCTGATTTCAAGCTTGACGCCATTGGTCACTGAATGTAGAGTTGGGAAAAGATGCTAACCAGCGGCTCTCATGAGCTGGTGCTAAACTACTGATTTTATTCCAACAATAATAATAGGGAGCAATTGATTGATGGATTTTAAGAAGAGCAAGAAATGATCAGGTTTGGGCCTTAGAAATGTGGAGCTGGATGGCGATAAGGAGTCAAAATTCAAGACAGGTTGTGCTAGCTATCTCCTGTTTGTCCCTCCAGATCCACCGTCTACCTTCCACTCTGTGTGCCCTGGGAAGCTGGCCTCATGGACTGCATCAGTGTCTCCCTCCAGCTTCTGGTTGGGTTTGGCCAATGACAGGCACCACAAGGAAAATAAAGGTCTAAAATAAGGTGAGGTTAAGATTTATTCCTCCAGGTCACTGTGAATCGGCTGCCTCTCCCTACCAAAGGCCAGAGCTCCTATCAGGCTGCTCTCTCTAAATAAGTACCTTCTCCCTATTGCAGTAAGCAATCCCTCCCCAATTCCCTTCAGGCCCAGAGTGCTAATGATTCCTGCTGTAACTAGACCCGGGAGGTACTGCATTATCCATAAACCCCGCCCTGTTTCTTTATTAACTTTTCTTCAAATTACCAGTTTCAGCGTGCCATTTGTTTCCTGCTGGGACCCTGACTGATACACAAGTTGACCAATTAAGGTCTCAGTTAGAGATTTGGTGGCCTGAATTGGATGGTGGTTGTTAGGATGAAAAGAGGTAGGTAAATTCTAGAGATATTTAGGAAGCAGAGTTGATTTACTGGATGTTGGAAGAGTGGAACCTTGTGGAACACTGGGACAGCCAGTGCTCTATAGGAAATATTCTATGATCAAGAAAGTTTGGGAAATGCTGTATCCCACCATTTTACTTAGAAGTCAAAACACACATGAATGTATTAAAAAGCTTTGAGGGGACTTCCCTGGTGGTCCCGTGGTTAAGAATCCACCTTCCAATGCAGGGAATGTGGGTTTTATCCCTGGTCAGGAAACTAAGATCCCACATGTCACGGGGCAACTAAGCCCACACACCACAACTACTGAGCTCGTGCGCTCTGGAGCCCGCCTGCCACAACTGGAGAAGCCCACGCATTGCAATAAAGATCCCTCACGCCACAATGAAGATCCAGAGCAGCCAAAATTTTAAAAATAAAAATAAGTAAAAATAAAAAAGCTTTCAGAAATCCCACAGTCAAGAGACCAGCTTAACTTTGTGTAGCCTAGCTTTCCCCAAATGTATTTGACTATGCAGTCCCACCCCTCCTACTTTTCAGGAAGCTCCTCTTAGCCATCTCTGACACTCATGTTCCATGGAACACACTCTGTGAAATGCTGAAAAAAGAGGAGACTAGAATAGAACCTGACTTTAAGCTCTCAATAACTGTTAAATATTACTTAGGAAACAAAAAATCAAAAATATGTATTGGTATATCACCTTTGCTAAAGAGTTTTGGATCCCATTCAACAATATGAGTTTGGTGAAATTATTTGTGAAACACTTTTGGCCTTAAATTGCAGTTATTTATTCTAAAATTTGCCCCATTTTCTAGAAAATGAATTTGATATGATTATGTAAAAATGTATGCTTGCTAAACTCACTATATTGCTCACAGTCACTGGCTTTTGTCCCTGGAGAAACACATTCCCAGTTCCTATAGGTACAGAGGCACTGAGATCTGGATGGTGAGGGGAAATCTGGAGGTAGGGGTTGAAAAGGCATACAACTGAAAGGATGATGTAACAGAAATTAAAGGATAATTCCTCTCACAAAAAGCTAACTCAGAAAGACTAGCTTCCAAAAATAAAAAGAACCAGTGCCCAAACACGCTTTTCCACTAAAAGAAACCAAGACTGCTTGGAGAAGTGGCTGGATCTGGGGCTGGGAAGAAAAAGTACAAGATGGCCAGAATATCTTGTTGTGCCCAAAAAGAAAAAAATACTAAAAAATGGATGGGGGCATATTAAAAGGATACAGAAGCCAGCTTAAAGGTTAAAGCTGGGATAATTTAAATATAAAAATAGTAATAGTAATGGATTATAACCTAATTGGATAAAATAAGAATTCATGAGCCCATTCTAATATAAACAAATAAATGGGGAAAAGGCAAGAATCATTAATGAGTGCTAAAACTAGTTGGGTGCAAGTTTATTGAGTAACAAAATATTTATGCGGTCTCAGACTGTCTCCCTTCAAGAGTTTATTGACTACTAATGGAAAAAAATAGAAACTTTACAGTGGAGAAACCTGGCAGAGAGCATCTTAACTAAGTGATCCAAACTTAACATCAGTAATAGGACAAGTTGACATCGTGTGCATCCTGATAGATAAACTATGAATGCAACATTGCTCCTGTGCTATTCCTACCAAAAATGCATAATGTGAAACTAATCATGAGGACATACAAGACAAACGCTAACTAAGGGACATTCCACAAAATAACTGGCCTGTAACTTCAAAACTTTTCAGAGTCATGAAAGACATACAAAAACTGAACAACTGTTCCAGATTAAAGGATACTAAAGAGACATGACAACTGAATATTGGGAGTTATCCTAGATTTTCCTTTGCCATAATATTATATTGGGACAGTTTGCAAAACATTTAAATAATATCTGCAGATTAGATAACAGTGCTATATCAAAGATTATTTCCTGATTTGGTAATTATACTGTGGCTATGTAAGAGAATACCCTTGTTTTTATGCAATAAACACAAATATTTAGGGATAAAGGGGCATCATATCAACTTACTCTCAAATGGTTTAGAAAAAAATGAACATATATATAGAAAAAGAAATAATAAAGCAAGTGCAGTAAAATGTTAATATTTGGGAATCTGGGTAAAGAGTATATGGGAATTCTTTACATATCTGCAACTTTTCTGTGAATCTGGAATTATGAAAACATTAAAAGTTAAAAAAAAAGGAAAAAAAGAAATGAGGATCTTTACCGAAGTGCATCAGGAATTGGCTGCAATAAATGGAAAACAGACTTCCAGTGATTTAAACAAATAGGGTTATCTTTGTTTCACATAAGTCTAGAAGAAAACAGTTGCAAGTGTTTGTTTAGCTACTCACAATACTAATGCTGATCAGGTTGTTTTCTATTTTTCTGAATATTGAGTTTGTTTCTATGCTTTCTCTTTTCATGGTTGCAAGAAGGCTCCATAGCTCCAGCCAGCATGTCTGTATTCAAAGTATAAAGGAGAAAGGGCTAGCTACAACTAAATATGTCCCTTTTATCTGAAAACCAAAGTTTTCTGGGAAGCTTTCCAATTGGCTTTTCCTTAAGTCTCAATAACCAAGCTGGTCATGTGGCCAGGCCCATCTGTGAGGGAGCCCTGGAAGTGGCATCTGCCTTCCTGGTCTCTGCGAAAGAAGAGTGGAGGGAGGGTTTGCCATACCAAGAAGTCAATTACTTTCCATTTGAAAACCATAGCCCATAGTAATTCTTTGATTCACTCTGTGATTTCATTCTTAGTGGCAGCATTTCTTAAGGTTTGGCCCATAAACCACCTATATAGAAATCACCTTCTGTGATTTTGATCTTCTATGGGCCCTGAGCATTCCTGGACATTCTGGCTGGTTATGCCACAAATACAAAGCTCTGATCATTCTTTACTGGGGCATTTCTCAGGGTTGTGTTTACAGCAAGCAACTTTGAGGGATGAGGCAATGCCTTCTTCTGAATCAAAGAGCAGGTTGGTTCCTCTCTTGTGACAGAAGCCAGTGCACGTGTAGGCGTCCATCTGGGTCCTTCTGCATCACCCCTGTGGGACTTGGTGGGCAAGAGGAATTGACACCAAAATGATGCTCATGCTGTTTGCTGTGCAGTGTCTCTGACCCAGGCATCTCACGCCTCCTGCCAGCATCCATGAAGTAGTAACAGGTTAATGTACTAGTTTGTAAGTAGGGTAAAATCCCAGCCTGAAAGGGTAAACTACCACAGGTAAAGTTAATAAGGAAACCTGACTATCTCTGGCTGGGCTCTGGGGGGTTGGGGATGGGAAGCCCCTTGAAAAGTCAAAAACTTGGCCCTACATGGGTTTAGGGGCTGAATTTATGGTCTCTATGTAATAAAATTCTCAGGTCTAGTAACTGATTCCCATGCAGCTCATGGAACAAAACAAAACAATATTCGAGTCCTATTTCCACTACCCAGAATCCCCATGGGGTAAGATAATTGAACCTTCCTAAAGATGAAAGCATAGTTAAAAACACTAGGAAACAATCCATCATAAACAAGAGCCAGCAAATACAACAAACAGGATTAGAGCTCCCCAAACTTGAAATAATAGAACTACATGCTGAAAGGAAATATAAAATTAGTATAACTAAAGGCATAAAAGAAGGAATAAAAAGATACGAAACAGGACTCTGAGTAAAGAGTAGGCAGATTTGAAAAAGAACTAAATGGAGTTTGTAGATGGGAAAACAGTCCTTGAGGAAGAAAAAACTCAATGGACAGGTTAAACAGCAGATTAGACATGGCTGAAAAGAGAAGTTAGTAAAGTGAAAGATAGATCTGATGAAATTACCTAGAATGTAGCACACACACACACACAAAAAGAGTAGAAAAATATAAAAGGAAGGTAAAAAGACATGAAGGATAGAATGGAAATGTTTAATATGCATCTAACTGAACTTCTACAGGGAAAGAACAAATATGGAGAAGAAACAATATTTAAAGAGATTTTAGAAAAATTTCTAGAACACTTGAAAGACATGTAGCAGGGTCTTCCAGTTGTTCTTCAGTATCTTTTCTCCTGGCATCTAAAAGTTATGGTCCTCAAAGTGAGGTCCCAGAGCAGGCAGCATCAGCATCACCTGAGAACTTGTTAAAAATGCAAATTCTGGGCTTCCCTGGTGGTGCAGTGGTTGAGAATCCACCTGCCAATGCAGGGGACACGGGTTCGATCCCTGGCCCAGGAAGATCCCACATGCCGCGGAGCAACTAAGCCTGTGCACCACAACTACTGAGCCTGTGCTCTAGAGCCCGTGAGCCACAACTACTGAGCCCACATGCTGCAACTACTGAAGCCCGTGCACCTAGAGCCCATGCTGTGCAACAAGAGAAGCCACCACAGTGAGAAGCCCACACACTGCAACAAAGGGTAGCCCCTGCTCGCTGCAACTAGAGAAAGCCTGTGTGCAGCAACGAAGATCCAATGCAGCCAAAAATAAGTAAATTAAATAAATAAATTTATATTAAATAAATGCAAATTCTCCCCACCATCCAAGACATACTGAGTCAGAAACTCAGAGGTTTCTGAGCTCAGAAGAATTTGAGCCTCAGAAGGTGGTCAGCAATCTGTGTTTTAAGAAGCTCCCCAGTGATTCTGATGAATGCTACAGTTTGACAACCACTGTTCCATCATAATAGAATCCTGATTTTTAGTTGGACACGTCTACCTTGTATCTAGGTATGGCCATGTAACTAAGTTCTGTTCAATGGAATGGATATAGAAGGAAGTTCATGTAGCAGCTTATGAGAACCTTCCTTAAAGATACAGAATGCATGTGCCCTTCTCCCTTTCTTTTCACCGTCCTGTGTATTGCTGCTTAGCGTGGAGATACTACCATCTTGTATCATGAAGGTGAGGGTGTGAATGGCAGAGCAACAGGATAGTACCTTGACTTTTACACAAGAGAGAAATAAATTTTCGTATTGTTTAAGGTTACTTTTTGGGAGGTTTTCTGTTACAGCTAAATCTAATTCTAAATGATATAGGTATTCAGATTGAAATATACTGAGTTCCAAACAAGATAAACAAAAAATCCATATCTTGACATATTGTTACAAAACTGCAAAGTAACCAAGGAGAGGAGACAGATTATCTACAAAGGAACAGAAACTAAGCTAAGAGCAACAGCAACAAAAGAGACCAGAAGACCAAAAAATAAACAACAACTCTAAGTTTTGAGTTTGACCTGAAAATAACTGATACTCACAGATAACGAGCAATTCTCTTACAATCTTTATTATTTTATTTTATTTTATTTTATTTTTTGGTTGCGTTGGGTCTTTGTTGCTGCACACAGGCTTTCCCTAGTTGCGGTGAGCAGGGTCTACCGTTTGTTGCGGTGCACGGCCTTCTCATTGCAGTGGCTTCTCTTGTTGCGGAGCATGGCCTCTACAAGCATGGGCTTCAGTAGTTGCAGCACGCAGGCTCAGTAGTTGCGGCACACAGGACCTAGGGCGCATGGGCTTCAGTAGTTGTGGTGTGTGGGCTCAGTAGTTGTGGTGCACAGACTTAGTTGCTCCATGGCATGTGGGATCTTCCCAGACCAGGGATCGAAACTGTGTCCCCTGCATTGGCAGGTGGATTCTTAACCACTGCGCCACCAGGGAAGTCCTACAATCTCTATGAAAAATGAAGAGGTATGAGAACAACTTAGACAACTAGGGGTCAGAAAACTATAGTCAATGGGCCAAATCTGTCCCACTGTTAAATAAAGTTTCATTAGAATTCAGCCATGTCCATTTATTTATGTGTTGTCTATGGCTGCTTTCATGATACGATGGCAAAGGTGAGTAGTTACAAGGGGACAAGACCAGATGACCTGCAAAACCTAAAATGTTTACTATCTGGCCCTTTACAGCAAAAAGTTTACCAATCCCTGACTTAGACAAATTATACGTCTCAGTGAGTGTGGATTCCCAGTTTCCCTTCTATTCCTCTTAGGGGATGCTCAGATGGCAGTAGCAATGGTCAACAGGCCCGAGGAGCTTCAATTTAAAGCTCCCAGTTTTAAATTCTACTCCTGCCAGAGCAGCCATATCAGCGCTTGGAAACAACTTAGGTTACGATAGCACATAGGGAAATAATTTTGCCACTCTGCAAGCCAGGTCACTTGGGTCCTGATTCTGGGTCCAGGTTCATGGTCCTGAAATTCTTAGTGTGTCCAAATCATGCAATCTCTCCTTGCCTGTGCTTTTACTTTTAACTTTTTTTTTTTTTTTTAACCCTCCCAGCACTTCTACGTATAACTTTTAAGTTTTGTCCAGCTAGGGGCTTTCCCGTAGCAGGCCTAGCCATGCTCCCCTCCCCCCATCCCATGGACCAATGGTAATTGACAAAGCAGAACATAAAAAGCTGAAACCAAAGTGCCTGAGAACCAGGGGAAAGGGGAAAAACTAATAAGAAGCAAGATGATTTACACCAAAGAACTTCAGAAAGAGGACTAGAGGCACCAGAAGAGGGGAAGGATAGAGCTGAAAATACAAATGTTGGTCAAAAGTGTATATGAGGAGCAGTTAGACACACAGATCTCCTCCCCAACTGCTCAAAGCAACCTGATGACTCCTTTCCACCAGGAGTGTAAACAGGAGGTTAACTCTGGGGAAGCAGAGCCAGAGATGTTCTGGACTCAGGGTGAGGCAAAGAAAAAGCTAGAGTGAGGTGCTGTCTGAAAACAGAGAGAGTAACAGCAAGTCAACACATCAAATAGTGAGACTCTTAGCTCTTCTTTTTTCCCACATGACTCTCAGAATGCCAGCAGTTTATTTATACTCCTGGATAGTCAACTGGAAGATTCTTTAGGCGGGAGAAACTGACCTGCCCAAGAGAAAAAACAAAACAAAACAAATTTTAAAAACTCCCCAGGGACTTCCCTGGTGGCGAAGTGGTTAAGAATCCGCCTGCCAATGCAGGGGACACGGGTTCATGCCCTGGTCTGGGAAGATCCCACATGCCACAGAGCAACCAAGCCCATGCACCACAGCTGCTGAGCCTGTGCTCTAGAGCCTGCAAGCCACAACTACTGAGCCCACATGCCACAACTACTGAAGCCCACGTGCCTGGAGCCCATGCTCTGCAACAAGAGAAGCCACCACAGTGAGAAGCCCGCACACTGCAATAAAGAGTGGCCCCCACTTGCCGCACCTAGAAAAAGCCCATGTACAGCAATGAAGACCCAAAGCAGCCAAAAATAAATAGATAAATATTTTTTTAAAAATAAAAATAATTGATATTTGTACCATCTTTCTTTTTTCTGATTTTACTAGTAATACACACTTGTCTTTAGAATTGCATATAATTTAGAAATGTGTAAAGTAGAAGGTAAGTTTCCCAGTAGTCCCAACATCCCCAAAGACAACTGTTGTTAACCATATCTTGATATGTTTACAAAACTTTTTCTATTTAAGTATAACAGGTACTGGTTTGGTTGCTGTAACAAAGACCAAAATAACAGGGCTTTAAACAAAACCAATGGTTATCTCTCAGTGATGTTATAGTCTAGAAGCAGTTTAGAGCTAACATTGTTGTTCCCCAGGGCTGGGAACCCAAGTGCCTTTGCTACCATCATTCTGTCATTCTCAACACATAGTTTTCATCTAATGGTCTAAGATAGCTGCCCTTGATCTAGTTACCACATCCATATTCCAGCCAGTGAGAAGAGGAAAAAGGCCATTCTCCTTTACATTTAAGGGCATGATCCCAAAGTTGCCTATATTTCTTCTGCTAACATCTGTTGGATGGAACACAGTCACATGACCATACCTAGTTGCAAGGGAGAATGGGAAATGTAGTCTTTAGCTGACTTTTGCTGGGCAGTGAAGCACCCAGCTAAAGCTCAGTATTTCTTTTAATAAAGGAAGGAGGGAAGAATGAATATTGGGAGACAATCAGCAATCTCTGCTACAGAATATATAAAAATATTTATTTAAAAACATTTTAATTTCCAGAAACAAGGAATCTATACATATTTAGTGTCTCTGTCTTAATTATGAATGGAGTCAGGATCACCAGAGGTTTGAGGAAAGCCTCTAGATGAAGACCAAAATGAACAAACTGAAAAATAAACTCAGACAAAACAGAGACAGACAATACAAGGAGTAGAAGAAAATGTAAAAACAGAAAAAATAACCTATAAACACCCATGAAATGAGTACAGGATGCTATTTTTTTTCATTTCAGAAATCAGGAAAGAGCATTCAGAAATTAAAAATACACTAACAGAAATAAAAGTTTAACAGAAGGGTTGAAAGACAAAGTTGAGCAAATTTATCAGGAAATAGAACAACAACAACGAAAGACAGAAATAGAAAATAGAGAAAAGATGAGAAAATTAGAAGAGCAATCTAGGAGATCCATTAACGGACCAACAGAATTTCCAGAAAGAAAGAACATAAAGAAAATTATCAAAAAGATAAGACAATTTCCCAGAACTAAAGGGCATGAGTGTCCAGGTTCCACACACATACCTAATGCCAGTGCAATGAACAACAAACTACAAAATCCTCACACCAAGGCACGGCATCATAAAATATCAGAACACGAAGGCTTCGGAGAATGGGGGGCGGGGGGAATGAAAATAAATAAACAATAACAGCCCTCAAAAAAAAAAAAAACCGAAACAAACAGGTCATCTACAAAGGAAAGGGAAACAGAATGTGAGTGGCCTTCCCAATAGCAACACTGGACATGAGAAAACAGTGAAGCAACGCATTCAAAGAACTAAATGAAAAGGATTTCCGATGAAGACTATTCTTAGCCAAAGTATCAATTAAGTCTGAGGGAAAAATAAAAACATCTGCATACACACAAATTCTCAAGGATTTTATCTTTTATGTATTCTTTCTTTCTCAGGAAACTATTGGAGAATGTCCTCCACTAACATAAAGCAGTACACGGAGCAAGAGGACAACTTGGGACGCAGGAGGCAGAGGTCAGAAGACAGGAGATGAAGGGAGCCCTCAGGATGATGGTGAGGTTAGCCAGCAGATAGCAGTGCAGCAGGCCTGGAGAGCAACCAGTCCAGGATGGAGCAGGAAGGCAAAGTGCTCTAGGAGAGAATTTCCCCCCAAAACCGATCATTCATGGGTTCAGTAATGTCTTTCACAGTTCTGGGAACTGTTTAGAAAGAAGACCAGAGGCACCAGAAGAGGGGAGGGACAGGGCTGAAAATCCAAATACTATAAATCAGAGTTTGGGAAAGCATTTCTAATGAGTTGAGAGAAATCTAAGCAAATAAAAAACAAAGGCACTACTCAGAAAAGTTGTATAAAAATGGAACTATAGTACACTGTGTAAACACTTAATATTGACTTACCAAGAATTATCATATAACTACATTGAAAGAATGGGAGCAGGGAAAATCATATTTTTGTTGGGGGGCACAAAAGAGCCAAAGAATCCTTTCCCATAATAGAAAATGAATAGTCAACATCTAAAACTGAAAAATAATCACAAAACAGCAGGAAAAACTTATTACAGTGGGATTGGGCATTACTTCTTTTTAAAATTGTATGCCTTGTAAAACAATTGTTAAAAAAAATCCACATGGGGCTTCCCTGGTGGCGCAGTGGTTGAGAGTCCGCCTGCCGATGCAGGGGACATGGGTTCGTGTCCTGGTCCAGGAAGATCCCACATGCCGCGGAGCGGCTAGGCCCGTGAGCCATGGCCGCTGAGCCTGCGCGTCCGGAGCCTGTGCTCCGCAACGGGAGAGGCTGCAACAGTGAGAGGCCCGCCTACTGCAAAAAAAAAAAGAAAAAAGAAAAAAAAGAAAAATCCACATGTATTTATTTGATTAAAAAATTAAATAGAAAAAGATTAGATTAACCATAATAAGAATAGAAGTAGGATGACTATCTTCCAAATTAGATAACGGAAACATGGAAATAAAGAACAGTCATTCAGTGCAATAGAATTCGATATGATAGATCCTTGCATTGGTCAATTGGTGGATGAAAATGGAGGATTTAGCTCAACACCCATTCCAGTGTCCTCCTGTGCCTACCTATATCTCAGAAGCTGAAAGGCTACATTTCCTAGATGTTATTGCAGCTAGAATTCTGGATGCAGTTTTGGCACTTCCAAGCCAATTTTCTCTCTTATTGGATTTGTAAGGTGGCAGTGAAGCTGAGACTGTGTATGTGCTGTTTCTATTGGTGAGGACTGTCGGACTTTTCTACAGTGGCTTCTTCTCATATGGTTCAGGAGGTGGCAAGTGTAGTGACAGCTCTCCAATTCAGTAGGTGGCTTCCAGATTTTAGAAGAGGCAGTGGCTATTTTGGTGGCCTGGTTCTGCAGCATGTCTCTCAAGGTCATTTCTGAACCTTTCAACCTGGAGTCTGCTTCCTCAGCCCTCCAAACAAGTCCTTAAGCCATTTTATACCCTATACCCTTTTATACTTAAACTATCTAGAATGAATTCTGTTCTCTGAAACTGAACCCAGTGTAACAGGAAAGCAGAAAATAAAATATAAAGAAAAAGGATGGTAGATGGCACAAAATAAAACAGAAAAAATAAATCCAATTATGCTTAATAAAACAAGCTAACCTCTAGCTAATAGAGATATGTTCTCATATTAAATTTTCTTAAAAAAATCTGAGACATATGAAAACTACAATGAAATACTACACAGTAATTAAAACAAATGAATCAATGCAAATGAATTTCAAAAACAATAGTAAATGAAAAAGGTTGCAAAAGGTTATTCAGCATGATGTTGTTTTTGTAAATTTTAAAGCCATATTTGGTATTTCATATGCAGTTGGTGGAGCCGTACATCGTATGTAGTAAAAGTGTAAAAACATGCATGTGAGTGATACGTACCAACTTGAGCCCAGTGACAATCTCTAGGGAGGAAGGAGAAAGAATAAGGGTCGGGTTTTACTTCTGTCTAATTTTCTATTTCTTTAATAAATACCAAGTAACTTAAGCAAAATATTTTGATACATTTAATCTTGATAGTGGAGGGAGTAGGTGTCGCTAACATCATTTTCTGCACTCTTCTGCGTGTCCCTAATAGTTCCTAATTTACAAAACGCAGACACACTCTCAGAGCCGTCCAGGACATCTTTACACACAGCCACATCTATACGGAGAGGAGCTCCTGGGCTGCAGGAGAGGGAGAAAACCGTTGAGGCTGAGAAGCTAGTTACAAACGGGGAGTCGACGTCTGACTGGAGCTGGAGTCTGCAGAGGCCACGGATGCTCAGAAAGAGCCTGGAAAAAGGGCCGGGGCCGAGGAGCGAGGAGGGTGCCCACGGCTCAAGTTCGGGCAAGTCGGGAGATGGTTTTAGAAACTGAGATCCAGATTTAGTAACTTTTTTCTTGGGTGGGCCTGAGCGGACTGTCAACGACACAAATCGAGGGAGGAAGCGGGCTGCGAGGCGGAGGACGGAGGGCAGACCATAGGCCCCAGAGTGTGGGAACTGAGGGAGAGGATTGCTCAAGCGTAGGTCGCCCCGTTTTCACCCCCTGAAGGAAATCAGCATAACTGGAGGAAAGCCGGGAGAGAAGGATGTTAAAACTGTTCTAACGTTGTAACGTAAATCCAAAGGCCAGGACGTCCCTACGAGGGAGCGTTTTGGAAAAATGGTACCCTAGCTGCTCCCTCACGTCGGATGCGTTTTGCTCTGCTGACGGGGTTTCCTCAGTGTCTGCGTGGCGGGTCGCGAGCCCGGCTCGGGACACCGGGGAAAGCCCTCCGGTGGCGGGCGCCGAGCCGGGTCGGGGCCGGGCGGCGGGCGGGCCGCGCCGAGGGCGGGGCCGGGCGCGCGGGGGCGGACCTCGGCGCGCTCCCGGGCGCTCGCTGGCTGTGGGGCCGCGGCGGCTCCTCTGCCGGGTCGCGCCGGAGGACGGGCTTCGGGCGGCGGCCGGGGCGGCCTGCGGACGGACGGGTGGGCCGAGGCGCAGGGCCCGCGCCCGCCGTCTCCCCCTCCTGCCTGCGCCGGGCCCGCGCCATGGCCGCCTCGCCGGGCTCGGGCAGCGCCAACCCGCGGAAGTTCAGTGAGAAGATCGCGCTGCACACGCAGCGGCAGGCCGAGGAGACGCGGGCCTTCGAGCAGCTCATGACCGACCTCACCCTGTCGCGGGTGAGGGCCCGGGCCGGCGCGGGCGGGCGGCCACAGCCGCGGGCGGGCCCCGCGCGGCGGGTGTGAGGTCGCGGGGCCGAGGCGATGGCGGGGCCGGGCGGGGTCGCGCCCGCGGAGTGGAACCCGGGAGCGGGGCCGGCGCGGCCGCGGCCTCGGCGCTTGCCTGCCTTCCGACACCCGCTGGAGGTTTGCTGTCGCCGCGGAGGTGGGAGGGTCGCGGGGCAGTGTGTACGGGGAGATGGGAAGGGGCCGAGCCCGGGAAGGCGGGCCGCCGAGTGAGGGCGGCCTAAGGGGGAGGGTGACCGGGAGCGCGGGGAGGAAATCACAAACAGCTCGGAGGCGGGCGGTGCGGCTTCTCACTGCTCCGAACATCCACCGCCCGCGAGTCCTCCCGGACTGCTCGGCGTGGAGGGCCCGAGGCACCCACCCGCTCCTTCGGGAGAGCTCCGCGCACCAGTGAATCCAGGATCGGCCCCGGGCTGGTTTGGGGTCTGTCTGGGTATCGAGATGTGATTCCATGTCGAGTGTGGGACTTCGCTACTCTTCCTCCATGGAGGTGCTGTATCGCTCCGGTTTACTGACTTCAGCCCCGATGGTTCATGAGAACTGGGAAGGTGTACAGCGTTGCTGGTGACGGAGGAGGGTCCAGGAGGAATAAGGCGCCAGCCTGGACAAACACTCGGCGAGGTTAGGTAACTGTCGAGGGAGGCAGTGGAGGATGGAGAGCCAACAGGAGTGTCCGCGCAGAACTGCAGAGAACGAGGGTCAGCGTGAGCGGGGCAGGCAGGCCTTGAGGATCCTGAATGCTGACCTTGAAGGACCATCAGGAGCATGGGGGAGGATGTACAGAAGCGGGGGCGGGGTGTGGGCAGCCTGAAGGAGAATTGAGAGCCGAGTCGCAAACTAGTGGTCCCTGGCTCGCTGAGCTGCAGACGCGATATTTTTTGGCCATTGGTGCTTGGGAAAACTGGAATCTGTCGCCAGAATTGGGAGATTTTTCATAGAAATCAAAGTTGGAGATTTTAATGTACAGTCAAAATTTCGTTCTTTATCTCTACTTTAAATATATATATTTATATACATTTAAAATTGGGAGACCCGATAACACTCCTCCTGATTTCCCATGTGACAGCTAGCTGGCTGGAGCTGGGTGATGGCTGCCCCCTCAAATGGAGCATGTATTCTCTGGTTGGCCACAGTTCACCCCACAGCCTGTCATGTCCCCCACTCCTGAGGCTAGGTGTCACTTGCCATTTATCATATTTTTGATGGTGTTTTCTTTTAGCGAGGTTAAGGAGAAAGTGAAATATCTCTTGTACTTACATTTCTATCATGATGAGAAGAAATATATATAGATAGTGCTAAACCCTGTAGCTCAGATTCTCTTGAGTTTAGCAAGCCTGATCAGCTCTGCCCCATATGATAACTCAATTCAGCCACCACTTTTCTCTATTCTAATTGCTATAAAATTATGATGTCATTTTGTCCTTCACCTTGTACAGGGCATTATTTACATGTTAATTCTGCCTGTGTTCTTTTCTACTCTCTACCAATTGCAAGTAAAATAATAAATACTGCTTGGCTCCACTGTGTTCATACACACAAAGGCAAACGATAACACTGAATTTGCCTAGTAATCTTTGCTTATTTAAAATTTTAAGGGTAACTTTCATAATGAAATTATAAAACTGAAACCCTTCTTGTAGAGAACTCGTAGATCCCCAAGCATATGTTCCAAGGGTCCAAAGATCTCAGATGGAGAAGAATCTATCCAGTTCATTATTGATAATCAGATAGCAGACATACTGATTTTCCATTACTAGCCCATGGTGGGCATGCTTATAAATGGAACAGATATCGCTAATCAATCTAGGTACTCTTTCCTTTCTGAGTCTGTTGGGCTTCTACTTTTTCTCCATATAATCAGAGTCAGTCCTTCAGAGTTGGAGTTAAATCCTATTTGTTTAGTTGGTGGGATAGATTAGATTATAGAGAATTTTTCACTCTAGCTTTAGGGGTGCAGCCTTACCTGGAAGCAATGGAAAATTTTTGAGAAGAGAATGCTAGGAGGATCAGTTCAATGGTGGTACCTGGGATTATAAGGAGAGGGAAAAAAATGGAGGCAGATATGCCTGGAAAGAGGCTGTTCCTTTGTTCATTCATTAATTTGTTGGTACTTGAGTCCCCAGTGGGGGTATAGGGGTGGGGGGAGGTGAAGACGTGGTACCTTGCTTCAAAGATCTTATTAATTTGTTTAGCAAATACTTTTTGAGTCTCTGGTGTGTGCTGGGGCTTCGGATGGACACTGGGGATATAGTAGTGTCTTGTCATAGATTTTAGGGTTTAATGGGGAAGACATTCATTTGACAAGTCAGGACACATTTTGATGAATAGTACGAAAGGGGAACAGTTGGGAATGTATGATAGGGAGTCCTCACCTCTTCTAGTGGCGTAAAGGGTTAGTAGGAGTGGGGAAGGCATGTGAGGGTATATGCTCGTGTGTTGAGGGAGGGGAGAGTGTTTTAGGCACAGGGGACAGAGGTTCAGCAAGGGGATGAGGAGGGTAATTTGAGATGAGGCATTCATGGGGATTTGGGACTTGATCCTAAGGACAATGGAAAGTCATTGAAGGGGTTGAACCAGGGGAGATCTGCATTTTGAAAGAATGCCTCTAGCTCCAGAATATAGGATAGATCAGAGGAGGAGGTAGCAGGGAAATGCTTTGGAGTCTAGGAGATGTGATGGTGGCATTGGCAAGGGTGGTAGCAACAGGGAGGCAGAGAGGTGAACAGATTGATACTTAGGAAGTAGAAAGGACCAGACTTGGTGAATGGATGAGGGAGGTGAGGGAGAGGGAGGACTCAAGGATGATCCCCAGCTTTCGGACTTGAGCCATTTCAGGGTATCCTCCGCTAAGAGAGGGAGCGCTGGCAGGAGCAAGGCGGGAGCTGACTCAGTGTCAGGAGATGCTGAGTTTGAGGTGCCTGTGAAGCATTTAAGTAGAGATGGGCCAGCAGATAGTTGTATATATGGTCCTGGAGCTCAGGAGAGAAGTCTAGGCTAGTGGGAATCTTTGGTGTATAGCAGCAGGAGTAGATTCTGCTGCTTAGGAAGAATTTCTAGAAAAAATCTTAGAAATTGGTGGCCTAATTTGGCCCTCTGATTTTTTTTTTTCTTCAATTAGGGCCAACAGTGAATATTGTGATTTTACGTTAAAATCTGTACTCTGGCTTCTTTTGAAAAAAGAGATCATCTAACAACACTTACCCTACATTTCCGCATGGCAGCAATTGCCTGGAGTTGAATAGCTGCTGCCCCCCTTAGACAGGGCACGGTGTGTCCTTCAGTTTGCCACAGTCCCCGTCACTCCCTGTGGTTTCCTCACAGTGATTCTGGGCTGCTTCGCTTACTTATCTTCCATACTTGGCACCTGTAGGCTTTTGAGTTTGTAACCCCTGCTATACATAGAGTGAAACATGGAAAGGGCCTAGGAGAAGCCCAAGGAGCTCCACCATTTAAAGGGGAGGTAGAGGAGGAGGAGCCAGCAAAGAAGACTGAAGAGCAACCAGAGAGGTAGGAGGAGAGCCAGGAGGATTATGGTTAAGAGGAGGGGATGTGGACCAGCCGAACCCTGTGCTGCTGACTTGGTCTGATGTGATAAGGACTCGTTCTTTGGTCCAGTCATGTGGAGGTCATTGGTAACCTTGGTGGGAGCTACCGCGTCCACAGTGTGCTGGGTGGAAGGGAGGTTGTGAGGCACTGAGGCCTTGAATGGAGGAAGTGGGACAGGGTTGGGAACTTGTTCAAGAAGTTTGGCTTTGAAGGACCACTGGTAGTGTGGAGAAACCACACAATCAATAGCACATCAACCTGGAGTGTTAATTTTGCTGGGAGATTTGGGAAAAACTATTACTTTTATATTAAAACAAACAATAGATATGTTATGGCATAGTGAGGCCTCAGAGAGGAATAGAGGAGACTAGAAAGATTAGATTTGGGCTGAATATGGAGCATTATCTCTTTGCCAGCCACTGTGCTGATCACTTTACGTTCATTATCTCATGTAGTTCTCACAGTAACCCTGTGGACTGTGTATCTGGAGCGATCCTCATTTTGCAGGAGAGCAAACAGACTTGAGACATAAGGTTGCATGGCTGGTAAGAGGCAGAGCTGGGGTTTGATTATGGTTGTCACACTGAATGTCTATATGCTGAACTGCTTTTTCTCCCCCATTAGGGTATCTAATTGTACCAGTGGCGTTTGTTGAAAATGGTTTTCTTTCTCCATTGAATTGCTCTGACACTTTTGTCAAAAATCAACTGGCCATGTATACATCGGTCTATTTTTGGACTCTCTCCTGTTCTATTGATCTGTTCATCTCTCTTTTGAACAACAGCACATTGCCTGGATTGCGATAGCTTTATAGTCAGTCTTGAAACAAGGTAACTTAAGTCTTCCACCTTTACTGTTCTTAAAAATTGCTTTGGCTACTCTAGGTCATTCGCACATCTACAGATTTTAGAATTATCAATTTCTGTGAAAAGGCCTGCTGGGATTGTGTTGACTACTACAACACTTTTTCAAAAAGGAATTAGTGAGACTTAGATCTCATTTCATATAGGCATTGGAGAAAATTCCACTAAAAGTGTGTGACTATAGGCTAAAAGTTGCTAACTCAAGGTACTGGGTGAGGCAGGTCAGGAAAATGAGTGGAGGGGCGCGGAATGAGATGGTAAATGGTAGCTGATCTTGGGCCATAGTGGTGGAGTAACAGGGTACAGTGAGGACATGGGCAAACTGGAGAACCCAAGCCCTGTCTAAGGGGGCAGGCATTTCTCAGCTCCACGCACTGTTGCCATGAAGAATATGGGTTCAGTGTCATTAGATCTTTCAATCAAGACAAGATGGAAATCCAGATGTTTGTGGCTTCTTGCAATTTAAAAATTTAAAACATTGAGTGGGTCAGTAGCATGTGGGTCAGACAGAACTCTGTAGGCTAACCATGTCCTGTCGCCTGCCAGTCCATGACCTCTGCCTCAGGCTAATCAGGCTTTTGTCCTCATTTTCCTCATCAGTAAGCATGACGGTACTGAAGACAGTCTCTAAGGTTCTTTCTAGCTCAATGGCTCTAAATTTCAAAAGAGAAAAGTGTCAGAATTACTCAAGGGTTTAGGAGGTAGTTGAGGTTATCAACAATAATGATAATATTTTGAGCAGTTGTCCAGACCTGTACACTTTACACACCACTGTCATGTCTGTTCTCTGTTTTAATCCTTCCACCGTCTTTGTGAAGTAGGCCGCAGAATAATCTGTGCAACCACATGGGAGCTCCGGTTTACAATGTCAGGTCTTCCTGTTCCAAATCCAGTGCTCTTTTTACTGTAGCACAGCCGTCTCTGAAGACTCTAGAAATGGGCAGTTTGGTAGGGACAGCAGATATGGACGACCGCTAAGAGAGCCTCAAGCTCGGTTGAAGGCAAATCTCTAGCTAGATTTAGAACTTAGCTTGGTTGAAGTGTCAAGGCTTTTGGGTAAGAGTTGAAGCCTTTGTGAGAACTCCCTGCAGGTAGGAACTTTGGCACATATTCATCTTAGTAAGCTAGCGTCTGGCACAGTACCTGACACACAGTTAAAACGTTTTTATGTAAGTGACTAAGTGGATGGATTGATGCAAGAAGGAATCAAAGGCTTTAGATCAAGGGGGCTGAGAATTTTGTCAAGAGACTTTCAAGGATAGAGAGTCAAATGCTTCTGGTTGAGAATGTCAAGATCAAAAGCTGAGACTTTATAACTTAGCTGATAGATGGGAAAAGCTCATCATGGCTTCCTTCTCATATTTGGCTCTCAGATCTGGGTTTTGATTAATAGAGTTTTACTGTGCAGTATGTTTGAGAAATCAAGTACAGTGGGTATAAGGAAGTTAAGGCTGCCAAAGGGTTTTATATGCCTTTAAAACTTCCAAACAGATACAAGTCCTTATCTTTGGAGATGCATATTGAAATATGGAATGCTAGGATGCCTGGATTTCTTTCAGTGGAGTGCAGTGGGTGATGGAGGAGGTAAAGATGAATCAAGATTGGATGTAAGTTGATCATTGTTGGAGCTGGAAGATGAAGAGATGGGGTTTCATTTTACTTGTCTCTATTTTGTACGTATTTGAAAATTTTCATAATAAATGTAAAAACAAAAAATCAGAGCGCTTCTTAGGTGCAGCGATGCTTTTGGTCAACCAAACTTCACTTTTCTCTGAGCTTGTGAATAGTATAATCATTGAGGGAGAAATGGAACAAAGGAAAGGTACATGGGAGAAATAAGAATGTGGGTTTTGAGTTAGCCATAGTTAGCCTCCTCTAGCTGTGTGACCTTGGGCAGGTGTCTGAACTTCCCTGAGTCTGGGTCTCCACGTTCGTAAAAGCAGGATCATGTGGTCTCCCTTGGTGATTGCTGAGAGGGTTAGGGATAAAGTGGGCAGAGCGTCTGAGGACAGCATCTGGCTCATCTTAGGGGCTCATATCTGGTAGTTTTTATTATTATTAGACAAAGACAGAGAGTAATGAAAGGGTAAAAACCTGCCTCGGAGTTCCTATCTACCCTTTCTTCCCTACATGAATTACAAGTGCGAAGGGTTACATAACCACAGAGGTAATTTATTATTTTAGAAGCAGAACTCTTAAAGACCAAATTGGACCACTCTGGGGTTTACAAGAACTGTAACCAGTTTACTGCCTTTTGAAAAATGAAGCAAGGAAGAGCTTACAGAAGAAAAGCATATTAAAACAGTGGGATAGGGCTCCCCTGGTGGCGCAGTGGTTGGGAGTCCGCCTGCCGATGCAGGGGACACGGGTTTGTGCCCCGGTCTGGGAAGATCCCATATGCCGCGGAGCGGCTGGGCCCGTGAGCCATGGCCGCTGAGCCTGCACGTCCAGAGCCTGTGCTCCACAACGGGAGAGGCCACAACAGTGAGAAGCCCGCGTACTGCAGGAAAAAAAAAAAAAAAAAAAAAAAAAAACAGTGGGATACCGTTTTATACCTGTTCAGTTGACCTCCTTCTTTTCCCCAATTAATGATAATATCCAGTGTTAGTGAGTTTTTGGTCAAACTGTTTTCTCATATATACATTGGTATACCCTCTGGGAAAACATTTTGGCAGTGTGTATGGAGAGCCATCAAAAGGCCCAAACCCAGAGACTTAGTAATCACTCTTTGCAGTGTGTTCTAAGGAAATAATTCAGAAGAAGAAATGTCATATAGCCATTAAAAATGCTTATGTAATATCATAGAAAAGAGTTATGATGTAAGCATGCAAGATTGTACCTATGTTGTGATCACCACTGTGCAGCTATTACTCATATATGTAAAAGGCGACTGGAAAAGAGCATGGAGAAGGGAAGATAGTCAATGTGTTAGAGTCATGGACAGTGGCTTAGTTTATTTTAAGAAATTCTTTTGTTGCTGCGCCTCCACACACATACACTCAAAGACCGTGCAAGAGTACCTCACTGTCATGGCTGAGACATTTAGCACAGGGGTAAATTCTTTCCAAAAATAGACTAATCAAAACCCAGAAAGCACTGGAAACCTGAAGGTTTTAAGTAGAGAAGAAACTGAAGCCAAGACTTTCACTCTTGAACCATTTCGCTACACAACACCATACTTTGATGCTTCTTTCAGATCTTTGCTGTCATCTCTCAACAACTTTGAAATGTCTTTGTTCCCAGGTTCAATTTCAGAAGCTTCAGCAACTGCGCCTTACACAGTACCATGGAGGATCCTTACCCAATGTGAGCCAGCTGCGGAGCAGTGCCTCCGAGTTTCAGGTACCTGAGATACTTACTTTCTTTGAGCTGAGTGGAGTGTAAAAAGAGAAGCAAAAAGTTTTCTTGAAAAGATTAGATCTTGGCTTCCCTGGTGGCACAGTGGTCGGGAGTCCGCCTGCCAGTGCAGGGGACATGGGTTCGAGCCCTGGTCCGGGAGGATCCCACATGCCACGGAGCAGCTGAGTCCATGCGCCACAGCTGCTGAGCCTGCGCTGTGGAGCCCACGAGCCACAACTACTGAAGCCCGCATGCTTAGAGCCTGTGCTCTGCGGCAAGAGAGGCCAGCACCATGAGGGGCCCAGTGCACTGCAGCAAAGAGGAGTCCCCACTCGCCACAGCTAGAGAAAAGCCTGCGTGTAGCAACGAAGACCCAACGCAGCCAAAAGTAAAAGAAAAAAAAAGATTAGATCTTGAAGATAAACTGGGCTTAGATACAGTTCAGCGTTCTTCTGGGAAGTCCATTGTTATTCTTTTTCCTGGTTACTGCAGCATACGAGTGTTATTTCACAAATGGTCTAAGGCAGCACTGTCCATTGGAAATATAATGTGCGTCACATATGTCATTTAAACACTTCTAGTAGCCACATTAAAGAAAAAGAAACCAGTATAATTAATTTTAATATTATTTAAATGATTTAAATAATTATTTGACCTAATCTATCCAAAATATTATTGTTTAAACATAGAATCAATATTAAAACACATTAATGAGATATTTCACATTCTTTTTTTTCTTTTTTTTAAATTAAGTCTTTGAAATCTGGTGTGTATTTTGCACTTAAAGCACATCTTAATTTGTACCAGCCATGTTTCACTACCTTCATGTGGCTAGTTTCTACCATGCTGGACAGGACAAATCTACAGCATAGATAAGTGGTCTATACTGCACTTATTTTTAAATTAAAAAAAAATTTTTTTTTGGCTGTGTTGGGTCTTCATTGCTGCGCAAGGGCTTTCTCTAGCTGCGGTGAGCAGGGGCTACTCTTTGTCAAGGTGCGTGGTCTTCTCATTGCAGCAGCTTCTCTTGTTGTGGAGCACAGGCTCTAGATGCATGGGCTTCAGTAGTTGCAGTATGTGGGCTCAGTAGTTGTGGTGTGTGGGCTCAGTAGTTGTGGCTTGCAGGCTCTAGAGCACAGGGTCAGTAGTTGTGGCGCACGGGCTTAGTTGCTCCGTGGCATGTGGGATCTTCCCAGACCAGGGATCGAACCCCTGTCCCCTACATTGGCAGGCGGATTCTTAACCATTGCACCACCAGGGAAGTCCCTATATTGCATTTAGATTAGTGCAGTGTCATAGGGTGCTTTAATCATTCATATTAGTGAAGAGCCTTGTTAAAAACAATGTGGAATTGGTGATTTAGACAGTGGTATATGGTACTGTTTTTAAGATCTGAATTAGATTTAGATATCCTAGTCTTTGAATAATTAGGAGGCTGACATTCTAATTATACAATTTAAGGTTCAGTGTTAAATTTCTTTGTTGTGAAATCTGGTTCACTTGTTTGATGATGTCCCGTAAAGCAGAAATATTATTTAAATGGATACTTCCATTTGGGAGTGCTAATAGGAACTCTTAAATGTAATGTGATTAGAAAAAGTACTATATGAACATATTTGTACCTTAGTACACTGGAATCTTCTCTTTAATGAGTTTGGAATCTCACTATAATACTGCCTATATTAGAAATCTACCTCTATAGATCAAACTATCTTACATGTTGGCCATTGGGTCATTAAGTATCCAAATAAAGTAGATTTCTGCTTTATGCTGGATTTCATGCTTCAGAAGATAGAACTTTGTCAAGATATGCTGTGTTTGAAATCCCGATTTTGTGGTACTTTCCTGTCAACTTTAGAGGAATATAGAATGTACTGTAGTGTCCTTTTCCTTGTGTATTGGGGGATGGGATGAAGTGACAGACCCAGGGCTTCCCGGGATTCTTTCTCTGAGTAATTTTTAAACTTTGAAACAATCACAAACTTACAGAAAAGTTGGACGTACAGTAAAAAATAACTGTATTTTTACCCTTGAGAATAAGTTGCTGACCTAATGCCCTATCAACCCAAAATACTTCACCGTGTATTTCCTATAAGCAAGGCTGTTGTTCTACATAACCTGAATAGAACCATCAAAATCAGGAAATTAACAGTGATGCATTATTACCATTTGATCCTGAGACCCCATTCAGGTTTCACCAGATATCCCATTAGTGTCCTGTACAGCAAAAGGATCCAGTTCAGAGCGCATACATTGTCTTTAGTCTCCTTCAGTCTAGAACAATTTTTCAATCTTTTATTTTTGACATTAAAGAAATTATTTTTGACTTTTGTGACCTTGCCACTTTTGAAGATCACAGGCCAGTTCTTTTTTAGAATATCTCTCTGTTGGGGTGTGTCTGATGTTTCTTCATGATTGGATTCAGATTACGCATCTTTGGCAGGAATAGCCAAAGGTGGTTCTGTTATTGTATCCCATTAAGTGGGTGATTTTTCATTTTCATGATGTTCACTTCTATCACGTAGTTAAGGTGGTGTCTGTCAGTCTTCTCCACTCTGAAGTTACTCTTCTCCTTTGTAATTAATAAGTATTTTGTGAGGAGATACTTTATCCTGATTCTCATCAAACTTTCAATTTATACATTTATTTATTTATTTCTATATTTGTGGTTTTGTGATTTCTTATTTTTTCCATGGTTTATAATCTATAACTATTATTGTTATTTTGATCCTCACATTATCCCTGATTAGGCCAATAGGAGCTCCTTGCCAGGATTCTTGTCAAACAGAAAAAAAGGGAATCCCAGAAGCATAAATTTTTTTTAAGCAAACATTTTTGAAGTGTAATTTATATGCAATACAATTGACCTTCTTTAGATTTACAGGTTATGTTGTATAATTACCACCACAATCAAGATACAGAACAGTTTCATCATCCCCCAGAAGTTCCCTTAATATCCCTTTGTAATCCATTCCCATCCCCTACCTCCAGCCTCTGGAACCACTGATATGTAGTTTTGCCTTTTCCAATGTATCCTATAAACAGAATCAGAAGTAGAGTTCTTCTTTCACTTAGCAATTGCATTTGAGACTCATCCATGTTGTGGCATGTATGAGTTTCCTAGAGCTGCCATAACAAAGTACCACAAACTGGGTGGCTTACATTTTGAACAGCAGAAATTTATTCTCTCACAGTTCTGAGGCTGGAATTGTGAAATCAAGGTGTCCGTAGGGCCATGCTCTCTGGGGACTCTAGGGAAGAATCCTTCCTCGTCTCTTCCTAGCTTCTCTTGGTTGCCTCCAGTCCTTGGTGTCCCTTGGCTTGTAGCTCCATCATTCTGCTCTCTGCCTCCATTCCATATGACCTTCTTCCCTGTTTGTCTGTGTCCAAATCTCCCCCTTCCTTCTCTTATAAAGACACCAGTCATTGGATTTAGGGCCCATCCTAATCCAGTATGACCTCATCTTAACTTGTTTACATCTGCAAAGATTCTCTTCCCAAATAAAGTCACATTCATGGGTACTTGGGGTTAGGACTTGAACAAATCTTTTTTGGGGAACATGATTCAGCCCACTACGTTGCAGTTATCAGTAGCTGCCTCTTTTTATTGCTGAGTAGTATTCCATTGTATGGAGGTACTGTAATTGGTTTATCCATTCATCACTTGATGAGCATTTGGATTGTTTCCACCTTTTGACAATTGTGAGTAAAGATATTCACATTCAGTTTTTGTGTAAACACCTAGTAGTGGAACTGCTGGATCAAATGTAAGTGTATATTTAACTTTGTAAGAGACTGCCAAACTGTTTTACAAAGTGGCTATACCATTTCACATTCCAGCAATGTTCCAGTGACTCTGCATTCTCTCCAGCCCTTGGTATTTCATTTCTTTTTTTTAAAATTGTGGTTAAAAAAAACACAACATAAAATTTATCATCTTAACCATTTTTTTGACTTTTTATTTTATTTTATTTTTTTCACACACACACACACTGTATTTTATTTTTATAAGAGATAAATAAACTGACACCAAGCATTGTAAATGGATGACCACAACAAAAACAACAATGATTGCAATTACCAAACACGAAACACACTCATACTATGTCATAATATTGACATTCAGTCCAGTAATCCTCCACTGTAACGCGCCTTTATTTTGCAGTGAAAATTGATTTGTATATTTTTTGCCTCTGAGTCCTTGTGGGATTATTATTTTTTTTATTCAAACAGAAAGTCACAAATATTATAATCATCCTCATCAGTTCACTCAGTCCCATGTAATTAATTTTCTTTTTCATCTTGAACTTTTGTTAGCACTTTTATGAATTCATCAGTTTTCCATTAGAGTTCTGAAAATGCTTATTCATTCAGTTCAGCAATATAGTTAGTTACCAGAAACCTGTACTTGCCAGAGTCTTTTCCATGAATTCCTTGAAGATGAAACCCTTTTATAGAAACATTTTTGTGAAAGCTTCAGAGTACACCCAGAACTGTCTGTAAATGACAAAAGACTTAAAAATGACCACGGTTAAAAATTTGGTGAAAGTTCATAATAATGCAATTGACAAGGAAATTTAGTTATTTCTGAGATGTACATTTTAAAGTAATAACTAGAATTATGGCTTATAACATTATACCAGAACATATAAGATTTTTAGAAATTTCATGTAATGTCTGAAACATTTACATTAACATATTTCCATATAAATAACCCAAAGAAAGTTTAGCATTAGTTGTTTTTTTTTGTTTGTTTTTTAATACTGCAGGTTCTTATTAGTCATCAATTTTATACACATCAGTGTATACATGTCAATCCCAATCGCCCAATTCAGCACACCACCATCCCCACCCCACCGCGGTTTTCCCCCCTTGGTGTGCATACGTTTGTTCTCTACATCTGTGTCTCAACTTCTGCCCTGCAAACCGGTTCATCTGTACCATTTTTCTAGGTTCCACATACATGCGTTAATATACGATATTTGTTTTTCTCTTTCTGACTTACTTACTCCGTATGACAGTCTCTAGATCCATCCACATCTCAACAAATGACTCAATTTCATTCCTTTTTATGGCTGAGTGATATTCCATTGTATATATGTACCACAACTTCTTTATTCATTCATCTGTCGATGGGCATTTAGGTTGCTTCCATGACCTGGCTATTGTAAATAGTGCTGCAGTGAACACTGGGGTGCATGTGTCTTTTTGAATTATGGTTTTCTCTGGGTATATGCCCAGTAGTGGGATTGCTGGATCATATGGTAATTCTATTTTTAGTTTTTTAAGGAACCTCCATACTGTTCTCCATAGTGGCTGTATCAATTTACATTCCCACCAACAGTGCAAGAGGGTTCCCTTTTCTCCACACCCTCTCCAGCATTTGTTGTTTGTAGATTTTCTGATGATGCCCATTCTAACTGGTGTGAGGTGATACCTCATTGTAGTTTTGATTTGAATTTCTCTAATAATTAGTGATGTTGAGTGTCTTTTCATGTGTTTGTTGGCAATCTGTATATCTTCTTTGGAGAAATGTCTATTTAGGTCTTCTGCCCATTTTTGGATTGGGTTGTTTGTTTCTTTAATATTGAGCTACATGAGCTGTTTATATATTTTGGAGATTAATCCATTGTCCGTTGATTCGTTTGTGAATATTTTCTCCCATTCTGAGGGTTGTCTTTTCGTCTTATTTATGGTTTCCTTTGCTTTGCAAAAGCTTTTAAGTTTCATTAGGTCCCATTTGTTTATTTTTGTTTTTATTTCCCTTACTCTAGGAGGTGGATCAAAAAAGATCGTGCTGTGATTTATGTCAAAGAGTGTTCTTCCTATGTTTTCCTCTAAGAGTTTTAGAGTGTCTGGTCTTACATTTAGGTCTCTAATCCATTTTGAGTTTATTTTTGTGTATGGTGTTAGGGAGTGTTCTAATTTCATTCTTTTACATGTAGCTGTCCAGTTTTCCCAGCACCACTTATTGAAAGGACTGTCTTTTCTCCATTGTATATCTTTGCCTCCTTTGTCATAGATTAGTTGACCATAGGTGTGTGGGTTTATATCTGGCTTTCTATCTTGTTCCATTCATCTATGTTTCTGTTTTCATGCCAGTACCATATTGTCTTGATTATTGTAGCTTTGTAGTATAGTCTGAAGTCAGGGAGTCTGATTCCTCCAGCTCCGTTTTTTTCCCTCAAGACTGCTTTGGCTATTTGGGGTCTTTTGGGT
This sequence comes from Phocoena phocoena, assembly GCF_963924675.1. Classification (NCBI taxonomy): domain Eukaryota; kingdom Metazoa; phylum Chordata; class Mammalia; order Artiodactyla; family Phocoenidae; genus Phocoena; species Phocoena phocoena. The sequence goes on along the minus strand of NC_089220.1, from coordinate 140,027,924 downwards.
GTCCATACAAATTTTAAGATGATTTGTTCTAGTTCTGTAAAAAATGCCATTGGTAATTTGATAGGGATTGCATTGAATCTGTAGATTGCTTTGGGTAGTATAGTCATTTTCACAATATTGAGTCTTCCAATCCAAGAACATGGTATATCTCTCTATCTGTTGGTATCATCTTTAATTTCTTTCATCAGTGTCTTATAGTTTTCTGCATACAGGTCTTTTGTTTCCCTAGGTAGGTTTATTCCTAGGTATTTTATTCTTTTTGTTGCAGTGGTAAATGGGAGTGTTTCCATAATTTCTCTTCAGATTTTTCATTATTAGTGTATAGGAATGCAAGAGATTTCTGTGCATTAATTTTGTATCCTGCAACTTTACCAAATTCATTGATTAGCTCTAGTAGTTTTCTGGTGGCATTTTTAGGATTCTCTATGTATAGTATCATGTCATCTGCAAACAGTGACAGTTTGACTTCTTCTTTTCCAATTTGTATTCCTTTTATTTCTTTTTCTTCTTTGATTGCTGTGGCTAGGACTTCCAAAACTATGTTGAATAATAGTGGTGAGAGTGGACATCCTTGTGTCATTCCTGATCTTAGAGGAAATGCTTTCAGTTTTTCACCATTGAGAATGATGTTTGCTGTGGGTTTGTTGTATATGGCCTTTATTAGGTTGAGGTAGTTTCCCTCTATGCCCACTTTCTGGAGAGTTTTTATCATAAATGGGTGTTGAATTTTGTCAAAAGCTTTTTCTGCATCTATTGAGATGATCATATGGTTTTTATTCTTCAATTTGTTAATATGGTGTATCACATTGATTGATTTGCATATATTGAAGAATCCTTGCATCCCTGGGGTAAATCCCACTTGATCATGGTGTATGATCCTTTTAATGTTTTGCTGGATTGTGTTTGCTAGTATTTTGTTGAGGATTTTTGCATCTATATTCATCAGTGATATTGGTCTGTAATTTTCTTTTTTTGTAGTATCTTTGTGTAGTTTTGGTATCAGGGTGATGGTGGCCTCATAGAATGAATTTGGGAGTGTTCCTTCCTCTGCAATTTTTGGGAAGAGTTTGAGAAGGATGGATGTTAGCTCTTCTCTAAATGTTTGATAGAATTCACCTGTGAAGCCATCCGGTCCTGTGCTTTTGTTTGTTGGAAGATTTTTAATCACAGTTTCAATTTCATTACTTGTGATTGGTCTGTCCATATTTTCTGTTTCTTCCTGGTTCAGTCTTGGAAGGTTATACCTTTCTAAGAATTTGTCCATTTCTTCCAGGTTGTCCATTTTATTGGCATAGAGTTACTTGTGGTAGCCTCTTAGGATGCTTTGTATTTCTGTGGTATCTGTTGTAACTTTTCCTTTTTCATTTCTAATTTTATTGATTTTAGTCCTCTCCCTCTTTTTCTTGATGGGTCTGGCTAATGGTTTATCAATTTTGTTTATTTTCTCAAAGAACCAGCTTTTAGTTTTATTGATCTTTGCTATTGTTTTCTTTGTTTCTATTTCATTTCTTTCTGCTCTGATCTTTATGATTTCTTTCCTTCTGCTAACTTTGGGTTTTGTTTCTTCTTCTTCCTCTAGTTCCTTTAGGTGTAAGGTTAGATTATTTACTTGAGATTTTTCTTGTTTCTTGAGGTAGGCTTGTAAACCTCCCTCTTAGAACTGATTTTGCTGCATCCCATAGGTTTTGTTTTTATTTTATTTTATTTTATTTTATTTATTTTTTTTTTGCGGTACACGGGCCTCTCACTGTTGTGGCCTCTCCCATTGCGGGGCACAGGCTCTGGACACACAGGCTCAGCGGCCATGGCTCACGGGCCTAGCCACTCCGCGGCATGTGGGATCTTGCTGGACCGGGGCACGAACCTGTGTCCCCTGCATTGGCAGGCGAACTCTCAACCACTGCCCCATCAGGGAAGCCCAGAAGGCAGGTTCTTTACCACTGGACCACCAGGGAAGTCCCCTCCATAGATTTTTAGGCTCAGCTTTTTGACTTCTACGAAAAGTCGTGTTGGGATTTTAAGTGGGATTTCACTGAATCTGTAATCAGGTTGGGGAGAACTGATGTTTTAATACTGAGTTTTCTAATCCATGAACACGGAACAGAAGCAGAGATTTTTTGATTCAAGTTAAGTTGCTTATAATTAGTTATTTAAACACAGTCCACTTCCTTTTATGTTTATAGATCATTTTGGAGTTTACAGAATGTTTTCACAACTCTTATTCTACTTGATCCTTAATACATTAGTTGGTAAGCATAGCACTATATTAATATTGGTTAAAGACCAATTTTCTATCCTAATGGAGGATCTAAAAGTACATTCTTTTCACCTAACCCATTGGGCCCTTATTCAGAGAACACAAACTTACCAGGTGAGTAAACCAAAGTAAGCTTTTCAGGCTAACTTCTGATAATCCTTAGCAACGGACAGGTCATTGGTCAGGGGTGGCTAAGGTTACAGCCCTCCTATTTCTAGGCAGGGCCTGGCGTGTGTACACTGAAGGCAGAGAGAGGAAGTGGGCATTATCTTCTTCTCTGAGGGCTAGGGCTGTCTATTCTGGTTAGGGGAGGGCCTGCCGTTCTCCAGTGCGTTGCAGCCTGCGTAACAGCAAGGGCGCCTGTTGGCTGTGCAGCCTGATTGTCAGGCAGCTACAGAGAGAGGGACACAGGGCATCTCTTTGTATAGTGCTATCTGGGTACAGTTGTAACCTTTCACATCCTTCACATAACCTCCCTAGTTCTTTCAAATTATATCACTAAAAACTAATCATACTTTTTTACATTTCTGACTACTACATTTTTTAAAAGTTGGGTCATCTTGTTTATAACTGAGAGTTTATAATTTAGGGAGCAATCTGGCAGCCAAAGGGAGAAAGCCCTATTGCAAGCAGAAGGGCTTGGCCAGATGCAAAATGGTGATTTTTCTGAGACCCACCACCAATACAAGTGGGTATAGTGAGGCCCAGAGTTTGCATAGCAAGTATTGTTGGAGAAGCAGAACTTAAAAATCGAGTCTTTGACTCCTAGTTCAATTTTAGTGGCTTTCCTTTGCTGAATTTCCTTTAAAAGTTTTATAAGATTCTTTAAAAAATGACTGGCAGGGAATTCCCTGATGGTCCAGTGGTTAGGACTCCACGCTTTCACTGCCGAGGGTGTGGGTTCTATCTCTGGTCAGGGAACTAAGATCCCACAAGCTGCACGGTGCAGCCAAAAAAAAAAAAAGATTGGCAAGGTACATTGGTTAAATTCAAACAAATGGAAGACAGAAGTAGCAGTATTAACCGCAAAATACTGCTGCTAATAATAGCCAACATTTGTTGAGTATGAGCTATGTGTCAGACACTGCATTAAGCTCGCTACATAGATTATTTACTTTTCACAAAAACCCATTGGGTATATGTATTTGGTAATTGTCATAGCATTATTTGAGTTGTATGTAATATAATAACATAGCAACAAATTGCAAAAAGCAAAAACTAGTAAAATTAGGAGAATGTGACAGCACAGTTGTAGATTTTTAATTCACTATAACAGTTGAGTCAGTACCCAAAATATAGAGTGATATCATTAGCAAATGAGGATTACTATATACAAAATGTCTTTTTGATAAAAGTCCCTTTTATTTTCTACTCAATATAAAATATGTAAAATCAGATATTATATCATTTCTTCAGCCTTCTGCCAGTGAAGCCCTGGTCCTTGAAATACTTTTTTATAATTTTTGTTGAAATATAGTTGATTTACAATGTTATGTTACTTTCAGGTATACAGCAAAGTGATTCATTTACCCATATATAAATAAATAAATAGATAAATAAATAAATATATATATATTCTGTTTTTACATTCTCTTCCCTTATAGGTTATTATAAGATATTGAGTATAGTTCCCTGTGCTCAAAAATTTATTCCTATAATTTTTTTCTCTAAAAAGGTAAGATAACCTTTTTTACATATTCATAGACAAATTTTAAAAACAACATTTTTTTTCCTGATTGTAAAAGTGATGCTTATTATAGAAAACAGGCAACATTCCTGTTCACATTTTGGCTGTTTTCTTTCAGTAGTTTTGTTGTGACTGTAAATATTTTTAAGAAAATCAACATCATACTGCATGTATAGTTTTGTATCTTTTTGACGTCATGAACACTTTATGTTTAAATGGTCTTCAAAAACATTATTTCTAGTGATTTATGATATTCTATCACATGGATGCACCACAATTTATTGAACTGCTCCCTTATTGTTGGACATTTGGGTTGTTTTCACTATTCATAGGATATGTGTGTGTGTGTGTGTGTGTGTGTGTGTGTGTGTGTTGTATGTATAAATCGATCATATACTAGGCCAAAGAATTTCTCAGTGAGTTAAAAAAATGTTCCACCGTGATAATCCCAAACTCCTCCAATTTCTGTAGTCGAAGTGCATCTCTCAGAGCTCCTCCAGGCCCTTGTCCTCCTCACTGTGGGCTATGGGGCCTGACAAGGGGGAAAGGGCAGCAGAAGCAGGTTTGGATGAAGGGTGGAGATCTGTGCACCCACCACACAGCACAGGGAGCACTCTGAACTTCGAGGAACTGAATTCCAAGGTGGTGAGAAGCTTATGTAGTGAAACAAGAGAGGCTGATTCTCACTGAATATCCTCGCAGATTGTGCAGGGCAGAAAGATGAGATGACAGGGATCTGTCCATCTTGTACTTCTTTTTTTCTGAAGGAAGAGCTGAGGTTCCTGGATGCTACCTTGTCAGCTTGGAGTTAAATGACCGGCGGGCCTGCAGCCCATCCTTCTCCTGAGCCTCCTCAGGCAAACCATGGAATTCTCTAAACCTCATCTGTGAATCATGATAATGACAGTCACTTGATGGGGTTGTTATGAGCATCTAGTGAATGCAGGATAAAATGCAGAAGAGCTTTGGAAACTGTCAAGTGTGAAACAACCATCAGTTATTAACACAAATAGTGCTCAGGAACAATTTGGAAGTCGGAAGTTTTTATTTATCACTTTCTACCTCTATTTTTCCTCTGCTCTTCTCATTCTCCCAACCCCACCGAAACCTGTGCTGTCCAGTATGGTAGTCACGAGCCAGATTTACATCTTTAATTAAGATGAAATAAAATTAGAGATTCAGTTTCTCACTCACACTAGCCACACTTCAGGTCTCAGTAGGCGCCACGTGGTGGGTGGCTGCTCCTGCGGTTGGCCCTCTTTATGCTGTGCCTGAGTCCCCATTTCAGCCCTGGGTTAAGGCTTCACCTGGCCCTAAAAACCCAGTGCTTTCAGATGATCTTCCCCTCCTTCCTTTCCTTCATCAGTCAGTGAGATTTTTGTGTCTTGGCTAAAGTGCTTGTTTGGATTACAAGAACAGTTTTCTGGGGGAATTCCCTGGCAGTCCAGTGGATAGGACTCGATGCTTTCACTGCTGAGGGCCCGGGTTCAATCCTTGGTCTGGGAACTAAGATCCTACGAGCCACGCAGTGCGGCCAAAAAAAAAAAAAAAGAAAGAAAAGTATTCTGATTAAATTTCATATAAAAAATTTAAGGATGGACCTAGAGATTATCATATTAAGTGAAGTAAGTCAGACGGAGAAAGAAAAATACCATATGATATCACTTACATGTAGAATCGAAACTATGATACAAATGAACCTATTTACAAAACAGAAACAGACTCACAGACTTAGAAAACAAACTTATGGTTACCAAAGGGGAGAGGGAGTGGGGAGAGATAAATTAGGAGTTTGGGATTAGCAGGTACAAACTACTATATATAAAATACATAGGGACTTCCCTGGTGGCGCAGTGGTTAAGAATCCGCCTGCCAGTGTAGGGGACATGGGTTTGAGCCCTGGTCTGGGAAGATCCCACATGCCTCGGAGCAACTAAGCCCGTGTACCACAACTACTGAGCCTGTGCCCTAGAGCTTGTGAGCCACAACTACTGAGCCAACGTGCCACAACTAAGAAAGCCCGTGTGCCTGGAGCCCATGCTCCACAACAAGAGAAGCTGCTGCAACTAGAGAAAGCCCATGCGCAGCAACAAAGACCCAATGCAGCCAAAAATAAAAAGATAAATAAATAAATTTATTTTAAAAATAATAAATAAAATAGAATAGATAAACAACAAGGTCCTACTGTATAGCACAGGGAACTATATTCAGTATCCTGTAATAACCATAATGGAAAAGAATATGAAAAATATATATATGTGCACATATGTATAACTGAATCACTTTGCTGTATACCAGAAACTAACACAACATTGTAAATCACTATATTTCAATAAAAATAAAAAATTTTAGCTTCCACTTCACTACTCTGAAGCACATTTATCAATATTTCAAAAGAGGATGCTTGCAAAATCACATGTCTCCAGTTGGCAGAATTCCACACAATAAATGATGGAAGTTAATCTGAAAGGCTGTGAGGAAGGGCTTATCCTTAAATAACTGGATGCACACACACCACACACACACACACACAAACACACGTGTGTGTGCACACGCAGGTGGACATCTGAAACAGCATACTGACCCTGGGAGGGCTTTTTGTTCTCCTGTTCCTTACTTCATCTAAGAGAGGATTAACTACTCTTCTTTTTCACTTCTCATTAATTGATAGATAATCAATAAATAAATTCAAAAATTTCTTGAGCACCTACTGTGGTGGCAGAAGCATATTTCTGTATGAAGCAGAAGAAAGATGGAAATGAGTAAGTTGGCCCCTCCACAGAAGAAGATTGTGGTCCAGTTAGTCCTTGTTGAACACCCCTCAGCTGTGGTCCTGAAGTCTGGGCAGACTGCATTTGGCCACTGCCCCCATGGAAGTAGGGCTGCTCTGCCTTAAGCCAAGAGTGATCATCATGAAGAAAAAGAAATAAAAGGAATACAAATTGGAAAAGAAGAAGTCAAACTGTCACTTTTTGCAGATGACATGATACTATACATAGAGAATCCTAAAAATGCCACCAGAAAACTACTAGAGCTAATCAGTGAATTTGGTAAAGTTGCAGGATACAAAATTAATGCACAGAAATCTCTTGCATTCCTATGCACTAACAATGAAAGATCAGAAAGAGAAATTAAGGAAACACTCCCATTCACCACTGCAACAAAAAGAATAAAATACCTAGGAATAAACCTACCTAAGGAGGTAAAAGACCTGTACTCAGAAAACTATGAGACACTGATGAAAGAAATTAAAGATGATACAAACAGTTGGAGCAATATACCATGTTCTTGGATTGGAAGAATCAATATTGCGAAAATGACTATACTACCCAAAGCAATCTACAGATTCAGTGCAATCACTATCAAATTACCAGTGGCATTTTTTTACAGAACTAGAACAAAAATTCTTAAAGTTTGTATGGAGACACAAAAGACCCCAAATAACCAAAGCAGTATTGAGGGTAAAAAACAGAGCTGGAGGAATCAGACTCCCTGACTTCAGACTATACTACAAAGCTACAGTAATCAAGACAATATGGTACTGGCATGAAAACACAGACATAGATCAGTGGAATAGGATAGAAAGCCCAGAGATAAACCCATGCACCTATGGTCAACTAATCTATGACAAAGGAGGCAAGGACATACAATGGAGAAAAGACAGTTTCTTCAATAAGTGGTGCTGGGAAAACTGGACAGCTACATGTAAAAGAATGAAATTAGAACACTCCCTAACACCATACACAAAAATAAACTCAAAATGGATTAGAGACCTAAATGTAAGACCAGACACTCTAAAACTCTTAGAGGAAAACATAGGAAGAACACTCTTTGACATAAATCACAGCAAGATCTTTTTTGACTCACCTCCTAGAGTAAGGGAAATTAAAACAAAAATAAACAAATGGGACCTAATGAAACTTAAAAGCTTTTGCAAAGCAAAGGAAACTACAATCAAGATGAAAAGACAGGGCTTCCCTGGTGGTGCAGTGGTTGAGAGTCCGCCTGCCGATGCAGGGGATACGGGTTTGTGCCCCGGTCCGGGAAGATCCCACATGCCGCGGAGCGGCTGGGCCCGTGAGCTATGGCCGCTGAGCCTGTGCGTCCGGAGCTTGTGCTCCGCAACGGGAAAGGCCACAACAGTGAGAGGCCTGCATACTGCAAAAAAAAAAAAAAAAAAAAAGATGAAAAGACAACCCTCAGAATGGGGGAAAATATTTGCAAATGAATCAGTGGACAAAGGATTAATCTCCAAAATATATAAACAGCTCATACAGCTCAATATTAAAAAAACAAGCAACCCAATCCCAAAATGGGCAGAAGACCTAAATAGACATTTCTCCAAAGAAGACATACAGATGGCCAAGAAGCACATGTAAAGCTGCTCAACATCACTAATTATTGGAGAAATGCAAATCAAAACTACAATAAGGTATCACCTCACACCAGTTAGAATGGGCATCATCAGAAAATCTACAAACAACAAATGCTGGAGAGGGTGTGGAGGGAAGGGAACCCTCTTGCACTGTTGGTGGGAATGTAAACTGATACAGTCACTATGGAGAACAGTATGGAGGTTCCTTAAAAAACTAAAAATAGAATTACCATATGATCCAGCAATCCCACTACTGGGCATATACCCAGAGAAAACCATAATTCAGAAAGACACATGCACCCCAATGTTCATTGCAGCACTATTTACAATAACCAGGTCATGGAAGCAACCTAAATGCCCATCGACAGATGAACAGATAAAGAATATGTGGTACATATACACAATGGAATATTACTCAGCCATAAAAATAGAATGAAATTGGGTCATTTGTTGAGATGTGGATGGATCTAGAGACTGTCATACAGAGTGAAGTAAGTCAGAAAGAGAAAAACAAATATCGTATATTTACGCATATATGTGGAACCTAGAAAAATGGTACAGATGAACCAGTTTGCAGGGGAGAAATGGACACACAGATGTAGAGAACAGACATATGGACACCAAGGAGGGAAAGTGGGGTGGTGGTGGTGATGGGGTGAATTGGGAGATTGGAATTGACCTATACACACTAATATGTATAAAATAGATAACTAATAAGAACCTGCTGTATAAAAAATAAATAAAATTCAAAAATTCCAAAAGAAAAAAAGAGTGATCCTGGAATCTCAGAGACCATCCCAAAATGGTTATGGCTTGGGTCACAGATGAAAGAGTCTCTGCAGAGACCTCAGAACAGCCTCTTGTGCCATCTATTGGTCTTCAGAAATTCCGTCTATCTCTACCATCAGCTCCCTCCCAGCGCCTCATATTTCCTGACCATCTCTCCTCTAGTTCTCTCTCCTGGAATTTTGGCAGTGACTTGCAAGGTGAACTTGCCCTAAGCCTCTGCTTCCTCTGGGTACCACGCAGGAGGAGGCTGTGGTGTGATGAGGAGTATGGCTTGGGTGTCCGGCTGACCTAGGCTTGAGTCCTGGCTCTATCACTCTTTTGATCTGTGATCCTGGGCTTTCCCTCAACCTCTCTAAGCGTTTTTTTGTTTGTTTTTTTGGTATATAAAATAGGGATAATAATAATTATCCATAAGATAAACTGAGATAATGGGAGGCATGGAAGCACTGACCAAGGGATTTGGGAGCTGGAGTGAGTTAAGAGAACTAGGGTGTAAAGATAACTGACTCCTTCCCAAGCCACTAACTAAATTCTGTTTATGTATGCTCCTTCATCAGAGTTTGTGGCTTTTGTGGCATAGTCATCTGCTCAAAAGTTAAAAGTGAGAGGGAATTTTGTTCCCAAGGTCATAAATCTTAGCCAGCCCAGCTCTTTGATACAGCATGGTCTCTGTCAGCCCCAAAACAATACCCTTTTATCCAAATACTATTAGGTAAAATGAGATAGGGAAGTGACCTTGGGCTTCTGCGTGAGATGTGGAAGACCACATTTACTAGTTATTTTAGCGTACGTTATTTCCAGGAAAGATTTTCACTGATTACTAATATCTATTTTATGTTATGTCTTAGTTTCTTTTTCAGCGAATGTTATTTTTCTGAATTTGTCCCTAAACTCTATTTAGGAGTCTGTACCTCCCAAACTATGTGCACTTTACAACTGTGGTTTTTTTGTTTTTTTGTTTTTTACTATCTATCTCTGTGCTTGATTTGCTCCCTGGTTTACCTTTGGTTTTGACTTCCAATGAGATGTTCTTCTCTTCTGCCTAAGGAAACAGTGAGAAGCACAGAAAGTTAGGGGCTTACTTAATAGTTTTGGAATGTGCATCTGTCCCAAAATAGGAACTGTGACCAAGAATATGGTTGTCATATTTTTAATACAGATTTGAGTAGTCCTTTTTTTCCCCCTTTTTATCTAACCATACGTGTTGAATAGAAAACTTAAGAATGAAAGAGTAGACAACTCATGAATCTCTAGTCATCCAGAATAAAGGCCTTTGATATTATATAAGGGGCAAGGGAACATTGGCTCCACACACTGAATTAGGAACATCTGCATCCATGAGAACTTGAACAAGAGACCTGGAATATTGCCACTTTCATTCTGCCTTTCACGTGCTCCTAAGTGTTCATGTAATGGAGGGTCAGAAATAGCGTGGATACTCCAAATAGTGCTTTAAAGACTGAACTGTATTACATCAATTTAAATTTTTTATGCCAGAAAAGTAGGAAAAGATGGGAATTTCTCCTGAAAAGTCCATCTATTGGATAAAATCAGAGGTCTGTTGGAAAAGAAATACCACGAGGACTGAAGTGCCAATGGACATTTTGCTTTAGAGTAAAAGCTTTAGCGCAACACAGAGGCTGCATGGTATGATGGCCAAAAGGTAGGACTCTGATTTCAAATCCAGCCTCTGCCACTTTCCAACCTGGTGACCTGTGACAAGTCACTTAACATCTCAGCCTCAGTTTCCTCACCTGTAAAGTGAGGATGGCAGTAATGCTGATATCAGAGTTTTGTCGTGAGGCATAAGTGAGTTAATATAGATAACACTCTTAGAGCAGTGTCTGGCACAAGGTGAGCACGTTGCACGTCTTTCCTCTTGTTATTGGTTTTGTTCCTACCCCACCCCCATCAGGCTGCTACCACCACTCTAATTACTTCTACCAACTCGTCTATGGCTACCTCTACGGCCGTACTACCTCTCGGGTTTTGGCATAGGCTTGGGTTGAGTTCTAGCTCTGACTATTTAAGTCTAAAAGTCTCCGTGTCTGCATTTGTAAAATAGCAGTGTTAAGAGTGTGCTTCCCAGGGTCCTGGTGAAGGTGACACCAGGATAGTGCGTGTGGGGCACTGTGCCCGTGCCTGGAGCCATCGGTGCTTGTTAATGTCTTATCGTTACTGCGGTGTCTCGCAGCAAAGGTGTCACCCACAGAGCACTGGGCTCCGTGGTGAGTTGTGTCAAAAGCAATTTGTTCTTATTAATAAGCTGTCAGGGGCTTCCCTGGTGGCGCAGTGGTTGAGAGTCCACCTGCCGATGCAGGGGACACGGGTTCGTGCCCCGGTCCGGGAAGATCCCACATGCCGCGGAGGGGCTGGGCCCGTGAGCCATGGCCGCTGAGCCTGCGCGTCCGGAGCCTGTGCTCCGCAACGGGAGAGGCCAGAACAGTGAGAGGCCTGCATACCGCAAAAAAAAAAAAAAAAAAAAAAAAAAAAAAAAAAAAATAAGCTGTCAGTGCTTGAGTATTATTTTTAAAAGGTAATTGGAACTAAGTCAAGGTTGTCCCCACATAGCATTGCTGTTGGCTTCTGTATTGAGAAGTGGGCAAGCGCTTGGAGGGTGGGAACACCCCGGGTATACCTGCTGGAACACGGGTCCTGCATTTGAAAGTTGAGTGCTTTGTGTGAGGCAGAAAGCAAGCGTGAGAACCGCTGGCCCGGCGGTGCTGGCCTTTCTGCCATAGAGGGTACTGTTCACTGTCTTCCATGTTCATGGCAAACCTCTGTTCCTGTGCTTGTCAGACCAAAGTGCCACCCTCCCCAAACCCAACCATTTTTATCCTGTCCAAGCATATGTAGGTACCAAAGAAATACTTGTTTTTACTCTTAAAATCACTTTCCTTATACATTAAACAGCTACTGTGACTTGCCCTGACTTTACCCATTAATAAATATCTACTGAGTGCCTGTTAAGGGAAAGCTATTATTGTGCTTATGAAGATAACTCAGAGAATGTCCGTTTAAGAAGCTTATAATCAAGTTTGAGAGACAGGTTGTGTACACAGAACTGTAGCAGAAAAACATTGGTTCTAGTGTTCTTTTTCTTTTTTAGCTTCCATTTTTAAACTTTTACATTCAGGAAAAGTAATACATTGTTTATAGCTTGGTCCTTAATTCTTTGTTGTTCAGTGTAAAAGTAATACATACTCATTGTATAAAATTTAGAAAATATATAAAAATGATAAAGGAACAGAAAACATTATCTATATTTCATCAACTAGAAATAACCATTTGAATGTTTTTAGTTATTTTTCATCTTTTATGTGGGTGAAATCATTATCTGTATTTATATCCTTTAAAAAAATTTAGCCATTATATAATCATTATTTCCCTAAGTTAAGATACTTTATAAGTATAATTTTAATAGTTTAATAATATTTCTTCACGTATGACTTATAATTCATAACCACTCTCACTATATGTTGGATATTTTGGTTGATTCTGATTTTTCTTTATTATACATAATATAGTAATAAACATCTTGGTGTGTGAGTCATCTGTATTTCTGAAACATAGATTCCCATAGGTAGAATTATTCAAAGAGTAGAAATATTTGTAATGTTATTAATACATGTGGCTTTGTTGCTTTTTGGCAAAGATATTTAACCTAACAAAAATTTTGACTCTGATTTGAATATTTATTGCCTTAGCCTGAATGTTTATTACCTTAGGTCCTTAGCCTTTGCAGATCTAACATCCCAAGTATTGACTATTCAAGAATGACTCCAAAGGAGGGGGGGGAAATATACATGTGTGTGTGTGTGTGTGTGTGTGTGTGTGTGTGTGTGTGTATCTGAATCACTTTGCTGTACACCAGAAACTAGCACAACATTGTAAATCAGCTATACTTTGGTTAAAAAAAAACTAAAAAAAAAAAGAATGACTCCAGAGTTCATGACATAAGTAGTTTGCATATTTACTGAAGCACAAAATTTAATCACAGGGGCCTTGAGGCTGGTGTACACAGTTGAGTCCCTTGACTAGTGAGTGACCAAGGCTGCCTAGCACATTTCACTGGGGCTTCATGGTTCTTTCTGCAATACCTCTCATATATTGCTTTAAAAATTAATTTTTTTAAACATAGAGAACTTTTGTGAACACTGAAAAAGCCATTAATTTATAGTATACAAACATGCATAGAAAATCTGTGACTGTCAGAGAAATGTGACTCAAGAAAAAACAAGTTTGTACAGATATTTTCATATTAGAAAATTGAAGATTTACTATCTAATTGTTTGATAGCTTGTATTAACCTGTCACTTCTAGAAAATAAATACAATTTCATTTTTAGTGCCAACTGAAGAAATTATTGTCTTTATAATAAGTCATGTGATGGTTATATATATCTTTATAATAAAATATGAAAATAAGTACATTAATGAAGTCATCAGACAATGAGCTGCAACAGATAGTTCCCCACTTGCATTAATTTTTTTTTTTTTTTTTTTTCGGTACGCGGGCCTCTCACTGCTGTGGCCCCTCCCGTTGCGGAGCACAGGCTCCGGACGCACAGGCTCAGCGGCCATGGCTCACGGCCCAGCCGGTCCGCGGCATGTGGGATCTTCCCGGACCGGGGCATGAACCCGTGTCCCCTGCATCGGCAGGCGGACTCTCAACTACTGCGCCACCAGGGAAGCCCCCCACTTGCATTAATTTTAAAAGAAGCTCTTTGTATTTTGGTGGGAATGTCTTACTCTAGCTTGGAAGGAAAGTGTGTGGAAAACAGTTTAATCAGTGTCTAGGAAGGAGTCGGAGAACACACGAGACATTGCTTAGACCACTCACAAGTTAGTCTCTGCTTCATCTTGTACTTCTAAGTGGAACCACCCACCCTGCCAGCCCCCAGCATCACAGTCTAGAGCAGCCTCCCCGCCTACCCACTTTGTTTGAACTATTCCCCTTGAGGTTGCTTTTTCTTCTTTTGGTGACAGGGAGGTAGTGGTAGCTATAGTTGCTTCCTATCTGGCCCCCCAAATGTTTCTTGCTTTTATTTCACAGTCCCTTGGCAAACTGTCACCCCCAACTTTTCCGATCCTAGGACCTGCCTTTTCTTCCCTCCCCCAATAGGGTCTCAGACATATGCGAAATGGGGCCCCCTCTTTGTTGGGACTCATGTTTCTGCACCTTTCATATAGTGATCTGGCCTTGTGGCCCTGCACAGTATGTTAAAGGACTGGAATCAGTCTGTAACGTGCCGACATCTCCCTAATGATACAGCTGTGGACAGAGATGGAGTCACATCTGTCTGGTTTCTGGCTTCTGGTGTAGCCTTCTTCCCCAGGCTCTGGGGGCCACGTGACCTCTGGCTAGCCAGCCTCTTGCTGTCTCTAAGACCCAGCCGGAGCTGAGCAGAGGGACTGAGGCTGCCTCACACTCTGTAATTTGGCTTCAAGTCACCATTGTTGGCCTTGTGCCTCGGTTCTGATAACTGGACTCTTGTCTGGTTCCTGAGTGCCAGAATCCCATGGTAACCTGCCTTGTATCCCTGTGCCTTGTTTTTATCAGCCTCTCTCCCAGGGACTGAAGTCCTGCCCTGAAACAGTGACCAATGCACTTTCCTGGTGTCAGCCACCCATTCTGCCTTTCTGGTTGGATTCCAGAGCGCCCTAGATTTCTCATTGTTCTACAGTGCCTACAGTCAGGAAGCCTCTGTTCTGGACACTTATCTAAGCAAATGGCAACTGTGTTCTTCCAGTCACTCAGGCCAAAACCTTGGACTCATCCTTAGCTCCTCCCGTTCTCTCACATCCCACATCTGAACCGTCAGCAAATTCTTGGTTCTACATTAAAAATATAGCCAGACTCTGACTGCCCTGGTCTGAACCAGTGTCTTCTCTGCCCTGCATTCTTACAAAGAGCCTCCTGACTGGTGTGCTGGCTTCTGCCTGATCCCCTTTCAGTTATTCTCAACACTGCCATCTGAGTGGTCCTTTAAAAAGATGAGCCAGATTATATCACTTCTCTTTTCAGAACCCTCCCGTGGCTTCCCATCTCACAGTGTAAAACCAAAGTGCAAAGTGCAGTCACTGCCCCATAAGGCCCATTACCTCTCTGCTCTTACCTGCTGCACATCTGTCCAGCACCCTTTCTCGTTCGCTCTGCTCTGGCCTTTTTCTCTGCTCCTTGGACCCTCCCGAGCATCTCGCTGCCAGGAATGCTCTCCCCCCAGAAATCTGAATGGCTTACTTCCTCACTTCTCTTAGCTCTTTATTCAAATATCTCCCTTCAGTGAGGCCTTCCCTCTTTAAAATCATAACCCCTCACCCTCTTTCCTGTTTTATTTTTTTCTCCTTCTCATTATCCAACATACTGTATATTTCTATTTATTTATCTTATTTGTATTCTGTTTCCTCCATTGGAATGTAAGCTCCATGAGATCAAGGGCACTTTGGTTCACTGCTGTAATTCTAAAGTCTGGAACAGTGCCTGGCCACGGTATGAATTCATTAAATATTTACTGAATGAATGAATCAGGTAGTTGAATATTTGCCGTGTGTAAGCGCTGTTCCAAGCATTTAATAATCAGTATCTCATTTAATTCTCACAATAACCTTATGTGATGGTACTTTTGTGAATCCCATTTTGCTGATGAGAGAAGTGAGTCTAATTAGAGAGGTTAAGTGACTTGACCAAGAGGATGTGAGCACACACAAATAATTGGATAGGGCAGCATGTTAGAACAAACACAGACTTTTTTTACTAGACAAATCTGCATTCAAGTCCCAGCTCTGCCAATTATTGGTTGAGTTAAAACCTCTTCAAGCTTTTTTTCTCAGTTACAAAAAATGGACAATGATTCTACTTCTTAGGTAGAAGGACTGCATGAGATCATGGGTATGTTATTTTCAAACATATTTTCTTGATTGCTGGTAAGGTTGACACTTTTTTCATATATTTATTGGCCATTCAGATGTCTTCTGGGAATTTCCTGTTTATAACCTTTGCCCAGTTTTCCTTCTTTTCCCCTTATCAAGTTGCAGGAGTTCTTTGAATATTAGATACACACATTGTCCTATGTGTTACAAATAATTTTGCTCACACTGTCATTTGTCTTTTGATAATGTTTTTGGAATACTCTTTTATTCATATATAGGAATATGTCAGAGATATTGCAGGTTCAGTTCCAGACCACTGCAATAAAGCAAATATTAATAAAGCACTCACACAAATTGTTTGGTTTCCCAGTGCGTATACAAGTTATGTTTACACTATATTGTAGCCTATTAAGTATAATAGCGTTATGTCTAAAAAAACAATGTACATACCTTCATTAAAAATACTTTATTGCTAAAATATGCTAACCATCATCTGAGCCTTCAGCAAGTGGTGATCTTTTTTCTGGTGGAGGGTCTCTATATTGATGGCTGCTGACTGATCAGGGTGGTGGCTGCTGAAGGCTGGGAGGCTGTGACAACTTCTAAGAGAAGACAGCAGTGAAGTTTGCTGCATCAGTTGACTATTCCTTTCCCAAATGATTTCTCTGTAGCAGGCAATGCTGTTTGATAGCGTTTTACCCACAGCAGAACTTTCAGAATTGGAGTCCATCCTCTCAAACTCTGCTGCTGTTTTATTAACTAAGTTTATGTAATATTCCAGATCCTTCATTGTCATTTCAATAATCTTCACAGCATCTTCACCAGGAGTAGATTCCACCTCAAGAAACCCCTTTTTTGCTCATCCATAAGAAGCAACTTATGTTAAAGTTTTATCATGAGGTTGCAGCAATTCAGTTACATCTTCAAGCTCCACTTCTAATTCTGGTTCTCGTGCTCTTTCCACCATATCTGCAGTTACTTCCTCCACTGAAGTCTTGAATCTCTCAAAGGCATCCATGAGGGTTGGAATCACCTTCTTTAAACATTGATATTTTGACCTCTTCCCATGAATCGTAAATATTCTTAATGGCATCTAGAATAGTGAATCCTTTCCAAAAGGTTTTCAATTGACTTTTGTCCAGATCCATTAGAGGAATCACTGTCTATGGCAGCTATAGCCTTATGAAGTGTATTTCTTTCTTTTGGCCGCACCATGTGCACCACGCGAGATCTTAGTTCCCCAACCAGGGATTGAACCTGTGCCCCCTGCAGTGGAAGCATGGAGTCTTAACCATTGGACCACCAGGGAAGTCCCTGAAGTGTATTTCTTTTTTTTTTTTTTTGCGGTATGTGGGCCTCTCACTGTTGTGGCCTCTCCCGCTGCGGAGCATAGGCTCCAGACCCGCAGGCCCAACGGCCATGGCTCATGGGTCCAGCCGCTCCACGGCACATGGAATCTTCCCGGACCGGGGCACAAACCCGTGTCCCCTGCATCGGCACGCGGACTCTCATCCACTGTGCCACCAGGGAAGCCCTGAAGTGTATTTTTTAAATAATAAGACTTGAAAGTTGAAATTCCTCCTTAATCTATGGGGTGCAGAATGGATGTTGTGTTAGCAGGTTCATACCTGCAAACACAACGTTAATCTCATTGTACATCTCCATCAGAGCTCTTGGGTGACCATTTACCTTGTCAATGAGCACTAATATTTTGAATGGAATCTTTTATTTTTTTTTTTCTGAGTAGTAGGTCTCAACAGTGGGCTTAAAATATTCAGCAAACATGTTGCCAACAGATGTGATGTCATCCAGGCTTTGTTGTTCCATTTATAGACCACAGGCAGAGTAAATTTAGCATAATTCTTAAGGGCCCTAGGATTTCGAAAATGGTAAATGGGCATTGGCTTCAACTTCAAGTCACCAGCAGCGTTAGCCCCTAACAAGAAAGTCGGCCTGTCCTTTGAAGCTTTGAAGCCAGGCATTGATTTCTCTCTAGCTATGAAAGTCCTAGATGGCATTGTCTTCCAATAGAAGGCTGTTCCATCTACACTGAAGATCTGTTGTTTGGTGTAGCCACCTTCATTAATTATCTTAGCTTGATCTTCTGGATAAGTTGCTGCAGCTTCTCCATCAACACTTGCTGGCTGCTTCACCTTGCACTTTTATGTTATAGAGGTGGCTTCTTTCCTTAAACCTCATGAACTAACCTCGGCTGGCTTCAAAAGTTTCTTCTGCAGCTTCCTTACCTCTCTCAGCCTTCATAGAATTGAAGAGAGTTAGGGCCTTGCTCTGGTTTAGGCTTTGGCCTAAGGGAATGTTGGGAATGGTTTGATATTCTGTCTAGACCACTGAAATTTTCTCCATATCACATAAGGCTATTTCGTTTTTTATCATCCATGTGTTCACAGAAGTCGCACCTTGAATTTCCTTCAAGAACTTTTCTTTTGCAGTCACAACTTGGCTAACTGGTGCAAGAAACCAAGCTTTTTGCCTTTTCCGGCCTTCAACATGCCTTCCTCACTAAGCTTAAGCATTTCTAGCTCTTGATTTAAAGTGAGAGACATGAGACTCTTCCTTTCACTTGAACACTTAGAGGCCATTGTAGGGTTATTAATTGGCCTAATTTCAATGTTGCTGTGTATCAGGGAATGGGGAGGCTGAGGAGAGGGAGCGAGATGGGGGAACGGCTGGTCAGTGGAGCAGCCAGAACACGCACAACGTTTACTGCTTCAGCTTACTGTCTTATATGTGCACGGTCCATGGTACCCCAAAACAATTACAATAGTGACGTCAAAGATCACTGATCACAGATCACTGCAACCAATATAATCATAAAGAAAAAGTTTGAAATTGCGAGAATTACCAAAATGTAACACACAGACACAAGCGAGCCAACGCTGTTGGAAAAATGGCACCAGTAGACTTGCTCAATGCAGGGTTGCCACAAACCTTCAATTTGTAAAAAATGCAGTATCCACGAAGCACAATAAAAGCACGGTGTACCTGTAGTTAGCGGTCAAGTGTTAGTGATTGATCAAGCTAACGAGAATACAGATTTATTCATTCAACAAGTGCTGACTGAGTGCTAGGACTTTGTGGGATTCAGTTAGGACGGCTCTAAATCCTGCCTTTCAATTTGTGTCACTGATGGTGGCTCTCAGCTCTGGTTTTAGCAGGTTCTTGAAAGAGAATGTGTTTTCTCAGAGTCAAGTAGACCCAAACATTTCCCAGACTTTGGCCACATAATCAGAAATTTCAAGAGTCTTGAAATTTGTGGGTGCGGCTCCAAATGATCAGTTCTACACTGTCTTCTCCGTGGGCAGAGTCTTCTTTCCCCCTGCAGCTCCGCGGCTTGAATAGAGCAGATAACGAGGACTTCAGACTTGCCCTGTGGGGTGAGCTCAGGGCAGCGTCAGAAACTAGATGCATAGTTCATATGGTCGAAACCTGGGAGGCTCTTCTGAAATCGTGTGACGTAGTATCAGGCCGCCAGCTCTGCAGGTCCTCGAAGGTCAGCATGGTGCAGCAGTGGGGACTGAGGGCAGCAGGCACATACCGCCCACCCCAGCTGCAGGTCTAGGTACGTCTGAATAGTAAATGTCCCGTGAATGAGTCACCAATGCTCCTGGTTTCACCCTCCAGTCCAGGTTTAGTTTGTGGAGACGTCTCACACAAGAACTGTCTTGTGAGCCTCTTGAGGGTTAAACAAATGGGTCTCTCAGAAACCTTTAATAATACAAAAGTCCTTTTTTTGAAAAAAAGCATCTTCAGTAAATCTCTTCCATAAATCTCTACAACCTGCCATCCAGTGCATCAAAATAAACACAATTTTCACGCTCTGTCTTGGTATCTCAGCGTGCGGTCAAGAGTGCAGTCCTTGGAGTCAGTCTGGGAATCTGACTACCAGTTTCCCCACTAACTGTCACTGGGACTTTAGACAAGATCCCTAACCTCTCTGTGCCTCAGTTCACTAGTCTGAGATGTGGCTACTAAGTAGTACCTAAGGGACTTCCCTGGTAGCTCAGTGGTTCAGACTCCGCGCTCCCAGTGCAGGGGCCCAGGTTCGATCCCTGGTCAGGGAACTAGATCCCACGTGCATGCTGCAACTAAGGAGCTGGTGAGCCACAACTAAGGAGCACAGCTGCCGCAACTAAGGAGCCAGCCTGCTGCAACCAAGACCTGGCACAACCAAATAAATAAAATAAATATTAAAAAATAACAATAAAATAAAAAAATAGTACCTACTGTAACGTCGTTTTGAGGATTAAATTAGTTAGTACACGTGTGTCTTTAGAACAATGCCCAACACATAGTTATTGCTCAAGAAATGTTGCAAAGTTCCTGGTACAAACTCTCCTGTTGAGTGAAATACTAGAAGCTAGGCATACCAGCCTTCTAATTTAACTTCAATAAATTGTTGGTATCATTTTTCCCTCTTTCATTGCAAGTACCCTTTCTAGGGCTAGAGAACTAAGACTTTTTGCTGTTTATATAAAGCTGCTTAAATTCTGGACAGGCTAGTTACGTCTTACTCGTTCTTCACTGACTAGATGAAAACACTTTTGTGGAAAGTCTTCATTGGCTTCTCATGGGGTCAGCTAGGCTATGTGTTGATCCCCTGACCCAGTGCAGCTTCTAGGAAAGGTAGAGGGAATATCCACGTAAAGAAGACAGACCTGGGTGGTGTCAGAGCCAGCACCAGGACAGAGCCCAGGTCTCTGGATTTCCTTGCATTTTGATTTCATGTTAAGTTCATACCGTATTAATATGAAATAATCCTCTTACCTTTGTCCTTGTTCCAGCCTCTGACTGCTGAATCATAAAAGAGAGTGAGAAGAGGCACTACATTTAGAGCAGTGATTGTCTCTAACTAAACTTAAATTCTCACACTTTTTGGCATTAGAAACAACCAAAGTTTTGTTCTGATTTCCTGCAAAGTTTCACAATAGTCAGGAGTCAGAATTGGTCCCTATGTTATGAAACAGCCAGTTTTTATACTTTAGACTTTAAAAATGAAGCTTTAGTTGTTTATGATTACTTTGGATGTTTTCCGGGAGTCAGGATAACATCTGTAGAAGATTCTACACAGGCCTTGATGTCAGGTACCAAGGTGGTTTTCCCATTCAAAGGCAATAGTCTGTGCTTCAAGGAACTCCCTGGGTATAGAAATTGGCTGCCTCAGCAACAGCTAGCTAACTAACAGATTAGCCCTCTTCCGTCTTTACCCCCAGCCTCTTGGGGACGTGACCTCAGAAAGCTCTCCCCTATCCATGTTCTCCTGTAACCTTGGCAGAGACAGTCACCGTGGTAACTACCTTCTTTTATGCTAGTTTGCCTGAGTACAAGGGAAAACACTTCCCCACAGGCTTTAATTAGATAGAAGTTTAGCGGTGGTGAGGAGAAGAGTACAGTTACTGAGTACCTGACTATGCTTTGTGAACCCCGTATCATTTAATCCTCTCATTAGCCCTCTGAGATAAGCATTATTATCCCCATCTTACTGACATTTAAACAGTAACCGTACCCAAGGTCACCAAAGTGTTAAGTGTTGGAGTCCGGACTCAAACCCAGGTTTATCTGTCTCAGGCTTTTGCTTTTATTTTGCAAATTAAACAAGTATGAACACACTAAATCAATTCATTTTCAGTTAGGAAAGTGTTTTTCTGTGTGTTTTTTTGCGGTACGCGGGCCTCTCACTGTTGTGGCCTCTCCTGTTGCGGAGCACAGGCTCCAGACGCACAGGCTCAGCGGCTGTGGCTCACGGGCCCAGCCGCTCCACGGCACGTTGGATCTTCCCGGACCGGGGCATGAACCCGTGTCTGCTGCATCGGCAGGCAGACCCTCAACCACTGCGCCACCAGGGAAGCCCAGGAAAGTGTTTTATTCTTTCTTTTTCTCATCTGGGTAGATGCCTTTTTCTAGTCCCCAGGGGCCAACAGATGCCCATTTCAATGTGACTTTTGCTTGGTTCCTTCTCTTAGGTTATATCTGTTTGTTCACTTGTCAGCCACCTGAGAAGTCTCTTGGCTAGTTTAATCCTACTTTCCACCCTTCCCTTGACTATCTAGGAAATCTCTCATTGGGTTAGTCTTAAGTCTCCCCTGAACTGAGATTTTCATACTGGAACTTGGTCAGGAAAAGCTAGAACTGGGACGCTAGAGCCACAAAGAAAAAGGCGGCTCAGATAACAAAAAAAACCCACAAGACCAAAGGCAAGCAGGGTCCGAAAGATCAGGGAGCTAGTGAGGAAGGGGGCAGGGGTGGTCAATAAAAGCAGATACGGCCACACAGGTCGTAACTCTTCCCCAGCTGCCGTGGCTGCCACATCTGCCCCAGGATGCCTGTGACCTAAAGAGCTCAGGGACTTGCTGTTGCATTAGAGGCTGTGTTTATCTCTTCTCAGTATCTCTCACCCACCATCTTGTAGTTCATGAAATTGCTCGACATGCTTTCTACCAGTCTGTGCCTGATGGTCTCTAAGTAGTTTTCAGGGTTAATTTAGAATTAATTAATTTAGAACTATCACTTGAAAGGTTTGAAGCAGCTTATAAATTAAAATGTAACTCAAAATAAAGCAGAGAGAAGGACATTAAAAGGGAAACATTTATGGGAAGCAAAGCATAGCCTTGACTGGGCTTCTGCCAATAAAGGACGTCTCTAATTTGGAACAGAGATCTTTCCATATTGACTGCTTCCCCTGGCAGATGAAGCAGAATAGAACCAGAACAGACCGTGTAGCTCTTTTGATGCAACACTCTTATGTTATAGGTCAGAAACTTGAAAACAAGAAAAAGTAGATGATTAGCTTAATGTTTCTCATCTAGTAGGTAGCTGATACCAGAATCAAATTCTTCTTACTTCGTCTAGAGCTTTTTAGCCACTCCATACCATTTGACCAGCACATTTACCCTTTATTTCTGAGTGCAGTGGAAAAGGAAGTTTACTTCTTACTTCTTCCCTCCTTCCCTCCCTGCCTTCCTTGCTTCCTTCCTTCCAAACAAGATTACTACTGTTAGTATTTTAGTGCTACCACTTCTACCACTGCCTCTCCTGGTGAAAATGTACCGAATTTGTACCAGGCATCAGGCACTATTGCTAAGTACTTTGCATACATTGTTTACTCTTCCCAATAACCCCGAAGGTAGGTTCTGTTACTGTCTCTATTTAAGCGGGGGACAGAGGAGGTTAAGAAGGATTACGAAGCTTCCCTAGATCTCACAGCCATAAACGGTAGCACTGAATTTCAAGTCCTGGCTGTTTGATTGTGGAGTTTGTGCTTGTAGCTACTAGCGATCCTTCCGGCAGTTTTTTTATTCTTTTGTTGAATTACTAAAACAGAACTGTTTTCTCTAAATGCAGAAGTTGAAACCTGTTGAGGAAATTCAACCAGAGTATTTTTTGAAGAAAAAAGAAACCATTTCCTGATTTCTTCATTTGTTAACCCTGTGACATCATTAGGGCTAGTACTAGCCGCCCTCTTGCCTTCACACACCAGAATGGAGTGAGATAGTTCTTTAGGAACTTCTGAGGCTGTTTGGAGGGCCAGAAGCTCGACCCACCTCTTTGATTCTCTCTGCCCTACATCCGGCCCTTGAAGCCTTACCATCCCAGCCACTGAGGAAAGGCACATGGCAAAGGCCCCACGTCTAGTCCCTGCAGTAACTGTAGACAGTCTTCTCTTGATTCCGATCTGCTTTACTACAGTCCCTGTCCTGCCCATTATCAAAACTTTGGCTCTGAAACCCTGACTTTTAAGCTACCTCTGACCCTTTGGACTTGTTTGTATTTGCCATGGATAGAAAAATCAGGAAATAGGAAATTCACCTAGCAAAGAGATCTTTGGGAGTGTGTTTGTCACTATAAGCAATGATACATAGATTAAAACAGTAATGAGATACCATGGGCAGGAGTGGTTTGGCATATGGACTCAGGCTTTAGACAGCTTCGGTTCAAAGCCTGCTTCCACCCTTGCTGAGCTTTGCACTCAAGAACATAAGCTTTCTAAGCCTCAGTTTCCTCATCCATAAGATGGGGATAACATTAGTACCATCTCAAAAGGTTGTAAAATTAAATGAGATGATGTATATGAAGCATATAGCACTGTGCCTGGGACATTGTAAATGCCAATAAAGGTTAATTATTATCAAAGTAATAATTTAGCCTTTTTGTTCATTAAATTAGGAAACAATTTGAGTTAATACTCAATGTTGGTGAGGGGATAATGAAATTTGTTCTTGTATATGTTATTACAGACATTGTAAATCGGTATACATAATTTTTAAAAAAATTTTATTTATTTCTGGCTGTGTTGGGTCTTCGTTGATGCGCGTGGGCTTTCTCTACTTGTGGTGAGCAGGGGCTACTCTTCGTTGCGGTGTGCAGGCTTCTCATTGCGGTGGCTTCTCTTGTTGCAGAGCACAGGGTCTAGGCGCGCAGGCTTCAGTAGTTGTGGCGCACGGGCTTAGTTGCTCCGTGGCATGTGGGATCTTCCCAGACCAGGGATCGAACCCTTGTCCCCTGCATTAGCAGGCAGATTCTTAATCACTGCACCACCAGGGAAGTCCCAGTATATATCTTTTTGAAAGCAGTTTAAGAATATGCATGAAGTGTTAAGATATTCATATTCTTTCATGAGTTCTACTTTTGGGACTCTAGCCTAAGAAAGTAATCCAAGGTGTGAAAAGAAAACTTTAGGTCTGATAATGCTGCAGTATTATTTGTCATAGTGAATAACTGACTTGAATAAAATATGATACATCTGCTCAGTATTAAAATTATGAGTTAAAGACTCTGCAGCTACATGGAAAAATACTTGTATTACTATATTAAAGGAACAATTTAAAAGGAGGTACAAAATTGTATGCACTGATGGTTGGAGGAGTATATGAAGTTTCTACACAGCTGCTAGGACATAACTGCTTTTTCCCTAGGGACTTTTTGACACTCCCACTGAGACATTAGTTTTTCTTGTTTTTGTTTTTCTAATGTGGCAAAAAAAAAAAAAAAAAAGTCAAGTAATGACCAAAACATAGAACAGAATCTCGTGTCTGAGTCTTCTCCCTGTTGCCAACCTCTAATCTCAGGCTGAGGGTAAACGATGGAGGATAGTGAAGGTTGAGGCAGGGCTCAGAGATGCTCTGAGAAGTCACTTGTGTCTTACATGGGCTTCTTCTCAGATTCTCAAACTTCTCTTTATAGACCTGGGGAGGGAGGTGGGGAGAGGGGTGTGTGGGCTTTAGTGTGATTTCTTATTCTTGACCTCACCACTGTCAGGGACATCCTCAGTGAAGTTCTTAACAGTTTCTTCAGCCACGCATACATTATATTGATGTTTTAACACTTCTTTATAGTGATTATTTGGGAGAAGGAGTACTAAATTTTAGAAGTTAACCAAGTAGGCTGTAAATAAATCATTGCTTTTTTTAACTTTTATTTTTAATTTAATTTAATTAATTTATTTATTATATTTTTGGCTGCTCCGCAGCAGCAGCAGCATGTGGGATCCCAGTTCCCCGACCAGGGATCGAACCCACGCCCCCTGCACTGGAAGGGCAGAGTCTCAACCACTGGACTGCCAGAGAAATCCCAAATCACTGCTTTTTAAAAACTTAAAATAGTAATCCATCCTCATACAAGTTCAAACAATCCAGTAATTAATGGGGTAAAAAGTAAAAGTCCTGGCGAATGAGAGGTAGGTTAGTGATTAGAAAGAGTCTGGGATATCTGTGGTCTCTTGTGCACATTACTTGATTATAAAAGCAGCAATCTTTACTTTGGCTGATAAAAGTCTCATGTTCCCACAGGATGTAGCAAAACGTTCCCTGACCAAAATGTCTCTGTCAGGAGGGTCTTGTCAAAATGTCCAGCTTGGGAATACAGCTATGAAAAAACATGCACAGGGAACAAAAACACTGAGTGGAAGCAGTGCTTGTGTTTGGGTGGTAGGATTATAATTCTACCTCCCCTCTTCTGTGTTCCTAATTTGTCTATAAAGTGGTTATAGTTCTTTTGTAATGAAAGTCCAACTTGACAGATATGTATCAAACACTATCTATGTGCCAGACATTGTGCTTGATGCCAGAGATAGGGCAGTGACCCAGACAGGCATGGTCACTGCTTGGAGAAACTTCAGTCCAGTGGGAAATTGCAAATGATTTTACAAGTCATTGTGAGACCATGTGATAAACCCAGGGCGGAGGGGTTTAGAGAGCGTCTGGAACACATCTGAGGGGTGCCTACCCCAGACTGGGGGTAGGGGGAGCTCCAGGGAAGATTTCCTGGAGGAAGAGATGTCTGAGCTGGGACTTGAGGGCCATGTGACTGAAGGTTGGAGTGGGGAGTGTTCCAAGCAAAAGAAACAGCATCTGGCAAAGCTTGGAGGCGAGAGAAAACGTGTCCTGTTTGAGGAACTGGAGGTTGGTGAGACTGGAGCATAGATTGCGTGTGAAGTGGGGGTGGCGAGAGGTGAGACTGGAGGGTAAAACAGGGACCAGATTGTGAAGGATTTTACTTTCTTTTTAAGGGATTTAGATTTTGTCCTAAGGGCAATGTAAAGATACTGGGGAAATATTTCTTTATTTGCTTGTCTGCTTGCTCACTTATTTATTCTTCCAAATTAATTTTTATGTAAAAGTAATACATGTTTGTTACAAAAACTCAAATAAAATAGAAGTATATAAAATGAAAAGTAAAAGTCTCCCTTTCTCTCCTTGACACTCTCCCCCAGTCTAATCCCCAGAGGTACTTATTGCCAAGGGTTCCTTTTGCACCCTTCTAGGAGTTTTCTGTGTATATGCAAGCATGTATTGTGTGTGTATGTGTGTATATATATATATATATATATATATATATATATATATATATATATATATACTTTCTCTTTACACAAATGGAACCATGCCATAATAAATAACTTCCACCTTGAAGGCAAAACTTGAATGTCTTGGACATCATATCCGTACATAATGATATGTATTATTTTCAATGGCTGCATGGTATACTTTCACATAGCTATCCCATCATTTACTTAACCAGTCTCTTATTGAGGTCTAGACACCTAGACTGTCTAGTTTTTCACTATTATGAAGCAAACTGCAGTGAACGGTCTTGTTATATGTATCTTTGGGTATTTATGTAAGGGTAATACCTGTAGGATATGTTCCTAGAAGTAAAATAGCTGGGTAAGAGGATGTGTACATTTACAATTAAGGTAGATATTACCGAAATAGTCTCTATAGAGGTAGTTACACTTTCTGCTCCCACCAGCATTTTGAGAGTGTCTGTTTCTTCATATTGTCTGTACCACAGAATATACCTACTTTAAAAAATTGTGGTAAAAAATAAAAAAAAAACCATAGCATAAAATTTACCATCTTTACCATTTTTAACCATAAGTTCAGTAATGTCAAGTATATTTGCACTGTTGTGCAATCAGTAGCCAGAACTGTTTCATCTTGCAAAATAGAAACACTATTCTCATTAAATAACAACTCCCCCATTTTCCTCTCCTCCCAGCCCCTAGTAACCACCATTCTACTTTCTCTCTGTGTGACTTTGACCACTCGAGGTCAAATTAGTGAAATCTTACAGTATTTGTCTTTTTGTGACTGGCTTATTTTATTTAGCATAATGTCCTCCAGGTTCATCCATGTTGTATCATGTGACAAGATCACCTCCTTTTTACTGAATAGTATTCCATTGTGTGTATATACCACATTTTGTTTACCCATTCATGCAGGGAAGGACACTTGGGTTGCTTCCCCATCTTGGCTATTGTGAATAATGCTGCTGTAAACGTAGGTGTGCAAATATCTCTTTGAAATCCTACTTTCAGTTCTTTCCAAAATACTCTTAGAAGTGGGATTGCTGGATCTTTTGGCAATTCTGTTTTATATTTTGGGGAACAGCCATATGGTTTTCCATACTGTCTATACCATTTTATATTCCCACCAACAGTGTACAGAGTTCTAATTTCTCCATATCCTCTCCAACACTTGTTACATTTTGTGGATTTCATAGTAGCCATCCTAATGTGTGTGAGATGATATCTCATTGTAGTTGATTTGCATTTCTCTAATGAAAAGTGATGTTAAGCATCTTTTCATGTACTTACTGGCCACTTGTATATTATCTTTGGAGAAACATCTATTCAAATTATATCCATCTTTCTAATCTTGGCTAATCTATTGGGTAAGAAATAGCATCTCATTGTTTCAATTGACATTTCTTTAATTATGAGTGAAATTTATTCATTCATTCAACAAATAAAAGAGCAGCCCCTACTTGTCTGGCACTGTTCTAAGGTGCTAAGGACAATAACACAAAAGGCAGGTTGAGCATCTCTATGTTTCTTTGACGGTTTGTATATCCTGTTCTGTAGACTATGTTTTTAAGTCTTTTGCCTGTTTTTCTGTTGAGTACTCTATCCTTTCATTGGTTTTTAAGACTTCTTTATTATGTATTAAGGAAATTGGCTTTTTGTGTATTGGGTTTCTGTTACTGTGTGACAAATTACCATGAGCTTCTGGCTCAAAACCACACGCATTTTATCATCTGACAGTTTCTGTGGCTGAGAAGTCTGGTACGGGTTATCTCGTTTCTCTGCTTCAGCGTCTCACCAGTCTGCAGTGCAGATACTGGCTGAGTCTGTGGGCTCATCATAGGCTGAACCAAGAATGCGCTTCCCAGCTCCCTTGGGCAGAGTTTATTTCCTTGTGGTTGCAGGACTGAGGCACCAGTTTCTTGCCTGCGACTCCCCTCAGCTCCTACAGGCCACCCACACTTGCTTGGCACGTGGGCTTCTCCAGCATGGCCATTAATGTCATGGCAGCTTACTTTTTCCAGGCCAGTGAAGAGGAGTCTCTCCAACGCCTCTGCTAGCAAGACAGAGGCTTTCAAATATCAAAACGGAATCACTCCATTGCCATATCCTATTGGTGAGAAAAAAGTCACAGGTCCTGCCCACACTTAAGGGCAGGGAATTACACAAAGGCATGAACCAGGAGGTGGCAATCATCAGGAGACACCTTAGAGTCTGTCCACCACAATCTGCCATATATATTCCAAATATTTTCTCCATTTAGTAATTTTTTTTTTGTTTGGGAGTTTTCTGTTCTGATTTTCATGAGGCAAATGTATTGATCTTTTTGTGACTTCCGTGTTATAATCTGTATGTTTAGAATGGCCTTTATCATGTCAAGATTTCTCAAACACTCACCCAATTTTTTTAACCCATATTAATACTAATACTAGTATTCTAATACTGTTATTACTTTGGGATTTATTTTGTCTTGAGACAGAGATCCCACCCTTTTTCTTCTGTGTCCAACCTGTTGTCTCAGTTCTTGAATAATTCATTTTTTATATGATTCTTTCTGTTTTTTTAAATTAGTTAATTTTATTTATTTTTGGCTGCACTGGGTCTTATTGCTGCGTGTGGGCTTTCTCTAGTTGTGGCGAGCGGGGGCTACCCTTCGTTGCGGTGCACAGGCTTCTCATTGTGGTGGCTTTTCTTGTTGCAAAGCATGGGCTCTAGGTGTGCGGGCTTCAGTAGTTGTGGTGCACGGACTTAGTTGCTCTGAGACGTGTGGGATCTTCCCAGACCAGGGATTGAACCTGTGTCCCCTGTGTTGGCAGGCAGATTCTTAACCACTGCGCCACCAGGGAAGTCCCTTTCTGTTTGTTTGGTTACGTTGATATGGCTGCCCATTTCCTCTGTCCATTTCCATATCAGTGTAGTTACTGTAGCTTTGTAATATGCTCTTCAATTTTAATTTTAGTTGTTTTTTGAATATATATGTATTTATATTCATGTGGTTCAGAATTAAAAATAATCAAGAGTGTGCAGTGAAAATACCCCTTCCATCTCTGTCCTAGTCATCCAGTTCACTCCCTACAGGCAACCCCTGTTATCAAGTTTGTTTATTCTTTCAGGGATATTTTATGCAGTATTAGGAAATGTGAATATATAATTCACTTCACCCCACCCTTTTACCCAGAAGGTAGCTAACCATACACATTCCTGTACATTGCATTTTTCACTAATATATCTTAAAGATCTTTCTATATCAGCTCCCCAAGAGCATCCTTATTCTTATTTTGTTTTGGTTGGTTTGTTTCTGAGTGCACAGTATTCTATTGTATGGATTTACCATAATTTGTTCAATTAGTTCTCCAATGATGAACATTTAAGTTATTTAAAGACTTAAAAAAAAAATTACAAACTAAGTTTCAATGAACAACCTTATACACATATAATTTTATACACATGCAAATATAACTGCAAGAAAAATTTCTAGGAGTGGAATTGCTGGGGCAATGAGTATATGCATTTATAGCTTTGATAGGTGTGTCAGTTCATACTCCATAGAAGTTGCACCAATTTACATCCCTACCTGCCATGTATGAAAGTGCCTGTTTGCCCACATCCTCCCCAGCTCAGTGTTTTATCAACTGATCTTTGTCAATCTTATAGATGAAAAATCATGTCTCTGTGTTCTTTTAAGTTACATTTCTCTTACTATGAGTGAGGTACATTTTTTCTTATGTTTATGTATTACCTTTACTGTGAACAAGCTGTTCATTTCTTTTGCCCTTAATTCTTTAGGGTGGTTGATCTTTTTCTTATTGACTTTTTAGGAGGTCTTTATATATTAAAAAAGTAGACATTTATCTGTGTTATAAGTTGTAAATATTTTCCCAGTTTGCCGTTTGTCTTTTTTTGTGATGGGATTTTTTTTTTCCATGCAGACATTTACATTTTTTTATGTATCAAACTTTAATGTTTTTCAGTGGCTTCTAGGGCTTTGTAAAAAGTCTTCTTCTCTTTGTTTCTTTTAATACTTTGTGCCTTCATCTTTAGATTTAAAATCTTTGATCCATCAGGAGCTTATGCTAACGTAGGGTATGCAATGTGAATCTGACTTAATTTTTTTTCAGTTTGCTAGCCAGTTGTCCCAACACTATTTATTGAATAATCATCTTTTCTCCACTAATTTGAAATGCCACTTTTATCATATACAAATTTCCCACATGTGTTTGCTTATATTTCGAGACTTCCCATTCTCTTTTATTGATTTATATGTCTATTCATACACCAGAATCACAATGTTTTAACTGATTACTGTAGCTTTATATTACATTTTAAAATTCTAGTAGGATTAATTCACTCTCATGCTTCTTTTCAGTGATTTTTCCAAGCTATTCTTGCATAGTTATTTTTCCAGGTGAACTTTAAAATCGGCCTGTTAGGATCTATTTTTTAAAATCCTGTCATTAATGGGTTTTATGTAGCTGAATGATGTGATCAGATTTGTGTTTTAGGAAGATTACTCTGACTGCATTGTGAAAGCTAGATTGGAGGAAACAAGATTAGAGACAAAAAGACCAATTATAAGGCTGTTGCAGTAATTCCAGGGAATGGGTAGATGGGAAATTGAGGATAGTAGTAGGTTTGAGAAGTGTTTGGAAGGTCAGAGTGACCAGACATGGAGATGCCTGGGATGGGGAGGGGCTGGGAGGAAGTGCTCAAGGAGGACCCCAAACTTCCAGGGCTTGGCTGTGGGGTGGTGCCATTCCCAGACATTTGAAATACACGAGATAGAGCTGGTATGGGAGGAAGATGGCAGATTTGTTTCTAAACATGCTGGGTTTGAAATGCCTGCCAGGTAGTCCTAGAAGAGTTGTCCAGTGGGCTGTTGAACTACAAGTCTGAAGCTTTGGTGAGAGGTCCCTGCTGAAGATAAAGAGTTATACGACAGAGTCCTGAAGAAGGCCAGCACTTAAAGGATGGTCGGGAAGTTCAGGAGTCAGCACAGAAGACTGGAAAGAAATACCACAGTGGTAGGAAGGAAACTGGAGAGCATGGAGTCACAGAAGCCAGAAGAACATTTTCAAAAGAGAGTGAATTGTCAGTAATTTCAGATGGTTCTGAGAGGTCAGGTAACTTAAGAGCTGAAAAACGTCCAGTTGCATTTAGTAACAAGGAAAGTCAATGGTTATCTTGGGGAGAGAAGTTTCAGTGGAGTAGAGGGGTCGGGGGCTGAGGGGTGAGTGGGAGTTGAGGAGGTAGTTGAGGCAACTCCTTCATCAGGAAAGTTAGCTGTGGAGAAGGGAAGAGACACAGGGGTGAGAGGAGAAGAACAGAGCATTAAGTTCTATTTCAAACACCACCCCCACCCCCCAGGGGAGAGGCTTGGCTGTGGCTAAATGGAGATGAGAGGGAGGCAGTGAAAGGGAAGAGGGTAGTGATCTTAGGCTTTGAGGACCAGGTAATCCTGAGATAGATATAAGGGCTTAGAGAAATTGGCCAAGATGAACTGTCTAGAAGGGAGTGATCCAGTTATAGCCTTGGTATATGTTCTCTGATGGTTTTACTTTTAATTTTGTTGAGTTTTCTAATATTTTTGTTTGGCTATTTTTAAAAAATTAATTAATTAATTAATTACTGTATTTATTTTTGGCTGCGTTGGGTCTTTGTTGCTGCGCGCGGACTTTCTCTAGTTGCGGCGAGCGGGGGCTATGCTTCGTTGCGGTGCGCAGGCTTCTCATTGCGGTGGCTTCTCATGTTGCAGAGCACAGGCTCTAGGTGCATGGGCTGCAGTAGTTGTGACACGCGGGCTCAGTAGTTGTGGCTCACGGGCTCTAGAGCGCAGGTCCAGTAGTTGTGGCCCACAGGATTAGTTGCTCCGTGGCATGTGGGATCTTCCCAGACCAGGGCTCGAACCCGTGTCTCCTGCATTGGCAGGTGGATTCTTAACCACTGCGCCACCAGGGGAAGTCCCTGTTTGGCTATTTTTATATCTTGAGAATTTAGAGAAAGAACTTCTAAGAAACTGGAATCAGGTTTAGAAATTTAATTGGCAATTAAGTTAAAAAGGTACAGAACAGTGTATTAGTGTGCTACCATTTGTGTAAAAAAGGGTGGGGGTAGAAATAATATGTATTTGCTGTACATGCATAATCAGTAGTTGGAAGGAGTCACAAGAAACTAATAATGTAATTACCCATTGGGAGGTGGGGACTGGAGAGAGGGGAACAAGGGGTGGAGGTTGTCTCTTCACTATCCATCTTTTATTTAAGAATGTAAATATATTTCTTATTTAAATAATTTGATCTAAGTGGGTTGGTTGTCTTTAAAAGTAATGGTTCCAGCAGAGCCTGAATTTTCTTAGTTACTGATGGCTCTAAGTGGGGTCCATCTGTTCTTCCATATCTAAGAAACACCAAGAAGCGAGTTCTTGCTTTATGCCTGTGAGGTGTGGACCTTTGCCTTTTCTCTACTCTTCCCCACTGGAGAAC
Source organism: Phocoena phocoena (assembly GCF_963924675.1). Lineage (NCBI taxonomy): Eukaryota > Metazoa > Chordata > Mammalia > Artiodactyla > Phocoenidae > Phocoena > Phocoena phocoena. The sequence continues at coordinate 139,994,646 of NC_089220.1, read as the reverse complement.
AGCAGCGCTGGGGAAGTGGGCAGTCCTAGATTTTGGTTTAGGGAAAAGGACTGTGCCCTGGCCTGGCATGTCCTGGCCCTACTATCCATAGTTCGACTGAGTGGGCTATTAAGAGTTCTGCACCCAATTCCACCATGGGCAGAAGGGGGTTCCCGACACCAACAAGCAATTCTCCTACCATTCAACTCAATTCTGACACCATCTTCCCAGAGACAGCGTCAGCTGTCGCAGGTTAAGGACTCAGTCCTATATAAGACTGCCCCGCCTCTACACTTCAGACACCAGTTACAAGTCTAGGTCCCCGAGTTACCTACAACTTCTGTCCAATTTGGCTGTAAATCGGAGGTTCCCATGACCTCCTCCTCCTTTGGATTCAATTAATTTAACAGAGCAGCTCATAGAATTCAGGGAAACATTTACTTACACTTACCAGTTTATTATAAAAGAATATGATAAAGGATACAGATGAACATCCAGATGTAAGAGATGTGTAGGGCAAGGTATGTGGGAAAGGGGCACAGAGCTTCTGTGCCCTCTCCAGGACACACCACTGTCTTCAAATCTCCATGTGTTCACCAACCCGGAAGTTCTGCAAACCCTGTCCTCTTGGGTTTTTATGGAGGCTTCATTACAGAAGCATGATTGATTACATCATTGGCCATTGGCGACTGCTTCAACTTCCAGTCCCTCTCCCCTCTCTGGTGGTGCTGAGGGGGACACTAAAAGTTTCAACCCTCTAATCACAGGGTTGGTTCTCCAGACAGCCAGTCCCTACCGTTAGGTGTGTTCCAAAAGTCACCTGATTAACATAACAAAAAACACCTTTGCTGCTCTCATCACTTAGGAAATTCCAAAGGAGCTCTGTGCCAGAAATGAGGAGGAAGACCAAATATATTTTCCTTATTAAAAGTCACAATCCCACAGCTGTAAAGCTGGTTTATAAGGAAGAGAAAGGAGAAAGTGGGCAGTCATTATCCTGACACAGGCAGAAGTCTCCCACTGGTTGTCCCCGTCCCAGCTGTGGCACATCCCACTGACAGTTAATCCTATGACTTGTCAGTCTCTCCATTACCATAAATTATTTCCAGAAACTCCAAAAATTTTCAAAACATGTCAAAAATTCCCTAAACACAAAAAAGTAAAATACACAGAAAATGAAAAAAAAAATTTTTTTTTTAGCATTTCTCAATAAGTTTCTTGGTGGCTTTAGAGGAAACGTCTGAATTACTGCATTGATGAACCATTTTACTTTTAGTCTCTGTTTTATACTCCATGCGGATTGCACACCTCCACCGTTGGAGCATCAGATGAAATACAGTCACCTCAAAACTTTGAAATCCCACCAAAATAACCAAGTTCACTGATGATAATTTTCCTTATCCATTTTTTAGGGTACCAGGTAAAGTAGTTAGTTAGGGCTGTGTTAAAGGTGCCTAATCTGAGAAGCTGAACCATAACATTCTGGCAGTTTGAGGAAGCTGATTGATCACCGTCCCCTTTTCTGGGTTCTCACTGGTGGGGAGCTGACTCAGGGAGCCGACGGAGGATCAGATCATTAGCTTTGTTAGCTTTATTACTAGCTGCTGGGTACCTCCCAGAGCCCTTTTGGGCGGGGCTCTGGGATCAAAATGGGACATCCCTCCTCACGCCTCCCTCTTCCTGGAAGTGAGGCCACCTGCGCCTGCGTAGGCAGGGCTGACCAGGCTTACCTCACCAGTCACAGGCCAGAGCTGGAGAAAGGCCCACCTTCCTTGTAAGGGAGAGACCCTGCCCTACTGTTGGGAACCAAGAAGCTGTCGGTAGCACATTCACCCATCCAAAGGAGGGGCCCGGTTCAGGATGGCAGCTCTCACCAGCTCACGTCTGAGTGGTTGGATTTCTCTCCCCTGTCTGTAGGCAGAGGGGGGCACTTGCAGGTGAGACGAAAAGACTTCCTCCTTATGAGCCCTGCCAGTTTTTGTATTAGGTGACAAAAGGAATGCCAAACCCACTTAACTTGGAGTCTCCAAACGCACCCAGACTCATTTGCAGTTTGAACTCAAATTAAATGGAGAACCTGGTTCCACAGACAAATCCTCCTGCTTTTGGTAACTTGGTTCCTCATGGAGAAGAATGACCTTATAATGATGAATTTTTAGAAACCTCTCATCTGGGCAGATTCCCCCAAGAGATTCCCCCAAGGATACTTTACAGCTCAGCCTAAGGGAAGATATACCAGAAGCAGGGCTGTATGAAAAAGGAGTGGCCTGCCTGGGAAAGTCATCGGGTCCCATCTCCTGTGGGGTCTAGTAGGGGCTGGATGTCCGCGCCGAGGGTGCTGCGTAGTGGGATTGACAGGCCTGTAAGGGCGTTCCTAACTCTTGTGACTGACTATGAATCCAGGAGGAACAGGACACTACGTGTGCCTCTTCATGAGCAAGTGGTCGGGTGAGGAAAAGTACCCAAGGCTCTTTTAAATCAAAAACAGGATGTACATTTCGTTGTCTTTTTTTAAAACTCAATATGCTTTGTTTAGAATTACCATGTGCTGTTATATCTAAATATTCCAGATTATTTTATTCCCTCTAGAAACATTTTCTTTTATGATATACCCTCCTAGTTCCTTTGTGAAATTATACACTTATTTTGTCCTTTAAAGTCATGTGAAGAAAAGTATTTTAGTAATAATTTTTGCAGGCCATATGGTAAAACACTTAGCTTTCATCTCTTTTTTTGCATGTCTGTAAGTTATTGGGTTAAAACTGAAAAAAAAGACACAATTTACTATAGTGTCACAATTTTAATTTTAAAAAATTAAACTTTTTATTTGAAAATGTAAAATATACCCTAAAGTAGAGAATAGAATAATGAACCCCCTTATACTCATCACCAGTCTTAATATTTTCCAGTTTTATTGAGGTATAATTGACATATAACCTTGTATTAGTTTAAGGTATACAACATAATGATTTGCTCTGTGTATATATTGCAAAAAAATGATTACCACAATACACAGGGGAACAAGGTCATGAGGAAAGGAGGGCTTGGTGTGCTGCTGCCATTTCTTCCACCTTCAGTCTCTGCGCCTTTTGCCGAGCTTCCAACAGCACTGTGTTGGGACAGAGCATTCGGAGGTTCACAGCCTCAGTGGTCCATAGGAGCCGCTATGAGGAGGGTCCGGGGAAGAATTTAGCATTTTCAGTGGAAAACAAGTGGCGGATACTAGCTATGATGACTTTGTACTTTGGGTCTGGATTTACTGCACCTTTCTTTATAGTAAGACACCAACTGCTTAAAAAATAATCCATGAGACAGATATGAAGAGGAGCATTTTGAGATGTGCTGTCTCTTTGAAAAAAGGATCAAACTCTTGAACTCAGCATCCTAGATATGTTTGTAAATAAACTTATGGCATAAATCCTTAATATCTCTTCTCTGAAATATAGAACATGATAATTAAGCATGTGCTTACTTTGATTTGGGTAATATTGCATTATTAGTTTCTTAATTAAATACGTATGTGATGTTTTAAAAAATGATTGCCACAGTAAGTCTAGTTAACATCCATCACCACACACAGTTACACATTTTTTTTTCATTGATGGGAACTTTTAAGATCTACTATCTTAGCAACTTTCAAATATGTATTATGGTATTATTAGCTCTAGTCACCATGCCATACATTACATCCTCAGAACTTGTTTATCTTAAAACTGGAAGTTTGTGCCTTTTGACTGCCTCCACCCATTTCCCTCAATAATTTTCAACACTTTGTCAAATTTATCCCCCTTACTTTTTTTTTTTAATTCCAAATTACAGATCTCTTTTAAACTCAGTGAAATATCTTACCAAGTTTAATCAGAGTGGTGTATCTGGCGTGGTTCAGGATGCAGCGAGACTGAAAGGAGAGGGAAGAAGGGCAGTCCGTGCCCACACATGACTCTTCCTCACCTCCGTCTCATACGGCAGGAAGAGGCAGGTGATGGGGTGAAGCCACGTTCAGGTGCTTTGACTCCTTTCCTACTGGACCTAAAATACCTATCTGACCCCTCTGGCCTCTGAGGACACCATTGGCCTTACTCTACTGGCCAGTTGCTTTCCTGTTTAACCTGCCTCTAGGCCAGGCACCTGCTGCCCTGCCCTGTCACTGCTCAAGTCTTAGCTCACAAAAACCAAGTTCCTCCCTTCCACAGTTCCTTTCCATCATTCCATCATCACATAAGAAGCAAATCAGCTTCTTCTGGAGGAAATAAATGGGCAGACCCAATTTACCCAGAACTGATTTCTCTAGTCATGATCATATTAGGAGCCAAAGGGGAGCTGCACTCAACAGAAGGCCTCTCTTTCCACTGAAGACATTGCGCCAGGCAGGAAGGTGGGGATGGGAGTGGACAGTTTAAAACTTCTGCCTCTGTGGGTGCTTGTGTGGTATTTCCTGGAAAGACAGTAATATGCCTGCAGGGGCTTGGGGTCTGCATTAACCTCTGCCATGCCCATGCCCATCCCTGAGGATTTGAAGTGGAAATTCTTTTTATTATGGAAAATTTTAGCTATCCCCCAAAGTAGAAAGAATAGAATACTAAGCTCCCATATAGCCATCACCAGTTTCAATAATTCTCAACATTTTGTCATTTAAACTTTTTGATCATGCATCCTAGTAGTAAAAAAGTTTTGTATCCCCAATCTGGTTACGTTTTTGTTTGTTAGTTATATATACATACCCCTGTACTGTTATATTATTACACAAAAAAATAGAAAACTGAGTGGTGGAAACAGGGCTTCTAATATCTTCTCTACACCCTATATACATCACACACTCTGCTTTGGATCCCAATTATTTAGAAACATAATAATAATTCATCAAACGTGTGTTGGAACCCACTGTCACAGACACCATGTGGGGGCCGAGAGGGAAGGTGCTGGGGCAGAATAACAGGTCTCACCGCTTGCAGTCCGCTAGGTCAGCAGAATGTCACCCACCAACCTCTCCAGGTGAGATGCCTGTGCAAGCCCCACCTGGGATATTGACCTTCTCAACTGCCTCTAACAGGAACAAGAGCCCCGCTATGAACCCTAAACCCTGCACTCTGGGCATGTTTTATGCTTTGTTGTTACTTCTTATTTTTACAGATTATTCCTCCTGGTCCTCTGAGATAATTTTGACTGCTTTGATTTTTTTTTTTTTTCTGTTTGGACCTTTGCTGCCTTAAAAAACAAACTGTTTTATCACTGTCATTTTTTAGAGTAATCTTTATCCTTAGTTTATCTTATTAACTTTTCTTCCCTTTTACCTTTCATTTAAAAGTAAGGACTAGGAAGGAGCAACACATGGGATACAGATATGGTGACAGGCCAGGTCACAGGTTAGAAAGTTTGGGTGCCAGCACCTTCTCTGCTCTGCTCTGCTCTTTGTAGCTTCTTTTCATCCTCACAGCAGGACTCATTTGTTCCTTGGGAGAAGATTGGATCCCAAATTCAGCTGGCAAAAAAGGCATGGTCTCAATGTTAAAAATAAAATAAAAACTACCCACTCAGGTGATTCAGGGGCTCTGAGAGTCAAAGTACCCTGTGAAACTGGACTAAGACCAGCCTGAAGATAGTGTAGCACTGGCCACCTGCTGGGAGAAAAGCCTGACCTTATTCCCAGAAGTTAGGAGCCTTACAGTTTTGTGAACTCAAGATCTAGCCCACTGGCGTGGCTGAGCACCAGCTGCTGCCCAATTTTAACACTGCAGAGGGCAAAGGAAGAGGCTGGGGAGCTGAGGTCAGGGAGGGCTGGCAGAGCGCTGGCACGTCTGATCCTGGAGATTTGTAAAGTATTTTGAATTACATTTTAAGGTTGTTTTGTTTTGTTTTGTTTTGATGGTGATATAATAGAGTCTCTAACCAAGCTATGAAATCCTTTTTATTCTGCTCGTTTTGTAAGGCAGAATTAAAATGCTCCATTTAACCCCCAGGGAGTGAATTAATAGCCTCTTCTTTGCAGTGGGCAGGTCTTCCTGACTCTCTCCCTCCCTTCATCATGAGAACCAAAGGAAGCTCTGGCTGTGGCTGGAATGATCTCCAGCTGGGTTCCCAAGAGAGGCACAGTTGTCCCTTTGTTAGACTCTTCTTTAAAAGAGGGGACCTATAATGTCGTCCATTAACTATAGCCTGCATATAAATAAGAAGCGCTGCAAACTCAGGGAATCTGCCTTCCTGCCCTTTTAAAGTCTCCAGTCTTTCCCCCCCCCCCCCCACCCCGAGAAATGTATTCAGAACCAGGGGTTAGTCTTTCATGAACGAAAGAAGAGCTAAACAGCATTGTGGGCAGGCTGGAGGTCCTGTAGAGCAAATTAGTGAGTGCGAGGGTGACCTCAGAGCCAAGCATTAACACACCATGTCTAGTAGTGCCTTTATGATCTGTTAAACTTCTACCCAGTCTCCTGTTCCACCTCTAGCTCTACTGGGGAGGAGGGAAACAGATGGGAGCTCAAATACAGAGAGTAATTTAGAAGGATTGAGGTAGCATTTTAATTCTATAGGAGGAAGCATGGGAAGGTCAATAAATAGCCTTGGGACTTGTAGCTAACCTTTATAAAATATTGTCGGACACTTACCCCAAATGAGACTGTTGGATCCAATATAAAAGGTAAGTATCCTGTTTATACTGCAAGATAGCCAGATACCCTAGCAGGGCTCTTACCCTTTAATTGAATCTTGGGTCATCAGTAGATTTATGAGAACATAATAAAATTTTGTCTGGAACATTTCTGGAAAAATATTTTTTATTTTTTCTGTATATGTCAGCAAAAATCCACTTAGAACCTCAAAAATAACCGATTTTATGTGGGCGACTGAGCAAAGGAGGCAAAATGGTGAGGTGAAGAGAACCCTGAAGGAGACTCAGAATCCTGAGTTCAAGTTGCCAGGCTGTGTGACGGTGAGAAAAAAATCACTTCATCTCTCTGGTTCCTGGTTTCTCATCTGTAGAAGGAAAGCACAGAGCTGGATTCCATTATGATCAGCAGTCCTTTTGCTTATCACTCTGATAAGCCAGCAGCCCTGTTTCCTTGTGTTGCTCATCCCCACCTTATTTTCACCTGCTCTGGGCTGAAAAGCCAGGTGGTCCAGTTTATTAGGCTCAGGTAAGGTGTAATGGAGAACCTGAGGGGCTCCCTTCCAAGTGCTCTCCTGGAGGGTTCTGTTTTTGTTGCTTAGAGGCTCTCTTTGCTTCCTGGTTTGCTGCTGAGATGGGTGAAGTTGTCACATAAATGACCCCTGGTTCAGGCTAGCACATTGTCCTCATACCGTAAAATAACGGTATCATCACATCCAGTGCAACTCCTGTCAGTATGTATTTCTAGTATTGACAGTGGTATTCCAGAAAAATATCTGTTGCTCTGACAGGATTTTTTTTTTTTCTTGCGCTTTAGTTATCATAATGTCTACAAATGAAGCTACTGAGAGTTGTCTTATGTGGAATTGTTTCTGCTTGAGAATAGTGATTGGGCATCCCCTTGTAAAGATACTGAGGTTATGGTATTCTGGATCAAGACTTTTCAGAGGAACCATTAATATGCTTAATCTCTGTCTTCTCAAATGTTTTAAATATATTTTTAAAAACTCAGTAAAACTTCTTACAGTGCAGGAATGTACTTGGCCATCCTACTAGCATTTAGAAATCTATATTTCACTTGAGAGAAGTTGCAAATTTCATTTCTCCTTTTTTTAATAACATCGTATAGAAATACAGCTGTAAGTGAGAATTGATTTTGCTGCAAGAAAGAAGTGTGGCTTGGTCATTCACGTATAAAGAATATGCTATAGCATATATACCTTTAATAATGACAGTCTCCTTGAGTTGGCAATAAGCAGCTCTCCAATTCTCAAACTTCAGCTCATTCCATGACTAAACATGGGCTTAGTAGTAGGAATCTGCTTGTGGTTTGTTAGTCATGTAAGAAAGATCTGGGGTTTCTAATTAGCCACAAACTTAATGATCTGCCAGTGATGCGGTACGTCTGCTAAAAGAATCAATGCAAATGTAGGTCACATTGATAGATCAATAGTATCTAATTAGAGGAAGTAATCTTCCTCCCAGGAAAGGTAAGGAAATCCAGCTGCCACGTTCAGCCATTCACCCCAGGCTGCAGCTTTCACAGGTGATGTGAGGTGACTGCATATGGTGCTGCATGTAAAGACACCTGCGTGAGGTCTCGGTCCTTGCGGGGAGTGCTCTGAGAGTGTGGTCCTGTCTGCTGTTGCCCTGCAAATCCACAACGCTGCTTCTTTTGGAGGATTCACATGTCCTGTTTCATCTCGGAAAGAGTTCCGCTATCAGCATTAGCCATGTCGCCCCCGCCCGATCAGCCACCCTAATACCTGGAAACCTGAACCAATTTGCCATCCACGTAGAGGTATTTTCAGAAGCAATCAGGAGCATGCAATCCTGCAAAGTGGGGAGAGCCTGAAACGGGGGCTCTCTGCAAGTGGACATTCAATTCCCAGAAGTACCTTGAACCACTTTGAATTCGCCTCCTCCACCCAAAGCCCAGCCACAGAAACTAAGTAAGAATTGCCTATGGCTAGCTACTTGCCAACTCAGGAAGCACCTGTACCCTCCCGCCCCGGCCTCATTGTCCTTCACTGTTGAGGTCCGTGGAAGCTTGGTGTTTGGTCTGTGCTCCACCTAGTCTACCCTCTCTCAGATTTGGGGACCTAAGCCCAGAATCCACCTTTCCCCTGCCTTGGGTTACCACTCCGTCATTCCTCTCCATGCTCAGGCCCTGGCAATTCAGTCACAATGTGAAACAGAATTCTCTGGCCACCGCTTCACTGCTCAGGTTCCTACTGAGAGCCTCCTGGTGCTAACCCTCACCCCTGCATTACCTCAGGCAGCCAGCAAGGACACTGCCACTCCCCATGTGCCATCCGCTTTCTAGTGCCTGGGGCCCTGCAGTAAGACCAATGCTGGCCCGGGCCTTGAAGCAGTTATTGGACCTCCCATCCCGATGTATTTCAGAATAAAAACTGTTAAGCCATCCAGAACAAACAAACAAACAAAAAGATAAGGAAATCCAGCTAAATTCTGATTTTTCCCACACTGAATACTTTGAATGTTATTGGACAGTCTCTCAAATAGAGTCTTCCTCTTCTGTGTTGCCCTTTTCTTGCTTGTATCCTAAGAATGTGCTCGGTCTACCTATGGGTAGTCCAGCACTGGATCCCAGATATCAGTGTGGAGGAGCTTTTGTGTACGGGTGTGCAGGAGTCCCGTCTTCTCTACTTAGTGTCTGGGTCCCACGTTTTCAGATAGGGTGGTGCTCGTCAGAACCTGAGCCTGAGGCCCTCCTTAAAACATGTAGGCACCAATTTGCAGGATCTTTTGACTTTACACTTCCCTTGTTGCTCTTCGTGAAAAGCAGGACTCTCCATCTCACTGCAGTCTCTCTGCCATCACTGCCATATCAGTCAGCTTTGCTACAGTACCAACCAATTCAAAAACTCTGGGACTTTCAGCAAACCTTTGTTTTTCACTCATATTCCCTGCTGTGCTCTCCTCCCTGTATCTTCCCCTTCTGCAACTGAGGTTGAAGCAGCATCCGCTCTTTGGGACATGGCATTCTCATGGCAGAAGGAAGGGTGTGAGAGTTTCTGTTTGGACAAGATGTATATCACGTGTGCTCATGATCCATTGATTAAAGCAAGTCACAAGGCCCTGCCAACATTCTTTTCAGGCATTCATCCCAGATTGCAGCTTTCAGAGGTGACATGGCATGGGCAGCAGATGGGTGTGGGAGGCTCAGAATGCTGGAGGATGCCCCTAACGATGATGTCACTCCTGCTGTCCACAGAAGGGCTCTGCAGGGTGGCCTCACCTTGAACAAGATGCTCTCCAGTGTCCCACCACCTGGCTATCCATCCTCCTTCTGATGCCCAGTGTATTGGCCTGCTTGACCTTCCCTAATAGAATACCACAGACTGGGTGGCTTAAACAACAGAAATTTATTTTTTCATAGTTCTGGAGGCTGCAAAGTTCAAAATCAAGGTGTTGGTAGTTTGGTTTCTATTGAGGACTCTCTTCCTGGCTTGCAGATGGCTGCTTTCTTGCTTTGTCCTCACATGGCCTTTCATCTGTGTGCGTGTCCTCCTGGTGTCTCTTCCTCTTCTTAAAAGGACACCAGTCCTAAAAAAAAAAAAAAAAAAAAAAGACACCAGTCCTATGGATTAGATCCTACCTTATGACCTCATTTAACCTTAATTACTTCCTTAAAGACCCCATCTCCAAATACAGTCACATTGGGGATTAGGGCTTTAATGCACAAATTCTGGGGGACACAATTCAGTCTGTAACACCCAGTTTCCTTGGGATAAGGCAGCTTTCACACACATAATCTAATTTCGTTTTCTCAACAAGCCTGTGAGGAAGTTATCAGATGATCATTTCCACTTTACAGTTAAGGAAGACTAACGAAGTAACTTGTTAGTAAGTGGAAGATTCTGGACTGAGACTGTTTTCTTTGATTCCAAACCACAAGTTCTTTGAACTGTATAATGGAGTTTTGGCCTTATGAGTGTTGGAAGTGAAATACTGTACGCTTATTGAATTAATACCTGTAAGGATTACATAATATATGGAAGATTGTTTACAAAATGTTAAGTACGAAAAATAGATCACAAAAATAAATGTGCTATGGGTACCACCATGTAAAAACTATGGATAAAACTTGAAAAGGAACAGAAAAAATGAAGTACTTGACCTTCAGGGTGGTAGGGTTTTATTTCTTTTTTGTTTTAAAGTTAGCTTAAGAAATACATTTTTAAATAACAGAATTTTAGCTCTTATCAAGGATGAGATTGGAAGTTGGTGGGAACAGGAGAACTGTGTGTCTGTTTGTCCCTAGCTTTCTGGGATCCAGAGACTTAGGCCAACTACCAAACACCATAGTGTTTAACAGACTCCTTCACTGTGAAACCTCCTCCAGTTCCAGCTTCCTGGGCTGAACTGCTCTAATTCATCTGATGGGCAAGGCCCTGTGAGTTGAAAGGGCTAAAGTCAAATATAGTGTGGAAGAAGATCAACTCCTACAGGGGCAGAGAGTTGAACTTGTGCCACGGTGAGGAAGAGAAGAAAATTTCAAAGGTGGCCAGAGATTTCCCCCCTACACACACACACACACACACACACACACACACACACACACACACACACACACACACACACACACACACACACACACACTGAGTCCAAGTAATAATAGAGGATCTGGGCCACCAGGGGTTAAGGCAAAACAGGCAAGTGTAAGTAGAAAATATATGTGTAGTAGGAAGTTCAGAAGACATTCCAAGAGCTTTCTGCTTTTTGGATCCCCCCCCTTTTATTTTTAATTTTTAATTTTATTATTTTAGCCACGCTGTGCAGCATGCGGGATCTCAGTTCCCCTGCAGTGGAAGCACAGAGTCTTAACCACTGTACCGCCAGGCAAGTCCCCTTGGATCCCCTTCTAAAGACCCTCGGTGCCCCTTCTGTAGGCTGGCCTCTGGGAGCTCAGTCTGGCAGTAGTTGTGCTCTACGACTCCTAGAGGAAAATGTTATTTTCAAGTAGAGTTAACATTCATGTGATTTTATTACCAGAGAGTCCTCCCTTTTCTTTTATCCTGGAACAAAGTAATCTGTCTCTTAAAAATTATGTCTACTGTGTAAGCAGGTCCTGATAAAGTGTGCCTTGGGTATTCATCCTCTTGATTAACAAAGGTGTTTCAATTTATCAATCCCTAGATTAGTGTGCTGTCTTGTCTGAGATCAACATCTATCTTACCTATCATAATGGATGTTTTTCTTCCAGTACCAGAGGTTGTTCCTCAGTAAGGTCTCTTTATTTTAGGAGTTCATAGATTTGGATTGTAAAACTAGAGAACTGAGACAGGCTGGGACCTGGGACCCTTTGCTGACAGAACTGTTCAACTAAACTAGTCCAGACATTTTATCAGTCCACTCGGGAGAAATAGGAGTCATTCCCAAATCCGATATAAGAAAATCTGTGTGTTTAACAAAGAAAAATTAGCGACCAATTCTTAACTAAAAGAAGCTCCCCCAGAAAGACATACTCCGTCAAAGGATTCCTTTCATAGTAAGCTAGGTATTTGACATATGATTCAATTTATGAAAAAGAAAATCTGTTTTCATGTATTTCACAAACATCTCTGGCATAATACTTTATACACATTGCCCCATTATGTGAGGTAGAACGGTCCAGCCTAGGATTTGGTTTTTGCTTGTGACCACCTAGAGGGGTGGGATAAAGAGGATGGGAGGGAGACGCAAGAGGAAGGGGATATGGGGATATACGTATGCATATAGCTGATTCACTTTGTAATACAGCAGAAACTAACACAGCACTGTAAAGCAATTATACTCCAACAAAGATGTTAAAAAAAAAAAAAAGGTTGCCTTTTATCATGCCAAACTCAAAAATGTTAAGAATGTCACCCAAGCCTCCATTAATAAAAGATTTTGTATTTATTGACCATGGATTTATCTTGAATCTGTTTGTATTTTCATTTGTGCCATTTGGGGTATAATGAGTTGTGTGTTTCCCACTTGTATTCAGGTAGTATTCTTTTTTCTCGCCTTGACTCAGGGGTCACAAACTCAGATGTCTAACAGAAGAAGTCATTCGAGTGGTCCGGTGTCCCACCTGCAGAGAGCAGCTACTCTCAATTTCAGTCCCCATTGCCAAGTGGGAATTTGGGACCAGTGTGGCCAAGACGTTCAGATTTTTCACTAGAAGCCCCAAACCTGAATTTTTAAACATTGTCGAGTCAATCAAAAATATAAAAAGACACCGTATAGAGCAAGTAGTCCCCAGTCCCCAGGAGGTATCCCATTTTATTTCTGGATGCCACATCTATGTTTCTGCACACTGCTTCTGTCTTAAGTATACCTCTTTTACATTTCATGCTTATCTCCTAATTCCTGGGATTTGATGTATGAGTCCATAGTCTCCAAATTGTGACAACTTTTAATATATCATTCTTTCAGCTTTCATCTTCACACACTAAAGACTATTTTAAATTATTCTGTAATGATGTAGAAACAGCTCCATGTGCTGCATTTTATTTACCTTGACTCAAGGCACAGTCATAGACACCAGTAAAATTATAAAGTCAGCCTTGTCATCTGTTGTGATCAGTTGGTGTTCTTGAGGGTGAGTGGCAATGTCACGGTCACAGGCCAACTCTCTTCCTTCTCTCCACAGCCGGCGTTCCACCCAGCTGACAGCGTGCGCGGAACCCGCCACCATGGGCTGGTGGAGAGGCCGTCCCGGACCCGCTTCCACCCCCTCCACCGACGGTCTGGGGACAAGCCAGGACGACAAATATCCTTTTTCATTGTCTGAGGAGAGGATAAGTTTTGAAAGGTTTTCAGAATGTATCTTCCCTGTCATTCCCCTTTGGCCTCAAAATCTTCATTTTATCTGATGAACAGAGGCAAGAAAAATAAGTGAGTTGGAAACCAGAAACATCTCCGCAGGTGAAAATTGGAAGGATCATTGTAGATGTTTACTTTATGAAGTGTCAATAAAGTTCAGTTTAATGAAGTAACTGAACATAAACAACATGCAATTCAGCCCCATTGCAAGGCCTTCTCAGCATTTTCTTCAGAAATCAGCAGTCAGAATTCAACATGACTTTGAATCAGGTTAGATAGATTTAATCTGTCCAGCCAAAACAAAGAGATAGGTGATTTGTTTTTATTTCTGTTGACCCACTGACCTGCTGCTAGAACTTACAGAAGAAATTTTATATGATTTTCTATTTATGGAGTTTCAAACTCAATAGATGACAACTAAAATATAAAGCTGGTATTTAGGAAAATCTTACATAGTGATATTCACTCACACCAAATCCTATGCTATTAAGTAGGAAGAAAGAAAAGGAGATTGTGAATTCATCTGACAATTTTATTTATGAGGCCAGAATGGGGTGTGCTGCTCGGGGTCCAGCATTGTGCTCAGGGCTTTTGAGCTGGATTTTGTGGGAGGAGGGCCTGCGTTCTCACTTCACTCTTCTCACCCACAGGGGTGGAGGAAGACGAGAAAGGCGGGGTAAGTCTTACTGCAGAGCTGGATTCCTGGCAGTGATGGTAGAGTTCGCTTCACCAGCCTAGAAACCAGGAAGTGGGGGGAGGATGCTTATGTTTACTGAGCACCTACCCATGCCAGACACTGTGCTGGGCAATTCATATGTCATTTAGTCCTCAATACTTACTGAGCAGTTTACTTTTTTTAACCCCCATTTTCCAATGAGGAAACTGAGTGTCAGAGTAACTTGCCCAAAATTCCACTGCTGAGGTTGGAAGGGCCCAGATTCAGCCCAGGTCAAGCTGACCCCCCCAGCCTGAGCCCCTCCCTCGCTATAGCACTCAGTGGTCCCCAGGACCACACTCAAGAGAGATCCCCTGGGAGGAGTTGCGGGGGGGGCGGGGGGCGGGTTGCACAGAGGAAACCACTGCTTCTCTTGCCCTTGGGCTTCTTGCAGTTTTCTGTCAATGTGAGGCGAGGGTAATGATCCCAATGAATGTTTACTTCTCCTCTCTTCCACCCCCAGGGACGTACCACATTTGGTCCACTGAGATACCTTGACTTCTAATTTTGTGTATTATGTGACCATTGTCTGGGAAAATGAAGTTGATAAGTGATTTTTCCAATTTCTTTCTGGGAGGCGAGAATTCTACCATTTAACCACCAATACCCCTCAAATTCCTTTCTGGAATGTGTAATAACTTTTACATAGAATGCAAAAGGAAAGGAGAATTCAGGCAGTACTTCAGCTAATTCACATGTGTGCTGGTGGAGTAGTACCTGGAACCATTGTCTAAATTGCTTGGAATTTTCAAGTAAAAGAGTGTTTCTTGATGTAACTAACATTGTATCTTTTTCTAATTTCTCAATTCCCTCTTTCCCTTGGAGGTGTTCTCTCTAAATATTATAATACATATAGATATACTTATAGCTATTTCAAATCTTTTTTGCAGCAAGTATAGTCTAAATATATGCATATACTCACAGCTTTTTAAACTAGACGACTGTCTAGAAGAGGAGGAGTTTGAAGAAAAGCAATGGAGAAAAATGTTCATTCACTTAACAGTTAGTGTTAGGCACCATTTAGACACTGTAGATATCATGGGAAACATAACGTAGTCCCTGCCCTCAAGTTGCTTGTAGTTCAGTGGGAGAGGCAGCTGGGCAAGCGAACGGTGTCAGCAGTGTGGTGAGCTGCCGGTGATGCAGCTTAGGGGCTGTGCAAGCTCAGAGTAGCACAGCCTGCACCAGTCTCGGGGAGATGGAGAAGGCATCCCAGAGGAAAATCTGAGGCTTGAAGGATAGGTAACAAGTGAGGGGATAGCATGTTTATTTATTTAACAGGTATTCACAGAGCCCCTTCTCTGTACAAGGTACTATTCTAAGCACTGGGGACTCAGAGGTGTATGAGACAGATGTGTCCCTGCCTTCTTGAGTTTACAGTCCTGTGGGAGATGACAGACAGCAAACAGGTGAAAAAAAAAAATTATTAAAGGAAAATAACTTCAGGTGGTTGTGATATGCAGGGAGGAAGACAGCCGGGAGGAGATGTTTCAGGCGGAGCGAACAGCTTGTGCAAAGTGCCGGAGGGAAGACTTCACTGTGTGTTCAGGTGACTCTATCTCTTTTCGGGTAATAAGTCATAGGTTAGAACTTGACTGTGTATACAGGTCAACTCATGAGGGCAGCAGCAAAGCAATCAACTCCTAAGGGCGGGAGAGAATAAACATACAGATGAATTAAAATTGTTCATCAGACAGTGCAAGTCTGATTCACCGACCATGAGATGTCTCTCTGAAGCACCTAACGGGGGTCCTGGGACTGACATCTGCTGACTGAAAAGAGTTCTTTAGCGTAGGCCTGCCCATGAATAAACAGCGAGTCTCTTTTGAAGAATCAAGGGACCTTGAGCTCCTAGTAAAATATAAAAGTGGGATGATTTTATGTCGAAGATATGAATATATTCAGGAGAAGATGGGGAAGAGGGCTGCAATTCCATCTTTCCCTTCCTGGCCTGCATTCATTTGATTTTGCAATAATTTGCTTAAAATGGTTGCCTTTCTCACCGGTCTATTACTTCCTTAATGAAGTTTTATTATTCGGAAGTATTAACACCAGTTTGAATCTTTGCTAGAACAAAGAGAAGAAATGTATTCAGAATTTTCTTCTTCCAGCTGTTTCTTGGCTTGGGTGTTATTTTAGAACACGCACACTGACTTAGAGAAGGGTTCAGTCCTATGATCTCAAATGAACTTTGTTAACAGTGTGGGCACCACAAGCAGCGGAGATCTGGCACAAGGGCATTCCTCCCGCGGTGGGCAGTGGGCGGCCACCATAGCAGGGAAGGCTGGCACAGTGGGCTCTGGGCTCTGCTGTTGGCATGGGGGCCGCCACAAGCAGAGACCAGGGCACTGCCCACCTGAGATCTGGCCCAGGGCCGTACTCAGGGCAGCAGAGAGGCGCTGCCTGGTCCCCAGCTGGGGGCCTGGGCCTGAGAACTCAGAGGAGAGACTCTCCTACCTTCCTGCAGCTGCTCGTGTCTTCAGCAGCCCTTCAAAGGCAGCAAACATGTATCCCAAACACCATCCTGTTGAATTTCTGAGCTATTAACATAAATTTACAGCAAATATAATATTATCTCAGACCTGTGGATAATACATTGAAGAAAAGGGGGACACACTGAAGAATCATAAGAAACGCCTTCCTCTAAAAGAGATGTGTTTTTAGGAAGAAAGAAAAACAAATGTTTAGAAATTTTCTGATTTACATTCCCAACAAGGTTTGAGAGTATATTGTGTCCAGAAGACTAGGGTGAACAGTCACAAAGAGATGCCTTAAGACCTGCCAAAGTTAGGAATGGGTTTCCTCTTTGGAATAGGCCTTGCTTTGATTCTTTTCATGCAATGAGATGAAAATTTTAGGATGTCAGTTTATAGAACACTGTTTCTTTGAAATGCACTGCCTATTATATTTGAGAAATGTCTGGTTCTCTGTATCTTCTTGAAGCTTCACAGTTTATATTAGGGGTCTGAGAAGCCTGGCAGTTAAGAGACTTCTTGTCTTTAATCCAGGGTTTCCAAAACTTAGTTGATCACAAAATCCAGTTTTTACCTGCCATCCATTAAGGATTTCCATCTCGGAGGATAAGGAAATGCTAGTTTTTAGAGTTTTAAGGGGAAAATAGTCAGACTTCAAAATCCCACATACCGCCTATTTGTCACTCGCGTGCTGAGGTAAACAGGAGGACATTTTCATACACACAGGGACTCAAAAAAGATCTCACTCATGTACCTCCCTTCATGTTTGACTTTTAGATGTATTCTGGCAGGACATAGTTGGAGGTAAAAGGACAAGAGGAAGTTGAGCGATGGTGAAGCCATGGTTGAGAAATTAGGAAGGAACCAACTTGTGGTCAGTTTTATACGTTAAATCTGACCCTGGCACTTGTCTTGGTGGGTGGGTTCTATTAACCCACCAGACCTGGAGTTCACTTACCCCACCAGCTGCGTGGACCATCATGAACCTGCTCCACAAACTGTGCCTGGAGGAACACGGAGTTGCAGAGGGCAGGAGAGAACATGGTCGCCCCCAGGCTGCTCAAGAAGGCAGTTCCTGAGCCCTGCCCTGGGTGCCCTTACCTCATGGGAACAGGAAGCCAAAAGAAGAACCCGGCTGTGCTCACCAGCCACGAGCAGGCAGCACAAGAAAGAGACAGGGTCGGACTTGTTTGGAGCTTCTGAGGCTCAGTGACCCCACCCACGGGGAAATGGGCCAGCAGGTGTCCTGTCATATCAACAGAAGGGCTACTCCCCCTCCTTTGGGAAAGAGTGTGTGAGAACTTTCCCTCTGGCCCTCCCCGAGCTGAGAAGGAGCAGGAGTCCCCTTGTGATGGACTGAGGCAGGAACACGAGGGGAAGGATTCTCCGCTACAGAACTGCAGCGACTTGGGGAGAGAGAGCAGCCTGGGATGACTGGCATTTCCACCTGTAGCACCTGGGTGGATGGCACCCTCCATTACATACGATGGACTCCTAACAAGACGAGCAGGCGAGAGGCAAGATGATGAGTGGGATTTTAGGTAGAATTTGAGGTACTTTTGGTGGAGAAGCTGAGTAGGCAGTTGGAAATTTGAGCCTGAAGTTCGTGAGAACTGTTGGGAGCTGGAGGTATGGATTTATGAGTTACTGGACTATGGATGATGGATGGAGCCAGAGGCATGGGTGGGACCGACCAAGGTGAGCATGGAAGGCAGGACACTCTTCCCAAAGTGGCTGTGCCCGGAGTCCCCAGCCTCTCGCCCTGCTCCTACTCTACATGGCACCCATGATACTGAGACCCTTCTCCCCATCCTGTCCTTTTAAGAGCAATGTAAGCAGATGTGGGCTGAGAGGCTGTGAGGCCACAGAAACTCTGGACCATCAGGGTTGAAGGCAGAAGAGGAGGAGCCAGAAGAGGAGTGCACAGGGGGATAAATAAAAAGGCCCATTATAATGTGGGATTGTTTGTTTTTGGATTTTTTTTTTAATGTGGACCATTTTTAAAGTCTTCATTGAATTTGCTACAATACTGCCTCCATTCCATGCCTTGGCTCCTTGGCCGGGAGGCATGTGGGATCCTGGCTCCCCAACCAGGGATCGAACCTGCACCCCCTGCGCCGGAAGGCAAAGTCTCAACCAGTGGACCGCCAGGGAAGTTCCTGTGGGACTGGTTTTTGACTTAGGCTTAACTAACGTAGTGCTGGGTGAGGAGCTGATCTGGTTTGTTAAAAACCCTGTCACCTCTGCTTCTGTTTGTTTGCTGGCAAATAGCAAGCACTCTAGAAATGTTTATTGAATTAAATGGTAAATTCAAGTTTACAAATAAGGGTATTTTTTCTGTCTTTAGGATGTTCTTTAGGACATATTAGTGTTGTAGAGTAATTAAAGCCACCTGAACAAAATTTTCTGAAATCTTCAGAAGAACAAATAAACCTTTTGTAGGTTTTCTTCTGTTGAATTTAGCTGTAAGCTATTGACATTAGTGGTTACTAACATTAGTGGTTCTCTTGGTGCCAACAATTGTTGGGTTTTCGAATATCCATTAAGTGAGATGTGAATGGTGAGAATTGGGAGAGCTCAGAGGTCGCATCTTTTAACTTTCGAAGCCTCAGCCTACTCATATTAAAATTTCAGGAATTTACTACATTTCCATGTTGTTAATACACATCAGAAAGGCTAAAATGCTGACTTATACCTCAACATTGAAATAATCGATGTTTGATCATTGCACTACTATTACACCACTGCATTCTAATTTGTATTACAGGTTCCAGATAAGTGGACTTAAGGACTTTAAGGGTGGCAGTGTCCTGAGGGAAGTGGTAAACTTCTGCTTCTGAAATTTATCTTTTCTGGACAGAGATTCATCAAACTCTGCAGGAAAGAGAAAGGCTCAATGCCTTCTCCCTAATGGCTCTGCCAACTGAGATACTGCTGTGCTTCCTCTCAGAGGGCCTTCTTATTTCTTTATCACCTTTTCCTCTTCTGTCTCCTTCTGCAGTCTGTTCTCATCTGTACTTTGCATACATTAAGCCTAATATTTGGTGTTGAAGAAATGTCTGGTCTCTCTTTTGAAAATAGCTCTGTTTTATTGCCTTGACTAAGATTCAGATTAAGAAAGAAGGTAACTAGACATGACAAAACTAATACACAGGAAGTGAACCTTGTGATCTTAATGCTTCTGGCAAAGGAAATATTTCATGAAGAATTCATTAGTGCCCATGTTTTACTAATGCCAGATTCTGCCTGTAGGATAGGGTCCTTCTCCATTGGTTCCCATTTCCTTCTGAACCCTAGCTCAGAAGCCCTGGCTTCTTTTATACAGAATCATTGAAGATTTTTTAGCAGGAGAATAATATGATTTAAAATGTTTTAAGAAGGCTATTCTATATGTATAATTAACTAAATTAACCAAAACGGCTCTACTGTGCTCGGCATATATAGTGTAGCATCACATTTGTTTTTCCATATTTCCATTTCACCTGGAATATGTTCTAAGGCAGGCTAGACCCAGTGAAGAATACAGAAATTATAAAACGGGGTCCCTGACAACCCAAGAAAGTTCACATTTCTCCGCAAACCTAATGCCGCTCTCTTTTAGTTATAAGAAACAGAAACCCTCAACTTGGAGAAAAGGAAATTTATTGGCTTATGTCACTAGAAGCCCAAGGGGCTAGATCCAGGGGTTTGTACAATAGCATCAAGATTCAGCATCTGTGAGGTGCTACCTCTGAATTGACTTCCAGGGAGAGAAACCCAGGTCCATGTGGTCCTCGGGCTCACCACGTCAGCTGGGGGCACTCCTTTTCCCCCTTGTTTGTATCATGAGCCCATCCCTGAGCCAGTCACAGGGGGATAAGTTACCTTGACTGGAAATATTGGGTCTGTGTACATTTTGTGGGGCAGGCAGGCCCACACAGAATGACAGCCTTACCAGGTTTCGGGTCGGGGTGGAAGCAGTTCTTGAAAGTAAAAGATGTTGGGCAGGCAGGAAAAAAAAAAAAGAAACACCCCATGTGAATCATGCAAAGATGGCACTGGTTAGCAGATAGAACAGATTTTTCCAGAGGAAGTTGATAAGACAAAGCATGGAGGAAGAGACGTCGGGTGTAGAGATAAAGATAAGAACCAAAAAAGTTGTTGAACTCCCCACGATTCCAGCCTCTTAGTTCTGCTTCAACTTTCCATTCATTATATTTTTCCTTTATTGAGAATTCTACTTTGATGGTAGTACATTTGGAGCTAATTACGCCTCGCAGCCCCTGGATGAGAGTTGGCCAAGGTAAGCAAGCCTTCTTTTCAAAGATAGGAGGGGCATGTGCTATTTTTGGATGGTTTCACTTTATTGTATCCACCTTGAATGTTGTTTTAGAAATTTCTAATCTAAAGCACAGACTCTTGTTTTCTCTTATAAAACTAAAGTCTTTCCATGTATAATCATAGACGTATATGAAAGTCTAAAATTAAGTTATTTAAATCAATCTAGATCTTCATTTTAAAGACCAAATAGAAACACATTTGGATACAATTACCAACATAATACTCTGTTTTTTTATTCTTATATTTGAATATATAACGTGTCTTGGTAAGCTACTGAAAGAAACATAAGGCTTTAGTAAGCTCCTAAAACTAATTTGCATAGTGGATTTGACCTAGGGTCTCTCTGAGTATTTTTGTATATAGAGAATATATACCAAAAAGTTGAGTGTTTTTGAATACTGAGGGTGACAGAATATAAAATTAACTGAAAAGATTGTTACATCCGGTGGATGCATGGTATCATTTTCAGATCACCTAGTCCGATTTAAGAGGCATTTGAAATGTACGTATTGAGAAAATTTAGCTCTCTCGGTTGAGATCTATTCTCCATCCATTCTGGGGGCAAACACTGGCAGCACTTCCTGTGGATAATTTAGTCAGGACCTGGAAAAGGTCGATATGAAGATGGGTGACAGCTGGCCCCTACCTCAAGTAGGTTTTCAGCAGTGCTTAAGAATCTTGGGATCCATGGTTGTAGGACAAGCGCAATATTTTATTTTAAATCATGAAAGGATACCCCCAAATTGAGATTCTAAAAATTTGTATTCAAGAAAAAATGTCTTAGGCTTTCCAGAGCGGGAGGATTAGTCAGATTCATAGTTTCACAAACTGGGCTACTGTAACAGTTATATTCCTCTTCATGGGAGTCTGTGTGGGGTTGCAGCATTTCTGCTTCCAGTCCGGCCAGGCACCCACATGCACACACTCCACACACTCAGGGTATGTGACAAGGGGTAGTTTTTCACACATCTGGAGTAAGACCTCACATCCCTAGAGAGGAACTGGTCATAGGTTTGAAACATTTCAAAAGGCATTCAAAGGTGCTTGTTTGACCTTTTAAAAAAAAACAAAAAAAACCCTTGTTATGTGCCCAGCTATCTCATTTGCTCCTGCTGTTCCCATGGATTTGTGATAGTTTTAATCATGGAAATCAGAAATCAAAGGAACTAGAGAGGTCAGCCTTGCAGCTGGGTTAATAGAGGAGCCAGTTCTCAAACCCAGGCCAGAGGTTCTCCTTTGCTCCCCGTGGATTGAACTTCTTTTTCTTTTTATGTTATTCTGGTTTTTAAAGGCAGCAGCCTCCTTGGAAGGAAGAGAAGCACCCTGGGTTCAGGCTAACATCTGCACTTAACAGGTACATGGCTTGTTTTCTAGTAGAAATAAACTTTAAGCCAGTCGCCTTGATTGTCCTGATGCTTTCTAATATATCATCCATTTGCCAGAGTATGTTTATATCAGTTGTGTTTATATGAAGTGTTTAAAAAAAAAAAAAGAGGAACCCAAATCTCCCACCAGGTCGTGAACGTCTGCTCAGGACACTGCAGCAGTGTGAGAACATGAGGTCTGAGTGGATAACAGGGTCTGCCTCTCTTAATCTGTGACCTTGAGCAAGTTATGTAGCTTCCCTATGCCTCAGTTTACTCATCTGGAAAAGGGAGATAACAGTGCCAATATCAAGGGGTGGTTGTGAGGATTAAATAAGATACATAAGGAACTTGGGAATCGTAAGTATTCAATATACATTAGCTATTAAATGATCACTCTGAGCTGGCCCCCAGTGGTAAGTGTTCTACATAGGTCATTTTTTTTGATCCTGATAACATTCTACAAGAATGAGTAGTATTTTCTGTTCTAAGAGGTTATAAACGACTTTTCCAAGGCCACTTAGCTAATATGTGATGGAACTGGGATTAAAAAAAAAAAATTAGTGCAAAATTTTAACATATAC
The DNA here is from genome assembly GCF_963924675.1 of Phocoena phocoena. NCBI lineage: Eukaryota > Metazoa > Chordata > Mammalia > Artiodactyla > Phocoenidae > Phocoena > Phocoena phocoena. Next base: position 139,971,796 of record NC_089220.1, on the reverse strand, counting down.
AAAAAAGAGTTGGAAAGGAAAATAGTTATAAGAATTCCGTGTGCCCATCCTTCAGCTTCTATTTCTACCCCGCCGTCCCCCACACCCCCATCCCAGCACTGGCCAGATAAAGTATTTCACCTGTAAATATATCTAACAGTATAAGCCTGATAGGAACCTTTTTTAAAAAAACATAACCACAATGCCATTATTACACTTAACAAAATTAACAGTAATTTCTAACATTATTTAATACCCAGTCTGTACTCAGATTTTCCCAGTTGTCTCTCTGCATTTGATTGATATTCTCCTGAGTCTTTTTGAATCTGTAAAGGAGCTAGAATCTGAACCCAGGGCTCTCTGATCCCAGAGTCCACACTCTTCCTGTTTTTCATGTAGGTTCTGAACTGCCTCTCCCTTTGTCTGAACACAACACAGCCATGGTGCACAGTCAAGCCACATGGCTTGGTGGCCACAGGAGGCCATCACCTGGAACAGCCCACAAAGAAGCATTTTAGATTAATTTCGGGTCTCTCACAAGTTCGTTTTATGGCAGACAGTTTGACCCTTGGATGAGATAAGTAAATAATATCTCTTAGAGTCGAAGCTAAATATAAATTGGAGCTGTCTGGGAGAATTCCAGAAATTTGCTATAGTTCAACGGTTCCCAAAATGTTTGTCTTAAGACTCCTTTGCAATCTTAAAAGCCGTTGAGGCCCTCAGTGTTTGTTTGTGTGAGTGTATTTGTTTGTATTTCGCTATTGATATTGGAAATTAAATTGAGAGATTTATAGAAGATACTTATTAAATGCATTTAGAAATAAAATAACAATAATAAACTTATTACATGTCAATAAATATCTTTTTTTAAGAAGCACAGTTATATTTTCTGAAACAAAAAAAATTTACTGAGAAGAGTGACATTGTTGTACCTTTTACAAATCTCTTGAAGATAGCTCGATTCTCTGCTTGTGCATTCAGCCTGCGGTGACATCACAGGTCACAAGGCTGCTGGAAAACTACTGTGCTCATGAGAGAGCGAGAGTGAAAGGGCAAAGGACACATTAGGGTTATTTTGAAAGTTGTCTTGACCTTGCATTCTCCCTGGAAGGGTTTGAGAGTCACTGCTATTGGTGATCCTTCGTATAGGAGGAGTTATTCTCAGATGGGGAAAAGCTAGTGCAGCCACAGAGAATATACTGATCACAGCAATCTTCTGAGTTGCGAGGAAAACTGGGAAGTTTCTTAGAGGAAGCCGTGAATCCAGGGTCTGCCTTGTTAAACCAGATCATTATGCCATTAGCTTCAAAGGAAAAGATCATACAAGTACAAATTACAGCCTTTTGGGTGTGGGCCATCCTCAGAGGCTGTTACTGATCTAAGGGACTTCAGGTAGGTCCAGACCCCTCATTTTATGGATGATTGCAAATCTGTTATTCTTGCCTTCTTTCCTGTTGGTAATTTTCAGCAAAGAACATTGCATTTTCACTAAGGAAAAATGGATTTTCAGCCAGACTCTCTCCTCCCCCCATTAGGACCAATTCTGACTCTGCTCTTCACACGAGTGCTCTGAGCACCAAGCCCCAGGACCCCTATGGAGGAGGGGGCCAGTCGGCCTGGCCTGCCTCATACATGGGTAAGACATGCAGGCCCGATGCTAACAGCATCTGTGCCTTCTCATTCTGTCCTATGGGAACCGGGAGAGAGAAAAGCTTAAACCGCAAGTGCATTTCCCCGATTCGTGGTCCTCAGGGAAAAACTCCTGGCAGGGGAGATGTGTGTGTGCTCATGATGAAGTAAGAATGGAGCTTCTCTCCTGCCTCTTTCTCTGCAAATTCTCTCTTCTTGGCATCTCTTGACCCTCCAGCTTCCTCTACTCCACACTCTTCCATTTTCAGGCCCTCATCATTTTTATAGGGACTCATAACAACTTGCTAACTGGTCTCCTTATTTCCAGTCTTATGTCCTCCCAATCCAGTTTTATGTTGGGTTCTCTGAAAGTCCTTTTTTCCCATCCAGAATCTGGACAAACTGAGAAATAAAAGTAGAAGTGATGGGTGGAGGTAAATACCACCTTTCTTCCTGACAAGAGGAAGTGACTTCTCTCTGTGGGTCTGTGGCTGTTAAGACTGAACCCCAGAGGGAGACCGACTCCCCCAGTGGCCGGCAGCACTGGCCCAGGGCGCCCCCCGCAGGAGCACCGAGGTCAGACTGCAGGGCAGGGCCGGCAGGGAGGCTGCTCTCCGAGGGAAGGTGCGCCCCTGGCCAGGAGGAGCGCGAGCCAGAGTGGAGCCGGCACCCCCCCCCCCCCCCGCCCCCGCCGCTCACTTGTTCCCCTCTTTGCTTCAGGTCATCATTCCACCTCCCTGGGGCCAGAGTGAGTAAAGGGGTGGAGAGAGGCCAGCGGGGACCAGGAGTGGGGAAAAGATTCATGCTGTCTGCTTCCAGAATGAACCCACATCTGATCATATTCCTCTCCTGCTTAAAATCTCAGTGCCACCCCCTCACCTCCCAGAGAGAGTCCAAATCTCTCAGTTTGGAATGACGCAGACTCCAGGATCTGGCCCTTGCCCACCTCTCTCCCTTCTCTCCTCACTCACCAGCCCCTCCCCCCAAGTGGGTGAACTACTTCGGTTTCTATTAATGTTCCATCCTCTTCCCATCTCTTCCTCTCTTAACTTACTCCTGGCTCACCTGACCAGGGCCCTCAGCTTTGTCCCCACGTCTGTAGAGCCATCCTTGACCTTCCTCCCTTTGCCAGCCCAGAACTCCCCATGTCCTTCTAACATCCCAAATCTCCTACCTATAGATGGCCATCTCGGCACCTCTGTCACTTGACTGCCTTTCTCGTGGATGTGCTTCTCTCCTTCTGCTCCCAGGAGGTTTCTTACAGTCAGCGTCTTATGGTCTTACCTTCTGCACAGTGCCTGGCACAGAGGAGTCCTCAGTGACGGAGAGTGTGGAGAAATTACTCAGTGGCTTATGCGTACAGAGCACACTCTAGTTGCTGAATCTAACCTGCATGTGAACCAAGTCTGGTTCACTAAGACAAAGACCAAGCCTGCCTTTCTGGGGTTTATAATCTAGTAGGAACAGTGGTCCTGAACTATCCATTCCTAGGGCTGTGTGTTTGGTCTTGAAATGGGAATAAATAAATCTTTGGCCAATATAATGCTAGCTTTTCTAGTTTTCTTTACTTTTTAGGTAGTTTAAACCCTAAATAGTCTCTTTTCCTTCTGAGGAGAATATTCCAGGTCTTATGTCCTTGCATATAGTAGGGATGGGATTTAATAATCCCTATATTGTTGTAATAATGCTGCATTTGTTCCCTTGGTGAAATTCAGAGATGCTACATTTACCCGAACAGTTTGTCAAGTATGAGCTCTTATAGAATTGGTTAGGACTGTCTAGCTGTTTCCACACATGGGGATATGAGAGTAAAGCTGGCAGTTATGTTGGAATTGGATAGCGGTCCACTGCTTACCACTTAGAGAGGTAGGATATACGGGGAGATGGAGTAGTTTAGCTTCCAGATAGGTAGGGTTATAGGTAGACTATAGGCATGTATAGGCCTAAACAAGGTGCAGCAAGCGCTTAGTCTCCCCGGATTGGGAGGGAACCAGACTGATAGGCTTTAACCTGGAACCCCCCAAAAAGAGCTGCATTTCTGCTTCTGCCATTCCTTCATTCGTGTCACCCTCTGTTTAAAGTTTCCGCTTCTCTAGAAAGGGCCAAAGGCCTAGAGAGAACAAGGTAGCAAGATCTTGAGGCCTGCATGCAGAAAGAAAAAAAAAAAAAAACTAAAGAAAGTGATTAATTGAGTGAAGTATTTATGCCAAGAGTGATGTAGCCTCTGAGGGAAGAGGTGAGAAATGTCAGAAGGTGTGAGTGAGGATGAATAAGAAAAGCAGAAGAATGTCAGTGTTGATCCTAGTAGATGGAGCAATACAAAGAGCAGGAAGAAAGAAATCCTGGAGCAGAATTCCTGGGTCACTCCTTTTCACATCAGCAGTTAGAAACCGTTGGGCCCCAATATCTCTCAACCGTGGAAGGTGGGCCGACCTCCAGCTTGAATGTTTGAACTGTGTGCCTCCTTCTGCAAAGTTGCCTTGCAAGTATAGCAGAACTCAGAAACACATCCAAATATGGATGTGTTTACATGGGAAAGCCAGTGTGTTTAAAATATTATTCAAGTCTCCAAGGATAGGAATTATTTCTGGAGAATTATATTTGTTGGTGGAAGCTATTTTAAATAGTTTCATGTACTTTTCCCCCTGTCATTCATTAAAGTTTTTCATTTTCTTTCCTTTTGGACTTTAAAAATATCGACTAGCTTTCCAAAAGGTATTTCTTATTATAGGACCAACCAAATAAAGTAAAGATTTAAAAAGTGATGGGAAAATATAATTGAAGCCCGGAATTAGGCTCCATAGCAGAAGCAATAACTGCTCTTTCCCTGGGAATCTTTCCTGAGCATAATGATGTAACCTCAGTTAATGTTCCCATTATTTATTTGCTTTTTTTTATGAGCAGATGATAAGGGAGCATCTGCTCACAGCTTAACTACATAAACAATAAACTATGATACATTCATGAGCAGAGGTTTGTGTCCCAAGAAAACAAAGCCATTAGACTGATACGTAGTTAGTAATTTTCATAATGGTTATTGAGTTGCACGGCAATTAGGCATCCATGGTAAGCAGTTGATGTAAATTCTAGAAATAAACTTTTATACATCCAAACAAGATTTTTATAATTTCTCTCTTCTTGTTTAATTATCCAGAATTTATAAAGAGAAATATTGATCATTTCCCTGGCAGCATGTGCCATTTAATTATCGTTTCACAGGCACACACCCACACCCCCCCCACACACCCCCAATGGGTAAGCATGAGGGCATTCTGTGACACTTGCCCCGTTGCCCTGTCCCATAGCCTAGGGACTGTCCGTATCTCCCCTCCACTCCTCACCAGCGAGTGGAGGAGGGGGCTACAGTGGTCCCTGTCCTTTCAGGGGGCAGTCTAGAGCTACGGGCAGAAGAGGGCATGAGGGTTGTCGTCTTTGCACCCAGAGCGGTAGATGCTGAGTGTCACCAGCTTTGAGAACTACAGCCCTGAGCTCCTCCCCAGGAAAAGAGGCCTGCCTCCCACCTCAGTGACCTTGCCAGAGGCAACACCTTTGACCAGTGCAGTTAACTTTTTTTTTTTTAAACATCTTTATTGGAGTAGAATTGCTTTACAATGGTGTGTTAGTTTCTGCTTTATAACAAAGTGAATCAGTTATACATATGTTACCATATCTCTTCCCTCTTGCATCTTCCTCCCTCCCACCCTCCCTATCCCACCCCTCTAGGTGGTCACAAAGCACTGAGCTGATCTCCTTGTGCTATGTGGCTGCTTCCCACTAGCTATCTATTTTACGTTTGGTAGTGTATATATGTCCATGCCACTCTCTCACTTTGTCCCAGCTTACCCTTCCCCCTCCCCGTATCCTCAAGTCCATTCTCTAATAAGTCTGTGTCTTTATTGCCGTCTTGCTCCTAGGTTCTTCATGACCTTTTTTTTTTTTTTCTTAGATTCCATGTATATGTGTTAGCATACGGTATTTGTTTTTCTCTTTCTGACTTACTTCACTCTGTATGACAGACTCTAGGTCCATCCACCTCACTACAAATAATTCAATTTCATTTAACGTTTAAAATGCAAGTAACCCTGAAAGAAGCTTGACTGCACGGATAGGAGGAAGAGGGGGATGGCAAAAGCATCCCAGATCTAAAGCGGGGCAAGAGTGTCACCCGGATGACAGGAGGGCCCAGAATGGGGAGGCTGAAGCCAGAGGCTTCTTAAAGGACACACGCTGGTTAAGGGATCTACCCCCTGCCTCTGCCTCTATTCAGCAAATCAAGGCTGTGCTAGGAGTTATTTTAGATTTGTCAGGCATGGGAGTAGGGAGAGGAAACATGGTCTCCGTTACACTGGGTCAGCCCTCAGTGGCTCTGAGACTTCGAGGTTTCTCGGAACACAGATGCAGCCTTGGTCATGGCTGTTCCATCCCCTGTGGAACTGATATGAGTTTCCTCTGTTTCTAGATATCCAGTCACAACTCGTTCCTTTTTATTTTTATCCCTTTATTTATAGTTGTATCATATATTTTTTATCCAGTAGTAAAAATCCAGCCGTGGTTATTTTGGTTACATGTTAGCTTGATGCTGGCATATCAGTTATTGCCACCACCATCCTGCTAGTTACCTAAACTCTAAACCAGGAGTTAGTTGTCTTTAAATTACTCTCATTCCCATACCCCTCACACCCATTCAGTAGCCCGGTCGTGTTCCTTCTCCCTGCAGGGTAACTCAGGTCTGCCGCCTCTTTTCTGTCCTCACTGGCAATAAATACCCTACTTCTTTCCTTCTTGCCTGGACTATTACAGTGGTTTTTCCACTTGGTCTCCCTGCCTTTAGGCTTTCTCCTTTCAATCCATCTCACACTGCTGCAAGAACAATCTCTCTAAAGCTTAGCTATAATCATGTCACTTCTCTAACCAAAACCTTCTATTCCCTGCATCAAGCCAGATTACTCACAGACACCTTCAGTCCAGCCTCATCTCCCCTTCCTCGAATCCTGAGCTCCAGCGAGACTATACCATTCTCTGCCCCTGCTGTACCCTCCCCCTCTTCCTTCTCCTCCTGTCTTTACACTGGGGCATCCCCTTCATCCTCATTCCTGAGTGTCTAAACTCCTCCAGGTGAAGCAAGTTGGACATTCTGAAGGCACACAGGCCGGAGTTCTGCTTCAGACTTCCTAGCGTGTGATCTTGGGGGTGATAATAGCCCCTGCCTCATGGGGTTGCTGTGGGGATGACCTGAGATCATCCGTGTAAGTGCCTGGCACGTAATAAGAGAACAGTCACAGTGGCGCTTGTTATTATCATCCCCGTCATTGTCCTTCAGTGGCTAACTCAGGTGCCACCTCCTCCACGAGGCTTTCTTTCTGTCCCAGTCTGAGAGGACATTATGTGGGGTGTCTGCTCCCCACTCAGGCAGTTCCACAAGGTAGCCATCAGTTGAGTCTGTTCCAGGGACAGGTCAGACTTACTACTTAAATGGAAAACTGGCCTTATTTATTAAACCCAGAGTGATTGGTGCCTTAATGATAAAGAGATGCTTCAACATACTATACCAGATTGCTGTGTCAAACTTCGTCGTTTATCTATAATAGAATTGTCACTTTTTAAGTGATCTAAGTGGTTAAGTTCCCAATATGAGGGTCTCAGAGAAACCAAACCAGGAATCAGAAGCTTCTCCCCCTCCTTCTGATGTGCTGATCGTACAGCCACACCTTCCGTCTCTCCGCACCTGTCTCCTAGTGTTCTGTTCACACTGCCTGTCTTTAGTAGGCGTGTTAGATCATGACTAAGCTACAGCCTAGTCCAAGTCTCTCTAAGAGACCATCTGCAGTAAAGTCCTCTGAGCTGATTGTTTAAAATGTAGATTCCCGGGCCCATTCTCACAGCTTCTGAACCAAAATCTGTGCAGTTTGGGCCCACGAACTTGCATTTTAGCAAGCTTACCCAAATAGTCTTTATGTGCACTAAACAGAGTTTTAAACCACTAACTTGGATTCTGTTCTGTGGGCCTGAGAGAAATGCTGTCTTTATGAGTGTTCTTAATTTTTAATTTTAGTGCTTCTGGGGATTCTCAGTATTGTCCAGCCCCAGGGTGCCACTAAAATTTTATATCTTCTGCCTGTGTTATAGAATTTGCTTCCGTGTTCTATCTTCTTACCTACACTGTATTGTCTGGCCACACCTAGCAGTCAGTGCAGGAACTTAATTATGTTCAGTGTATGGTTATTAGACATTTGGCTTAAGTTTTAAAGACTAATCAGGTTAACTTATAGGTTAAGCTTATTCAGAAACATATGTAAACCTGAAGTAAGTTATATTTAAAGGCTTAAAACTTAAAAATTTGTCCTGATCTTAACTGAAAACTCATATGGTATATTTGATTGCTCCACAGAGAATGCTAACGTATTACATTCTTGGCACGATTCTTTGGTTTTAGCTTACAGCAATAGGATATACTCTACTGGTCATCTGCAATATATTTTATGGATCAGAATTCCTTACAAGTCAAATTTTTAAAACTTTGTGAATAGCTATCATATATACGATTTAAATTGACTGAGACTCCAGATAAGTTTCTTTTTAAAAAATATTTATTTATTTAATTTTTGGCTGCATTGGGGTGTCTTAGTTGTGGCATGCAGGATCTTCGTTGTGTGTGGCACGTGGGCTTCAGAGCACATGGGCCCTGTAGTTTGCAGTCTCTAGTTCTGGCTCCCGTGCACAGTAGCTGCGGCGCTCGGGCTTAGCTGCCCTACGGCATGTGGGACCTTAGTTCCCCAACCAGGGATCAAACCTGCGTCCCCTACATTGGGAGGTGGATTCTTAACCACTGGACCACCAGGGAAGTCCCAAGTTTCTTTTTAAAATGACTGTTTGTAAGAAATATAAATAACAGTACACAGCATGGAACTTCCAGTTTGTTTCTCTAGACACGCATGGTGAGTGTGAAACAGTGATGTAGACTTTTTTAGTTACCTCCCCTTCCCCCTACAATAAAGCATTTGGAAGAGAGTTTCGATCTATATACCTCTTTTCTTTGTGATTTGGTTAGAGGTTCTCAGACTTTGTAAATTGTTCTTCTTTCAGGACAGAGGCAGTAAAAAATTTTAAGATGGAGATAATTTTAAATAAAAGTAGATAGGCACCAACTTTAGACTTAAATTAGCCATATCTATTTTAATTTTATTATAAATGCTAATGTACACTGATTTGACCATCAGTGTACCGAAATTGCCTTGGAATTTTCGAAATTCTATTTTGAATCAGAAAGACTTACTAATTCATGAATAAATAAAGGTGAAAGCACCACATAAAAGTGTTTTTTTTTCTTTCCCACTAGGTTTCTGTGATGGTGAGAACGACGTACATGGGGAAGGTATGAATTGATTTCACCTACCTGTGCTGAGTGAGATACTGACTTTAGTATTCATAACCTTCTTTCAACATCGGGACTAGTTAATACTCATGTTTTCAGGACTTCCCAAAATGCTGACAACTGCTGATGGGTTTAATTTTCTGAGATGCTCTATAAAATTAAGGCTAGCCATGATCAAGGCCACGAGAAAGGAAATGTGTGGTTAGGTTACAAGGCTCCTCATCATCTGAGTCCCACAGTCCCACAGTCACAAGGTTGTGCAGGGAAGCAAAAGTGGTAATCACGTGAAAATATTAATAAATTTTGGTCACTTAAGCCATTAGCTGTTCCAATATCCTTCCTTCCTCAGCTGTCTTTCTCTGCCTGTTTAGAAAGATTTGTGAGTCAGTAATCGACAGATATAAATAATGTGAGGAAAATGCAAACTGATTGCAGAATGAAATTGCAAATCTTGCAGAAGATAATGAGTTTCATAAAGCTGATTAAAGTAACGTTGGAGGGCTTCCCTGGTGCCGCAGTAGTTGGGAATCCGCCTGCCAATGCAGGGGACACGGGTTCAAGCCCTGGTCCGGGAAGATCCCACATGCCGCGGAGCAACTAAGCCTGTGCACCACAACTACTGAGCCTGCGCTCTAGAGCCCGCGAGCCACAACTACTGAGCCCACGTGCCACAACTACTGAAGCCTGCGTGCCTAGAGCCTGTGCGCCACAATGAGAGAGGCCACTGCAATGAGAAGCCCATGCATTGCAACAAAGAGTAGCCCCTGCTCGCCGCAGCTAGAGAAAGCCCACGTGCAGCAACGAAGACCCAATGCAGCCAAAAATAAATAAATAAAATAATTTTTTTTAAAAAAAGGTAATATTGGAGATCTACTAAATGACTCTCGAAGCCATTGACAAATGAGGGTCTGACACAGTTCATTTATTCATTCAGTACCAGGCACTGTTTTCTCTTCCCTAAAATTTTATAATCTGGAATTTAGTTTTCATAATCTAGAAGTGAACAACTAAATTAGGTTTATGTATCGCAGCAGTCAGGACTCGTGGGGAATATGATAAATGAGGAGCATCTTGCACCAGAGGCACAATTCTTTTTCATTATCTTATATACTCGTTTCTGGGCAAGCCATTTTAGGCCATGAGTCAAACCATGAAAAGTTGAAACAGCAATAAATATCTAATCCACTAGGACAGAGATAAAGAAATGGCTTCAAGGTTCTTTGCATTCCCCCAGTGACTTCTCTGAAGAATTCCCAACCAATCTTGGATATGAAGAGACTAAAAACAATGAACTACTCTAAGGAAACAATCCCCTTTGCGGTGCTGGAATACACTCCAGCCATACTCCTGTGACCAAACTCTTACAAGAAGTAGCCTTGAGTCATGAAGCTACCTCACTCAGCCCTTGAAACTTTTCCTATCATCTAGCAGTACATTACAGAAACATTTTTTAATTCTTGAGTCATTGTATGGCTTTATAAAGGCTCTCAAACCTATTATTCCTGTCCTCCAGTTTGTTGAGAGAGGGCTGTAGGGCCAGTGTTTACCAGGTACTATTTTAAGCACTGCCCACCAGTGCATAAAATAAAGGCCCTGCCATCATGGAACTTACATTTCTGAAGCAGTTTACGTTGACAGTTAGACAAGTTAACAAGGAAGCCAAGAAAAGGAAGAAAACAAGAAGGTTGACAAAATAAGCTTTTCCAGAGAGAGTGGTTTGACGATCAGAATTAAGACACACCTGGGATCATTGATAAAGCCTGGAATATTTGAGCAGAAATGACTGCTGTTGTGATGGTGCTGAGTAGGTCACCTGTAAAGAGCATTGCCTCATTCTCAGAATTTACTCTGAAATTTCAGTCTCTTTGAAGTGGCTTCTCTCTGGGGTCTGTCATCCTGTGTGGGGCTAAGACAGGACAGTCATGACAGTCACCCTGGAGCTTACGTGGTCACCAGAACCTAACAGCACTCGTAGTTCTGAGCGTCACCCGTCTCTCTAATGAATCCCCTTCCTAACATCAGATCCCTTAATTCCTGAGGGTTGGCCCTTTGTCTTCTTGTCTCTCTGAGAACAAGAAGTTTTCCCTTTTTTATGGCTCAGCACTCCTGTTTCACCTGGCAGAAAGCCCTGGATTGGTCCCTTGATACAAAGCCAGGCTGTTTTACAGGCTTTAAGAGCCAGGAGAGGGCCCTTCAGCTGCCCAGCCTTAGTCCTCTGGGTTCTCAATTCCTCTTTATCCCCCACTCCCAGCCTATGACCAGGTAGCTTTACTGCCACCATGTCTTCCATGTAATATTCCTCTTCTCTCTTTGTTATCTTCCTCATTTCCTCTCTCCTGGATTTTTGTGGGTCTCTCCTCATCCCTTTTCTTCCGTCCTCTCCTCGCCAAGTTTGAGGGCCCTTCCTGATCTGGCCTCGACCTTCCAACCCTTCTCCTTTACTTTCCCTACACTCCAGTTGAAAAGAGCAGCTTTGCTCAGTAGTCGTCCACCACTTCCTCTCTCTCTAGGCCTTTGTTCTTATTCCTCCCTCTCTGGGGATGTTCATTTCCTGTGTCCCTAAAGGGCTCGCCTCAGTGCCGAGCCCCAGAGGCCAGCGTGGGCTCTTCCCGGTCTACCCTTGAGCAGCACTGGGCCTTCGCTCTTGTGGGCCTCCCCCGGCTTCTCCTTCCGGGCATGGGTATTCACATTTTGTCCTTTCCCCTGACTAGAGTATAAAGTCCTCAAGGGCTGAATCCATGTCTTACTCACCTATGCCACACCCATGGTAACGCTCAAAACACCTTCCCTAGTAGACAGGCAATAAATATGTGTTAAATCAATCACTTTTACAAAGATAATTGGTTTGGCCAAAGGTGGGATGGCTTCCTTCTAACACAGTGAATGTGCTTCTTCTCCCTTTTAGTTGTGTCTTTCCCCAGCCCACTGAAGGAAGAGAATCTGCTAAACATTCCCAAGCCACTGCCAAAACAGCTGTGGGAGACCAAGGAGGTGGGTGGACAGCTATGTTTTTTGTCACTGAATATTTGTACTTCAGAGGTCATCGTCAAATTCTGCTGAGGAGAAAACAAGAGGAATTGGGGAAAAGGCAGCGCGGATGTCTGGGGACAGAGATAGGAAGAATGTACTAGGGAATGACGGTTCAAATAAAAATTATCGTTGTTGATGAGCTAGTACAGTGATCTCTTGCCTTCCTAATTTTCTGGATTTACTCATTCAGAAAAACCTGTTGGTCCTTCACATCTCATTTGTATTACAAGAAGCACTGAAACCTGGTTACAAGTCACAGGCAGATTTTTCTGTTTTGTAGCCAACAGTGCCTTCCAGTCACCAGCTTCTGTCCAGAATTGCTGGTTTACCAGATACTACTTAATTTAATCAAGGCCATTTGACCCGAGTCCTCCAGAAGTCAGAAAGGAAGTGCTCTGTTAAATGGTTTCTAAGAGCCTTCGAGTACTTGTCCCTGTCTCCACCATGGCTCTCTCTGTAAACTCACCTGCTGTGGAAGAGAGGGAGGTCCCAGCAGTACCTGAGTTGGCCTTTCTTCCCATAGAGAAGCTGTTGCCTTTGAAAGAAAACAGTGTGTCTGCCCTGGCCCTGAGATGTGCTGTTGCAGTTGCTTGTATTGTCTCGTGCTTGACCATCGCCACCTGTTCAGGCTTCCTTTAGTCAGTTCCAGTTTCTTCTGCCAAGTCTACCAAAGTCATCATTAGCATTAGGGTGGGCTTGAATGGTCTTTTGTAAAAGCAAGATGTTTTGATGTTTAGTCTTTTGGGGAATAAAAGAGATTTAAAATTCACATACTTAAACACAGGAGAAGCAGCCCACTGTCTTTGGCTGTGGAGGCCCAGGTGGTTTTGGAGGCTTTTATCGGAGGACAACTGTATCTTCCCCACAAAGTGGGCAATGGCATCCACTCTTCCCCAAGTACCAGGGAAGATGTGCTCTCTCTGGGAAGAGGTGTTCGTCTCCTCTTTTAGTTCTTTTTTTGCCACACCACACAGCTTGCAGGATCTTAATTCCCTGACCAGGGGTTGAACCCAGGACCACGGTAGTGAAAGCGCCGAGTCCTGACCACTGGACCGCCAGGGAATTCCCCTCATCTCTCTTAGTTCTTATGGATTTGCAGTTCTCCATAAATCATTTCTGGGCTAAGAGTTGAGTCAATAGGTTCATTCATTTTATATATATATATATATATATATATATATATATATATATATATATGGCACCTGTTGCCAGGCATCCTGGGTGCAGGAATACAGCAATAAACAAAATGAAAGTCGCCCCCATCCTGGAATTTAGATTCTAGTTGAAATAATTTTTTTCTTCTGACATTAATTTCCTCTTTCTTCATCCTGTTTTATTTTTCTCTTTTCTTCTTTTCCTCTCAGGCCAACTGGAAAATGAATGTTTATTTAAAAGCTCTGTATGAAAAACATTGGCCTTTTATAAGAAAATAATATTCATCTAGAAGATAAATTAAGAAAGCATCAAATTAAGAAAATTTGTTAATATTATGCCTCCGTTATGCCTGGAAAAGTCTAGTCAAAGCTTAAATGGCCGGCTTCCCTGGTGGTGCAGTGGTTGAGGGTCTGCCTGCCAATGCAGGGGACGCGAGTTCGTGCTCCCATCTGGGAAGAGCCCACACGCCGCGGAGTGGCTGGGCCCGTGAGCCATGGCCGCTGAGCCTGCGTGTCCGGATCCTGTGCTCCGCAACGGGATAGGCCACAACAGTGAGAGGCTCGCGTACTGGAAAAAAAAAAAAAAAAAAGCTTAAATGGCTGCCTTGTGGGGATGCTGTTTATATGTGCTGACTCTCATTTGCACTGACTAGAGTCCCAAGATACCTGCAAAGACGCTTTTTAAAAAGTTGAATTTGGCTTGACAGTAAGCCCAGATTTCTGTGTCTCTCCCCAGATCCAGTCCCTGTCAGGGCGCCCTCGATCCTGTGATGTCAGAGGTGGCAGGTAAGTAATGTTCTTTCAGTTCTTGGCTCGGAGGGCATCCTGAAGGTTTTCCCAAAAGGAAAGTCTTACTGCTTCATCAGAGAACTCTTGAGAAATTTCACTTGTTATATATAAGTTGAAAGTCAACTGAATTTTCACAAAACAACAGCTCCCTTTTGGTACTCATATATCATTTAAAGTAATTATATTACATAATTGCAATAACAAATAAAACCGCCATAAATACATTAGAGAATAACACAGCTGACTCTCAGTAAACACACAACTCCACGGGTAGAAGCAGAAGCGTGCCCGCGTTGGGAGGGGCCCACCAGCCTCGCACCTATGGCAGCTGTGGGCCCCTGGCAACTTGCTGACACAGAAGTTAACTAAGAGAGTTTGTACAAATGTACTGAATGCCACAGAACCATACACTTAAAAGGGATAAATTTTATGTATGTATGTTTTACCACAATTTTTTAAAAATTAATGGAAGATGCATAAATAGGAAAATTTGCAATATAAAAAGAATTTCTATGGAACAATTAATTAACATATTTAGGAGTATACAACTTTACTCCCTGAAAGATTTGAGACAGCTTTCAAAAATATGTGTAGTACTAAAAGATTAAGATGTTCTTGAGGAAATTGGGACCAAGGAAGCACACGGAGACGACAGTTAAGGAAGCCCACACGTTGACAGACACTGTGAAGACGCAAAGACAGAGCCCATCAGTGCCATCACTTGAGTGACACAGACGCTGGGCGATTCTCGCGCGGGTCTTCGCAGAGAGGGCCGAGCCCTTGGGACGCACGGGCGGTGTCCGGAGAGCGCCAGGGGAGCCACCTGGGGCTGTTGACCACAGCATCCCTCAGGGCTGCCCCACGGGCTTGGAACCAAAACCCGCTCAGAAGCGGCAGCTCTTTCCGGGGCCAAGATCATGTGGCTCGAAATCAGGACCCTTGCCTGATCTAGCTGAGTACAAGCACGCATTTCAGAGGGTCTGCAGAGGAACTAAATCTACATCAGGCCATCCTATTTATCATTCTCCCCAGTAAAGCCTTTTCTGGGTATCTAACTGCAGTGAGTTCAGGGCACTCCATACTCGGTAGCTGGAGTGCAGGCATTCTTTTTGGCTAGTTAAATATAAACGCATGTAATTAACAGCCCGCTGAGCCGAGATGATTGGAAATTCAAAAGGCCAGCCAGGACACGTGACTGGAGAGAAGACCAGCACCCCTAGAGGTGTAGGATGTCCCCACAGATAGGGCTGAGATTCTTCTCAAGAGCTCATTTTGGCTCAATCCTCAGACAAAGGAGTGATGGAGGCCCCGAAGGCCTACATTTCAGAAGGGGGCTACGGTACTTTAAACCCCTTGTCCCCACCCCCCGAGAATCTTGAAGGAGCTGTTTCTTAGATAAGGAAAGTTGCTTTCTTGTTCTTATGTTAGAGATAGAATTCTATTCAGTGATTCCTATTCATTCAGGTATTGATTGACCCCCTAATTCTAGGCACTGGGGTAGAGCAGTGAACAAAACAGATCAAGTCTCTGCTTTCAAGAAGCTAATGCTCTAGTGGAGCGAAATAGGCAAAAACAATTAAGCAAATAAATATATGTCATGTGTTGGTAAATGCAGTGAAGAAAAAGCACAGTAAGGAGAGAGGCAATGAAGGGTGTCTGGGATAAGATGATATGTCACCAGAACCTGGATGAAGGGGAGGGAAGGGCAGAGGGGACAGCAAGACCCTGAGTGCAAAGACCCTGAGGCGGGAGCATGCCTGCAGAGTATGGAGGCTGGTGTAGCCTGACTCAGAGTAAGGTCAGAATCATCAGAGGGTTTTGAACAAGGGAGAACATAATCTGCCTTATATCAGATCCAAGAGATGACTCCAGCAGGTCGCAACTATATTTGGAAAGTTACAACTTGTATTCCTCTCAACTGGAGAGAAATTGCTTTGAATGTCACTGACGACCTGGGTCGTGTTTGTCACAGTTACCTTCTCCATCCTTGCTCTGTGCCGCCAGACGCTGTCCAGCCTTCCCCCCGCCTCCTTCTGCCTTCATTCCGACCTAAGCACCCATGGAGCTTTCTTCTCTCTATCAGAGAGCCCATCTGCCCTCATAGCAAGCAGCTCTGGGTTTTCAAGTTTATTTCCTAGTCCTTGGCCTTAACACTGCAACCAGCCATCTGAGAGACAAAGTATCACATTCAGTTTTTCTACAACCAAAATCATCCTTCTTCCTCATCCATCAAATCGGACACATTTCCTGCTTCCCCATTTCTTTTCAAACCTCCACAGTTATCCCAGTCCTACTTTTACTAGGAAAAGAGAGACCATCAGGAATGAATGCTCAGCTTCCCTCCCGCCCCTACTTCCCCCCTCGCCATCCATTTTTGTTTCTAGTCTTAGGGACACAGGTGTCCCTCTGTTCAAGACTGTTAGCCTCACCCATGTCCTTGACCCTTCCTGAGGCCTCTCTCTCCTGCTTATCCTTCCCTCTTCTATGTTTTCAGCCTTTCCCTCTCTACAAGGTTTTCTCTCTGCATTTAAATATACTTAAGGACTCTGCACTAAAAAGTCCTTTCGTGACCCTGCATTCCCTTTTAGTTACTTCCTTCTCATTTCCAGAATTCTCAGCCACACTTTCTGAAAGAGTATTTACTCTCGAGGCCCCCTCACTGCTTGTCTATTCCTCAACCCACTGTGGCCGGGCTTCCACCCCCACTGTTCCGATGGAGCTGTCCTCAGGAGACATCCCATGACAGGTCCTCCCATATTACAGAAACTCAGTGTCTAAAGCAGAATTCATTGTCTGACCCCACCACCTACCCTTATCCCCAGTCTACTGGTGTGCCTCCGTGTTCCCTGTCCTGGTAGGGGTGGTTCCACCGGTCCCCATGGCAGAAAATCGGGAGTCATTCTTGAGTACTTGCTTAAATATCTCCAGAAGCCCTCCCTGTCTCTCCATCTCCATGCCCTCATTATGTCTAGTCTGATTTTCAGCAGCAGCATAACTCACCTCTCTGCCTCCAGGCTCTGCTTCTCACACCCTGTCCTCCCTCCCCCAAGTCTGTCCTAAGAATGATGATGTCTTTTCCCTGCTCTCACCTTCCACTGGCTTCTTGTCATCAATGCATCAGTTTAAGCCTCATGTGCTTTCTGCCTCCTCCTCCAGGCCCATCTCCCATCATATCCACCCCTCCTAAACTTGACCTTCCTGCGGCAGCTAAGTTCCTAGGGCACACAATATAGTCACGTGCCTCTCTGCTTTGCCTGTGCTGGGAACTCTACCTGAAATGATTTCCCTGTTTAGAGCGTCTGAATTCTCGAGCCTTCCAACTCAGTTCAGACGTCCTCCAGGAAGCCCCCTCCAGCCTGCTGGTCATTCCCTCCATACCTTATACCATCAGGTTCTGTCACTGTACAGTAAGCCCCCTACACACGAACCTTCAAGTTGCAAGCTCTCAAAGATGTGAGCGTGCGTTCACATGTCCTGTCACGTAAGTTAGCTCATGTGTCTGGTGTACATGGTCACGTGTGTGCGTCCTCTACAAGTGGCTGTGCTTTTGTGTTCTTTACAGTACTGTAGAGAGTACAGTACTACAGTGTCTTTATTTCAAGCCCAGCATGTCCGGAAGCAAGCGTAAAAGCAGTGGAATATAGCCAGTTGTGGTAGTTGGGTATCTGGGCTAACTTTGTTGGACTTACAAACAAATTGGACTTATGAACGCGCTCTCAGGATGGAACTCGTTCGTACGTAGGGGACTTACTGCACTACTGAATGGTATTATGTTGCAAGTTGTTTTCTTTATGGCTCTTTCTCTCTGCTCTGTCCGAGTCTCTTGAGGCCCTAATGCCAGTGGCTGGCTCCCAGGAGGCGCTCTGCTGGTGTGTGCTGTATTGAGTCCGGTGTCCTCAATCGAATTCATAATCTCTCCCCGCCGCCCCATTCCTGGCTAACGGCACTTCCTCCAACCATTCTCCTCCTCTTCAGCCTCTTTGTTCTCTTCCTAGATCATACCTGAACCACACAGGCGCTTCTGACTGGTTCCCCACACCTCTCTTTCTGCCCCCTTAAGCCATCCTCCACGCTGCAACCACAGTGGCGTTTCTAAAATGTGATTCTGATGCTCCAGCTTAATCCTGGGCTCCCTGTCTCCTGCCTTCCCTGACCCAGACTCTTCAGAGCATCATGTCATCATGCCCTTGTTTTCTCCCTTACCTGCCTCCCCCACCTCATCTCCTGTCCCCTGTTCCCCACTCTGCCCCGACACCTTGGCCATGCTGCGCTGCTTGCAGTTCCATGTGCACAGGGTCATGTGCTTGGTCAAGGCTTCCCTTCCCCACCCAACCTCACAACCCCAACTCCTGCTTCTGCGTTCCCAGCGTCACTTGTATCAGACCTGGCCAAGCGAGCTTCCTGCCGTACTGCAATCGCTTGCCTTACCGGTCTGTCTCTGGCCTGCCCATGAGCTCTAAGAGCAGTGCCCCCTCAGCCTGGGCCACGCAGCCCCTCCCTGGGCCCACACTTCAGAGGTCTCTGCTCCCGTGGAGTAAGGAGTCCAAGGAGCCACAGGGGATGCGGAGCTTGGCCAGAGCTGGCCCCTAGGCTGGGATATCCATAAGCGTGCCCTGCGGTGCAGAACAGGGCTGGGGGGAGAGATGGTGGCGTGGACTGAGGGTCGGGGCTGCCTCTCTGCACGTTCTAGTGTGGAGCTCCAAGGAGTCGGAGAATTCTAAACTTGAATCTGGCCTTCCAGGCTATTACAAAGGTACAATTTGTCAAGACAGAAACATAGAACATAATTCATTTAAAGATTTACTGATTTGATTTATAACATTAAAAAATTTAAACTAGACGGTGTATTAGGCCTCCGTTTATACTCTTGCTCCAGGCCTGCACACACCCTGCTCATTCATCATCCCACCTCCAGCACTTAGCCCAGTGCCTGGGCACAGAGTGACCACCCAACAGATTCTGACAAAGGAATGGTCACATCTCTTTCTCACTTTAAAGTTTATGAAAACTGTAATTGAAAAAATATATCTTGGAAGGCATCTGGTTGATACAGAGATACTTTTTTTGGTAGGAGAGATAAGTTAGCAATGTAGCAAAAAGGAACTGAATAAGTAGAAAGCAGTGCCTCACATTTTATATAGTGCTTTATAATTTTCAAAGTACTTTTGCATCAATAATCTACTCTTATCTCGGAAAATATTCCTGTAACGTGGGCATCCTT
Organism: Phocoena phocoena; assembly: GCF_963924675.1. NCBI lineage: Eukaryota > Metazoa > Chordata > Mammalia > Artiodactyla > Phocoenidae > Phocoena > Phocoena phocoena. The sequence continues at coordinate 139,952,622 of NC_089220.1, read as the reverse complement.
AGTCCAACATACCAGGTAAGCAAATCGCACTTCAGAGAGGTTAAGCCAAGGATGCAAGTTTTCAGAACAAGGAAGAGGCAGAGTCTACACAAGGACTTAGATCTTTGGTACCAACTGCTTTTATTGAACAAGGAAAAGTATCATACATGTCCTATTCCCCAGAGCAGCGGAATGCATTTTAGAAAGTAATACTTATCTTTCTTTTTTCAGCGCTTTTCCACACAGTGGTCAAAACATGGGCCTCTCACCCTTTCTGGGAACCCTGAACACTGGGGGGTCGTTGCCAGATCTAACCAACCTCCACTACTCAGTGCCCCTGCCCGCCTCCCTGGACACCAGTGACCACCTCTTTGGTAGTATGAGTGTGGGGAACAGTGTGGGCAACCTTCCCGCTGCCATGACTCACCTGGGCATAAGAAGCTCTTCTGGTAAGTATTCCCCACTCCATAAGGACCTTGTCTGTGTCCCCTGGTGGCTTAACCATAGGTGGTACCTGGCCAGGTGGTATACTGGACAGAGGCTTCCAGGGGCCCTGCGCGGAATTGGTTGTCCAGCCCTGGGGTCTGTTCCTTGGGTGGGAACAGAGTACACTGAACATTCACCTCTGCTGCCCCCACCCCGCTTACCTAGTCCTGCTCTCCCAGTGTGATTTACACAGTCTCCTTCCTGAGAAAAAGCCATTCTCATCTTGATGGCATCGTCCCTCTCAGTCTGAGTGTACCTTTTCTTTGCCGTTGGTACCATTTTCAGTAGGAGAGTTGCCCAGAGCTCCTTCTCATACAGAATCATCATCGAATACAAATACTAGGAAGTCGAGTTTTCTCTAATCTTTGGAAAACAGAAGATTTGGTCTGAAATTATGACAAGTAACTTGTGAATGTGTTGTCTTCTAGGTCTGCAGAGTTCTCGAAGCAACCCCTCCATCCAGGCCACGCTCAATAAGACAGCGCTTTCCTCTTCCCTAAACAGCCGCCCACAGGCATCTGCTCCCAACGCCTCTGCGCTTCACCCTTCGCTCCGTCTCTTCTCCCTTAGCAACCCGTCTCTTTCCACCACAAACCTGAGCGGCCCCTCTCGGCGTAGGCAGCCTCCCGTCAGCCCTCTCACGCTTTCTCCTGGCCCTGAAGCGCATCAGAGTTTCAGCCGACAGCTCTCTTCAACCAGCCCACTGAAGCCGTATCCTGCCTCGCAGGTAAAAGCAAACGAACAGCGAAACAGACTGAAGCAGTTAGGAACTGGATTAGGTCCTCACACCGAGCACTGTCTGGTGAGGTCTGAAATGCGGTCAGTTCTCACTTCTATGCGAAATCAAATGATTCAGAGCGCACTAATGATTTTCCAACAGCAGATTTGTTGTGTTGATTGCTCTTAAGCAAACACTGAACAGTTTGCAGTACTCTGGTGAAGTTGGAGCTGGAGGGAAGGGTCGGGTGTAGAGGGCGCAATCCAGGCATGTCTGAAATAGCTAAGGGAAGCCAGGTTGGGATTTTAAATTTGGTATGGAAAATCAATAATTGACTCTAAGAGCACTTTGAGCCACAGAGGAAAGCCATGGAAGACATTTAAATACCTTCCTGAAGCTTTGATGTTGGATTAGACCTCTTCCCTAATTACAGCAACAGATTTCATCAACAATACTTCTATTGTTGATGAAATACTAGGTATAGTAGGATCATATCTCTGTAAAAGGACCCAAATAAATCTGTTTAGAAAGAGGCACATTTTGATGTCACAAGCCTGTTACAGAAATTTAGGGTGGGAAGGTCATATTTTGACTTGTTGATTTTGTTTCTATTCTAAGTTCTTAGGGTGGCTCTTACTACCATCATGAATGAATATGTTTTTAACCTGTTGGTCACTCCCTAGATACATTATAACATCACTTACCACTTCACTATAAATGAGTAATGATTTAGCAAGAAAGAGTTGACAGAGCACAGCAGAAGGAGTTAGCAGGTCCAGTTATTAGTCACTCTTTACCACTTAGTAGCTACGGGATTTTTATTATATGAGTAATCCCTTTCGGGAGAGGGTAAGAGGGTATTTCATAATTGTTTTTTTAGTGCTTATTTTCATGTTATTGGATTGCCTTTAATTCTATTTTGCACGATTATTTTATAGGATATAAAAATATTACTCCTTCTTTCTAGTTACATTTTAAGGAGAGATAAAAAGCATCCTTTTAAAGATATTTTCATTTTTTGTTTGCTTAATATTTTAAAATATTTTTTAAAAAACCAGTGTTATTCGTGCACATAATTTAAAAAGTCAAATACTTCTAAAGGGCTTGTTGTGAAATTACAGTTGTCTTCCCCTCCCTCCCTGACTAGCCATATTTCTCACTGCCTGGAGATGGCTACTTTTGACCATTTTAGCTACTCTCTTTGGTATATCAGCATTATTTCATGCTTATTTTGTTCTAGATTTTTAGTGTTAGGTACTATCTAATGACATCCTACAGTGGAAGATTAGGGGTTAGTTCTCTTTCAACTCCCCCAATCCCCTCACTCCCCACTCCCCACACGTATTTCCTACTCACCCTCCTCATCTTCACAATGTGGTTTATTATAGTTTTGTTTAGAGCAATACTCAGTGTTTAGTGTTTTCATGGTTATAATAATGCAATCAGAGTTGAACCATAGTTTACTGTGAAATAACAAAATGAACATCTTTTTCTCCTGGGAGTTAATAAATGTCTTACTTTTTTCTCTGTATGTATTACTTATTCAATCCCAAACTCTCAGGGTTGGGTAGATCTCCTCTCAATACAGTTACAAATGAATCCTCTAGTAGCTTTACAAGAAAGAGTACATGTGACCTGGTGTGACTTCACCGTGTCTTCATTCTGCCCACCATTTAACTAATAATTGGTTAAGCATAGAATTCACATTTTAAATAATTTTCTCTTGAAATTTTGAAGGTATTAATCCATTGCCTTTTAGTTTCTAGAGCTGCTATTGAGAATTCCAATGACATTCTGATTCTTTTTTTTTTTTTCCATTCTGATTTTTAATACTTTGAATTAAATCTCCTTTTTTTCCCCCCTCGAGAGGCTTGTGGGATCTTCTTTTTGTCCCTAGTGTTCTGAAACTTGAAGATAATGTGGCTTGATATGAGTCTGGCTCTTTGGTGAGTTTCTTCAATCTGGAAACTCATTGCCTTCATTTCTGGGAAATTTTCCTTAATTATTTCTTCAACGATTTCTTCTCTTCAGTTTTCTCTGTTTTCTCTTGAATGTATGAATGTTGGATGTCCTGTACTTTTCCTCTAAACGTCTTATTTTTCTCTCCTCTTTTCTCTCTCTGTCTTTGTTCTCTTCTTTCTGGAACAGTTTCTCACCATTATTTTCCATGCTTATGTTGAGGTTTTCATGTCTGCTCTCATACTTTTAAATTGCCAAGAATTTTTTTGTTCTTCTTCTCTGAATGTTCCTTTTTTATAGCGTCATACTTATTCCATGGACGCCATATCATCTTTGATCTCTTTGAGGTTTTTAGTGGTAATTTTTATTCCGGTTTCTTTTATTTTTATTTTTTGTAATACCAATTTTCCAAATTGCATGGAAGTAGAGAACATAATATTATGAATCCTCTATACCCATCATCTAGCCTCAACAATCATCAGCATTTTTATAATCTTATTTTATCTGTATCCCTACTTTTTTTTTATATGTATATATGTTTTGGCTGTGCCGCACGGCACGTGGAGTCTAAGTTCCCCGACCAGGGATCGAGCCCACGCCCCTTGCATTGGAAGTGTGGAGTCTTAACCACTGGACCACCAGGGAAGTCCTCCATATCCCTACTTTAAAAAAATGTATATAGAGGTACATATTACAAATAGTTTAATATGTATTTCTAACAGATAAGGATTTTTTAATAGCTCTAAATATTATAATGATAATGTTGTTTTTCATGACTACTTCTTCCTACATAGACTTCTCCAAGTTTCTTTTCTCAGTTTGTCTGCTTGGGTCTCTGACTTTCATTCACATGCTTTCCTCATGGTCTGGTGATCCTTGGCGCCCTGCTCCTGTTTATGAACAGGACAGACACACACAAAAACTGATTGGAAGCTCTGTGTAGGTGGGTGGGCTTGTTGAATATGGTCTTCATGGTAGAGTGATCTAGCTCAGCCATTTCCTTAGGGAACCTCTGGTGTCATAAGTTGGATTTTCTCCCAGCCTGGTCAGATCCCCAAAGGATGCTATCCCAATCTTGCTCCTGGCATGTGCCTGGATCCCAGCACTCTGAGAGCTGAGTTGGGAAAGAGAGGTGGAGGACTCAAGATGCGATAGTGGGCTTTCTCATAAGCCCTGTGTTTTCAGGAGTGCCTCGCCTTCTAGGGTCTGGTGCACCCCATCCAGAGACCCTGAGCTGTACTCTCTCCAGAGCACAGCCCTCAGTCTCCCGCTGCGCAAGGGTCCTGGAACCTAACTGCTGCCCACGGGCTCCTCCAGGTTTAGCTCCATCTTCACCCGCTGCTGCCTGCTGCCCCAGTTCCAGACCCCTTTAGGGATTCTGTGATGTAAACCAGAGTGTCTCTTGATTTGCCCCACTGCCAGCTTAGCATTTGGCTTTCTCAGCTCTGCTCAGCCTGCGACTCCTTGTCCATCTGCTTTTCATTTTCCAAATTTTGTTGCCATTTTCTTCTTTCTCATTATCTTTGTCCTCGTGTTGTTACTTATCCTTTCATGTTGTTTATGTTTTAGTGTTGTTTATTAATGTTTATGGTTGTTTAATGTTGTTTTAGGGGTTTTAGGAGAGTTTTGGGAGACAGCAGAGCTAAATGCTTTTTTCAGTCTTCCATTTTTAACCAGAAGTTTTGGCTGTGAAAAAACAAACACGATTTTCACTGAGAAAACTGAGATGAAACTGGTTAACTTGGCTGGGTTCTGTTTTGTTTGTTTTTTAAGACAATAGAAATTGTCGTTGAATGGAAAATGTTTTGTGGGGAAGTGAGATTTGAGATATACTTTGAAGGATACAGAACTGGGCTTCTCAGAGCATAGTATAGACTATCAGGGTGAGGAAAATCTCAGGGTTTTTCCTCACTTTGACATTTCCTAATCATAAAGGACTTACTGCTAGAAACTCAGAAGCTAAGTAGTTGGTGGCTTTGTTTTTCAGATGGTGTCCTCAGATCGAAGCCCGCTCTCCTTCCTGCCCACAGAAGCTCAAGCCCAAGTGTCACCCCCACCTCCTTACCCCACGCCCCAGGACCTCCCCCAGCCTCTGCTGCAGCAGCCCCACGCCCAGGAGCCCGCTGCTCAGCAGCCCCAGGCAGCCCCATCGCTGCCCCAGTCAGACTTCCAGCTCCTCGCGGCCCAGGTGAGTCCCACCCGGAACACCAGGAGGAGGGAACGCTTAGGTCGCCCCGAGTTCCAAGCTAAATGGTCCCCTCCTTCTTTCCTGAAGGGCTCATCTTTGACCAGCTTCTTCCCAGATGTGAGCTTTGAGCAGCAGTCCATGAGGCCAGGCCCAGCCTTTACTCAGCAGGTCAGTGGTCGCCAGGGCCTGCCTCTTCCTCGGAGCAGGAACTGCCACAGTCAGGCCTCTTCCGTGCGTGGCACCCACACCAAACAGACTCGGTACTGCACTCCTCTGACCTCAGGTGTGCTCAGCGGCTAGGAGAGCCTGGCACCGCCCCAAGCCCTAGAGGCTGGTGCTGGCTGCCTTATTTAATTGTCAGGCCTCAGCAGAGGACCTGTTTGAACAAGTGGTAGAAGACTTGTGATGACACTCTAGCCACAGAATTGTAGAGTCATTGATGCTGGAAGGAACCGTAGCAATTCACAGATCTATCTATCGTGTTGAGGAGACTCAGACCCAGGGAGGGGCTTTCCCTCGGCCTGAGCTGCTGTGCCCTGCACAGTGTGTGGCCTCCTGGGAGCTCGTCCTGGCTGGGGCAGGGGTCAATCCTGAAGGTACTTTCATTCAGGCTTTTTCTTTTGCTTTTTAGTTTCTCCCTAACACAGACCATTTTTTAATATCCCTAGATTTTATAATATTCAATAATTATGGTTTGGGCTCCAGGATATATTATGGAGAGAAGGAAGAGCACTTTCCAGAACTTAATAACAGTAAAATAAATAAAGACAGATGTTTCCTGAATAGGCCATGGGGAAGCCTCGTGGTAAGAACCAACAGTCCCTGCCTCCCCGATTTCTAAAGAAGCCATTTGAGTCTAGGTGAGTCAATGTGTTTCTGAAAAAATGATGGAAACTCCTACTTTTGAAAGATTTTTTTAAATGGTTTAAAAATTAATTTCAGGAACAGCACCTAAAGTAGGCCCCAGAAACTGGGAACTTCATGGTGATCTGTACATATTGAAGTTTCTCTGGTACTCAAAGGTTATATAGTTAATAAGTTTTCATTAACAAAAAAATAAAGTAGGGGCCAGTTCTAACCCATCCTCATAGAGGCTTTCTCACAGAGAGGGGCTTGCCTGTGGTTCCTCCCTCTGAGTGAGAGAAGGAGAAGGTTCTGCTTTCTCATTTTTCTAGAAACCAGAGAGGAAAAGAGCCCATCACTTCCTAGGTTACAGACAGGGCCTTTGAAGGGCTCCACAGGTGGTAGTTTCCAGAGGCCTTTGTGTGCTGAGCAGGGGAGGTGGCTGAGACTAGAGGACCCGCAGAAACCATGGCCAGTGGTGTCTCCTGGGATGGCATAGAGGGCCAGGCAGCATGCAAACAGGGACAAGTGTGGCCCTCAGGGACCCCTCCTCTACCGCAGCATCCCCCTGCCTGAGCAGAATGTTCTGTGTAGGCTGTCACAGCGGCCAGGCACTCTGGGATCCTAGAGAGAAGGGACTGTAAGAGAGCGCTCACGTCTGGTTTTGCTCCGGGAGCACACTGCACTGTTCTGTCCTTGGAAACAGAGACCGTCCCTTACAACATGACCTTTGTTGCTTCCAGGTGCCCCTGGTGCAACAGTGTCCCCGAGAACCACAGGACTCCTTTCATTTGAGACCAAACCTGTATTCCAACTGCGGGAATTTCCCAAACACCATCCTGACAGGTGAGTGCTGCTGTGTTTCTACAGATACCACTGTAAGATAGTTTAGACAACATAACATTATATGAAGCAGAAAATGAAACTTTACCTTTCTGAGATGCAGGTGTCCAGCCCCAGAGACTGTGAGGCAGTGGGGAAGGGGCCTGGTGACCCAAGTCTTTTCCGAAGTACTTAACTTCCCGTGATTGACAACTGTTCCAAGGGAGAAAACCTGCAAAACTGGGAGTTGTGGGACTGACTGAAAAGAACATAGATTCCAGAGCAAAACCGTAGGCCCAGGAGTGGTTGGGACACAGGTGATGACTGTCCTGGTTGGGAAGATGACAGGAACGGCATTTTGGGGGTTGTCATCAGTTGTGTCCTCTTAGTGACCTGGGCCCTCACGCCTCCTAATCCGCATTGTTTTCCCCTCCCGCTGCCCTTTCCAGAAGACTCGAGCACCAGCCTGTTCAAAGACCTCGGCAGTGCTCTGGCAGGCATGCCCGAGGTCAACCTAAACGTGGACACTCCGTTTCCATTGGAAGAAGAGCTCCAGATCGAACCCCTGAGCCTGGACGGACTCAGCATGCTAAGTGATTCCAACCTGGGCCTGCTCGACCCCTCTATTGAAGAGGCGCTTCGAGCTGACCGACTGTGAACAGAAGGGAACGGGGCGGGAGGGCTTGTTTCTGAGACAGAACGGAATAGGACGGAGCCAGCTGCAGCCCTGGGCGTTAGTTATCGCGGGCTCTGACACGGAAAGAACCAATTCCTTGGCTCCCAGCTCTCAGACGAGGTCCCATCTCAGACGCCGTGGCTCATTCTAGACCAGAGCTGGGTGCCGCCCCTCAGGCCTGCGGCACAGGTCCTGTTGCTGCGGGCAGGCTGCTCTGGGACTTCCGATGAATTGGTCGTCACCACAACCGTTACATCTTTTACTGGCCATCTAATGGGTCAATGTGTAAAAATATAGCGAGAGGCCTCAGGAGCCTTGTGTAGTGCTCAGAACCACTGATCTCAGTCAACACTGAAAAAAGGACCCGGAGTGGGGGGCAGTTAGGGGCCACAGGCCTTCGGAAGTTGGCTCAGCATCCAGCAACGGTACCACAGCCCCACGATGCCTTCTCTGATCCAGCCATCGTGCCTCAGCGGCGGCAGGATATTCCAGGGCAGAGCGGAGGGCCAGGGCTCTCTCAGAGGCCTCAATTCTAACATGAAGAAGGCTTTTTACCACAAGTCCAAGAACAGACTTGAGTTAAGCAAACTGAATTCTAATTTGTTCCCCACCCCCCCCCCCCAGTTTGTAATCTCTTTTCTGCTGCTTCAGAACCCCTTTTCCTATGGACAAGAGGAAAAGGAAGACTATTTTATTCAGTCACTGAAAAAAAAAAAAAAAATCCCCTGGTAATAGATGAGCCTGAAGAGAACGGTGCTTCTTCTTGGAGGCTGGGGAAGAGAGAAAGGGGGCTGCAGGTATCTTAGAGACACACGAAGTCCTCCAGACAAGTTCTGGACCGTACAGGCCTCCCTCTCTACAGACCAGCTGGAGGGAGTGGCTGGAGGTCTGGATCGGGCCCACCCGGCAGCTGCGCAGCAGCAAAGGGAAGCCGTTTCTCTGTGGAATGGGGGTGGTTCATATAACCCCACTAGACCGTAAGCTCCTTGAGGGCAGGGACTGTGCCTTAGTCATCATCGAACCCCTAGCACCTAACAAGTGCCTGGCGCAGAACCGTGCGTCGAATGCACACGTGAACGAGTGAATGAATGCACGAAAGAATGAATCTGCTTTGCTGTGAGGCAGTCTAATCTTTCACTGTTCCTGTTCCTTACCAAATCTTCTCAGAGCTTCAGCTCTTCTAACACTTGTGCCTGTGGTTAAGTTAAGCACGCACTTTAATATGCTTTTAACACTAGGTGACCAAATCCACGGTTAGACTGCACGCCCTGTTCTCCTCCAGATGATGCGGGTAGGTGGAAACTGTCTTCTGAGTGCATCCACAGTGGTTCAGCAAACTGAGGCCTCCCACCTGCCGGGACCTCGGGGGTCCTGGCCACCTCAAAAGATCTTCCCTCTCAGACCCAGGTTTTGCTCTCGATTGTGTTAGGAAGAGATTCATTCTCTGAGGTTGAAGAAATAGTCTATAGTAAAATGAAGGCCTAATTTATGAAACCATCATTAGTCATCAGTTTCTTAGCACAAAACAGTATTAACTATATTTCCACCACCACCTGCCCGCTCTGACTTAGTCCAGGCCAGCCCTTGACCAGAAACCTGATGGGTGGGATTGGAAGCCGTCCGGGGAGGAAGGTGGGCAACGGGGCCGAATGCGGGCATGGGTAGACAGCACAGAGAGGACAGACACACTGAAGGGGGATGAAGATGCCAGAGCCTTTGCCCAGACAGCCGGTGTCCTTCCAGGAGACACCAGGGGTGTTGCTGAAGGGTCCAGACTGCTCCCACCCAAAGAAGCAAGGCTGCACCTTGTGGGTCTGAATCTGACACGTGTGCCTGGTGGCCGGAGGGGTCTGTCACAGCGTCCTGGGCTGTTAACCTCTCTAGACCTTGTCCCATTTCCTTCTGTCTTCAGGGGGATCCCTTCCCTCCAGTCTTTCCAGTAACCTCGATCATGCACTGCTCCATCTTCACTGTGGAGCCCAAGTCTTCCCACCTCACGTTCACCCTGAACCCCTGCTACTGAATTAGGAAGTCAAACCAGAGTCCTCCCTGCCTGAGCTCTGGCTCAGGGAGAGGCAGTTGGCCTCTGCTTCGAAGCCGTATTTCCAGTTAAACTTACCAATCTCAGAGGGCAGTGACTTTTTGTTAAAGTAAAAGGGACTTTCATCGTACCCAGCACCCCAGTGTGCCAAAAGAAGCCAGATCCTGGCTGCCTTTCCTGTGTCAGAGACCCCCAAATCCGATCTGGCCTTTCAGACAGGGAGGAGTGCTGATGTTATCAGAGGTTTTTTTTGAACAATGGAGGTTCCAGGATAATCTGCTCTTTACACAGTGCCTTACCCACGGGGATCACTAGTGTCAGGGTCCCAACTCTCTTGGCACAGCAGCCCAGTCTTACAGCTGGAGACCCCGAGACCTACAGGACGAAGTGTGCTCCCCCTGGGCATTCGCCAGGGACTCGTGGAAATGGAGGATCCTGGGAAAAGTGACTTGTTTGGGGTAGTATAATGATGACAGTGAGGTTTAGCACTGAATTCAATTTGTTCTGAGGTCCATCCATTCCATCTTTTCCTGTGAAAAGGTTTTGGGCGTTATATAACCCACGTTGCTTACATGGTGTCAAGGACGCCCATGGACAGGGGTCGCCCTGACCTTCTCACTGCTGCCTTTGCAACAAACCAGGCGTGGTCCTCGGCATCTGAAGTGGCTGCAGACTTCAGAGTAAACTATTTTTCAGTATTTAGTTTTTCACAAGAAATCGATGGTTGTACTACTCTCATTTACTAGCAGTTAAACAGCACAGCACTAAAAACCTATCTGTATTTTCTGTTTTTCCCTTCTGTACGTTTGTGGTTTTCAGGACATACAGTGTCAGGAGAAACTTTGATGATGTCAAGATCAACATGAATTCTCCATTGTCCTGTTTCATTTCTCCTAAGTCTACTGTATATTACCCGAGCTGAAATCTATATTCCAGTCCATTTGCATATTTGAAGACATTTCCAACTCCGCCTCTCATCGGCTCTTCTGATTCATGCACAGACGGTTCCGAGCGTGTGTCTTCCACTGCTCCGTGATGGAACCATCACAGCAACTAATCAGACTTCCCGCCAGTATCCTAGTTCCCAGGTCCCTTGTTAAACAATATTTAAAGATTGGAATTTGTACAAAGTAGCTTCCAAGTTTTATAATGCATCATTTTACATCTTTCGTAATTAAAAGCAGCACAATAAGGTTGTATGTGCATTTGGTGTTTTTCTTCAGCCTCGGGTGAGGTGAACTGGCGGAGAGCCCTCCTCGCTCAGCTCAGCCTGCAGTTAGAGATTTCTGGTCCGTGGCCCGCTTCTCACGAGTTCTTAGTACTTGCTGTTGCGCCCAGTCCTGAGAGAAGTACAGAAGGAAGTGGAGGCACGCTGTTCCTTTGAAGCCACGTGGACCCAGGACAGAGACATCATTGTAGAGGCTCAGGATTCTGCTCCCCCTGCTGGCGCCCCTTCCAGACCCCCTGCCTGCCCTCCCCTAAAACCCCTCCCCTTCTGAGGTTCAGGCCACTGATGCTACTCTGCCTCACATACCGGGTCTTTAGCCCTTTCTCCCGTTTCACCAAAGACTTGGACTCTGTTTTCTACCCCCAGACCCCCTCCCCATGTCCCAGCAGGGCCCACAGCCCCGACCTATCCAACAGCAAACAGCCTCGGCTGCCTTCAGAGACCCACTTCCCCAGCCACATGCAGGGCTTGTCATAAAGGTGACTTCTGAAATCCTAGAAATCCCTTCTCTGACCCCAACTTCCTGAGTCACCATCTCTACTCTGGTCCACACACACCCTGTTATTTGACCCCACCGAGGATTCGGTTCCTTGTCCCTCCTCTCAGTCTGCCTGTCTTCTCCTGTCCCTTCCTTCCCCGGCCTAGCCCACTGGGTCAGAGGCCTTCATGACACCCTCACCAGCCCTCCTCTGCTCTGATCCTGAAAGTTTCTCTGCCAGGAGTCCCGCCAGAACCAACCACCACACACTGTCCCTTAACCCTGTCCCTCTCCTGCCATCCAGGGGCACTCCAGACCTCTCCTCTCCTCAAGGCCCTCATCAGGACCCTGCTCTCCTCATGACCAGGACCTCTAAGCCCTCAGGGGGCAGCTCCCTCCACGTCCCTGCTGCTCCCACCTGCTCCCCACTCCATTCTTTTTCCTGGTAAACTTGCCCAAATCTATACCCATCCTTCCCACCTTCCTCTCTGCCTTACCTGGTTCTCCTTTTTCATGTGTGATTGATCTGTGCTCCCTCCAAGGATTCCCTGCCCTCCGCCAGGCCTCCTTCTCATCCTCTCCAGTGGCTCTTTCCCCTCAGCCTGTAGATGGTCTCCTCCTTGCTAAAAACAAACAATGAAACAACACTCTCCTCCAACCATGGCCCTGCCTCCCTCCCTCCCTTCCTGGAAGAGTCACTCATGCTCAGCTCCCTTCTCAACTCCTCTGGCCTGTCCAGTCCCTCTCCTCCTTGGCCCTCCCCTGACATTTGAGCCCTGAGGCCGCTCCCTTTCCCCCCAGATCCTCTCTCCAGCTCTAGTAAATCCTTTTCCTCTTGTTCTCTCAGGGCATATCCATCTCCGATGTGTACCCTCCTCCCCTGCCATCTCTTCTCTCAGACCCACTGTCCCCAGGCCGTCACCTCCAAGCTGATGACCTCCCACATCCAGCCTCCTACCCCACGTGCCTGTCAGCACAGGCCCAGCCGCACTCCACCGTGTGCGGCCTGCTGCACCATCCTTCACAGATCTGTGGACACCGGCAAGCGTTCATCATCACCTGGGACACCGGCCTTCCCCACGGGGCTCTCAACTCTGCGAGGACAGGGGCCGTGTCTTCTACCTGAATTCTACAGCCACGGTGCCTGGCATGTAGTAGGTGCTCAATACAGTAAGTCCCCTACATACGAGCGAGTTCCTTTCCGAGAGCTCATTCACAAGTCCAACAAAGTTAACCTAGGTACACAACAAACACAATCAGCTATATTGTACTGGACTGTAATAGGTTTATCATACTTTTCACACAAGTAATACATAAAAAACAAAAAATAGAACTTTAAAAAAATATTTATTTTTGGCTGCCTTGGGTCTTTGTTGCTGCACGCAGACTTTCTCTAGTTGCGGCGAGTGGGGGCTACTCTTCATTGCGGTGCACGGGGTGCGCGGGCTTCTCACTGCGGTGGCTTCTCTTGTGGTGCACGGGCTCTAGGTGCACGGGCTCAGTAGTTGTGGTTCGCGGGCTCAGTAGTTGTGGCTCGCGGGCTCTAGAGCGCAGGCTTAGTAGTTGTGGCGCATGGACTTAGTTGCTCCACGGCCTGTGGGGTCTTCCCAGACAAGGGCTGGAGCCTGTGCCCCCTGCATTGGCAGGTGGATTCTTAACCACTGCGCCACCAGGGAAGCCCAAAGAAAACATTTTAAATCTTACAGTACAGAACCTTGAGAAGTACAGTAGCACAGTACAACAGCTGGCATCCAGGGGCTGGCATCGAGTGAACAGGCAAGAAGAGTTACTGACTGGAGGAGGGAGAGGAGGTGGGAGGTGGTAGAACTGAAGGATCGTCGGCAATAGGAGTCGAAGGGCGAGCTGCAATTTCACTCACACCTGACGCTGATGGCACAGGTTCCTTGCTGCAACCAGATATATGTTCGCATCTTTGAAAGTTCGCAATTTGCAGGTTTGTATCTAGGGGACTTACTGTAAATATGTTCAAACTGCTAACTACTGTCCGCCCTCTCGGATCACAGCCTCTAACTACCCTGATGCTCAAGCTGGAGAGCGAGCCCTTCCGCATAGCTCTCCTCCTCCCCTCAGATCCAGCCTGAGTCCCTAAGGGCTGTCTCAGCCCCCATTCTCCCTCTCCTGAACCTGGAAGTAGCTTCCCATTTGGCTCCCTCCTCCTCCCTGGCCCACTAGGCAGCCTCTGCCTCCCCTCAGAAATTAGCAGAGTGACAGGTTTTACTTTTACCTTTGTGTGCCCCAGGGTTCTTACCTTAAAGCGAAACAATAAGTACCTCCAACCCCACCCTGGTTTCACAGCTTTGTAGAGAGTGCAATGAACTCATAATGAAAGCACTTAGAATTGTGCCAAGCACATCGTAAACACTCAATAAATGTCAATTATTATAAATATCACTTGTTGCACGAGTTTGCTGTCCTTTCAAACAAAGGATGCACACATCTTTATAAGTGCTGAATTTGTATAATGCTTGCTTTGAAATACCAAACCTTTGTATGGGGAGGAGTGTTTTAAACTGGTCGTATTTAGGTCCTGTTTGCCTAATGAGCTCTTTACCATTTGCAAGTACGGAAATTTTACCCTAAGCCTGTGTGCATATGGGCCTGTGTCCCCATGTGGACACTAGATGGCGCTGCAGCATAGCGTGGCTGTTGGGACCTGGAAAAAGCCGGCAGTGCCAACTGACCCTCTCCTCTCCAATTTAACCTTTAGCCTGGGGTGGCGGCACCGTGGCTTAGAATCGAATCCTATGATGGCAGAGTGTATTAATGTCTCTCTAGTGACCGCTCCACTGTGGACACTCAGACCCTGCACATCACACATCCCTCACAGCAGCCTGGACGTGAGGCATGCCAAGGATGGCTTCTCGGGTTTCCGGATGAGGAAGCAGGTCCAGAGCAGCACAGAGTCACCCGGCGACACGTGGAGCACAGACCCTGCACGCGGCCGGGTCCCCAAGGTTCAAACGTGCTGGTGGAGCTGGGGAAGCGGCGCCGCCGGGCCTCCGGTGCCCGGGCCACGCACCCACGCCTCCCAGGGGCTGGACTTGCCCCCCTCACCCACCCGGGAACCAGACGGTCCGGCAGCACACGGAGGAAGCACGAGCCAGAAGGGAGCGCCCGATTTTCTCTTCTCCAGAAATGTATTTTCAGTTTTTAAATAAAAGGCTTTGCTTCTACAATAATAGTGAACGCACATTATAAGAAATTCAAGGGACTTCCCTGGTGGTCCAGTGGTTAAGACTCCCAATGCAGGGGTCCCGACTTCGATCCCTGGTGGGGGAACTAGATCCCACATGCTGCAACTAAAAGAGCCCTGCAACTAAAAGAGACCACATGCAGCAATTAAAAGATCCCGCGTGCTGCAACTAAGACCCAGCAGCAGCCAAATAAATAAATAAATAAATAGAAAGAACTTCCAGTAACACTGAAGAGCACAAAAAAGAAAATTTTCAAGTGCTCTGGAAGGCCAGCACCCCCAGAAGCATCGAGGGAGACATCTGTCTATGCACCTATTCAGAGAAAAGGACAGGTAGATTGATGGAAATTTTTACCAAAAAGTGTTCACACAGTATATGCTCTTTTTGGAAAAAGTGTTTAACAGAAAGGGGAAAAAAAAAAAAGAAGAAGAAGCCTAAATGTAACTAAAGAAATTGCCAAGCTGCAAATAATTAAAAAGGAAAGAAAAATACCCAGGGACTGAATTCATTCTTGAAATATGCTTCAACTGTAGATGGCATCTCCTGACAGCCTGCGGATTTAGGATGAGGAAATGAGCTCACCCACTTCCTATCTCTTCCCCCCTCCCAAATGTTGTGAGTTCTTATTTTTACATTGTCAAGGTTTGTAACTACCTGCATCCTGTCCTGTAACCATCCTTCCCACCATTGTTTGGCCCCTGTTCTGTGCGTGCGCGTGTCCCCTGCTCACTGCCAGTCCTTTTAGAGTGGGTTTCCCAGCCCTCCATTCTTGAGTTCTTGACTTTGATTCACCTCATGTTTGACTTGACTTGTCCCCAAGAAGTCTGTTCAGGGAGGGCTTTGGTGGTCACAGCCAAGAGGGGTGGCTGCTAGGAGCAAGGCTGGAGACCTCAATTCTGAAAAGGGGGTGGGCGGGCTATAAAACCGGCTGATTTATGCCCAGTGAAACTGGCATAAATCCCCAATGTAGGAACAAGCACTAATACTTTCCAGTGTGACTCCTTGCTGAAAAGAGTCTTCAACTTGTATTTGGTGGCACATAGTTGAAGTCTTAGAATTTGGAAATAAAGAAAATGACTAGGGTGGGGAACCCAGAGAGTATTGTTTTCTTTTTTTTGGCCGCACCATGCAGCATGTAGGATCTTAGTTCCCCAACCAGGGATCCAACCCATGCCCCCTGCATTGGGAGCACAGAGTCTTAACCACTGGACCACCGGGGAAGTGCCTTGTTTTCAAAGAAAGGACATGCCAGATTTCTGGCTCAGGGGGCCTCTGTGACCAGGCCACCACCACTACCCTAACAGCACCCCCCCCCAACACACACACACACACACACACACACACACACACACACACTTCATACCTTTGACAGCAGTACCTAATCCCATATTCACCTGGAAAAACCCAACTTCTCCTTCAAGACCAAGGTCAAATGACACCTCCTCTGTGAAGCCTTTTGTATGTTCTGGATTATTGCTTGGCAAATATTTACTTCTCTGCCTTCCCACTTTGGCAGCGGTATACCTCCAGGCCCCTTTGCTCTTAGGCTCTGCTATGTGACTTGCTTTGGCCAATGAGATATTTGGAGACAAAACGTGGAGTACAGCCTTGGCATGAGCTGGTGGCAGAGCCCACCCACTCGTGTTTCTGCCATTGCCACAAGCACACCTTTCCCTGCATGGCCTAGTGGTTCCAGGAGAATGAGAGGCAGGGTAGACCTCCATGTAATCCATGCCCAGGAGCTAGTCTAACCGGGCCCAGCTGAAATTGTCAGGGCTGCCCCAGTCAGTGTGCAGACACATGAGCCAGAAATAAATGCTTGTAGCAGTAAGTTATTGAATTATGGAGTCATTTGATATGCAGCATTGTTGTGACAATAGTTGACTGATACACGTTCTCTGTTCATTTCCTCTTTTGTGCTTGAGATGCACTTTGTGCCCACAGCTTTACTTATTAACTGTAGGGCTGATTTTGTAGCAGAGTCTGCCCTCCCTCTGGCCTGTGGACAGTTTGAAGAAAGGGCTGCATCTCATTCAATTCTGACTCCCCAGTACCCAGCTAGATGGCACCCAATATCATTCTTTCCATCAGCACTCTGTCCAGGATAGCCAAGTCCAAGTGGAGAGCCCAGGCCTCTGCTTCCAGGACTCACCTGCAAGTATGGACAAGAAGGTTCCAAAGCCCTAATCTTCGGTACCCACTGCTGGGGAAAACACTCAGGGCATAGCTGCTCTTACCTGGGAGCACCAGGGACCACAGTGGCTGCTTTCCTAGCCAGGTAGTGTATGAAAACAGGGAGAAGACCCTGGTAAGTAGATGTAGGGGGGTGGGAGAAAATTAAGCTCTTTGTCCAAATAGAAACAAAGAGCCTTGGGGTATGGAAATCCTGGAAGCCTTCCTTACAAAGTGCCCGAGTATCCAGGGGCAGTGAAGGCCATGTCACTAATATAATACAGACCCACCCTGGGAGAATGAGTACTGAGAGCCAGGGTTCTGGCACAATGAGAGCAGCTGTGGACTGGGTTTTCCAAACTCTGCCCGTCAGCATCTTGCGATGCTAATCCTGGTTCCACCTACCCTACTTTCCTTAAAATTGGTCATCCAAAGCAGAACACATTGGTGAGTGAAAGGAGACACTGTTAATAATTGTGCCAGGACAACCAGCATAAGCAAGGACATACGGTCAGCCTGTGTATCGGACCAAGACCTAGACGCAGTACTGCTCAGGGGCCAAGGGTGTAGGCTCCAGAGTTAAGAGACCTGGGTTCAAATGTGCCTCTTTGTGGCTCTGAAACCAGGGCGAGCGAGTGGCCTCTGTGTGATTCAGTTTCCTGATTTATAAAACAGAGATGATGGGGCTGTTCCTGCTCCTGGTAAGCACTTCCTAAATGTTAGCTATCCTTTTAACTGTTACTCTTTTCACTAAATGGGTCCTTTATTGCTAGATCTCAGAAACACAACGAAAGGATTTCTTGAGAAGAACAAGCCCACATTCTGAAAGGAGCCCTGAATCGTTTTCGCCACGCAGAGGGCTCCTGTGGTGCCTCCACCCTCCTCTCTAAGGAGCTGGTATGACTGACACTGACCAGTCTGGCCAGGGCACCTGGAGCCAAATTTGGATCTTCTGGACGCACCAGCTTTCCTGATTCGGGAGCCTCAGGACTAACCTCAGATGTGCTTATTCCTCACCTGCTCAAAACCTGGCCTTGTAAGTACTGAATCTTCCTCAACTGCTTTCTGCAGGGCCTTGGTTTCCCTCCAACAAGCCTGGCACACTGCCAGGGGCCCATTTACTGGTTGCAGGAGGAGCCAGGCAAACTGGAGGCTGCTGGGCCCTCCCCTCCCAGAAGCCAGGCCAGCGCACACAGGGCCCCCTGGCATGTTTGTTTGATCCACTTGGCCGATCAGATGTTCCCTCCCAGGACTTTGAAGCTTGAATGGGAGATCCGGGTGGGGGTGGGGTGTCAGTGAAATTGAGCCACATTAATGGCAGTGCCTTGGAGAGGAGGTTCCCCAGGCCCCTGCGTGGCCGTTATTCTGCCATCGGGAGGCCTGGTTGTTCCGCAGTTCTCCCAGGCTGTGTGCTGCCCCACTAACTTTCTCATAAGTCCCCTGGAGCGAAGAGTTGCTTCAGTTCACCAGCTTGTGAGGCTGAACTTCCCAAGAAGCAGCCTGGGAATCTCTGCAGCTCTGTGTCTTCCCCAGCCCGGGGGGGCTGGTCTGCCATCTGGGCTCCTGCTTCTGACTCTGCCTTCTCTTTCAGATCAGCCGGTAGCAGTGGGAGTTGGTAAAACGTGTCACTTCTGGCTCCAGGTTCTTTCTGAAGAAAGAACTCCCTGGGCATCCATGGTTACACCAGCACACACCTCTAGCCACTGCAAATAGCGCTGTTTAATCACTTCCCACCCCGGGGGGCCTGAGAACCAGCGCTCCCCATGGCAAGGCCTGGCAAATGCTAGTTCTGCAGAATGCTGATAAGGGGTGCACAGAGCAGTGCTCCTGCAGGCCTGGGGTACTGGCTGCTTAAGCACAGTGAAAAGCTGTCTTCACTGAAGGACTTCGCAAGGGTCCCTCACATGCCAACCCACCTCCAAGAGGTTGACTAAGTCGGCATTGCTCAAATGTGTTCAACCCCTGGGTCCTTTTTGTCAGGACCATCTTGTGAATCTGATGTTCTGTGGAACACACTGGGAAAGGCATGGAGACAGGTAGAGATGGATGAGAACAGGAGAATCAGACTTTGAGAGGACCAAAGAAGGAGAAGGGAAAGGATGGAGCACAGAAAAGAGCACAAGAAAAGGATGAGAGGGCACCCAATTTCCAACATGGAAGATCCAGTGGGCCCAGGCTCCGGGAAGCCTGAGAGATGCCTCTGACTAATTCAGGGATATTATTATTATATCCATTGATGGCCAATATTAATACAAATAAATGACTGCCCAAGAAGCCACACCTGAGACTTTAGGATTAACTGGAGAAGGGGCTGTGGCCTGTAAAGAGCACCCCCTGGCATTCTTCCACCTCCTTGTGGTCAGGGTTACCGGGCGCCCAGCCCAGGACGGGTTGATTGGCAGCCTCTGGTCTAGAAGCTGATTTCATTCATTCATTCACTCATTTATCAATTCAAAAACGTCTCTGTGGTCATCAGGTTTGTGTGAATGAGAGTGTGGCTTGACAATGCAAAGCTTGTTAAAATGTCTTGGGTAAAATAAACATTTTACCAAATGATTTTAGACCTGAAATCTTGGAGAAAATACAGTTTAAAACCCGAAGAAACAGACTTCCCAGGTGGTGCAGTGGTTAAGAATCCGCCTGCCAATGCAGGGGACACGGGTTCGATTCCTGGTCCGGGAAGATCCCACATGCCATGGAGCAACTAAGCCCGTGTACCACAAGTACTGAGCCTGCAGTCTAGAGCCCGCAAGCCACAACTACTGAGCCTGCGCACCACAACTACTGAAGCCCATGCTCCTAGAGCCCGTGCTCCGCAACAAGAGAAGCCAACGCAATGAGAAGCCTAAGCACCGCAACGAAGAGTAGCCTGCACTCACTGCAACTAGAGAAAGCCCGCGCGCAGCAACGAAGACCCAACACAGGCAAAAATTAATTAATTAATTAATTTTAAATATAAATATATATATATATATATTTAAAATCTATCATGGGCTAGAAACTACAAAGGGATATCCTCATTATCAGAAATTATGAGGAGTAAAGGATGCTGAAGAGTGAAAGGCAAATAGCTGGAATTGAGTTGAAGGTGAAAGTCTAGCCATAAATGTTCAGAAGAGGATTCTGTAAAGCGAGGGGCTGGCCTTTGGGGTGCACCAAGGGCAGGGCAGGCGGGCACAGGAAGCAGGAGAGGCCCAGCCGGCTGACAAGGTGACCAGGGGCGTGTGGCTCCTCCCCCACCCCACTGCACCAAGCAGCTGGCAACGGATGCTGCTAGCAGACAGCAGAGATATAAGGACAAACCAGGGGGACTTATTTAACACACGGGGCCGGACTGTTTCCTTAAGAAACAGTGAGCCCTTTATCAAAAGATAAAGACTGACAGTCAACAGAAAAACCAGGGTGAAGATGCCATCAGGCAGTTCACAGAAAAAGAAATACAAATAACTAATACTCATATGAAAAGATTCTGGATCTCACTGATAATTAAAGAAATGCTAATTAAAACAACAAGATACAAATTGTTCACCCCTGGCAAGGATTTGGAAAGATTGCGGATGCTCAGGGCTGGTGAGGGTGTGGGGAAGGGCTCATACACACGGCTGATGGGATGTAAACTGGTAAACCTTTCTGGAGAACAATTTGACATCAGCCATCAAACAGAATTATTAAGGCACTGGAAGAAAATATGATAAAATATTTTTTATATTCTTGGAGTGGGGAAAACTTTCCTAAGCAAGACAACATCTAGAAGCCCTAAAGGGAAAAGTGGACAGATTTGACCTCATAAAAATGTAAAACTTCTGTAGGGCTAGAGACCATATCAAAAACAAAAGGCAAATGATAGACATTAGGTACAACATGCATAATAACCTGAAATATGCAGAGTCCCTTCATATCAAAGGATGAAGCTTTATTTTCCAAGATATAAATGGTCAAAGAACAGGCAATTTGCAAGAGAAGAAATTCAAATAGCCACTAGCTGAGAAATGACATTTATGCTCACTAGGGATCAGAGAAATGCAAATTTTTAAAGTGATAATATCTAACGTGGGAAAGAAGAAAGGCATGCTCCTGTATAGCGTGGGCTTTTGGGCTGGTACAATCTTTTGAAGGACAATGGGGAGAACCCATCAGCATATGTAAAATGTGCAGATAAACTTCCATGAATCTATTCCTTAGAAATACTTGCTCAACGGTTCATGGAAATGTGAACAAGGATGTGCATCACAGAACTATTTGTATTAGAGAAAAACCAAAGATAATCTAAATAATCAGAGAGTGGGAAGAGTAAGGGGAGTTCACTTTTTATATTTTTGTATTGTTTGAACTTTTTCTATTTAGTGTTTTTTAAATTAATGCCATGTGTCTGATTTTCAAGAAATTATTTAGAGTGAGCTGAAATTCCAGCACCTCCCTTCCCTAAATCCCATTTAAATGTCCTTGAAATCAACCCCAACAGGAGCCCGAGTGCCACGACTAAGGAGCCGGCGAGCCACAGCCAAGAAGCCCGCGTGCTGCAACTAAGACCACGCAACCAAATAGACAAATTTTTTTTTCTTTTTTTAAAGAGGAGCATAGCTCAGAATCTGAGTCCATATAATCCAGCCCCTCCTAATGGGAAGAGATGAAGAAATGGATTCCCTTCACACAGCCCCTCTGCCACCCGGCTGGGGAGGCTGACATGCGGTGAGTATGCGGTCATAACTGCGTGGAGGAAGCTGGCCGGTGGCCGGTGCCCATATCTGGACTGAGCGCTCTACTCGGCCCAAGAGAGGGAACCAGGACAACAGCCCCATCCTCCAGCCTCAGGTCTGAAATTGCTCGGAGTGGAATAAGGAAGAGAGCTCACCCGTCTCACCCAAAGTCGTGGGGCATTTACAGTGAGGACACAGACTTGGGAACCCAGGAGAACAACCCGGATGCAGGTCTTTGCTCTGTCCTCCCCCAAGTAGCACGAGTGACCCAGCCCTCCCCAGGGTGCTGCCCTTCTCTCTGCCTCCACCGCTTGGTCTCCTCTCACTAATGACTCTACCTCCTCTCTGTGTCATTACTCCTACTCAGGGCTAATAGTCAAGATACCTAACAACTACTAAAGCATGGGCATCTGCCAAGCAGAACAGACACCAGACATAAGAATGGGTAGAGGTAGCAAATTATCCCAAAACTCAGTGGCCTAGAACAACAAATATTTATGATCACACACACGTATGGGTCAAGAATTTGGAGCTGCTTACCTGGGTGGTTCTGGCTCAGGGTCTCTCGTGAAGTTGTGGTCAAGATGTCGGTTGGAGTTGTAGTCATTTGAAGGCTTGACCTGGCCGGGAGGATCTGCTTCCTAGGTGTCTCACTCACAAGGCTGTAGGCAGGAGGTCTCAGTGCATCACCAGTGAGCCTCTCCATCGGGCTGCTTGAGCATCCTCACAACATGGCAGCTGGCTTCCCCAGAGGGAGTGACTCAGGGAACAAGACAAAGTCACCATGTCTTTTTTTTTTTTTTTTTTTAGTATTTATTTATTTATTTGGCTGCACCGGTCTTAGTTGTGGCACGAGGGATCTTCACTGCAGCGTGCAGGCTCCTTTAGTTGCAGCATGTGGGATATTTGGTTGTGGCATGCAGGATCTAGTTCCCTGACCAGGGATCAAACCCAGGCCCTCTGCATTGGGAGTGCAGAGTCTTAACCTCTGGACCACCAGGGAAGTCCCAAAGTCACAATGTCTTTTATGACCTAGCCTTGAAAGTCACATGCTTGTTTCTGCAGTATTCTAGGGTTACACTCATCAGCTGTATTCTGTGTGGGAGGGACTACACGAGCGTGTAGATACCAGGAGGTGAGGATCGATGGGAGCATTTTGGAGACTGGCTACCACAGTACCCTATCGCTCCCTGCTTAAAGCCTCTGATGGCTTCCCACCACCCTTAGAATCAAACACAAATGCCTGGCCATGGCCTGCAAAGCCTGGCATGAACTGGCCCCTACCTACTGTCCAATCTCATCATGTCCTTCTTTTCTTTTGGCTGTGCCGTTTGGCCTGTGGCATCTTAGTTCCCCAACCAGGGATCGAACCTGTGCCCCCTGCAGTGGAAGCTCGAGTCTTAATGACTGGACCATCAGGGAAGTCCCTCATCATGTTCTTCTTTACCCACTAAACACACCAAACTTCCGTCTATCCCTCAGCTTCCCCAGTTCATCCTTTATATTTTCTGCTGCCTCTGCCTAGAATTCTCCTTACCCAGATCTTTGCATGGCTGGTTCCTTCTCATCTTTCAGGTCTCAGTTCAAATGTCACCTCCTCAGACAAGCTTCCCTGACCACCTTATCAAAAATAGCCCCTGCCCTAGCCTGTCACTCTCTTTCACATCACCTTGTGTTTTTGGTTGTTGTTCACTGTTACATGTGTGTAGATGCTACGTGAGTGATGACACATAATTTGCATTTTATGGTTTGCCACGCAGTCAGTTCCAATGTCATGATACGTTTCCTTAGGAGATGCCCATCCATATCACTGTGTGCCAACTTCTTCCTAGCACTGACCTCTATCTGAAATTATCTTGTTTATTGCTGTTCTCCCTTCATGTACCAGCAAGAGTTCTTGTTTACAAGCAACAGACTCCTTTCTAGCTGGTCTAAGCTGGAAAGGAATTTGTTAAAGGATATTAGGTACCTCATAAAATCTCCAGGAAAACAGAGAACCAGGCAAGGAGGCCATCTGTGTGGATAACCCCCATTGCACTCACACCGTCGTCTGCCCTGGGGGTGCACTTGATGATGGACACCACCATTGGGGTGCCTGCCCCTGCTGCCTCTGAGAGCCGGGTGGATCTGCTGTCATCCTCTCTAGAGAAGATGCCTTGGCCCCTGCTTCTCAGTGACACTTAGCCTCACGCAAGTGCATCAGATTGGTGGTGTCTTAAGTCACATGCTCTGCCCCATCTGCAGGTGAGGCTGGGAGACGATCTGGCTTCCGCCATGGGGAGGTGTGAGTTCATTGGGTGGGGAATTCTCAAAATATAGGAAGCGTGTTCCTTGGTTTTGAAGCCAAAGTGAGTTGATGACGTTTATCCTCCACAATCTAACCCCTTAGTTACTTAACCGCATCATCAACCCTTCTTCCATACTTAATCTTACAAGCAACAACAGAACCCAATAGAAAGCTGAGAGCTGTTTCTCAAAAAGAAAATAGTTACTTGCAGAGAAAATTCATGGCTTCACTCCAAAACTCAGGGCTTTCTGCTGTTCTCTGACCATCTTGCTCATGTACCTATTTCTTGCTTGCCTAGAGCAGCCCTCTGGGTAAGTGTTATAAGAGCCGGGACCTTGTTCATCTCTATATCCTCACAACCTAGAACAGTGCCTGGCACATCACAGGTACCCATAAATGTTAAGCTAGTGAACTGTGTCCATGAAGTTCCCTCCCAGTGAACAGGGCTGACCTGTGTGACCAGTAGGGAACTGCAGAAGTGGCAGTGTGTGACTTTCAAGCCTCAGTTGCCATGGCTAGCAGCCTCCGTCTTTGGTGGTTCCAATTTCAGGTTTCAGAGAGGGAGAATCCGATTGGCTCATGTGGCCTATTTGTACCAAGCCATAGATTATCAGGGGGGGCCTATAAATTGGGGTCTCTGAGGAGAGGAGTCTGCCCACTTTGGCCATCAGAAGGGGCTGTGGCATCCCAGACACTGCGGTTGAGACGTCTAGTACAATGGGGTCACATCTTACATGAGGATTGGATTCGAAAATCTCCATGTAAGACTTTATCCCATATAGTCAGAGTCACTCATGAAAACCCTTTAAATTACCCATAAATTTCTCTACTGTATAGTACCATCTATTGAAAATCCACTTCAGCCAGTTTTCCCTTCAGTTGGGAAGAGATAGCTGTTTCTTTGGTTGAGCAGATGAAGTAGTTGGTTTCCCTTATGGATCTTGTTTGAAAAACACATCGTTAGATATTAGAGTCATAATGAGATGCTCACATATAAGGGGCACGTGGGACCCTAGACCACGGAGAGAACCACAGGTTCCCATCACATCTCCGATCTCTGCTCATTGCGGGGCACGCGCTCTCTGAGTAGAAGGGGAGACCCTATTTAAATCATCCTGTCTTCTCCCCTCCCCTCCTCTCCTTCCCGATTTCCTCTCTCTCCTCCCTTTTGAACGAATATATATTACAAGGTTTAATGATTAAAAAAAAAATCCACTTGCTCTCATTAGATCTACACATGGATTGCAAGGAAGTCTGAGTATAAGAGGAAGAAAACTAATCTGATGTCAGTGAGAAAGCCCGGAACACAGAAGTAAAAGAAGAAAGCAGTGAAATTGTATTGCTAATCCTATTCTCTGAAAAGGATGTCTCACGTGAAATGAAAGAAGATTTTAGAAAACAGCTATTACCAATTCTCAGGGTGATCAGACAAGGACAGTGCAGGGCAAGTGGGTGCCCGTCAGTCACATTAGCTTGTCACTGGAAGCTGTGATTAATAGGATTAGAGGAGATTGGATTATTAAAGGAGATAGGCAAGAGAAACCTCTGTGGCAAATGGGGGAAATTAATGGAGAGATGGAAGCAAAGCTCGGGGAAAATGCCGGACATTTAGGATAAAGTGTGAAGATTTAATATGGGGCGGGGGGGAAGTTCCTGAAGTTTATAAATAAATCAATGAAAGGGGATCAGTAATCAAAACTTGTTTGTTTTCTCTCTTCCTATTTCCCTCTCCCTCCCTTCTACCCTCCCTCTAGCTCTCTCTCTCTCTCTCTCTCTCTCACACATACACACACACACACACACACACACACACACACACACACAGGTACACACACACAGGGCAGAGAGTTTTTTCTGTTTTCTTCACAGCTGTCTCCCCAGAACTTAAAACAGTGCCTAGCACATAGTAAGCCCTTAACATTTGCTAAATTGTTACAATGAAGTAAGATGTACCATCTTGTACCAATTCAAATGAGAAGCCAACCCGACTCTAAGATATATTCTGGTGAAATTCCTAAACTTGATGGAAAAATAAAGGCTTCTCCCAACTTTCAAGCAGAGGAAACAAAGTCAGATGACTTTCAAAAATGTTGATAACCAGCACAGCTTTGAACTTCACGTGGCAACAGCCATTGCCTGAGACAATAAAGTGAAAACTACAGGATCCTTAGGGGACGAGGGCCCCCCAGGACTCCCGAAGCCAGGAAGAAAATTAAAGGAAATCTCGGACCCGGAAAATTAAAGGAAATCTCGGAGCCAGGAAAATGGACTCACCAGCCTTTGGTGAAATGCAGAGACTAAAGTACACCTGAAAAGGGAGAGCCCTTCGTTCTGCTTCTGATGCTTATGGAGCACCTTCTGTGGGCCACTGGGCCTTGGGTTCTCATGGGAGGAGGCAGTCAGTCAATGAACAAACGACTGAATCAACACTTGGGAGAGCAGCGCTGGCCTTGCTGCCTTAACTTGGCAGGGCTGGTGGGGCTGGCGGGGCTGGAGGGGGCAGCCTCAACCCTCCCCCTGGGACAGCTGGGGAGGCTGCAGCCCAGCCCACCACTGGCAACTGCAGCTCTGTGACACTTCAGGTCACCTGGGTGGTGACCAGAGGGGCAGTCTTCCCAGACCCTGTGATCCCTCTGCACAGCCGGGATGGGCTTGGGCTGAGCACCCTCCCTTCCCTCCTGCCCCTGCAGAATTGAGGCAGGGACACAGGAAGAAATGGAGCGGGGGAGATGGCAGCGGACTCATCGGAGCCCAGCCTAGCATGTTCGCTGTGATGAGAAAAGGGCAGCCCAGGTCCCTCTCTCAGATCCCTGTGGCTCCCACCCTCGTGAGCTCCACCCTGGAACCAGCTTTATTCCTCTGCCGCGAGCCAGACCGGAAGTGAGCCTGCTCGCTCCCACTTCCTCCTGAGCCTCCGCTGTCCCAGGGCAGGCATAACCCAGGACCCGCCCTGACTCCATCCAGGCAGCGTCACAGCCAGCCCCACGGCAGGAAAGGGGCCACTGGGGCCCACCTGGAAATGGGGGAGACCCCTGAAGCCCAGGACCTCGGCCCCCTGTGCTCTCCTCCGCCCATTCCTGGGCCCTGGTTATACCCACGGGCACTTGTTTGTGTGTCCCTTGTCCATTCCAGGATTTATTGTCCATTTTAGGATTTATTGAGTACCTACTACACACTACAAGCTGGTGGACAGAACAGTCTCAAAACCTGCTGTTGCGGGGTTCTTACTCCACAGGGATGACAAAGGCAGAGCCCTACGTGGATCAACCGTTCCTGGCTCTCTGAAGCTGCAGAACAGTCTTGGACACCTCACCCAACCAGTGCACAGTAAGAAAGTAGGCAAGAGTTTTCTACCTTGGGGACAAAAATAAAAACCCAGTCACTTAAGTGTCACACCTACAGCAGCATTGACTTAATGACTGCAGTTAGAGAAAAAATACCGTTGTCTGAACAGAGGCATATTTAGCAAGTTTTGTTATACTGACTGTCATGCTTAATTCCCTTCCCTTTGGAGAAAAAACCAAAAAGCACTGAATGCCCCCTCCCCCGAAAAGGGTAAAAATAAATTATCGGAACAGACACAAAACCGAAGCCGAGCTCCCTTCAGTCCCAAGCACTGTCTGGTGACTGAATCACCCAGATTTCGGATTATTCTGAAAAGGACAGGAAAGTGGTGCTTTACCTCCTGGGCTGAGGAGCAGCCAGGCTGGGGGTGGAGGGACATGTGGGGAGCCACGGTGCCATCGCCCTGTCCCTTTGTCTTTCAGTCTATGACTCTGTCTCTCTTTTTTTCCTACTGGGTTCTGTGTCTTTGTCCATCACTCTGCTGCTTGGTCACTGTCTCCTGGCCTCTGTTGGTCTCTGCCCGATGACCTGTCTCTCTCAGAACACGAGATCTCTCATCTCTGCTTCCCAGTACATCTGCTTTTTCCCTTCTCTCTTTCTCTCTCACTCTCTCTCTCTCCCTGCAGACTGGCTTTCTCATCTCTGCTGAAACACAGCTGGTCTTTTCATGACCCTAAACTTTGGTGCCTATACTAACTGACCCGTCTCTAGGTGACCCAATTCCTAATCCCCAGGCCAGGGAGGGCAGTTGGCTCAGCTGCCTCTGGAGTGCTTCCTCTGGGTTGGCCACCTCTCTGTTCTGTGGCTCTGTGAGTGTGTGTGTGTGTGTGTGTGCGTGTGTGTGTGTGTAGGGCAGGGCCCATTCTTGGGAATGGCCAGGGGTGTGAAAGTTCTCAGATGAAGAGGCAAACCCTGGGGACACACCTCAAAAAATTCTTCTGTGTTACAAACCCCACAGAAAGAGGTGTTCCTGGAAATCCTCGGGGCAGACCCCACGTGTAATGTTCTCTTTTGCAGATGTTATAAATATATAAATTCCTAATGCTTAAAAAAGACATATTTCACATGTGACTGTGAAATAAGATAGTGAAAAATACATCCCTGTTCTACGTGATTCAGGCTGAAAAGTTTTCTAAATGCAGTAGGTTATATTACCATCTTCATGCAGCCTCTTCCTAATTTGAAGATACTATAATTATATACCATGCATTGACATTGCTGGAAATCTATCTAAAAACTTGGCCCAGGAAGGACTTAACCAAAATATGCAGTTTCCTTGATTTAAACTGGCCGAGATTGTGTCTGAAAAATTCTACACATTGTCAGAGAGAGCTCTGGGAACAGGGCTTTTCCCTACCTGCTTTATCAAGACCCCCTCACATCTCTGTGAAGGACAAGAAAGGCCTTCAGCCTTCAGCCAGGAGTAGCAGCGGGACGGGGTGGGGGGGTGGGGGGAAGGGCTCTAGCTTCGGGGTGGGGGTGACTCTAGCTTCTTCTAGATTCTGTGTGCTGAATAAACTACAGAAAGGAGATGTCTGCATTAGCTTCTCTGTAGAAACTAAACACAGCAAAATTCTCTCATCCTGAATCACAGAGAGATTAATTGTTGTTTAAGTGGCTGTTTCTCATCCAAGGCATTTGGCGGTTCTCTCTTGTTTCCTGGGAATTTTTTGAAACCATGGTTCGTCTAGTTTCGAATTATGCTGTGAGAGTGCCAGGGATGGGCTGGAGCCGAGTTCTGCCGTCCTAGCCCAAGCAGAGAGGCTCTGGTTTGACCTGTTTTACTTATCTTCCTAATTTAATTTTTATTTGGTCAGTTGTACAATAAATATTGGTTAAATAGCAATAGTCTCGTAATCCAGCCCTGCAAAGTTCAAACTCTTAAGCCAGTTCTTTTGGTATTTACCTCCCTAATTCTCAATCATATGCTTATATGATTACTGACTGATTTTTTTTCACTTTGAACTATCATCTGCTGATTTCCAACCTCCTATTCTAGAAGATGAAGATGAAGCTGTCTTATCACACACCTCTCCGCCTGCACGCTCCCGCACCCACACATCCTACATTTTCCTTTTCCTTCCTTATCTTCTCAAGACAGTTCATCACAATTTTAACTAATTCAATAGTGTTTATATTATTATGACTGCAGAAGAGGCTATTTTTAAAACATCTTTATTAGAGTATAATTGCTTTACAATGGTGTGTTAGTTTCTGCTTTATAACAAAGTGAATCAGTTATACATATACATATGTTCCCATATCTCTTCCCTCTTGCATCTCCCTCCCTCCCACCCTCCCTATCCCACCCCTCCTAGGTGGTCACAAAGCACGGAGCTGATCTCTCTGTGCTATGTGGCTGCTTCCCAATAGCTATCTATTTTACGTTTGGTAGTATATATATGTCCATGCCACTCTCTCACTTTGACCCAGCTTACCTTTCCCCCTCCCCGTATCCTCAAGTCCATTCTCTAGTAGGTCTACATCTTTATTCCCGTCTTGCCCCTAGGTTCTTCTGACCATTTTTTTTTCTTTTTTCTTTTTTTTTTTTTAGATTCCATATATATGTGTTAGTATACGGTATTTGTTTTTCTCTTTCTAACTTACTTCACTCTGTATGACAGTCTCTATGTCCATCCACCTCACTACAAATAACTCAGTTTCGTTCCATTTTATGGCTGAGTAATATTCCATTGTATATATGTGCCACATCTTCTTTATCCATTCATCTGTTGATGGACACTTAAGTTGCTTCCATGTCCTGGCTATTGTAAATAGAGCTGCAATGAACGTTCTGGTACATGACTCTTTTTGAATTATGGTTTTCTCAGGGTACATGCCCAGTAGTGGGATTGCTGGGTCATATGGTGGTTCTATTTTTAGTTTTGTTTTTGGTTTTTTTGTGGTACGTGGGCCTCTCACTGCTATGGCCTCTCCCATTGCGGAGCACAGGCTCCGGACACGCAGGCTCAGCGGCCATGGCTCACGGGCCCAGCCACTCTGAGGCATGTGGGATCTTCCCGGACCGGGGCACGAACCCGTGTCCCCTGCATCGGCAGGTGGACTCTCAACCACTGTGCCACCAGGGAAGCCCTGAGGGCTTGTTTTAGAAGGTGAAACACCCACTCCCTCCCTGGAGGGCCTGGGTATCAGTAGATCTCAAGATTCAAAGGAGGGGGAGATGCTTCAGATGACGGGGAGGTAGGTTTCGCAGGTGCCATGGCAAAATGAAAGGTAAAGGGGAGGAGAAGCTGATGGCAAGAAAGCAAGATGGCGGGAGGCCAGGCAAGGCTAACGTGACCCCTGACTTAGTACAACACCCCACCGGACCCTTTGGCAAAGCCCAAGGACCCCACAGTGTGGTGTGATTAAACGTCGGGGAACCAGAGAAGCAGCCAGAATGCTGAGGACTGAAGGGGTTCCAGCAATGGAGTGACAAGGGAGGTGGGGAGGCCCCAGGGAGCGCTATCTCAGTGGGGGCCGAGGCCCGGCAGAACAGAGGCGGAGGGACCAGGAGACGAGAAAGTAAAGCACATAGGTAGATGATGCTTTCCAGAATCTTGGCTTCAGAGAGGCTCCAGGAGCCCCGTGGTTAAATTTTCTTCCAAAGGCCTGAAAACCCTGTAATACCACCATTGAGCTATATTGCTTTCTTCTCTTTCTGGAAAAAAAGATAAACAAAGCATATTGTGACGGTTTATGATTCAAAGTCTCACCAAACTCTGTGTTCCCCTTTCGCACGAAGACATATTTTACATCATTGGTACAAAACGAATATGCAGCGTTTTCAAAAGTTCCGAGGGAAATTCTCGTCCCAAAATTGTGCCAATGACTGAACAGAGAGGGGCCTGCCTCGAGGAGGAAATGGAGCTTTGATCGGAAGGTGACCTCCCCCTTCCCTTTGAAACAGGTTGATTGGTTGTGGACACTCTGGGGCAGCTCCCCTAAAAGCTAGGGGATCCAATTCTCCCCGGATTATTTTTTAAATACACCAAGAAGAAGACGGAAACCAGTGTGGTCACAACCAAACCTACATGATGTTGTTTAGAGAGAAAAGGGAATGTAGAATAAACCTTCTGGACGGGTCTCTAGGTTTCTTGGTGTCTAGATATTTTCACCTCATTTCTCATTTTAACAGAACTAAAAATTAGGCTGAGCATAGACAAGGGGGGTCCTTCTTGTTTATGTGGAAGGGGAGCAGAGTGACTGGAAGTAGCCGGATGGGGAAGGGGAGGCAAGGGGGAGACTTCGATGGGAAGGACTTGAGCTTGTTTAAAGGCTGATGAGAAGCACACAGTTGAGAGGAAACAGGCTGAAGACAATGAAAGGTTCTGAGGTTTTAGAACCAATGGGAGGGGCTGGATTGAGAGCTCGGGAGGTCTGGCCTTAGACAGAGAGAAAAAGGTGGGCGTGGGCGTAGCGAAGTTTGGTGAGGGGTGGGGGGAAGGAGAGCAGGAGGTTGAAATAAGTCCCGTCGGAGGCAGGCGTGCTCTCTGCTCCGTGCAGCAGGCAGGGAGGGTGTGTGTTCAGAGCCACCGCGGGGAGATGGGGGTGGAGGTGGAGGTGGAGTTTGGAAAAGCCGATGTGGGCAAAGGGAGAAAAGAGCTGACCAGGGAGATAGGTTGGGGTGTCAGGATA
The DNA here is from genome assembly GCF_963924675.1 of Phocoena phocoena. Taxonomy (NCBI): domain Eukaryota; kingdom Metazoa; phylum Chordata; class Mammalia; order Artiodactyla; family Phocoenidae; genus Phocoena; species Phocoena phocoena. Next base: position 139,920,850 of record NC_089220.1, on the reverse strand, counting down.
GGAAGTTGGGGGGCCCCCAGCAACCATTCCCCCTTCTTTCACCGTGGTAGAAGATTTAATGGTCACCCTAGGGCCAGAAACAAGGGTTGGGATTTTGTTTCTGTGTGTTTGCTTGTTTGTTTTTTCCCTAGCCCGACCATGTCCACCACGCACCTCCTTTCCAGATCCTGGAGTAGCCCCAAAACACATTCCGAGAGAGACTGGTGTCTGCAGCCCGAACAGTGCGTATCAGATACCGATACAGGCTTTCCGGGGACCCTGCACCCACTTGCACAGGGGTTCCAGCACCATCAACAGCCCAGCCTGCGAGGCGCCACTCGGGGCTCGGCTGGGAGGGAAGGAGGCCGCTCAGCTCCGTTGGGCGAGTTTTGCTCCGCACGCTGTTGGTAATATTCATGTATGCCGACCTTACTTTGTGTTAATCTTTTTTACACAGCTTTCCTGAAACAGGACATACAACAAGGCATAAAAATACAAAACACCCACGGCCCTATTACCCTGCGTAAGGAGAACAACACAAACATACTAACAAGACGGGCGGGGGGCTGAGGCAGCGCGCGGCGGCTGCGGAGCGAGCGGGCGGGCTGGGTCCGGAGTGCGCGGGACGCGGGCGGCCGGGCGGCGAGCGCGCTGGGCTGCCGGGCCTGGCCGGGCCGGGGCGTGAGCAGCGGCCCCTCCTCCTCGGGCTGCAGGTAAGGGCGGCCACGGGGAGCGTTCGAGGGGAACGGCTGGCCCCGGGGTCTCGGGGCCCCGGGCGGGGGGAACCGCCGGAGCGTCCCCCACTTCGGAACACCCCTAAACGTTATTGACCCCAGAATTTAGAGGGGAGTACCCCAGAACCCATGGTCTAGAGAAAGGGAATGCCCTCCGAGAGGGGGACAGGCCCTCGCCCGCCCCTTCGTACCAGTTGGAGAGCGCTCCCACCCGGGGAGTCTCCCTCTAGGCTGCTCGGCGGCTCCACTGGCGCCTTCACAGACTCAGGCCTCCCGAAAGAGGCCAACGGAGGATTCGCACTGCCTCTCTCCTAAGGCCGGCGTCTACCTCAGAAGCTTAGGCCCTGCCCCGTTACTCTGAGCGAGGTGGAAGACCCACGTTCCGGAGAGAAACTGTTCTGGGAAACCTGAGCCTGTGGGGTCCCAACTGGCTCTCTGGCCTCTGTGCCGTGTTGCGCGTCAGGGTCACAGGCGGTGGGATTCTAGGCACTCCGGGGCAGGTGGTGTGCGGCTGCCGCCCTCATGAAGTCAGCAAATTCCGGCAGCTTTTTCTGTGCCATGAATTGGGCCAAGGACATGGCCGTGACCAACACCAGGCCCTTGCCTTCCTAGAGCCCGGAGTGTGTCAGGGGAGACAGCCAGGTAACCCCACAAATATAAACCAGATTTACTTTGGGGTAGCGAAGCCCAGGAGATGTGAGAGCTCAGGGGAGATGCAGCTGAATGTGAGGTTTGGGGGAGGCTCCCCTGACTCCTGAAAGCCAAGTAGGAGCCAGACAGAGAAGAGGTAAGAAAGTGGATGTATATCCTTAGTGCCTTTTCCACCTTTCAGTCTGGCAGAGACTAAACAGACTTTCCCCCGTCTGCAGAAATAGATGAATCTCTCTGTGTTATCCCTCCTTAAATGCGCTTCACGGGGTGCCAGTTGCTGCAGAGACTTTACGGTATTTGAGCTATAAAGAGAATCATGGGAAAAGGAGATTGCGTGTCAGGTTTGATTTCAGAGAGATCTCCATTGGAATCCACATCTTTCCTTGTGTTTGAATTTGTTTTCATGATTATTATCAAAGATCGTGTTCCCTTTCAGAGCTGAGAACAGCCTTGCTCCTGGATTAACAAGATCATTCAACAAATACCGCATACCTACTACCATTTACCAGACACGGTTTTAGATGGCAAGGATACACCAGTAAACACTCTTCACTGGGGTCACTGTTCTCATAGAGCAGGGAAGACAGAAATAAAGAAACAAATCAAATAAATGAGATAATTTCATTAAAAAATAAAAAGTACTAACAGAGGTAAATTCCCCAGTGTCCCTCTCTGACTGCATCCCCTCCCCCTGCCTCGAGGCACCCGCTACCTCAAGTTTGGGGTGTATCCTTCCCTTGCTCCCCACGATGGGAGCCCAGAGAGGACAGCCGTCTGCGGTGGGTCACGTTGCAGGTGGGTGAAGGGGCTGCATTGCAGCGTTGCCATAACAAATAGGAAGAGAAATTATGGAAGCAACAGAACTCTCCTTTAGAGAGAAAAATAGAGCAGTTTCAGAGGCAGAGACCACAAGCTCTCTGTCACTGATACAAAAGCTCTGACGCAAGGAGTGACAGGTTTAGTGAGTGGCCATCTTAGGACACAGAAGCCTATGAGGGGACAACCCACAGGGCAATGACAAAGTGAGGGAGCTTGGACCAGGACTGACCCCTCCCAGCTGCTCCTGGCCAAGGGTTCCCCGATATCCAGGTGAGGAGTAGTGACCGTTTAATGGCAGAAGGAAGTGGCAGCACAGAGGTGGTCCAGGATGATCTGGCTGCTAAGTTGCGCTGAGTCCATTCTCTGCTGAGGGGTTAGTTTTTCCTGTTAAGTCAATGCTCAGATGGTTCTACCCACCAGGCTCACATTTGGATCAGGAAAATAAAATGGATTGTTAGGCCGTCTTGGAGCACTTCCTAAGGGACAGATGAACGAGAGGCTGTTGGTTGACATTTAACTGTAGTTCCAAATTTGTCAACGTCTCCTTGCAATATGTCCACATCAGCCTGGAACTAGACTGAACTTGGAGGCCCGAGGGGCTGCCTGTTTTCCAGGCTGTACTGCCAGCACTCTCCCCCTCAACCCTGTTGCATGCTGGGCACAGGCCGCCTGCTTGCATTGTAGGGTCAACTGCCCAAGCTCCTACCAAGGGTAGTTTTCTTTCAAAACTTCTTTCTCCTCTCTTCATTCTTGGTATAGGTCACATGGTATGGCAGCTTGAGCTACCATGACAAAATGCTATAGACTGGGTGCCTTAAACAACAGAAACTTGTTTTTCACAGTTCTGGAGGCTAGAAGTCCAAGATCCAGATTCCAACAAGGTAGGTTTCATTCTAAGGCCTCTTTTCTTGGCTTATAGATGGCCACCACGTCCCTGGGTACTCACATGATCTCTTCTTTATGTGTGCAGGGGAGGGGGAGGAGGAAGAGAGAGCTCTGCTGTCTCTTCTTCTTATAAGGACACCAATTCTATCAGATTAGGGCCCCACCCTATGACTTCATTTAACCTTAATTACATTTTAAAGACCCCATCTCCAAATATACACATTGGAGGTTAGGACTTCAACATATGGATTATGGGAGAGCACGATTCAGTTCATAGCACATGGACACCCAACCAACTGCTCATAATCTGATCTGCGACTCCACAGAGAGTAGAAAAAGTAAACCTTCTATAAGCATTGGAAATGTTCTGTGTCTGGGTGGTAGTTATATAAAGGTGTGTGTGTGTGTGTGTGTGTGTAAAAATTCTTTGATGTATACACGTAAGATTTGTGTACTTGACTGTGTTATGCCTCAGTAAAAACAGTTTTTGTTTAATGAGCACACACACAAAAAAGAGAATCCAATTAAGGCTCTGAGGCCTTTGGGAATGAAGAAGGTAGCCTCTGATGTCTTTAGGCTAAGTGACACCAAGGACTTAACCTGTAGGAAGGGAAGGAACTTAACTTTTATTGAGCATTTTGGTTAGTCAGGGTGGTTCTGGATATAAGAAACAGAAGTTCACTCATGTGTCAAGTATAAAGTGTCCTATATGAATCCCAAAGAATCTGAAGAGCTAGGCGTCACGAGGGACAGAAACTTGGGGCATTCCCTCATTACTAGCTCTCTCTCTCTCTCTCTCTCTCTCACTCTCTTTCTCTCTCTCTCTCTCTCTCTCTCTCGCAGTGTCTGCCTGTGCCTATGCATCTGCCCCATTCCACTCTTTGGATCCATTTCCTCTCCTTTTTCCTCATCGTTCTAATATGGCTGCCACAGCTGCTTAGTCAATATGAGTCTCCATCCTGAGCTTCCACCATGAACTATTCCTTCCCTTTGTGTCTCTTAGGTCAGCCTCCTGAGAAGGGCATTTGGTTGGGTTCCAGCACACCTCTTTAAGCCAGTCTCCAGGTGCCAGTTAAATGGCTAACCTTGGGTCCAAACATCTGGAACCAGGAAGAAGGAGGCCATAGTACAGTTCAAGGTCATTTAAGAGCTAGGTCCTGAGTTAGGATAACTTCTTTTCAAAAGAGCTGTGGAGGGGCAGGCAACAAGTGATGAATATCTCAGGAATGGGTGTCTATTCAGTAGATGTTGGGATTTTCAGGATTTTTATATATTTTCTTGTAGTGTCTTTGGTTTTGGGATTGTGGTAATGCTGGTCTCAAACAATGATCTGGGAAGTATTCCCTCCTCTTCAATTTTCTGGAAGAGTTTGTATAGAAGTGGCATTGTTTCTTCCTTAAATGTTTGGTAGAGTTCACCAGTAAAGCCATCTGGGCCTGGAGTATTCTTTGTGAGAAGGTTTTTTTAGCTGCAAATTCAATTTCTTTGATAAATATAGGGCTATTCAAGTCATCTATTTCTTATTGAGTGAGCTTTAATAGTTTGAGTCTTTCAAGGAAATTATCCATATCATCTAAGTTATAGAATTTCTTGATATAAAGTTGTTCAAATATTCCCTTATTATCCTTTTAATAGCTATACAATCTGTAGTGATGTCCCCTCTCTCATTCTTGACATTGGTAATTTGTGTTTCCTCTACTTTTTTCCTGGTCACTCTGCCTAGAGGTTTATCAGTTTTATTCATTTTCTCAAAGAACCAGCTTTTGGTTGCATTGATTTCCTCTGCTGTTCTGCTGTTTTCTCTTCATTGATTTCCTCTTTGATCTTTGTTATTTCCTTTTATTTCCTTACTTTGGACTTAATTTATTCATCTTTTTCTAGTTTGTTAGAGTAGAAGCTTGAGATCAGTGATGTGAGATCTTCCTTCTTTTCTAATATAAGCATTTAGTGCTATGAGAGCACAGGTCCTTGATGACATTCCTGTTCAAGCGTCATTTGAGGCCAGCCTAAATCCAGACCACCTGTTCTCAACTCTCTCAACATTAGAACCACCTGGAGGGCTTCTAAAAATACCTATGCCTTGACCCCACCCTAGGCCAATTAAATCAAAATCTCTGGGAATGAGCTCCAGTATGACTAGTTGTCAAAACTCACCAGGTGAGTCTAAGGAGTAGCCAGGATTTTCAATCACCACACTAGGGCAGTGTTTCTCAAACTGATAAAGGCAGTTTGGTTTATCATTTCCAGTTTTATATTTCTATTATCCCATTGACTGTAACATTTTGTAAAATACAGTGAAAATGAACCATATGGTTTCTAGAAGTTTCCCTTATGAAAAGTGGTGTTTCCATTGCCTCATAAACTCAGGTGTTCTCATTATTCTTTATCATTATCAACAGTGGAGGAAAGGAAGTTTGTAGAAAGATGACGTAGGGTCAGGCCTTTCAAGATGGCTGTTCTCTTGCTCTCTGTACATCCCCTGCTTGACCAGTCCCTCCTTCACCTACACCCTACTCACACGACTGTCCAATCCTCTTAATCATAGGGCTTTAATAGTAACTGCCTACGTGCTCGCCCCCACCCGCCCCAGCCGCTGGTTTCCCTGGTAACTGATGAGCCAACCTGATGTCAATTCCCCCTATAACTGGTAACGTCCTTCTCCTCGTAGAGTTGCGAAGACTGCCGCTGTGTCCTGCTTGCCGTCTGCTGTACACGGTGGGGTGTCACTCCAGGACGTTGCTTCGGACATGTAAGATCCCCTGTCCAACCTATCACCGATGTCTCTGTCACTGTCTCTGGGGTCTTTCTTCAGTCTTGCAGCTGGCCAATTACAAGACTTTCAGGCCTGTGGGGTGCAGCCAAACAGATGATCATGCATGTAGTTGCTTCAGCAGTGTAGTTCTGTCTCACTGTGGACCATTCAAGTTTTTGGATGATGTTGTATTTTAGCGATGTTGCACTGTCTAGATCTCTTGCGTATGCGTCAATAACTTCTTTTTATTGTTTAAACCTACTTGAGTTGGGTTTTCGGTTATAAGAGGATGATTCCAACTGAAGCACCCTGCCATAGATGTATCCATCCATTTTGCAATCACTTGTTGACACATTATCCTCTCTTTCTCACTCTCTTTCCCACACAAAAGCTGCAACCATCCCAGGCAAGGGCCATGGTTTGTTTGATGATGACTGTGTGATCACTCTGTACTCTCACTGTGGCTCCCTTTACTACAGGACCTTAACCAAGATGATACAAACTTCCTTTCCTCCGTTGCTGATAACGCTCAAGAAAAATGAGAACACCTACGTTTAATAAGCAATGGAAATACCATTTTTTAAATAAAGAAAACCTCTAAAAGCTACACAACTGCCGATATGAATTTTTGCATATTTGTATTGTTCTTTTTGATGTTCGAATCAACCCATATCTGACCACAGGGAGCCTCTTCAGGTCGGCTCCTGTGTCCTTTTAATCTGACCCCATGGACTTTGATACCTTCCTTGTTCATCTGTCCCAGCCCTGGAAAGGCCGTTTCTCAGGAGCCCTGGTTCCCTTTAGCAGAGAATGATATTTAGAGAGTAAGATCTAGGCAAGATAGATACACTTTTTAAACACAGAAATTACATGAGTTTTCAAAAGATCTGTTTTTACCATAACTAGTGGCCTTTTCATTACGTCAGTTAATGACCTGAAATCATTGGAATTTAGGGTGGTTTTGGATTAAAGCAGTTTCTCAACCTCAGCACTATTGACATATGGGGATGGGAAATGCTTTGTTGTGGAGACTGCCCTGCGCCTTGTAGGGTGTTTAGCAGCATCCCTCGCCTCTACACACTAGATGCCAGTAGTACCCTCCCAGCTGTGACAACCAAAAATGTCTCCAGACGTTGCCGAATGCCCCTTGGGGTGGCAAAATCATCCCCCATTAAGAACCACTGGATGGCCTGTGGCTTCTGTGGAAAACATCCTGGAACAAACCAGAGAGACTCTGGCCCTGTTGCAACATCCTTAACAGTTTCCTGCCTCTATTTCCCTGTGTGTCTATTGGGACAATGGCTACAGGATAAAACAGCACATTGTGGGAAGCAGTTTGACCTGCAAAGACTCATCGGCGTGAAAGTGAGGAGCAGACATTACACCACAGGCAGCACCACACTGAAGCCACATGTCGGTTTTTGCAAACTCTGCTGAGATGGTACAGCTTCTGATTGAACTGACTCAAGTCCTGAAGATTACTCAAACTCTTGTGTTCCCACCAGGCCTCTTTTTAGTGTCAGCCTTATATAAGAGCTTTCATTTTACTGTCACCAAGAGAAAGTCCCATTCAATTCATACCAGATGCTGAGTCGTCGTGAATCAATACAACATCATCCAAAAACCACCAAAATGAATCATAAGGACAAACAGGACTTTTTCTCCCAGCAAAACAGTGACTAAAATAGTGTTTTGCCCTTTTAGAAAAAAAAAAGTTACAAGGTTAATAAGACAAGGCTTCAGGCCCTGCTGGTGTAACACACGTGTCTGTGGGCATGAAGTGGTTAAATTGCGTGTCCTCAGCAAGACAGTGTATGAGGCCTGCAGCTGAGCCAGACAGAGGCTGGCGAGAGGAGGTGAGACTTGGACATCAGGGGCCCTAGACTGGGAGTCCAGGGATGACCTGAAACTGTTATGCAATCCTCCTCCATGCGAGTGGCAAGGGTATCTGAGACTCAGAGTTTAGGAATCTCTACCGTGGAGGAGAGGCTCTTGGGAACTGTGGAGGCTCTTCCAGGAAATGAGCATCCAGAATCTTCTCCCGATAGAGCCGGGGAGATCCCCAAGACTTGTTTCTCAGTCCTGCCTCTGCTCCCTGGATGCTGGGAATAGCACTCCGATTACCTATGGAAGTGAGAAATGGTGTATGTCCTCCCTGGGGTGGGAGGGAGTGGGCCCACCTAGGCACTGTCTCCTGGCCTCTGACCCTTGAATGGAGGGAAGCAAAAGCAGAGAAGAGATGGCGGCTGACACATCCCCGTAGTGGCTGGATGAGTCTCTCAGTTGGTTCCTGCTTCTGGGTCCCCAAGGCCTCCCAGGTTCCTGTCCTTTGCAGACTAGGTTCTTCCAGTTTCCCCTTTATTGTGTGAGGGACTCCCTATCCTTCCAATGGATTTCCTTTGCGACAAGGTCAGTGTCTGTTTTCCCACCGCAGCACCAAGTCATTGCTGTCAGAGGCACTGAGAGCTGTGTGTCCCATTCCATACCCCACAGACTATTGCAGGAGCCCGGGAACACGGGCTGCAGAGCCCTGCTCGATGATATTCACAAGGTACGAGTCAGAAGGTCTCCCCTCAGTAAAGGCAAAATGGGAGCAGTGGAGGCCGAGAGCTCCCTGCAGTTACTGTGTCAACACTGATCAAGGAACTGAATCATCATATGATATCACTTATATGTGGAAACTAAAATATGGCACAAGGACTTCCCTGGTGACGCAGTGGTTAAGAATCTGCCTGCCAATGCAGGGGACAGGGGTTCGAGCCCTGGTCCGGGAAGATCCCACATGCTGCAGAGCAACTAAGCCCATGCGCCACAACTACTGAAGCCCATGCGCCTAGAACCCGTGCTCTGCAACAAGAGAAGCCACTGCAATGAGAAGCCCGCACACTGCAACAAGGAGTAGCTCCCACTTGCGGCAACTAGAGAAAGCCCATGCGCAGCAACAAAGACCCAGCACGGCCAAAGATAGATAAATTAATTAATTTTAAAATGCTTTAAAAAATAAAGATAAAAGATGGCACAAATGAACCTATCTACAAAACAGAAACAGACTCATAGACATAGAGAACAGACTTGTGGTTGCCAAGGTGGGGAGGGGAGGGAGAGGGATGGACTGGGAGTTTGGGGTTGGTAGATGCAAACTATTACATATAGAATGGATAAACAGCAGGGTCCTAATGTATCACACAGGGAACTATATTCAATATCCTGTGATAAACCGTAATGAAAAAGAATATTTAAAAAGAATGTCTGTATGTGTATAACTGAGTCACTCTGCTGTACAGCAGAGAATGGTACAACATTGTAAATCAACTTACTTCAATAAGATAAATAAATAAAAATTTAAAAATATTTGTCAAGATTTTTCTACCTTAAAAAAAGCGGCGGGGGGGGTGGCTTCCCTGGTGGCGCAGTGGTTGAGAGTCCGCCTGCCAATGCAGGGCACACGGGTTCGTGCCCGGTCCGGGAGGATCCCACATGCCACGGAGCGGCTAGGCCCATGAGCCATGGCCGCTGAGCCTGCGCGCCTGGAGCCTGTGCTCCGCAACGGGAGAGGCCACAACAGTGAGAGGCCCGCATACCAAAAAAAAAAAAGGGGGGTTCCCTGGTGGTGCAGCGGTTGAGAATCTGCCTGCTAATGCAGGGGACACGGGTTCAAGCCCTGGTCTGGGAGGATCCCACATGCCGCGGAGCAACTAGGCCCGTGTGCCACAACTACTGAGCCTGCGCGTCTGGAGCCTGTGCTCCGCAACAAGAGAGGCCGCGATAGTGAGAGGCCCGCGCACTGCGATGAAGAGTGGCCCCCGCTTGCCACAACTAGAGAAAGCCCTCGCACAGAAACGAACACCCAACACAGCAAAAATAAATTAATTAATTAATAAACTCCTACCAACAGCATCTTAAAAAAAAAAAAAAGGAACTGAATCATCAATGTGGATCCAGTGAGGGACACTGAATTTGGACTAATGGACAGCTAAGCCCTACGGCACCAAAAGAAGATGGAGCTGTTAACAGAGAGACCCTCGGTGCTACTCCAGTTTTCAGCAGTGCTCTGTGGAGGGGCCTGGGCATGCAGGCTCTGCTGTGGGACCCCTGGGTGGCCCCCAGGAATCTGTCTGGGCTGTGCCTCTGGACCCCTCCATTCTCTTACATGTTGTGTGGCCTAGCTTCCCCCACTCCTACAATGACTATTTCAATTCTTCATTCTTTCAAATCTCCACGGCCCTCCCATCCCCCTCACTCCCAGCAGAAGGTGAATTTCTTATGCCACAGAAAAAAGTTCAGACCATCATATGGGGACCCCTTCAACTTCCCAACACCAAACCTACACCATCCTGCCCTCTAGCCTGCCCCAACCTAGGCACTGTAGGATGTGTAGCAGCATCCCTGGCCTCTGTCCACTAGATGAACCCCGCTAGTAATGCCCCCTAGACGTGATAATCAAACATGTCTCCAGACATTGCCAAATGTCCCTCGGGGTATAAAGTCACCGGTGAGAACTCTTTTTAATTTAATTTTATTTTATTTTATTTATTTGGCTATGCGGGTCGTAGTTGTGGCACGTGGGATCTTTAGTTGCGGCGTGTGGAATCTAGTTCCCTGACCAGGGATCAAATCCAGGCCCCCTGCATTGGGAGCACAGAGTCTTAACCACTGGACCATGAGGGAAGTCCCTACCGGTGAGAACTCTTGACCCAGACCAACCTCTGGCCGTTCTGTCTCAAACTTGTAGCCCACATGTGATCCATGGGAAGTGCACACATGGGACCAACCTTCACCTACCTCTCAAATAGAGCACTTTGTGAAAGCGCAGCCACTGCCAGACAGCCACGCCTCCCCTGTAGATTTCCTCCCCTGGCTCTAGGGACCACCCTTTGAGTTCCCTATTTGGCCCCCCTAGTTGATTTGAGAAAATAGGAAGCACACCCCATGCCCCTTCTTTCCATGGTACAAGCCTCTCTTCCAGAAATCTCCTTTATAGTTTCTGGTCCTCTCTTGGGCTTTCCATCCATCCTCTTTATAAGCTGGAGGTGGGCGGTCAATACAATGACTCAGAACTAGTTCTCAGACATTTCCCTTCCCAGTCCTGCTTAGGTGGTCTAGCATCCCACGTTGGAATCGGGGAGCGGCTGCCTCTCTTGGCGGGGGCCTCAGCCAACTGTGAGGAAGAAAGAACTTGTATTCACATCCGTGTGCCCCTTAGAACTGCCTTCTCTCTTCCTCTCAGGATCCTTTCTCAATTCAATTTAGTCAACCTCTCCTTCCCAACTGAAGCTTTCCCACTGACATTTAAGCATGTTTAAATCGCTCCCATTTAAATAAATAAATAAAATAAAATAAAACTGCTTTGACCACAGAGCTCCTCACAGCTACCACTCTAATTCTCTCCTCCCCTTCAAAGCCAAACTAGTGAGAAAGCTCTCTACACCCACCGTCTCCCTTTCCTCACCTCCCACTCTTTCCAGTCTGGCGTCCACCCTTATCAGTCCCCCTAAACAGCTCTCACTGACATGGTCAACGATCTCTGCAGAGCTGAGCTGAGGCTGGAGGGCAGGAGGCTGGCCTGACCCCACTCAGGACGCTGGCCACGGGAGCAGCGGCAGGGATGGTGACAGCTGGTGTTACCCAGAGTTGTGTGTGGGAACCGCAGATGATAGAATGGAATTTCTGAGCTGTATCAGAAAGAACATCTGGCCTTGAGTCCTGGGAATGTGCCCCCACCTCCTTGCCCTCATTCATTCAGTCAGTCTTGATTGAGTACAGCTTGAGCCGGGCCCGGAGGTGGACACTTGTGTTACACTTTGAAGGACCCAGGCGTGGTCTCTGCCCTCATGGAGCTACCCATCTACTTGGGGAAGTAGGAATTAGTCAAAGAGCCGTGAAAGTACCCAATGACAATCTAGATGTTTTATAGAGGAAAAGTACACAGTGTGTGATGGTGGGATCTGATCTCACTGGAAGGTCTGAAAAGAGATTTTTGAGGCTGACGTCTGATTGATGGGTAGGAATTAGCTAGTCCAGGAGGAAGGAGGAAGAAGAAGGGAATAAAAGCATTGGGGGAAAGGAGTAAGGGCAGTGTTCCCCTCAGAGACCAGGCATTCCAGAAGTGGAAGGGACTGGGAGGGGTTGGGGGGAGAGGGGTGAGACGTGCTGAATAGAAATTAGATTTTTATCTCTGCCTCGTAGTCTTTGTGCCGTGACCTTCTCCTGCCGCTTTCTGAGGGACTTCGGCACCCTCGGCCACCCTGTATGGTTAACCGCTTTTATTTCCTTTTCTCCCAGGGCTGTGTGCTTCATGGCCTAGCTCCTGCCTGTCCCTCCTGTAACCTGAATGGGAGCGTTCCACAGAGTTCTACCCAGGCCTTACTCTCTTCCCCACCCACTTCTTCTTTGACATCGGCTCCCAGTTTTATGGCCTCCCACTTCCAACAGATCTCCAGTCCCAGAACTCTCTCCCGACACCCAGGTTTATAGTTCCATTTGCCCAATGGTCATCTCCATGCAGACACCCTGCCACCATCTCAAACACGGCAGATTGTAGTTTAAAAATGTAAGTCTCTGGACTTCCCTGGTGGCACAGTGGTTAAGAGTCTGCCTGCCAATGCAGGGGACAAGGGTTCGAGCCCTGGTCCGGGAGCATCCCACATACCACAGAGCAACTAAGCCTGTGCACCGCAACTACTGAGCCTGCACTCTAGAGCCCGCGAGCCACAAGTACTGAGCCCGCGTGCCACAACTATCGAAACCTGTGCACCAAGAGCCTGTGCTCCGCAACGAGAGAAGCCACCGCAATGAGAAGCCTGCGCACAGCAACGAAGAGTATCCCCCGCTCGCCGCAGCTAGAGAAAGCCCACCTGTAGTAGTGAGGACCTAACGCAGCCAAAAAATAAATTAATTAAATATAATTAATTAATTAACAGAGCTTGAGTATTCGACCCAGATCTACGGAAACTTGGTGCACCTGGTGAGTTGTAAATAGCCTTTCTTTATGACGATAAGGAAACTGAAATTAAACAAAGAGTTTTGATTAGCTGATTAATCAAGTTGGAGCAAGCTCCCAGTAAAGCTAAATTTAACTGTGCCCCGCTCTGTATCCCAAACTGCAGATTTCCTCTTTTATGATTTCTTCCAGCTCAGTGTAATTGGATTGTTCAGTCTGGGTGATGAGTATGTGAGGGGGCCGTTACACTATTCTTCTGTGTATTTTTGAAATTTTTCATAATAAAAATTTAAAAAAGAAATTGTATCTCTTTCTTAATAAAAAACAAAACTAGTCTGTCTTAATTGGTTGGTTAGTGCTTATCTGAATGTAATCCTTAACCTCCTGGTTTGAGAGAATTGCCTGGACTCATGAACATGCTTTTTGCAGGAAATCATGTGCTATGAAACATATAACTGTGTGCTGAAGTTGCAAATGACATCATCAATGAATTATTTTTCCTTGTGCTCCTTTTCTTTGTTCTTCTAACCATATGTGTATATAAATGTGTGTGTGTGTGTGCTCTCTGAGAATTTCTGAGCAAGGAGGAAGCGGTTCAATCTGCTTGTCTCTGAGCAGCTGTTGGCTTTTAGAATAAAGAAGTGACTCTGCCTCGTTTCTGATTCAGATGCAGTATGAAATTTGCTTTCATCCACGTCTAAATTTAAACGCCTGCCTTCTCCCGCTGTAAAACTTAATCCTCTTCCCCATAACACTGTAGAAAAAAGCCTTGGCTTCACAATGGTGTTTAGGTTAAAGATACAAGAGGAGTTTAGGTGTCGAGTGTAAGTAACATCAAGGAAAGAATGCAAACTGGCTGGAAACCTGATGCAGCTCAGAAAACTGCATATGACAAAGACACTGCACAGCCTCTACAGGTATCTAGGTTAGAACGGCAGTGCACTAGAGCCTAATCAGTTAAGGGCATCATTGATGCATCTAAGAACTCAGCCCTCCCATGTCTTCAACCATAACTTTTATTCCTTCCCACACCTTCCCCACTCCTATCTTCATTTCAACAGAAAAAGACAATCTCTCTTGACCAAAATCTGAATCGTTCAATATTATCAATTTCACTCACTTTATTTAAATTTTTATTTTGACGTAATTTCAAACGTACAGAAAACCTGTAAGAACGGTGTTAAGGAACCACCATATAGCCCTTACCCTGGTCTCACTTTTATTTTCCCTCTCATTCTCTTTATTTCTAAGTCTTGCCAATTTTATCGGTTTTATTAATCTTTTCAGAGAACCGACTTTAGGTTTTCTCTATTTTTTTGTTGGCTTTCTCTTTCACTGATTTCTGCTCTTGTTTTCATCATTTCTTTTCTTCCTGTTACTTTGTTTTTTTCTTTTTTCTTTTTCTTTTTCTTGGAGTATAGTTGATTTACAACGTTGTGTTAGTTTCATGTGTATAGCGAAGTGAATCAGTTATACATATACATATATCCACTCTTCTTTATTTATGTATTTTTTTATCCACTCTTTTTTAGATTCTTTTCCCATATAGGCCATTATAGAGTACTGAGTAGAGTTTCCTGTGCCATACAGTAGGTCTGTATTAGTTATCTATTTCATATACATAGTAGTGTGTATATGTCAATCTCTTCCTGTTACTTTGGATTTAATTTGTTCTTTTTCTACCTACTTAAGTTGGAAAGTTAGATTATTGTTCAAACCTTTTCTTCTTCTGTAATATAAGCATTTAAAGCAATAAATTTCCCTCTAGACATAGCTTTACCTACAACCCACATATTTTGATATGTTGTGCTATCATTATCTTTCAGTTTAAGATATCTTAAAATTTCTCTTATGATATTTTCTTTGACTCATGAGTTGTTTAGTAGTGTGTTGTTTAATTCCCAAATACAATACTTGGGGTTTTTCTAGATTTCTTTTAGAATATACTCCATAAGATGTCAGTCCTTTAATATTTATTTATGTTATGGTCCAGCATATGGTCTATCTTGGGGAATGTTCCATGTGTCCTTGAAAAGAAACATCTGTATTCTGCAGTTATTGGGCATAGTGTTCTAGACACAGACATGGACAGAAGGAAGACAATGTGGAGACACAGGGAATACAGCCCTCAGAGGGAACCAACACTGCCAACACCAGGATATCACACACCCAGCCTCCAGAACTGTGAGAAAATAAATTTTGTTGTTTAAGCCACCCAATCTGAGGTACTTTGCTATGGCAGTGCTAGCAAATTAACATAGTTACTAAGTACATGTATTTAGGATTGTTAAATCTTCTTGATGGACTGACCCTTTAATCAATATGAAATTTTTTCTCTCTTTATGTCTTAGTAGTATGCCACATCTTGAAGCCTACTTTGATATTAACATGACCCCACCAGTTTTCTGTGTGTTCTTATTTTTGTTTATATTTCATCTTATTACCTGTATTATATATGCATAATGTATTTTTCCATCCTTTTACTTTATCAGTGTCCATATGTTTAAAGAGTATCTCTTAAGACAGCAGTGATTTGGGTCATTTTTATCCAATTTGATAATCTCTGCCTTTTAGTTGAGGTGTTTAGTTCATTTACATATAATGTAATTGTTAACATGCTTTGGTTTAAATCTACCATCTTGCTATTTGTTTTATATTTGTCCTACCTGTTTTTTGTTCTTCTGTTCTTTTCTGTCTTTAATTAATCAGATATTTTTAGTAGTTTATTTTATTACCACTATTTGCTTTTTAGCTCCACCTTTTTGTATAATATTATCAGTTTAGCTCTAGGGGATTACAATATACATTCTTAATTCATTACATTCTGCTTATAATTAATTTATACCAATTCCCATAAAATTCATTACCTAAAAAGAGAATAATTCTATTACCCTCCCTGTCCTTGTGCTATTATAGTCATATATTTTACTTTCACATGTTTTAAACCCTGTAATAAACTATTATTACTATTGCTTTAAATAGTTCTCTTTTAAAGGAATTATAAGAAAAAATCTTTTATTGTTACCCATGTATGATGCTTTTCATTCCTACTTGTAGATCCAAGTTTCTATCTGATATCCTTGCCCTTCAGCCTGATGAGCAACCTTTAGTACTTGTACTACAAGTCCGCTAAGGATGAATACTCTCAGTTTTTGCTTATCTGCAAATGTCTATATTTCATGTCATGGCTTCCAGGAGGAACTGTGGGGAACCAACAAGAAGAGATGCACAAGTCCTTAGTATGTTGGTATGTCAGTCAAAGAAAAGCATTGTTTTCTCTTTCTGGTGAGATGATGAGTGAGAAAATTATAGTTACTATGAATGGCCAATAGTTCAGGAGACACTGGGTTTTTAAAAACCAGTTTGGATGGGCAAAATATCTTTGTTTTGGGGTTGCAAATCTTTTACTGAATAGGAAGTTAAAACAGAGACCTGGACCATTCCATAGGAATCAGGAAGGACAGTCACAACCAACAGCCCCTGTGACTGCTCCTCCCAAATCACAAATGGCTGCAGAGAGCACATTTCCCAGGCAGTTCCTGTATCTTTGTCAGGAGCAAAGCTGTAAGAACAATTACTCTGCCTCTACACTCCCCTCCCTGCCTAACTGAAGCAGAATTCTTTTTGCAGTAATGAATTTAAAGCCTTTTAGCAATGTTTCTGTGACTTTTTTTGCTGGTAAACTTTGATGTGTATCCCAGCCTTACATGGCAGCATGGTTTATCAGGGATGGTTGCTTTCTTAAGTTGGGTTCCTAAAAGCGCATGTTGAAACAGGAATCATGTGCAAATGATTTATTAAGGAAGTGATCTAGGGAGAAACAAGGAAAGGAATGGGGAAAAGAAGTATAGAAAGGTAAGAAGCCAGGAAGAGTATGATGTTGGCTAAGCCCCAACCTCAGCCTGATCCAGAGGGGAGTTCTGAAGGGTAAATTACACCTTGTAGTTCATCTCTCCTTAAACAAGGGACCTGGGCTTCCATACTCCTGAACCAGTCAGTAGCCACAGGTCCAGGGAGGAGGGGTACACAAACTCCCAGGCAATTCCAGTTCCCTTTGCGTGCTGGTGTGCAAAGTAGCCCCAGCAGCCCAAGGGAGAGCCTCTGAACAAAGTGACAGTTATAAACCACTGGAAACCCAGGGCACAGATGCTGGAGGATGACAAAATGGAAATGGCGAAAGGGATTGTTTTATTGTGATTTATAATGAGAAATATATATTTGGTCTTTGTCCCTGACCCTGGCATAGAGCTCCTAAGATCCTTGGGATTTCCTATGTGATGAAAGCAATAAAGGTGCCTTTTAAAGTTATGTTAATGGGACTTCCCTGGTAGCGCAGTGGTTAAGAATCCACCTGCCAATGCAAGGGACACGGGTTTGAGCCCTGGTCCAGGAAGATCCCACATGCCTCAGAGCAACTAAGTCCATGTGCCATAGCTACTGAGCCTGTGCTCTAGAGCCCATGAGCCACAACTACTGAGCCCTCATGCCACAACTATTGAAGCCCACGAAGCCACCACAATGAGAAGCCCGCGCGCCACAAAGAAGAGTAGCCCCCACTCTCCCCAACTAGAGAAAGCCCACGCACAGCAATGAAAACCCAATGCAGCCAAAAATAAATAAATTTATAAAAAATAATAGTAAAAACATAAAGTTATGTTAATGAGGTGACTTGGGAAGCTGCTGGATCACCTAAGGATGAGCTGGTTGCCAGGGGAACAAACAATGTCATTAGAGGGTTGGAACTTTCAGTCCCACCCCCTGACCTCCAAGGAGGGTAGAGGGACTGGAGATTGAGTTCAATCACCAATCGTTAATAATTTAATCAATCATGCCTAGGTAATGAAGCCTCCATAAAAACCCCAAAGTACAGGGTTTGGAGAGCGTCCAGGTTGAAATTCGGGGAGAGAGGTGCTCAGAGAGGGCATGGAAGCTCTGCACCCTTCCCACATATTTTGCCCTGTGCATCTCTTCTATCTGGCTGTTCCCGAGTTATACCCTTTTATAATAAACTGGTAATCTACTAAGTAAAATGTTTCTCTGTGTTCTGTGAGCTGCTCTAGCAAATTAATGACATCCAAGGAGCGGGTATAGGAACCTCCAATCTATCGTGCTTGGGCAGAAACCCAGGTGACAACCTGAAATTGTGACTGGCATCTGGGGTGGGGAGCAGTCTGGTAGGATTAAACCTTAACCTGTGGTTATCTATGTCCAGGTAGGTAGTATCAAAATTGAGTTGAATTATAGGACACACAGCTGGTGTGGGAGAATTTCTTGGTGTGTAGGAAAAAAACGCATCAGAATTTGAATCCGAATCAGAGGGATCAAAGGGGATATAGGTGAGGCATCAACAGCATTTGCTATGGTAGGACAGTTATGAATGGAAGGCCTTGACATACTTTAAAAAAGTGCTTTGTACTACTTTAGTAGAATGTCAGTTAATACATAATTTCTTTTAAGTCGGTGCCTCTGGGAGCATAGTGGGAAATTTCATGGGCCAACCCATTAATATTTCAAGATGAGAAAGTCTTGTCTCTTTGATAACTTATACTTGCAAGAACCAAGGGCAAGATCTAGGCCATTTGATTCAGGTTTCTGCATATATCTTGGCCAACTTCGTTTTCAAAATTCTATTTTGTCATTTTACCCGCTTGATGAATCTACAGTGAAAGTCAACAGTGAAATTCTTGCTGTTTCTGAGAGACTTCCAGTTTGACCTATAAAGTGTGTGTCGCATTATATTAAAGGGTAGCAGTATTTCAAATCAGAGTGTGAAAACTTTTCACAGCTCTTTGATGATGGTAGTATATTATATTTTGCATTTGGTGATATTTCTATATATCTTGTGAACATACATTTCTATTTATGTGATCAGTATTTCTTCATCTGGATGAAATTAAACAAAATAATCCTGTTGTGGATTGTGCCCTACCATTATATGCTTAAAAAGTGTCCGGCATGACAGTACTATGACCCACGGTGGAACATGTTGGAACACATCGATAGCTTTTATCAGACTTCCTTTATCATACCCAGCTTAATTCACATGAGCCATCCCACCCATCATGTGAGTAAAGTGAAGAAGATCCTTCGGCGCCCTCAAGTGGCCATCTGGGGAATACCTAAGGTGATCTGGCTGAAGACCATTTGGCCACTACAGATTTCCCCCTAAATTTGGGGCCTGGTTTCGGAGCAGAGCAACATTCAAGAAAGGTAAAGTTGTCAGAGGAGCCTAGTTGATGGGTGAGGGAGGTAAAGCCATGGCCTGAGAAGAGAGAAAATGATTGCAGTAGCCAAAGCATTTTTAGCTGGAGTATCTCATAAGGCTTTTTTAGAAGATAATTATAAGACATGAAAAGTCATTAATCTAAAGACATCTGGAGACTTATTTCACTTCACTGTTTTCCAGTTGGCCATAAATATGAATGACCCAAAAGTCATCTGGAACCAGTAAAAATATTGGCAGATCTGTTTGAAGGGTATGTGTTTTGAAGAAAGCAATCAATTCATCACCTATGCAGATGTCAGACACCAAAGAGGAACATTACTTTACCTTACAAACACTGAAACCAATGAACAGATCCATCTGTGTAAAAGATGACAGTAAGATGTCTGAGGCCAGTACAGGTTCAGTCAAGTGGGCAGTAACCACATCTGTTGAAAACCCAATGTATCAGTCAGGGTTTTGGCAGAAAAGAGATGGCACACTCAAAAGAGGACATTTCATATTGAATCACTATGTTGTGTACCAGCAGCGAACACAGTGTTGTAGATCAATTATATTTCAAAAACAAACAAACTCAGAAAAAGGGATCAGATTTGTGGTTACCAGAGGCAAGGTGTGGGGGGAGGGGAAAATGAAGGCAGTCAAAAGGTCCAAACTTTTAGTTAAAAGATAAGTACTAGGGATGTAATGTACAACACAAGAAATATAATGAACACTGCTGTATGTTATCTATGAAAGTTGTTAAGGGAGTAAATTCTATGTGTTCTCATCCCAGGGAAAAAAATTTTTTTTATTTCTTTAATTTTGTACCTATATGAGAGGATGGATGTTTCCTAAACTTATTGTGACAATCAATTCATGATGTATGTAAATCAAATCACTATGCTGTACACTTTAAACTTATACAGTGCCATATGTCAATTATATCTCAATGAAACTGGAAGGGGAAAAAAAGGGGGACATTTCACAGAGGTTAATGGAGGGATTATTTACAAAAGTATGGGCAGGGTTCATGGAACTAACTGGCAACAGAGTAAAGCTACCCCCATGCTTGAGAGGGCAAAGGGAAGGAGTGGCTATTAGAACCTCAGAAATATGGCCTTGGTAAAGGATGCAGCCACTATTGAACCATGACCTGGCTCTCTACTCCCACCCTTTGATCTACTGCTGATGCATGTCATTGACCAAATCCAACCTCCTGGTTCACAGAGAGGTGTGGAGAGTGAATCTGGAGGGCGAAATGAAAAAGAATCTAGTACACAACTTCAATTTGTCTTTAAAAAATTAAGAGTATTTAACAAGATTTCCTGAGGTGGGGCAGCTCCATGGTTGGTGTATTAAGAGATGTTATGGAGGACCCAAAGTCCCTCCATCTTTCTCCTCTGCCCTCCTCAGGCTAGATTCTGTCACAGTCACAAGAAGTTGGCTGCAGCTCTAGGTGCCACACTCAGGCCCAACGTGATCAGCAAAAGAGAAAGACTCTGTGGGGGGTCTATTTTGGGGAATGAAGAAACTTTTCTCAGAAGCTTCCCCAGGAGATTTTTCCCCATGACTCACTGGCAGAACTGTATCCATACTGGACCAGTCTCCGCTCAGGGGAATGGTACCCAGTTAATCAAGATTTGCCCCTGAACCAGGGACAGTGTCAGCTTCTAGGGGAGGGGAGATGTGTATAGACATCTGCAAGAAATCAAGATTCTGTTAACAAAAAGAGTTGGAGAAAGGTTGTATGAAGGCAAACAAGGGTGTGTGCAAAAACGGGAAGACAGATAAGAGGTTTTTAGTATGTTGGAGTTGAAAGTGAAGATGCTGGGTTTACCTGGGGACAATGTGTAAGGGTAATATGACCATCCAAGATGAGTAAAATTTAATACTAATATACTTGGACTGTAGATAGGAATTGTATTTTGGCTTTTAGAAAGAGTGCTATACCCGAAGAGGAGCAGCCCCCTCCCCATTCAGAGGGCAGCCAAGACAAAAACAGAAGAAGGCTCTAATGAGATAGATGTCCTAGCCACAGAACACAGGCTGGAGGCACATCTGGTGCAAAGAGAATTATAATAGGCAACGGGGAGTTGTCTCCACCAGTCTTTGTACAGCAAAGGTAAATATTGCTTTTTAATGGCAAAAAAGAGTGACGTGCTTACTAGAAGTAAGGGTACCTAATGTTGGGGCTGACAGGACTTGTTTAAGGGAAGAAAAAGCCTTTTAGATTTTAAGACCTAGGTAATCATTTAATGGGGTTAGCTTGAATTAGATGCAGTAGAGGTTTTATATCTGAGGTATAATTTAATATTTACTGTCGGCAAAAGCTAGACATGTCCAAGAAGGTATGCATTTGTGAGACTGTGGTGAGCCCAGGTCCCTTGAGGAAAGCTACTTCCGTAGAAGAAAATGAGTATCTCTTTTTTACTGATTTGTCATGTCCAACTAATGGGCTTACGACAGGCATAATTGTAATTTATTTTAGAGGCTTTGTGGCCCTTGAGGGCACACGAAGAAAGGGAGATTAAGAAATCTCATTTGGGCCTTTTAGTGAAGAGGCCAACAGAAGTCTGTTAATATATTGGATGAGAACAGTTTCCAGGAAATGTTATGTTATTTAAATCACTTTTAAGAATTAGTACAGGAGTTCTGGGCTGAAAATATGGATTAAACATGCACATCTAGATTCATTCCCTCTAAAACTCCTACTAAAACCTACTAAAGTGATTTTTTTTAAACTACAATAAATCTACAAAAATGAGAGAACAGAGGAGACAGCACTAACAAAATTTTGGAAGCCAGACAGCAGAAGAGAAAGGTTGACTTTTAGCAGATCCAAGAAGAGACATTTCCTGAGCCAGTAGTGGGCAAAAGTGAAAACCATCCCAGTTTATACCACAGAGTCTTTAAAAGGCACAACCACTGACAGAACCAGGTACCTCTGGAGTTGGGAGTAAAGGAGTGACGTCATAAAATAATGAGGATTGGGCAAAAGCAGTTTGAAATATCCCTAGATCCCCTTACCCGCTGCATACTTTTGGGCTTCATTTCCCATTACTTCACTCATTATGACCATATTTTCTTTTAATTCTTTGAACACATATTCTTTTAGATTTTTGAACATATTTATAATAATTTCCTTAAAGTCTTTGCTAAATCCAACATCTGGACCATCTTGAGGTCAGTTTCTATTGACTCTTGACACTTTGTTGTGGTTGTCTTTACTATGGGTCACATTTCCTTGTTGTTGTTTTTACATATGTAGGAATTTTAGATTGTTTAATGGACACTGTGGATGATAGATTGTAGAGGCTCTAGATTCTGTTATCTGCTTGACTTCTGCTATCTATTTTACCCTCAACTCTGTAGCAGCCTCTCTGTGGAAAGCCTTGGGTGGTCTTCCCCTATACATGTGCATCCCGGCCCTGAGCCAAAGATTCACAGGGGACCTCCCACATAGATTTTTGCCTCCCACACATGCAGCTGCATCCTCTCCAGAGCCATGACCTGTAGATTGCAGCTGCTTCAGAGCCCTGAGCTCTGATCTCTGCCTCTTCCACACAGCAAGTCAGCCCTACTCTGCTAGAACTCCAGCTTGTTGTGCTGTGGTTGGAAAACTGTTCCCCAGCAGAAAGCCAAAATGATTTGGGGCACATCTCATGAGTTCCCCTTCTCTCAAGGATCACTGTGATGTACTGCCTATTATCTAATACCTGAGAACGATTGCTCACATATTTTTGTCCAGTTTTATTGTTGTTTATGGCAAGAAGGCTAATCTGGTCCCAAGGTTTATATCATAGCTGGACCCCTTCCTCACCCGATATACTTTTATTTCTTTCTGTCATCCTCCTTTCCCCTCCTCTTCATCCACTTAAGCCAGTTCTGTGTTTATTGGTTCAGAGGAGACATGAAGTGGTAATGAAAGTAGAAAAACAATAGTTCCAAAAAAATAATTCCAAAACCCTAAGCCTATTAACCTAAGCGTTCTCTAAGGAGACTGGATAAAAGCCCCTTAAGCAGGGAGAAAGAGAAATGAAAAATTGATTTCTAATAGCAGTGATGAAGTGGGTTCAAGAAAGAAAGGCCTGGGGCCCTGCTTCCTGGGCAGCATCCCTGGGAACACGATTGTAGAGATGGCACTACTGTCTAGGGTGTCCAGGCAAGCCATGTCCCAGCCTCTCCAATATTTCCATGCCCTTGTTTGGCAATGAAGCAGCAGAAAGATTCCCATGGCCCCCAAACTGGGAATGGAAGTTGAGGACAGAGTCCACTGACCTGAAGTAGGTGCAGGAACAAGGTACTCCTCTGTGACTGATGAGGGAAGATCCAACCCATACCTTGCACAATGTGAACCCCTAGAACTTAGATGCCATCTAGCAGAAAGGAAAGAAACCTCAAATTACCAAGATTAACTTGCTGCCACTCTAGCTGATTGGGAGCTCAAAAAATAAATTATTATATAAAAATAAAATACTATTTATGGTATGCCTGAGTTAGTAAACTGAGATTCCTGCTATAATAGTAAAGGGCACCATTATATCTCTTTATGGAGAACTTTACATCCATTATTTCATTTAAGCTCATCTTATTGAATGAAAGTCCATTACCTCATACTCCCTCTGATGATTCTTCTGACATACAGATGTACCTGCCTGAGGAAAAAACGATAATAAAAATGTACATTTACTCTGTGCCAGGGATTATTATGCAAAGGGCCTTATGTCACTTAATCCTCATACTAGAGCTATGAGATATATATTATTACCTCCATTTTACAAACGTGGAAGCTGAATTTTAGAGGTAGACAATGATTGTGGTTTTTAGATTCAAACCCACTAGAAGCTTTACTTTGTATTACTTGCAATCCGTGGGAGAAAACTAGATCCAAGAGTCTAATCAGCAATATGATTTACAAAGTGAGCTTACGTACAATTTAAATAAACAAATTTCCTTATATCTGCTACAACAAACATTCTAAGATGAAATGAATAATCTTCTTGGCTAAATATTGTATTCTGGGGAGACATCAAACAAAAACTTTGTAGTTAACAGTGTTCTTTCTATTCCTTTATCTTTCTGTACTTTAGTTTGGGTATTTTCTATTGGCCCATCTTCAAGTTTACTAATCTCTTGCCTCTGCTGTGTCTAGTCTGCTGCTCAGCCCATCTGAATGCTTCCTTTCAGATATTCTATCTGTTCATCCTAGAATGTTCATTTGGCTTTTATATATTCTAATTCTCTGTTGAAATTCCACATTTTGTCACCATTTGTTCATTGTTCCTAGTACTGTCTTTAACATATTTATTTTATTTATTTATTAATATTATTATTACTTTTTTTTTTTTTGCGGTATGCGGGCCTCTCACTGTTGTGGCCTCTCCCCTTGCGGAGCACAGGCTCTGGACGTGCAGGCTCAGCGGCCATGGCTCACGGGCCCAGCCACTCGGTGGCATGTGGGATCTTCCTGGACCGGGGCACGAACCCGTGTCCCCTGCATCGGCAGGCAGACTCTCAACCACTGCGCCACCAGGGAAGCCCTCTTTAACATATTTAAATGGTTATTTTATTTTTAAATTTTATTTTATTGAAGTATAGTTGACTTACGTGTTAATTTCCACTGTACAGCAAAGTGATTCTGTTATACATATATATACATTCTTTTTCATATTCTCTTCCATCATGGTTTATCACAGGATATTGAATATAGTTCCCTGTGGTATACAGTAGGATCTTGATGTTTATCCATTCTGTATAATAGTTTGCATCTGCTAACCCCAAACTCCCAATCCATCCCTCTCCTACCCTCCCCTCACTCATGACAACCACATGTTTGCCCTCTATGTCTGTGAGCCTGTTTCTATTTAATAAAAGTTCATTTGTGTCATATTGGACGTTCCACATATAAGTGATATCATATGCTATTTGTCTTTCTCTTTCTGACTTACTTCACTTAGTATGATAATCTCCAGGTCCATCCATGTTTCTGCAAATTGCATTATTTCATTCTTTTTTATGACTGAGTAATATTCCATGGTATATATATATACCACATCTTCTTTATCCATTCATCTGTTGATGGACATTTAGGTTGCTTCCATGTCTTGGCTATTGTAAATAGTGCTGCAATTAACATTGGGGTACATATATTTTTTTGAATTATATATTTTTTCTGGATATATGCCCAAGAGAGTAATTGCAGAATCATATGGCAACTCTATTTTTAGTTTTTGGAGGAACTTCCATACTGTTTTCCATAGTGGCTGCACCAGTTTACATTCCCTTAAATGGTTAACGTCCTTGACATCCAGATCAGGTATGGGTCTGCTTTTATTGTCTCATTTTTTTTTCTCTTGATTATCAGTCACATTGTCCTGTTGTATTAGTTTCCTACTACTGCTATAATAAACTACCACAAATTTAGGGGGCTCAGACAACACTGATTTGTTATCTTAGAGCTCTGGAGGTCAGAAGTCCAAAATCAGTCTCACTGGGCTAAAGTCAAGGTGTCAGCAGGGTGGGTTCCTTCTGAAAGCTGTAGGGAAGAATCCTTTTCCTTGTCCTTTTCAGCTCTAAAGGCCACTGGCATTCTTTAGCTTGTGACCCCTTCTTCACATAACTCCTACCTCTCATTTCCATCCTTACATCTACTACTAACTCTGACCTTCCTGCCTCCCTCTCATAAGGACCCTTGTGATTTTATTGGGCCCACCTGGATAAGCCAGGATACTGTCTCCATCTCAAATCCTTAATCACATCTGCAAAGTCACTACATTCACAGGTTCCAGGAATTAGGACAGACACATCTTTGGGAGGACATTGTTCAGGCTACCATACTTGCTTTTTCTATGACTTGTAATTTTTTATCATATGCCAAATATTGTGTATAAAAGAATCACAGATGTTGAGATTAATCATATTTTCCCCTACAGGGTTTACTTATCCTCTGTTAGACATATATCTTAAAGGGATGATGCCTCAATCCAATCAGGAATTGAGCTGAGTTGGGGTGAGTTGCAGCTTTAGTTGGACTCAGTACACCTCTGTTTTTAGTTATCTTGAGAGTGAGATCTATCTTGTGTTTTTGCAGGCCCTTCTCCCCAGTGAGGCTCCAGCCTCCAAACACCAAAAGATGTAGATCTTGTGCTGCCTTTCCAGCCCAGGCCCCCAGACAGGCCCAACCCCCTCCATCACCACCCCTCAGTCTACCCCAGCACTTAGCAAGTATCCCATAGGAAAAATGAGCCTCGCATCTAGATTCTAGTCTATAATGGCAGCTTGAGTGGCCTCAATAGTTTCTGTAAACTAAGCTCAATCTTCAGCCTATGCCCAGACTTCACAAATGACCCAAGGAAAAACTGACCAACAATCTCAGCTCACCTTGAATGAGCTCTTCCTTCTCTGCTCCCACTGCTCTCTGATGTCCTTTAAAATATGGTTTTTGTAATTTATCCTTCTTTTTCCCCAATTGTTGCAGCACAAATGAAGACCTACTGATACTGACTACATCCTACCCAGAAGCAGAAGTTCTTTATGGATAACATTGAATATTCTAGAAAGAACTTTGTAGTTAACACTGGATATCTCAGAAAGCTTCTTGCATCTTCTTAGCAAACATAACAAAAGACAGACTATGCATAACTTTAAATTTAATTAAGATCTTTTCCCATCTACCTGGTCTCTTGACTCTGTTCTGTTTACTTTGCTCTTGAGTGGTTAGGAGTGTAAATATACTTATCTTACATACTTTGAAAATTTAATGTATTTGGTTTAATAGAATTTGTTCTTACTAAGGCTTATAAAATACCATTGCAACCTCTCGTTTTTTGTATTTTTAAAATTATGTGGGACTTCCCTGGTGGCGCAGTGGTTAAGAACCTGCCTGCCAATGCAGGAGACATGGGTTCGTGTCCTGGTCCAGGAAGATCCCACATGCTGGGGAGCAACTAAGCCCGTGGGCCACAACTACTGAGCCCACTTGCCACAACTACTGAGCCCACGTGCCACAACTACTGAAGCCCATGCGCCTAGAGCCCGTGCTCTGCAACAAGAGAAGCCACTGCGATAAGAAGTCCAGTCCGTGCACTGTAACGAAGAGTAGCCCCCGCTCGCCGCAACTAGAGAAAGCCCGCATGCAGAAACAAAGACCCAATGTAGCCAAAAATAAATAAATATTTTTAAAATTATGTAATTAATACTATGAATAGTAACAATCCCAAATGTGCAAATGTAAAAAGATATAAAAGGATATATAGTGAAGTCATTCCCATGACTTCTTCCCCCATCCACCAGTTTCCATTCCCCAACAGGTATCCATGATTATTAGTTTCTTGCTTATCAGAAAAGTTCAAATGCATACACAAGCAGATACATATAAACACAATTTCCCCCTCCTTTTCTACATAAACAGTAGTATACTATGCCTACTATTTTACACTGTGCAATTTTTTTTTTCAAACATGAAAGGGAATTTGTCGGCTCGTGTAACTGAAAAGTCCATGGCTGATAGCATGGCAGCATCCAGGGCCTCAGACAATCATATCACAACCCAGCTTCTTTCCCAGTCTTGTCTGCATTCTCCTCTGTGGTGGCTTCACCCTCAGGCTAGCATCCACCCCTCTTCCACATGGTGCTTCCCTCCCAGTCCCAGCTTCAGGATGACATCCTGACAGTTCGATAACCCCACCAAATAAGGCACACCGGCCATGTTCCCAGTGAACCCTAGCGAAAGTCTTGGGAGAGCTGCCATTGGACTAGCTGGAATCACAGATCCATCTGTGAACCAGTCACTGAGGCCAGGCTGGGAGGGTGATGCTGATTGGCCAGGCCCAAGTCACATGACCTCCTCTGGATACCTAGGCTGAGAGAAGTCAGTCCGACAATGGCGTGAGTCACCTGGACCAGGAATTGGGAAGCAGGGTGGTTCTCCAAAGGGATATCAAGGTGCTATGAATGGAAGGTCCGTCGCAGCTGAAAGCAGCAGATGTCTACTGCAAAAGGTGCTCTTTTGTTGTTTTTGGTTTTTTGGCTCTTTCATGCCTGGACGCTGCTATTTTATGCCTAACACGTGTATAGCTGAGGCTGCACATGGCTCCCAGCACTGGCCAATTGGAAAATGCCGCAAGGTGAAGAGGGGCTGCTCTGTTTCCTTAGATTCTGTATTTGTCTATTTAATGTCTATTAACCACAGGGCCAAACTGACAGCCAAAGTTGTTTACATCTGCCCTGGGATCCTGCTTTCATGAACAGGTAAAGTTGTATAACAAATCCTCCAACCAATCCCGGATCCATTCCCACAACTACCTCCTTTATGTAATCCCACACACCATGTCAATATTTCCCCTTCCTTGAGTCAACCCAGGGCCAGTTACCAGACATCTAGGGACAGCCCCTACACCCTAAATCCTGCTGGAATTATTCAAACCAGGAGTTTATCAGGTAAACACTCAAAAAAAGTGGGGGAAATGGTCAGAGACAGGAGACAAAGAAAAACGTGACGAGTGGGACTTTATCCACCTAAAGATACAGCTGTTCAGCTGTTCTAAAAGATTTTGTTTAAGAGGGGAAAAAAGTAGGGGATGTTGAGAAGGGGACAGAGGAGGCTGCTGTCTAGAGGCGCTAGGCCCTTTCCCTCCCTCTTTCCCCTTAAAGCAGAAACTAAAACCCACTGGCTTCAGGGAGCTAAAAGCCTAAAACAGAAGAAAAAAGGATGAGCAGGGAATAGAGAAAAGAAAACAAAACCCTAGACAACAGGAGGAGAAAATTAAAGATTACTAAAATATTTTTGTATATATATAAAATATTTTAACTAGTACATAATAGATATATATGTATATATGATATCTAACTAAATTAAAACAGGTCTTTAATTTGACTCAATTGGAATTCGAAAGTTTATATGTAAAAATGTATATATTAAAAGAATTTATCACAAAAAGATAAAAAAGGGTGCTGATTGTCTTTTGTGCATCTGCAGCCTTGGTTCTAAATTAACTTTAGCATTTGCTAAAAGGTATCAACTGAGAAAACTTTATAGACTTAATCAATACTGGGGCTCAAATTATAGTTATACCTGGGGATCCCACTAAATTTAAACATTGTACCCCCTATAATCTTAGAAAAGGAACTAAACATAAAATAGAGAAAAAAATAGCCTTTAACTACAGCCTTACCCAAGTTTCCCATAGTCATAATACCTATTGCTCTAAAAATATCTCACGTTGGGCACACACACTCTAACACAATGAATACTGAATTAAAATTAAATCTTTGGCCATTACAAATTGGCTTGATACAATGGGACTCCACAGACCCCTTAGTTAAAATAGTTAACATGGCCCATTGTAAGTTAAAAGAGGGCCTTCAAGGATTAAAACTTATTATATAAAACCTAATTAATAAAGATGTGATTGTTCCCACTCCTTTTCCGTTTGATAGCCCAACTTTGCCTGTTTCTGCTGGGGAAAAATAAAGGATGGTGTACTAGTTAGCTTGGGTTGTCAAGACAAAATACCACAGACTGGGTGACTTAAACAACAGAAAATTATTTTCTCAAAATTCTAGAGGCTGGTGCCAATGCAGGGGACACGGGTTTGAGCCCTGGTCCAGGAAGATACCACATGCCGTGGAGCAACTAAGCCCGTGAGTCACAACTACTGAGCCCATGTGCCACAACTACTGAAGCCTGCGTGCCTAGAGCCTCTGCTCCGCAACAAGAGAAGCCGCCACAATGAGAAGCCCATGTACCACAAGAAAAAGTAGCCCCTGCTCGCCACAGCTAGAGAAAGCCCACGCGCAGCAACAAAGACCCAACCCAGCCAAAAATAAATAACTTAAAAAAAAAAATTCTAGAGGCTGGGAAGTCAAGCGTTAAGGTGCTGGCTGATCTAATTTCTGGTGAGGCCTCTCTTTCTGGCTTGTAGATAGCAGCCTTCTTGCCATGGCTGCACATGGTAGACAGAGGAAGAGGTATTTCTCTCTTCCTTTTCTTCTAAAGTCACCAGTCCTTTTGGATTAGGGACCCACCCTTACGCCCTCATTTAACCTTGGTTACCTTCATAAAGGCCCTATCTCCAAGTACAGTCATATTGACGGTTGTGGCTTCAACATTGTAAATCCGGGGAGGACACAAACATTCAGTCCATAACAGGTGCCTCATGGTGGATTACTACAACATTAATGCTCTGTTCCCAGCTATTAGGGCCCCCATACCCAATATACGATACTATTAAAATTACGGACTCTATCCAACTAATAAATATTTTGCTCTTATAAATTTGGTTAAAAACATTCTCTTGCATACCTGTTTCAACAGCCTTTCAGCTGCAGTTTGCCTTCACTTCTGAAAGGACACAAAATACCTTTTCCAGGCATGGGGTAACTCAACAGTTTTGCCACCACATAGAATCTTTGCAACACGATCTTCACTGTGTTCACCTTTCTCCAGGAGCACAGGTATGGCATTATATTGATGACATCCTCCTCCAATGAGACTCATTTAACACACTCTTTACGGACATATAAGTCCAACATTTTTTAGTCCTTTTTGCGTCCAGTGGCAGTGTATTTACAAATTTTACTTCCAAATCAGCAGACACTTCCATTAGTGCCCTCAGAAACTCCTTCACCGTAGTCTTTGGCAACCTCTTCTCATGTCTCCTGGTGTCTCTACACCACTGTTTTTTTTTTAATTGGAGTATATTTGCTTTACGATGCTATAAACTTTGCTGTGTTAGTTTCTACTGTACAGCAAAGTGAATCAGCTCTATGTATACATATATCACCTCTTTTTTGGATATCCTTCCCATTTAGGTCACTACAGAGCAATGAGTAGAGTTCCCTGTGCTATACAGTAGGTTCTCATTAGTTATCTATTATATACGTAGTTGTATATATATGTCAATGCCAGTCTCCCAATTCATCCCACCCCTGCTTCCTCCCTTGGTGTCCATACATTTGTTCTCTATGTCTGTGTCTCTATTTCTGCTTTGCAAATAGGTTCATCTGTATCTACACCACTTTTGATGGCCGTAAGTCTTGCCCAAGAGTTTGTGATGCAAGAAACTACCTGTCTTAGCCTCATGCTGTACACTACTAAAACAACAAATAGCAGGCTACATACTGGGCTCTCCTGGAACTAGAGACTATCACAGACCCCCAAGACCGTGACCCTCTGTACGCAGCTACCCAGTATGCTTTGGGTCATGGACACTGCATCCCACAAGCTCAGCACAGCTACAGAGTCCTCCCTAAGACAGGATGGAACCAAACATGGGCCCTCTGGCATATTCCACCTCCAGGGGGTTGGGGGTGGCTTCCCCTGTCTTCAGTCCCTTGCCAGATGCCATGGTGCTGAAGGAAGTCTCCCCACTCTGAGACCCCTTGGCTTCCTGAGAAGCCCACTGGCATTAACTGAGTGAACAGCAATGCTGCTTGTAGATGATGCGAATGGCACTGCTAACCATCATATGTGATGGAGCTCCATGGAATATTGCTGCTTTCCATCCCTTAACCTGGATGTCCCTGATGAAGTACGGGACCCAAAGATCAACACACTTGGCCAGACTTTAGGCAGTCATCTTAAGACTGGCAATCTCTTACCTCATAGATACCCAAAATATAAATCATAATCACACATGTCTCTACATATATTGAGGCCGCAATACAAGGCCTTGTCAGGACCCTCCTTATTCCCTTTGGGGTTACAGACGTTACTGGTAGTAACCAAGACACACATTTCACTTTTCAAAATACACAATGCTTGGCTCTTGGACAAGGCATTCAATAGAACTGCATGTCCTTAATAGGACCTAAATAGCCAGTTTAACTGAGAGAACTAATGGTCTCTTAAAATAACTCCTTTTAAGATTCCAGCCCAGGAAATAAACCTCTAAATGTGTCTCTGTGTCGCCCCTTGCCTTTAACCTATCTGCAAATTTTCAATCCTGTCTCGATTCCATAAGGGCTGGAGGCCAGATCTAGGCTCATACTCCGCTGAGACCCATTAACTATAGATTGTCCCATGGGCCAGGCAGCTGCTTGCCTGATATGGGACCCAGCTGAACCTAAACTTCCACCATAAACAAAGCTAAAAAAACAAGTGCAGCTGTACACTTTCTGTTGATTACAGAAAGTTGGGGCACTTTCATTCGTTTACAATCCACAGGCCAAATTCTCCAAGCTCCGTTGTTTCAACCAAGCGTGGCAAATGCTAAGATCCACACTAACCTGAGTGGATGCCCACTTAAAAGGGATATCCCAAGTCCCATATCCCAGACGGCATTGCCCTGGCCCAGGAGTTCACCACTGGAGATGCCATCACCCCAACTCAAGACCTCACCTTTGGAAATGATTTGCCTTCCTGTGCCAGAGATGACTTCACGTGGACACTGAAACCTCCACCCCAGTGATGCCCATGGATGGCCTCTCCTAAGGTAAAAACTGGACACAGGGCAGTTTTGCTTTTCTTCCTTTGATATTAGATATTCTGTTTCTGAGCTTGCTGTCTGCTTAGCTTGTGACTCTGGTATATCCCTTGTTCTCTGCCAAAACATACACCCCTAAACTCCCATGCCTAAAGGGAAATTTGGTGGAGATTATTACTATCTGTGCCATTCTAAAAATTATAGAGATTATTACTTTCCCCAGAAGGCACCTCCCTCATGTCAGTCAACCCGTTGACCCCTTGGGGAAAGGACCACTCACTCCCCAGTGCTGTGTCCTACTTGTGCTCTGCATCTCGAACATGACCTCTCCTTCCCCTTGGTTACACACAATACCACTAATCTTTACATATACTTTGCTAAATTATCAGCTCATACCCTCCCACAACATAACTGCCTGACCCAAGAAATACACCAAGACATTATTTTCACTCATACTTTTAACATACTATACAACTCCACCAAAATATTATTAGAGACTCCTGAAATTTCAGATCTATTTTCTCGCCTAATGCCATATAAATGGAAAACCAGTTTTTCCAGTCAGTTATGGACTGACCTAGAAGCACTCCTTATACTTCTACCTGTGTTCCGCCTTTCTACTTTCATAATAAAATGTTTCCTGTATCGTTTAGGACATCCTATGCCTTACTCCCTAAAAGTCTCCTTATAATCACCCCAAAGTTTCTTAAAGTGATGCCAGATAACCACAGGGCCAATTGTTTTGTGTTTTCTTAGATTCTGTATTTAGCCTTTTGACATCTATTAACCACAGGGCCAAATTAATAACCAAGGTTGTTTACATCTCCCCTACAATCCTGCTTTTGTGAGCATGCAAGTCATATTACAAACTCTCCAACCAATCTCGAGTTCATATCCACAGCCACCTACCTCCTTTATCTAATCCCACACAACATGTCAATATTTCCCCTGCCCTAAATCAACCTAAGGCCAGGTAGCAGACATCTAGGAACAGTTCCTGTCCCCCACAGTTCAAAAGAACTATTTAGCCGATCCTAAGCTATTTTCCCCGCTATAGCTTGCCTTTCCTGCAGAAACCCCAGTAAAGGCTCTGACTTTGGCTTTCCCCTTGCTCCTTTCTGCCTCTTGACCAAACCTGATGCTTCCCCATGTGGCCACATGTGGTGTGCCTCCTCTTCTTGGGAAACATAAGTAATAAATTCTTCTTTCAATGGCATCACTTCTCTCCGTGCTGTCACCCAATCACTTCCATAAATTAAAATTCTGCAGTTACAGTTGAGACAGGAGCTGCCACTGCTGAGTTCTCAGAACTGGAACACCAGGTTTGTGCACGTATGTGCATCTGTGTGTGTGTGCGTTAAAGTGTATGTGATATAAATTTTACCATTTTAACCATTTCTAAATGTACGGTTCAGTGGCATTAATTACATTTGCATTGTTATGCAACCATAATCACTATCCATCTCAAGAACTTTTTCATCACCCCAAACAGAAACACTACCTATTAAACAGTAACTCCTTATGACACCCCCTCACCCCCAAATCCTAGTAACCGTTATTTTGTGTTCTCTCTCTGAATTCTAGGTACCTCATATAAGTAGAATCATAAAATATTTGTCTTTTTGTGAATGGCTTATTTCATTTAGCATAATGTCTTCAAAGTTAATTCATGTTGTGGCATATATTTCATTCCTTTTTAAGACCAAATAATATTCCATTGCATGTATATACCACACTTGTTTATCCACTCATCTGCACTTGGTTTCTTTCCACATTTTGACTATTGCGAATAATGCTGCTATGAGCTTTGGTGTACAAATATCATTCTCTACATAACAGCCAGAAAGAGCTTTCTGTTCAGTCCCTTCCCTCATAAAAACATATGGTAAATTAAACCACAATGAGATACCATAGAATATCTACAGATAGCTAAAATGGAAAAGACTGACAATTCCAAGTGTTGGCAAGGATGCAGAAAATAAGAAACTCATACAGTGTTGGTGGGAATGTAAAATGGTACAATCACTTTGAAAACAAGTCCATTTTTACCAGTTACCCTATGACCCAGAAATCCCATTCCTAGATACTTACCCAAGAAAAATTAATGCATATATTCACAAAAAGACCTATACAAAAACGTCCATAGTGGCTTTATAATAGGCAAAGGGAAAAAACTCAAATGCCCATCAGTAGATGAATGGATTAATAAACTGTGGTGTGTTTATACAATTGCATACACTTGTTAAAGAATAATTTTAAAAATCTAGTATAATCATGACTTACACAGATATAAAATGAATGTGTCAAAGGTTTTATTTAAGTCATTAATTAATGAGAGACCCAGAAAGATATTACAAAGTTCAGAGGAAAATTCAAAGTACCGCACGCACATATATATTCAAATGAGGAATAACGAAATGCTTTACAAATAGATGCAAAACCTGGCAGAACTGATCAGACCCACAGTGCAATAATAAAATACATCTCCTTGAACACAATTTGCATTTCTATACACAAGAATAGGTCTTTTAAAAAACTAACAGAGTTATTCTTTACCTCAAAGACAATGAAAGGTATGGAGCCCTCATAGAATCAGATATCCCAGAAGGGTGTGCTAGACAGCACCTTGTTTTTCACTGGATACTCAGTACTATGTTTTTTAGACCATTTCAAAGTTTTTCACAGTTTTCCTCTACATTACACAGTAATAAAAGAGAATGAACTACTGGTACACAAACAGATGAAGCACACAGATACTATGTTCAGGGTAAAAAAAAGGCAGACAGAAAAGAGTATATACTGTATGATACCAGCTTACGCTGGGGGCAGAGGTAGACTCCACAAAGGAAGCTCCACAAGAGAATCTTATGGGGTGCTGGAAATGGTATATAACTTGATTTGGGTGGTGGAGATATATATACGGCATATATATATAATATATGTAAAATCATTGATTTTACTTAAGATTAGTACATAAGACTCTCCCTATCCCACTTGCCCCCAAATTCAACAATTGCCATTTACCTTCAGAGTGAAATCCAAACTTGAGGTCTGTTATCTGTTTCCTCTTGTGTACCATTTCTCTCTATTTCCCCTTTTCCTGACAGTTTCTCAAAAGTACCTTACTTAGTCTTTCCAGTTTCATGGCCTTTGCCTTCAAATCATACCTGTTATTTATCTCACAGGTATCAGGACCCCTTCTGAAAGCCTTACCTTACTAAGTCTATCTAGTCTACCTCTACCCCCAGAGTAAGCTGGTATCATACAGTATATACTCTTTTGTGTCTGCCTTTTTTTACCCTGAACATAGTATCTGTGAGCTTCATCTGTTTGTGTACCAGTAGTTTTCTCTTTTATTACTGTGTAATGTAGAGGAAAACTGTGAAAAACTTTGAAATGGTCTAAAAAACATAGTACTGAGTATCCAGTGAAAAACAAGGTGCTGTCTAGCACATCCTTCTGGAATATCTGATTCTTTTGGGCTCCATACCTTTCATTGTGTGTGTGCAAATCTGCCATCCTAGGTGCCTCCATAACATGGGTCAGCATTCTTATAGCTTGTGTACCCTTTGAGTCTAAATGTTAGAGGCTTTATTCTTTTGGTAAATTATTCACACCTGGGCTTTGTCCCTATCCTGCTTCCTATGTGGCCTTTTTTGCTATTAAAAGTCTGCTTAACTTACTCTGCTTTTGCTTTTTCCTACAGAGTAATTTAACAGCGATGCGTTTTGATTGGCTGCACCGTTCGGTTTTGTTTTTGTAACATTTTTTTAAAAAGGCAGATATCACACACAAAACAGGGCAGAAGCAGATTTTAAGTTTTTCTTAAAAGAGAAATGAAGGAAGAAAAGAAAGATCTGGCATCACAGGGCCCACAGTCCCTCGTGGAAACAATCAGCTGGAACCTCAGGTACTGCGAACGTCCCTAGAGGCATCTGAGTTTGATACCCCTTTCTCCGTCAATGACAATTTCCAGTTGCTCATTTAGAAGAGAATGGGTGGGGCAGAGGCCAGCGTTACCAGGAGGGTGGAGAGGACAGCCAAAGCCTCAGAGACAGACGGTCAGAACCAAAGAGATCAGGGTATAGAGCCTTGGCCTGGTCTGTGGGAACTAGTAAATCTCAGGCTCGCTTAAACTCCGGGGTTTTCAATACCGCCACGGTCCAATTCCAGGTGCGTGCTTTACTTAAGTCTTTATCGACGCCACGTAACGTACTGAAAACAAAGAACCCCACCAGCCCCGGAAGCGCTGGGTTCAACCGTAGTCATCTGACCTTGCATTCCAGGCTCTGATTGGGCTTTGGGAATACGTGCCCTTCCTTCTCAGACCCTTACGGGGACCCCGTCCCAGCAGCCCACGGGGGCGGGGAAAGGTGCCACGGGGCGACGGTATTGGTCGGCCTCTTCAGGACGCAGCCAATCGGAATCTGCCGACTTCCGGCGTGAAGTGAGCTGGCGCGCGGCGTCAGGGCGCGGCTGCGGCGCGGGCAGTTTGTATCGTGGTTCCGCCCGCTTCGAGACTGTGGAAGAGGTGAGTACCGGCGCACGCTGACTTATGGGCCCGTCCGCCTGTCCCAGCCCCGCTACTGGCCACGCGGCCCGGGGCCGGAGAGGAAGGCCTCTCCGGTTCCTCCCGTTTCCCTCCCCGGTTCGGCTAGGCCCGCTGAGTCCTCTCGTCTGGCGAACAGCATGGAAGGAGAGCGCAGACGCACATAGATCCTCAGATGGGGAAACAGAGGCCTGGGGGCGGGGGCGAGCTTTGCCAGGCTGTCCCAGGACCTTGGTGGCAGAACCGGCCTAGCACCCAGTATGTTCTTGTTCGTGTACTCCAGTGCCTACCAAGATGCCTGGCACGGAACAGTCACTTCCCAGATTTCTGGCACTACCCCCATTTCCCTCCCGAGGGATAACCAAAACTCTGTACTTTGTCTATGGCTTTCTGCAATCATGAGCCAGGCTGCATGTATTCTTAGTATCTACTGTGTGCCACGTGCCCGGCACCCCTTTACCTTATAGTTGTAGCTTCGCAATACCCCAGCAAAGGGAAATGGTTAAGGACACAGACTGTATCAGATTGCCTGAGTTCGGAAGCCGGCTCCTGCATGTACTAGCTATGTGACTATCCATCTGTTACTTAAAGTGCCTCAGTTTCCTTTTGTCATATGAGGGAAATGACCTACTCAACCTCCTGGAGATTTTGTTATTATTGAACGACTTAATATATGCAATAAGTGCTTCAAAGAGTACTTGACAACATAGTAAGGGTTCTATTATAACCACCCAGAGAACTGGATAAGATTGTCCTCATTTTATACATGGAGATTCTGAAGCACAAACAATTGTCTCTGTGATGAAAGGGCATTTGGTGATTAAATGCTAGAAATAGGATTTGAACTAAGAACTGCCTGACTCCAAAACATCTTGCACAACATGGGGATTTCACCCTTACCCCTCACCTGCCCTTAGGTTACTTGGCACTTTGGACACCTAGTGGCCTGAGATGGAGCAGGTACCTGACAGCTCCTGGTGCCACCAGCGTGGATAAATAGCACTCCTGTGCCCCTGTCAAGATGAACGGGCAGTAATGAGAGAGACTGGGTGAGCGACCAGAAATTGGAGAAGGCGGGAGATAGAGTATTCTGTGTGAGGAATAGTAAATAGTATTAAATTGAGCCAACGTTTAGTTAGCCAGTCTGCTGTCAGAAAGTAGCTTGTAGTCTAGTAGGAGAAATATGGTGCATGTATCTTTTTGAATTCGTGTTTTCATTTTTTCTGGTTATATACCCAGAAGTGCAATTTCTGGATCAAATGGTAATTCAATTGTCAGTTTTTGAGGAACTTCCATATTGTTTTCCATAGTGGCTGCACCATTCCCATTAAGAGTGTACAAGGGTTCCCTTTTTTCCACTTCCTCTCCAACATTTGTTATTTGGGTTTTTTTTTTTTTTTTTTTGGCTGCACCCCACAGCTTGTGGGATCGTAGTTCCCCAACCAGGGATCAAACCTGTGCCCCCTGCAATGGAAGCGTGAAGTCCTAACCACTGGACCCCGCCCCCCAGGGAATTCCCCAGCATTTGTTATTTGTAGGCTTTTTGATGACAGCCATTCTGACAGATGTGAGGTGATATCTCATTCTTGTTTTGATTTGCATTTCTCTAATAATTAGCAGTGTTAAGCATCTTCTCATGCACCTGTTAGCCATCTGTATGTCTTCTTTGGAAAAATGTCTATTTAGATCTTCTGCGCATTTTTTGATTGGTTTTTTTGTTTACCAGCACCGCTTGTCGAAGAGACTGTCCTTTCTCCATTGTATATTCTTGTCTTCTTTATTGTAGATTAATTGACCATAGGTGTGTGGGTTTTATTTCTGGGCTCACTGTTCTGTTGCATTGATCTATGTGTCTGTTCTTGTGCCAGTACCTTGCTGTTTTGATTACTGTAGCTTTGTAGTATAGTCTGACATCTGGGAGGGCAGTACCTCCAGTTTTGTTCTTTTTTCTCAAGATTGCTTTGGCACTTTGGGGTCTTTCATGATTCCATGTGAATTTCAGGAGTATTTGTTTCAATTCTGTGAAAAATGTTGTGGGATTGCATTACATCTGTATATTGCTTTGGGTTATATTCTGTATACATTTCTTTTAAGGGAAGGAAGGGTAGAAAAAGAGGTCCAGTGTAATTGTAGAATATTTGGGGGAGCTAAATGCCACAAGCCCCTGTGGGTCTCCATTGCCTGTAGCATGATACATGAGGCCTTTGAGCAGTCTCCTCTAACCACCTGCTGGTCTACCTCAGTCTTTGCATGAATAGTGTATAGACTACCCTTCACAACCTCCACCCTGTTTGGAAGGTTCCAGTTGTCCTTCAAGATCCAATTCAGTGTTCTTTGGAAAACTGCTCTATGATTTTCCTGAGTTTTACCTTCGTCTGGGAAGCCATAAGACTTTTAAGAAAAGACTTTATTATAGGACTTACCCATTTCGTTGTAATTTTTTTATTGACATGTCTGTTTCCTGCTAGTCTAGAAGCTCATTGAAGGAAGTAATTATTTCTTTTCTCTGTCCTCTAGTGCCTCCTACAATCCCTGGCACAGAGTGAAAATACAAGTCAAAATCAACTAATGGAAGTTCTTGGTGTTATGACATATAGACTTTGTTCTCTAGAATGGCAGGGAACTATTGAGTTTACTTTGTCTAAAAAGTCCTATATCTTTTTTTTTTTTTTTTTTTTTTTTTTGCGGTATGCGGGCCTCTCACCGTTGTGGCCTCTCCCGTTGCGGAGCACAGGCTCCAGACGCACAGGCCCAGCGGCCATGGCTCAGGGGCCCAGCCGCTCCGCGGCATGTGGGATCTTCCTGGACCGGGGCACGAACCCGTGTCCCCTGCATCGGCAGGCGGACTCTCAACCACTGCGCCACCAGGGAAGCCCAAGTCCTATATCTTAATGAACCATATTCTCAATGTCAAGAAAAATATTGCAGTCATAATCCTGTCTTCCAAACACTTCAGCTATTTTTATTTTTTCATAAAATTTAAATTTTTAATTTTCTAAATTTTAACTATGCAAATTTATTACTGTAAGCCTAATATACTTATAATTTACTGAGTTTTTTTCAGTTTTAAATTATTCCATGTAGCTTCTCAGTCTCCATGGTAGTCATTTATCTTGTAAATTATCACATTATCCCACTCTCCTTTGTGGTTTAATAGGTGTGAAATGTTGCTTCATGCTATTAATTATTAGAAGAATTGAACATTTTTCCATGAGATTATTTTGTCTGTGTATATTCTGGTGAACTATGTGTTTATACTCCCTGATCATTTGTTCACAGGAACTTTATGTGTTTTTAATATTAATCCTTTGTTATTTGTTGCTAATTTTCTTTTAAAAAAATTCCATATGTGAAAGTAGATACATTTTTCAAACTATGTAGTGTGTGTGTATATATATATATAAATATAAAGAAAAATTATAAAGTTTAATTTTACATTAAAATTATATAAATGTAAAGAATAATTATAAAATTATAATTATATGTAACTGTCATCCAAATCAAGAAATCTGGGGTACTTACTAGTACCCCAGAAGTATGCTTCCCTCATCATAACCTCCTCCCTACACTAGAGGTAACTGTTTTCCTGTTTTATGTAATAATAATTCTCTTGTCTTCCTAATTTACCCATATATGCAACCTGTAAGTAATGTAGTGCAGTTTTGCTTGGTTTTGAACTCTATAAATGGGATGGTAGTTTGTGTATTCTACTTTGTCTTTCTCATTTAGTTCAACATTA
The DNA here is from genome assembly GCF_963924675.1 of Phocoena phocoena. Taxonomy (NCBI): domain Eukaryota; kingdom Metazoa; phylum Chordata; class Mammalia; order Artiodactyla; family Phocoenidae; genus Phocoena; species Phocoena phocoena. The sequence goes on along the minus strand of NC_089220.1, from coordinate 139,880,173 downwards.
CGTTTGTGAGATTCTTCCATATTGTAGATACAGGTTTTTTAAATTTTTAAATAATTTTATAATTGTTAATAAAAATTCATTTTGTTGCCATAGAATATTCCATTGTATGATTGTGCCACAGTTTATCCATCCTGCTTTTGATGACATTTAGGTTGGTTTCAGTTTTGAGCTATTAATGTTGCTGTGAATGTTCTTGTTCATATTCCCTGCTGCACATGTTCATAAGTTTGTATATAACTAAGAGTAGAACTGTTGGGTCTAAGGATATGTATAGGTTTTACTTTTCGATCTAATGCCAAATTGTCTTCAAAAGTGGTTGCACTCCTACCAGTGTTTGTTTGTTTATTTATTTATTTTATTTAATTTTTATTTTTTGGCTGCGTTGGGTCTTCATTGCTGCATGGGCTTTCTAGTTGAAGTGAGCAGGGGCTCCTCTTCATTGAGGTGCACGGGCTTCTCATTGCGGTGGCTTCTCTTGTTGCGGAGCACGGGCTCAGTATTTGCTGCATCCGGGACCCAGAACACGCAGGCTTCAGTAGTTGCAGCGCGTGGGCTCAGTAATTGTGGCACACGGGCTCTAGGGTGCACAGGCTTCAGTAGTTGTGGCACGTGGGCTCAGTAATTGTGGCTCGTGGGCTCTAGAGTGCAGGCTCAGTAGTTGTGGCACACGGGCTTAGTTGCTCTGCGACATGTGGGATCTTTCCAGATCAGGGATCGAACCCGTGTCCCCTGCATTGGCAGGTGGATTCTTAACCACTGCGCCACCAGGGAAGTCCCTTACCAGTGTTATTAGACTTTCCGTTGCTCCACATCCTTTCTAATATTTGATATTGTGTATTTAATTTTTGTCTATCAGGTAGGTGTATGTATTTTCTTATGGTTTTAATTCCCTGGATTATTAATGAAGTTGAGCACCTTGTATTTATGGACTGTTTCCTCTTTTTAAAAGTGTCTCTTCAAGTTTTCTGTCTTTTCCATGGAGTTGTCTATCTTTTTATTTTGTAGGAGTTATTTTTTCATTCCACATAGTGGTTATTTATTTGTTAGTTATATATATTGCAAATATCTTCTGCTCTGTGGCTTTTAAAAGTGGATTTAATATAATTTTAGTCAACTATTTTTAAACACTTTTATTGTGAAATATTTTTTAACTTTTTATTTTATATTGGAATATAGTTGATTAACAATGTCATGATGGTTTCAGGTGTATGCCAAAGTGATTCAGTTATACATATACGTGTATCTGTTCTTTTTCAAATTCTTTTCCCATTTAGGTTGTTACATAATACTGAGCAGAGTTACCTGTGTTATACACTAGGTCCTTGTTGGTTATCCATTTTAAATATAGCAGTGTGTACATGTCAATCCCAAACTCTCTAACTATCCCTTCCCCCCACCCTGTTGTGAAATATTATATATTTCATAGAGAAAAGTGCAGAAAACATCTATATAAGCTGTGCAGGAATGGGTTAACATAGTAGGCCTGGGAACTTGGGTTTTGAAACCTTTACTAAGCTGATAAGGTTCTTTTGCCCACCTGTGGCACTAACACTTGCTTTCATTCTGAGAATCTGAAATTTTGGTGTTAAAGCGTTCCTCTGTGACCAGCCCTGGATAAAAACCCTAGACAATGCATCTCTGGTGTGTTTCCTAGGGCAAAAACATTGTGTACGTGTAGCTGCAGTTTTCTTGAGAGAGAATGTGCTCTCTGGGAGGTAGAGAGCATGTAGAAGCCAGCACGTGGATTCCTGCAGACTGATGAGTCTTTTCCTCTTGTTGCTCTCTTGGTGTGTCCTTACTGTCTGTTGCTGTAATAAAACTTAGCTGTGAGTTAGGACGGTATGCCTGCGGTTGTTCATCACTGAACATGGGGAAGTGGTCTTTGGGGACCCTGGAAACAGCAGTTTAATGACGTGTATCAAAGCAAACACCTCTGTACCTGTGTCCCAGGTAAGAAATAGAACATTGCTAACACCCTCAGAAGCCTCCTGTCTGTTAACACATATATGTGGAATCTGAAGAAATTGGTATAGACGATCTTATTTACAAAGTAGAAATAGAGACACAGATGTAAACAAACGTATGGATACCAAGGGAAAAGCGGGGGTGGAATGAATTGGGAGATTGGGATTGACATATATACACTATTGATACTATGTATAAAATAGATAACTAATGAGAACCTACTGTATAGCACAGGAAACTCTACTCAGTGCTCTGTGGTGACCTAAATGGGAAGGAAATCCAAAAAAGAGGGGATAAATGTATATGTATAGCTGATTCACTTTGCTGTACAGTAGAAACTAATACAACATTGTAAAGCAACTATACTTCAATAAAACTAAAAGAAAAAAACAGGAAGCCTCCTGTCTGCCCCTGTCTTATCCTCTACCCCAAAGATAACTATTATCCTGACTTTTGTGCTAATCAGTACATTGCTTTTCTTTATATTCAGGTGTCTCAAGTCTTAGTGCTGTTTTAGCTAGTTGGCACACGTAAGATTCTCAATTAAAATGCAATTCAGTTTTTCTAATCTTTTTCTTTTTTGTTAGTGCTGTTTGTATCTTGTTTGAGAAATCTATTGGAGGTTATAAAATTATTCTTCTGTATTATTTTCCAGAAACTTTATTGTTTTGCCCTTTACATTTAGATCTGCAGTTCACTTGAAAATGATTGATGTGTATGGAGTGAAGTAGGATTTAAATTTCATTTCTTCCCACGTAGATATCCGATGTTCTAGCACGATTTACTGAAAAGACTCCTTCCATAGTGTTCTGCAATGCTACTTTTGTCATAAATTAAGTGTCTTTATATTGGCTTGCTTGTGGGTTCTTTATTCTCTTCCACTGGTGTTTGCCTATCCTAGCATCAATATCTCACTGTTTTTAAAGTAGTTTTTTAATAAGTCTTTATATGTCTGCCAGAGCAAGTCTTCTCATCCTATAGGTATTCAACAGTATCTTGGCTATTTTTGGAATTTTGCATCTCCATATAAATTTTACACTCAGCTATTAAGTTCCTCCAGGGGGAAAAAATAGAATTTTGATTAGAATTGCATGAAGTTATAGATCAATTTGGAGAGAATTGGCATCTTGACAGTATTGTTGTCTTCCAGTCATGATTATGGTACAAATATTTGTTTGATTACTCCTTAATTTCTCTTAATAATTATTTATAATTTTCTGAATGGAATCATAGACATAGTTTGGTAGATTTATTTTTTTGATATTTAAATTTTTATGCCATTGTGAATGGTAAGTTTTCTGAAATTTCATTGTCTAATGGTTTATTGGTGGTACATAAAAATAGAATTAACTTTTGTATATTGACCTCATATCAGCAGTCTACCTAAACTCACTGCATTAGTTTTCTGCTGTAACAGATTACTACAAATTCAGTGGCTTAAATCAACACAGATTTATTATCTTACGGTTCTGTAGTTCTGAAGTTGAATGAGTCTCGTTGGGCTAAAAATCAAGGTGTTGGCAAGGCTGTGTTCCTTTCTGGAAGCTCTAGGGAAGAATCTGCTTCCTTGCCCTTTACAGCTTCTTGAGGCTTTCCTCCTCCATTAATCTGAAGATTCTTTTAGTTGTTCTGTATACACGGTTGTATCATTTGTGAACGTTAAGGTTCTTGCTTCTTTCCAGTTTATTTACTGTTCTTGCTTTATTGCTCTGGCTTAAATTTCCAGTGCACATCATATGGAAGTGGTGAGAGTGGGCATCCTTGTACTGTTCCTGATCTAAAAGGAAAAGCTTTCTAAATATCACCTTATTGGAGGTTTGTTTATTTTTAAATTATATATCCCCTCTGTAGGGTTAAGGAAGTTCCCTTTTACTCCTTGCTTGATAAGAGTTTTCATAATGAATGGATTTCATTGTGAATGGATATTTGATTTTATTGTATGCTTATTCTGCAGCTCTTGGGAAAAGTCATATGATTTTTCTTCTTTAATAATTTGGTAAACTATATTAATTGATTTTTTTAATGTTGTCAATCATACATTCCTGAGACAATACAACTTGGTCATAGTATATTTTATACATGACTAGATTTGGTTTGCTAACATATTGTTTGGGATTTTTTGCAGCTACATTTATGCATAAGAATTAGCCCTTGCAGAATTCTGTACCAAAATTATGATAGCTTCATAGAGTGAGTTGCGAGGTTCAGTCTTTCTGTACTTTGGAATCGTTCATAAAACTGGAATTTTAAATAAATTTTTCATTTAAAAATTGGAATATTGTCATAAATGCTCAGAAGAATTCACCAGCTCTCAGGTGTTGATGCTGTCTTTATGGGTAGATTTTTAGCCACAGATATTTCTTTAAAATGGCTATAGGCTATTAGGCTTTCTGTTTCTTTTTGAGTGAGTTTTGATAAATAAGTTTGTGAAGAAATTTGTCCCTTTCATCTAAATTTTAAATTTTATTGGCCCAAAGTTGTTCATAACAACCTATTACTATATTTTAATATCTATATTATATGTGGTTGAGTTTCTTCTTTTAGTCCCGATATTGGTTTATTTATGCCTTTTCTCTTTTTGATGTCTTTTAAATTAATGAATTAATTAATTTTTGGCTGCGTTGGGTCTTCATTGCTGCGTGTGGGCTTTCTCTAGTTGTGGCAAGTGGGGCCTACTCTTCTTTGCAGTGTGTGGGCTTCTCATTGTGGTGGCTTCTCTTGTTGCGGAGCACAGGCTCTAGGCATGCGGGCGTCAGTAGTTGTGGCATATGGACTCAGTAGTTGTGGCTCGCCGGGCTCTAGAGCACAGGTTCAGTAGTTGTGGCACATGAGCTTAGTTGCGCCGTGGCATGTGGGATCTACCCGGACCAGGGATCGAACCTATGTCCCCTGCATTGGTGGGCAGATTCTTAACCACTGCGCCACCAGGGAAGCCCCTTTGATAAGTCTTTTCATAGAACAAACTTGGTTTATTGGTTCTCTCTATTTTATGTTTATTATTTTAGCTCTTATCTTTATAATTTTCTTCTTTGTATTCTCATTGGGCTTATTTTGTTTTTTCATTTTCACAAATGAAAGAGATATGAGATAGATGCCTTCTACTCATTAATTTTCATTTCTCCTTTCTAACAATTAAGGCTGTACGTTTCCCTGTAATTACTTCTTTAGTTGCGCATCACAAGTTTTTTTATATGTAGACTTTCATTATTATCCAGTTCAAAAATATATTCTAATGCCCACTCTGTTATCTTATTTGATCCATGGTTTTTTTTCAGTAGGTATATTTCTTTATTTCCAAACATGAGGATTTTCTGGATCCATCTCTCTCCTTCTTTCTCTCTCTCTTTTTTTTTTTCTTTGAAAAATTAAAACCCAGTGGAAAAGTAGCAGGGTTAGTCCAGTAATAATATGTCTTCTCAAGTGTGCATTTTGCATTCTAAAAATAGTTCACATTATCAACCTTAAAAATAAAATAGCCAGTTATTTTACTAGCAAAATGAGCTTATTCAGTAATGGCAGAGGAATTGCCATTTAGGACATGAAAACTATAGCAAACCACGGGTAGGTCTGGAGAACAAAGGAGAGCAACCTTACTTTATATAGAAAAAGGAGAAGTTGCGAAGGGCTGCTCCAAACCACAGTCCGTTGGAGGAATGTGAACGTTCAGAGTGGCCGAGTTGTTGGAGTTCTCATTGACTGGACTGTTGCTCAACAAGGAGAGAATTGGGTAATAAAGTAAGCTTCCCTCCCAAGAACGTGAAGTAAGCTGTGAAGGAAGGTACATGTGTGGAGAGCTCCCCCTTTAAGACTTCACAACTCCATTTTAAATGAGGTTTCCCTTTATTAATTTTTACAATACGTTAGGTCAGAAAGAAAACATTAGTATTTTCCAAAAGTAGAAAGATTATGAACAGTCCTTATCATTGTACAACAAAACTAGAAATTTAAAATGAAATTTAAAAAAAAGGAAAAGCCCCTTCCATCTGGAAGATTAAAAATCTTCTATTAAAGAACTATTGGAAAAAAAAAAAAAAAAAGAACTATTGGATACAAGGGAAATACAAACTGAAATAAAGGATTCCTGAAAATTAACGAAATGAAAACACAACAAATCAGATTTTATAAGACATATAAAGTAGTGGTGAAGGGGGGAAATTTATAGCTTTAAAGGCATTATAAATGAAGGATGGAAAATAAATGAACTAAATTCCAAACTTGGAAAGTTAGAAAAAGAGCAAAAAGTAAACCAAACGAAAGCACAAGAGGCTAAAAAATAATAAAGATAGAAACAGAAATTAATGAGATAGAGAACGGAAGAACATGTGATTAATCAAAATCTTGTATCTTGAAAAATTTAACAAGCCAGCAAACTAATAGCTAACTTAAGAAAATAGGAGGAAATCGCAAATGCAAAATAACAAATGACAAGTGGGGTAAAACCCACTAATATAGAAGAAATTTTTTAAAATATGAGATTAATTTGCATACCTCTAAACATATTTGAATATTTATATGAAATGGATAATTATTTAGGGAAATACAATTTAACAAAATGGATCCCCGTAAAGATTACAAGTTAAATACCTCAATTTCCATAGAATAAACAAAGTTTTGAAAGAACCATCCCAATGAAAACAAAAAAAACACTAGGTCCAAATGGTTTCATAGGGAAATTCTACCAAACTTCAAGAGTCTAGATAATCACAATGCTAATAAATTGTTTCAGATGAAGGAAAACTTTGAAATTCTTTTTTTTTAATTAGATACTTCATATTATAGTCACTGATTTAGTCATCTATCTCTAGTTGTTGTCAAGGGGCTGAAAGGAAGTAAAATTTCCAAAACACTTTTCAGTCTTCTAGATGCTCTTTGAGTTTACTTTTTCTGAAGCAGCTTTATTGACCTACAATAAACTGTACATATTTAAGTTATGATTTGATCAGTTTTGATATATAGGAGATACCATCACCACAATCAGATCAATGAACATATTCATCTCTCCCAAAAGTTTCTTCATGCCCCTGTGTAACGCCTCACTCTTGCTCCCTTTCCCCAGTCCAGAATCTGTAAAGAACCCCTACAGTTCTTTAAAACGAACAAATAACAAATAACCCAATGAAAAAGGAGGCAAAGGATTTGAATAGACGTTTCTCCAAAGAAGATACACAAATGACCAACAAACAGTTGAAAAGATGCTTAGCATCACTAATCATCAGAGAAATGCAAATCAAAAACACAATGAGATATGGCGTCACACTCAGGATAGCTACTATCAAAAACCCCAGAAACGACTTCTGTGGTGATGCAGTGGTTAAGAATCCACCTGGCAATGCAGGGGACTAGGGTTCGAGCCCTGGTCTGGGAAGATCCCACGTGCTGCGGAGCAGCTAAGCCCGTGCGCCACAACTACTGAGCCTGCGCTCTAGAGCCCGCAAGCCACAACTGCTGAAGCCTGCAAGCCTAGTTTCCTTGTTCTGCAACAAGAGAAGCCACTGCAATGAGCAGCCCGCGCACCACAGCAAAGAGCAGCCCCTACTCACCGCAACTAGAGAAAGCCCACACGCAGCAACGAAGACCCAAAGCAGCCATAAATAAATAAATATATATATATATATATATATATTTAAAAAACAAACCAGAAAATAACAACTGTTGGTAAGGATGTAGAGAAATGAGGATTATGGAGAAATTGGAACTCGTGCACACTGTTGGTGGGAATGTAAAATGGTGCAGCTGCTGTGGAAAATAGTATGGCAGTTCCTCAAAAAATTAAAAATAGAATTACTGTATGATCCAGGAATTCCAGTTCTGGGTGCATACCCAAAAGAATTGAAATCAGGGTTTCAAAGAGATGTTTGTACACCTGTGTTTATTTCAGCATTATTCACAATCGCCAAAGGGTGGGAGCAACTCAAATGCCCATCGACAGATGAATGGATAAACAAAATGTGGTATGTACATACAACTGAATATTATTCACGCTTTAAGGAAGGAAATTCTGACACATGCTGCAACATGAATAAACCTTGAAGACATTATGCTAAGTGAAATAAGCCAGTCACAAAGAAAACAAATACTATATGATTCTACTCAAGTAGTCAAATTCATAGAAACAGAAAGTAGAATGGTGATTGTCAGAGGCTGGGGGGAAAGGGGAAATGGGAAGTTGTTGTTTAATGGGCACACAGTTTCAGTTGTGCAAGGCAGAAAAGTTCTGGAGATTGGTTGCACAGCAATGTGGATATACTTTACATCACTGAACTGTACACTTAAAAACGATTAAGATGGTAAATTTTTGATGTTAGGTATGTTTTAGCACAATTAAAAATAAAAAAGGACAAAGGAGCCAGCTTGAAGGAATTCTATTCCCACTGCCCATATATGAAACAATTTGAGCATCAACGTAAATAATGACTATGGATTACAACCCACTGAATAAATTAAGAATCTTTACTGATAGAAAACAAGTAGGGAAGAAGGGGAAGTTCTTTATAGTAGAATGCCAATTACTAAATGATGATGCCAGCTACTAAAGAATGACTGGGGTTAGAAAGACCATCATTATATAATCATATTATTTCTTCAGGTATGAATCTCCAGTGGATATGAAAACAGTTTTTTTCTAGTTAACTTTTTTATTATTGATTTCTAGCTAATTTACGTTTGGTTGGAAACATGCCATTATGATGTCAGTCCTTTGAAGTTTGTTGAGACATGCCTTGTGACCCAGTACATGGTCAGCTTTTGTAAATGTCTGTTCTTGAAAAGAATGTGTACATTTTGCTGTTGTCAAATTTGTGTTATTCAAGTCTCTGGGTTGTTACTGATTGTTTAGTTACTTGTTCTGTCGATTACTGAGAGAGCTAATTTTATACTATAATTACAATCTTTTTTCTGTTTCTTCTTGTCATTCTATCAGTTTTACTTCATGTATATTTTTTCCATCTTCTTACTTTTAACCTTGCTATACACCTAGCGTTTTAGATGTGTCTCTAATAAACAGCAAATACAATAGTTAGATATCATTTTTAAAATTTCGATTGTAATCTTTTAATCAAGGCAATTAGTCTGTTTACATTTATTATAATTCATAAATTTTTGGATTAAAATCTACTACCTTATTTTTTTCTTTGTATTATATTTTTCCTTTCTTCCCGTTTTATGTAGTTTTCTTACAGGTGAAGTGTTTTTTAAAAAAATCATTTCCCCTTGTAGATTTTAAGTTACATGCTCTGTTTTTGTTCTTTAGTAGTTACTCTAGAAAGTACAACATGCATATTTATCCTCTCCGAGTCTAAAGCTTATCAACACCTTACACTCCCAGGCAATACAAAGGCCTTGGAACACATTCACTCTCTTTACCTCCCTCCTCACTTATGGGTCATTATTGTTGGGTATTTTAACTATATTTTTTTAACCCCAGAGGACATCATTGTTGTTGTTCTGCACAGGCAAGGTTTGCATAAATTTAACCTAATATTTACCACTTTCTTTGTCCTTCAGTCCAGCTATCATCTGAGAACTTCCACCCAGGCTCACTTTTTTACTACCTCAAAGTACATCCTTTAGAATTTCATCTAATGAGAGTCTGCTGGTGACAAACTATTGGTTTTTGATGATCTGAAAATGTCTTTATTTTGCCTTGATTTTTTAAAATAACAACTCTTTTGAGATACAACTCACACACCATAAAATTCACCCATTTTAGGTGTATAATTCAGAGGCTTTTAGTATATTCATAAGCTTGTGCAGCAGTTGTCACACTCAGTTTTAGAACAGCTTTGTCAGCCTGAAGAGAAACCCCACACCCCTAGCCATTAACCCCCAATCTAACCAGCAACCACCCCCGGCCGGCAGTCACTAATTACTCTCTACAGGTTTGCTCATTCTGGACATGTCATATAAATGGGATCATACTATATGTGGTTCCTTATGATTTGTTTTTTTTGTTTTGTTTTGTTTTGTTTTTGCGATACGCGGGCCTCTCGCTGCTGTGGCCTCTCCCGTTGCGGAGCACAGGCTCCGGATGCGCAGGCTCAGCGGCCATGGCTCACGGGCCCAGCCACTCCGCAGCATGCGGGATCTTCCCAGACCGGGGCACGAACCCATGTCCCCTGCATCGGCAAGTGGACTCTCAACTACTGCGCCACCAGGGAAGCTCTGGCTTTTTTCTCTTACCATAATATTTCAAGGTTCATCATTATTGTAGCACTTATCAGTATGCTTTGGTCATTCCTTTGTATGATCAAATAATATTCCATATGGATATACACATTTCCTTTATCCATTCATTCATCAGTTGATGGACTTTGGGTTGTTTCTAGTTTTTGGCTATTATGAATAATGCCCCTGTGAACATTCAGATACAAGTATTTGTTAGAATACCTATCTTCAGTTTTTTTTTTGTGGTACGCGGGCCTCTCACTGTTGTGGCCTCTCCAATTGCGGAGCACAGGCTGCGGACGCGCATGCTTAGTGGCCATGGCTCATGGGCCCAGCCGCTCCGCGGCATGTGGGATCTTCCCAGACCGGGGCACGAACCCATGTCCCCTGCATCGGCAGGCTGACTCTCAACCACTGCGCCACCAGGGAAGCCCTGTTTTCAGTTTTTTTGAGTATATATCTAGGAGTAGAATTGCTGGATCATATGGTAACTCTGTGTTTAACTTTTTGAGGAACTGCCAGACTGATTTCCAAAGCAGCTGCACCATTTTACATTCCCAGCAGCAATGGATAAGGGTTCCAATTTCTCCACATCCTCACCAACACTTTATCTGTTGCTTTTATTATAGCCAGTTTTAAAAATAAAAGGTTTATTGGGATATAATTTATATACCATAAAATTCACCCTTATGCAATTCAGTCTCAATTGTTGAAGGATATTTTTGCTGGGAGAAAAGTTCTAGGTTACTCTCAGCAGACTGAAGATATTCCACTGTTGTCGTTGTCTTTTTTTTTTTTTTTAATTGAAGTATAGGTCATTTACAATGTTGTGTTATATTCCACTGTCTTATGATTTCCAATTTTGCTGAAGAGAAATCGGTTATCTGTCCATATATTGCACAATGAGGGGAATTCCCTGGAAGTCCAGTGGTTAGGACTCGATGCTTACTTTCTTTTTTTTTTTTTTGGCTGTGCTTCATGGCATGTGGAGTCTTAGTTCTTCAACCAGGGATAGAACCCGCACCCCCTGCATTGGAAGCATGAAGTTTTAACCACTGGACCACCAGGGACGTCCCAGGACTTAGTGCTTTCAGTGCCAGGGCCCAGGTTCAATCCCTGGTTGAGGAACTAAGATCCAACAAGCTGCTTGTTACAACCAAAAAGAACCCCAAGGTTTGCACAATGATGTATTTTGGTGTGGATTTATTTTTCTCTGTCCTGTTCAGAATTTGTCTGCTTTCTTTCTTTTTTAAAAATAATTAATTAATTTATTTATTTTTGGCTGTGTTGAGTCTTCGTTGCTGCGTGCGGGCTTTCTCTAGTTGCAGCGAGTGAAGTTGTGGTGCATGGGCTTAGTTGCTCCGCGACATGTGGGATCTTCCCGGACCAGGGCTCAAACCTATGTCCCTTGCATTGGCAGGTGGATTCTTAACCACTGCACCACCAGGGAAATCACTTTTTGCTTTCTTGAATCTGAGGATTTGTGTCTTTCATTTTGGAAATATCCCAGCTATTATCTTTTAAAATATTCTGCCCCAGTTTCTCCTCTTTTTCTGGAACTAGATTTCTAGCTAGATTTATGTTAGACTTTCTTACTCTATCTCCCATGTCTTTTAACTTCTCGTATTTTCCATCTCTTTCTTTAGTTTTCCGTGTATGCATCTATTAAGTCAGAAACTGTGGGAATCTTAAAATTTACCCTACTTTTAAGCTATCAAGTCAGCCTCTAACAGTTATTTATGTGTGCGCGTGCACACACACAGACATGCACATAAATGTTTACACGTGTACTGACGAGACACAAGACCCCTGAGTCAGAGATATAGATGGTTTATTGCAGCAATACCTTGCATCCATTCCCTACACCCTAATTCCCACAGGGTGATGGGATAAGGGCTAGATGATACCTGTGTATACAGTTGAGTGCATCACAGGAAAGAAACCCCAAAATTCAGAGACTCTGAGCACTTGAGGGTTTCTGGCACATCTGCACAAACTCCCTTCCAGAGAGATCACTTTTTACCTTAGAATGTAGGCAAATCTCCCCTGGGTGAGAGGGGAAGGAGCCTTGAGGATTATTATCTTGAATGTAGGGAAATGTCTCCAGGGAGAGAAAAGAAAGGGCTTTATCTTTACTACTGTGAGATGTCTCTGGGGGAAGTGTGACTCCAAATCTCACCAGAGGAATACAGCAGCCAAGACCATCTGCTACTTCACATGTCCTTTGCTCAGAAGGCTTGGACCATGTAAGAATGTGAGAAATCCATGGAGCCAGATCCTGGATACTTTCTTCTGGTTTTACCCCCACTTTACTAATGATCTCTTTAGCTGTGTGTAGTCTACTGGTAAATCTATCTGTTGAATTCTGAATCTTGGTTATTGTATCTTTCATTCCTAAAAGTTCTACTGGCAAGGTCAACTTTATAGTTTTCTGTTTACTGTAGATATTTTCAAGCTTGTCTTTTATTTTTGTAAACATAAGTTTAATTGCTTTATACTGCTATGTCTGATACTGTTTGACTATTTCTGTTACAACTAGTTCTCATTCCTGGTGCCTTGTTTACTTGTGTGGTTGACAATTTTTGTCTGTATTTGCTATATATTGTCTTGTTGTGGGAACTATTTAAGGCCTAAGATAAAGGCATAGTCCTCCAGAGACATTTTTGCATTTGCATTTGGAAGATGCCTTGGAGTTAGGATCACTTTAATCTAAATTCATGACTTGGATTTTTTTAAAAATATGTGGGTGAAAAAAATTGGGTTCAGAAGATTCTCAGGTTTGTGGTTTCAGAGTCTCTCCCATTCAGTCCCTCAGCAATTGATAACTTTACTTACAGATACCTGGGGATAGAAGTGAGGTTTAATTTTGGTTTACCTTTGCCCAGATGGTATAGCCCTTCGGGGTGCTGGTTTTATAGGGGAACATTTCCCACCATGGTTGTTCCCTAACTTTGATTCTGTCCATCTTTTTCCTCCAAGGCTAGCAAAACTGATGTTCAGATTCTCAGGACTAGACAGGACGAAAACAACTGTCAATGCTCTCCTTACCTCTCTGGGTTCCCATTTTTGGCCTGATCATTTTAACTTCTTGTTAGAGATTTACTGTATTTAATAATTTCCTTTTTTTTTTGCTTTCTATTTTTAATTCTTATTTTATTTGTTTGTTTGTTTTGCGGTACGTGGGCCTCTCACTGTTGTGGCCTCTCCCGTTGCGGAGCACAGGCTCCGGACGCACAGGCTCAGCGGCCATGGCTCACAGGCCTAGCGGCTCTGCGGCATGTGGGATCTTCCCGGACCAGGGCACAAACCCGTGTCCCCTGCATGGACAGGTGGACTCTCAACCACTGCGCCACCAGGGAAGCCCTAATTCTTATTTTGTATTGGAGTATAGTAGATTAACGATGTTGTGTTAGTTTCAGGTGTACAGCAAAGTGATTCAGTTCTATATAAACATGTGTCTATTCTTTTTCAACTTCTTTTCCCATTTAGGTTATTACAGAGTGTTGAGCAGAGTTCCCTGTGCTGTAGTGTAGGCCCTTGTTGGTTATCTATCTGTCTATCTATTTATTTATTTATGACTGCATTGGATCTTCGTTGCTGCACGTGGGCTTTCTCTGGTTGTGGTGAGCGGGGGCTACTCTTTGTTGCGGTGCATGGGCTTCTCATTGTGGTGGCTTCGCTTGTTGTGGAGCACAGGCTCTAGGCGCGTGGGCTTCAGTAGTTGTGGCACATGGGCTTAGTTGCTCCGTGGCATGTGGGATCTTCCCAGACCAGGGATCAAACCCATGTCACCTGCATTGGCAGGCGGATTCTTAACCACTGTACCACCAGGGAAGTCCCTGGTTATCTATTTTAAATATAACTGTGTGTACACAGCTCAAACTCCCAATCTATCCCTCACCCTCACCCTGTATTTAATAATTTCTTATTTTATCCAGCAATAATCTAGAATAATTGTCAATAAGCCTTTTCAGTAAAGGACCAGATAGTAAATATTTTAGGCTTTGTAGACCATTCTCTGTCGTAACTACCCAACTACGGTGCTAAAGTAGCCTTAGGCAGTATGTGAACAAACAGGCCTGTGAATCATAGTTTTGCCAACTCCTGATGTAGAATATATTGCATACTGATTATGCCAATAACATTTGTTAAATATTGATTACCCTATTTTGTTATGTTTCTCTCATTAAACACTGTATTTTGGAGACTAGGATTTTCTCTGTCTCTCTCTCACTCTCTCTTTCTACGTTGGGTCTTCGTTGCTGAGCACGGGCTTTCTCTGGTTGCGGCGAGCGGGTGCTACTCTTAATTGCGGTGCGCAGGCTTTTCATTGCAGTGGCTTTTCTTGTTGTGGAGCACGGGCTCTAGTTGCACAGGCTTCAGTAGTTGTGGCACGTGGGCTCAGTAGTTGTGGCTTGCAGGCTTTAGAGCACAGTCTCAATAGTTGTGGCGCACGGGCTTAGTTGCTCCGCGGCATGTGGGATCTTCCTGGACCAGGGGTCAAACCCGTGTCCCCTGCATTGACAGGCGGATTTCTAACCACTGTGCCACCAGGGAAGCCCTAGGATTATCTTTTTCAAAGATGAGTACCATGCCATTTGGGGACTTCCCTGGTGGCGCAGCAGTTAAGACTCCATGCTGCCAATGCAGGGGGCTGGGTTTGATCCCTGGTCCGGAAACTAGATCCCACATGCATGCTGCAACTAAGAGTTTGCATGCCACAACTAAGGAACCTGCATGCCACAACTAAGGAGCCCGTGAGCCACAACTAAGGAGCCTGCCTGCTGCAGCTGAGACCCAGTGCAACCAAATAAATAAATAAATGTTTAAAAAGAAAATAGCTGAGTACCATGCCATTTAAATTAGTTACATTTAATATGATTATAATATTTCTAATGCTAGTTCCCACCCATTGTTATTTAGTATTCTTGTTTCATGCTTTTGTCACATGAATTTTAGAAGTGTTTTTGTTGAGTTTTGTGCAATATTCTTGTGGTGTTTTAATTGGAATTTTGTTGAACTCACAAATTAATTTGTGAAAAACTGTTACCTTTGTGATATTTAAACCTTTCATTTAAGAACATGAAATATTTCTCTATCCAAATCTTTATTTATCCTAGTAATATTTGGTCATTTTCTTTATATCATGAAGATGTATGTCTTTTGTTAGGTTAATTGGTAGTTTAATGTTTTTCGTTGCTATTGTTAATTGAATGCTTTTTAAAAATTATATTTTCTAGCTCGTTATTACTACTACATGAGAATGCATTTGACTTTTGTGGGTTTATATTTACCTTTTATTTACCCACTTTACTGAAGTTTTAATTATCTATTGTTACGACTGATTTTCTTTGAATTGTGTTGGTATATAATCGAATTGTCTACATGTATGATATCCTCATCTCTTCTTTTCTAGTATTTCCCTTTTTGAATATCTTTGCATTGGTAAGAATGTCTAACATGAGAGTGAAAATAAGAGAACAGTCTCATTTTAGCCCCTATTTTTAATGGATTCATCCCTGTTGTAAAATATAAGATATTGTATTGGGTCTTGATTTTAAGTACTTCTAATTTTATGTTTAAATATATCTGTTAGAAATGTTTTGAGTTCAATAGATGCCATTTCAAATATGCATTGATAATACATACTATGTGATTCCATATATCCATATAAGTTCAGGAATAGGCAAAACTAACCTATGGTGAATAAGTCAGTTAATGGTTATATCTGGGGTGTATTAACTGGGAAAAGGCACAAGAAAGCATACTGATATGCTAAAAATGTTCTGTATCTCTATTTGAATGTTGTTCATGCAGTTATATACATAAGTAAAACTATATTGAGACATACACTTAAGATCAGAGAAGTAGTTAGAAGTAATTCTGTTTGTTACTGTAAATGTGATATGTTTCTTGCTTAGCCACTTGTAGGGTTTTAAAAGAATGTTGCCCTTTAGTTTAATTTCAGGAGACTATGTCTTAGTCTTATCTAGTTCAATAAAGGTCCTCTCAATTTCTGGCCTGAATTATTTTTATTTGTTCAAGATACTGTTGAGATAGGACTCCTTTAATCATTTATTATTTGTGAGTGGTTTCTTTTACTACTTCAAGAAGTCTCATTCGCTGGATATATTTTTTATATTCCAGCCCTGGTTTGTTGTCATTCTCTCATACCTTTTTTTTCATTGATTTATTTATTCTTTCTATGTATGGATATGGTTTTCTAGTTTACTTGTTTCATTCAATAATTTTTTTTGCACTGTTCAATCAGCTTTTTACTTATTTATATTGTTTTACAATGCCATGATAACTTCCTTCATGTACATGAGAGAAATTTTTAATCATTTTCCAAATTATACTTGTGCCTTTTGTGGTGAGTCTAATTCAGAAGCCTTATCCGTTTCTTGGCTCTCATTGTTCATCCCCTTTAGTATTGTGAAACTTTGCACTAGTCTCTATTTATTTTCCATTTATTTTCTTCTTTTAATTTTGTATCACTGATCTTTGCTGTTGAGGAACAATTTTTTTGCGTGTCAAACAATTTTATTGATATTTTTTGCTTCTCAGTACTCACTAACTCCTTAAAAGCATTACTGCTGAAGGCTGTTGAGAAGGAAAATTGTGTACTTGCTATCATGCTTCAGAATATGACTGACTAGAGGATGCTACCCTGTGGGAATAACCAAAGAGCAGTGTAGCTTGAAAATAGGGAAGGGTGCCCCAGGGTTAAGGTTGACTACATGCCAACTATGAATCCATAATATGTCCCTACAGTTACGAATCAAACACATGTACTATTGAGATGACTAAATATGTATATCAAGTCGTACTGTGGAATAATATTGGAAAACTCTATTAGAATACCATGGCTAGGGGGAATCCCCTGGTGGTCCAGTGGTTAGCACGCAGTCCTTTCACTTCAGGGGGGCACGGGTTCGATCCCTGGTCAGGGAACCAAGAACCTGCATGCCACATGGCACAGCCAATAAATAAATAAACCCTCTTTCTAAAAAAGAAAAAGAATACCATGGCCAGTTTTGATATAAAAATAAATAAGGTATGAAAAATTGTAGAAAGTTGAGACAGGAACAATACAAACTTAGAAGGAATGTGGGGAAAGGTTAAGTAATGATGCCATGGACCATTTTGTCCTGCTTTGTCTTAAGCCTGAAGGACTGTGTGCCTCTGCCTCTGTGTCAGCCATCCAGTCGTTTGAGGTTGAAATTTTGAGAGGGCAGTAGTGTGACTTCACTCTTTTTTTTATTCTTTTATTTATTCTGTGAAAAACTTCCATATTGGACAGGACCTTGGAGAGAGCATACTTCAGTGAAAGGCCAGTGCTTTTAAACTGGATGTAAAATGGAGAGGTGCCTTTGGATGTGCAGGGACTGTGGTCTTAAAATATTCACCACTAAAAATAAAAATCAGGGCTCCTTGGGGAAATGGCTGATTCTAAGTCTGGGGCAAAAAAATGCACAAGATAAATCTGGGATGTCTTTTCATTCCAGTTAGTAAGGAAGCTCTCAAAACCTACTAAGTTTATGTCAAAAGTACTGAAGAGTCAACCTGGAAAGGCTCCCACTGGACAAACGTGAAACAGTTTCAGAATCGATAAGGATGATAATTATATTGGATTAAAACATACCTAATGGTTAATTCATGAGTTTATAATGATGCTGAGAAAAAGATTCACAACCATTAGAGGCTGTTAGAGAATTAACTCATTATTTTGAAAACTAATAAATAAAGGAAAAGAATCCAACATTTATCCTGTCTTTTCTATGTCAGCTGTACCACTGGGTAACAAAATAATAGATCAGAGAACATTTCTCTTGATAGAACTATTCCAGCTAATGAATGAAGAAGGAATGACAGAATTAAAATATCACTATTTTGGGAGGTTGACTTCTAGAATGGTGAAGTGAGGACCTTAGATGTGTGTACAGATGAAACAGTATTGGATGAGCTGATAATAGTTGATGAGTTGATAAACGTTGAAAGTGGGTGGTGGGTTGGTAACAACTTTATTAAGATATAATTCACATATCAGTGTGAATTATTCAGTGTTTATTAATTAGCTGTTTCACCTAAAGCATTTTAAAGAGGAAGAAGAGGCAGAAATCATTCCTTCTTCTGGAGAAGGTGGAACAAAATCTATATCATAATCATCTTCATGAAGCTCAACACATGGAGATTTCCCAGTTGAACTTTCTACCAAGTTTTTCTTTTTTCACTGTTATCTAAAGTAAAGCAGTTGTTAAACATAGATTATTTTAATTATTAGCGAGTGGAGTATGATATATGTAAAACTTCATATTTCCATGAATATCATTTAGTATTGTTAATCCTTCTAAGATATATGGCGTAAAATAAAAGGAGATCTCTGGTAAACATAGAATGGGAAAGAGGGTTATAACTCTCAGCTCAAATGAATGAGCATTGTTTACTAGCCGTATATTCTGCTATCCCATCTTCCTTTGGCCCCAGTAATTTTAAGGTGGCTTAAGCTACACATTATCCCAGGCAGTAGCTCAGCAGTATCACAATTTGTTACACAAGAGGTGTAAATATGCTTGGTAAAAGTGTTCTTTCAGGTTGAAACTAGGTAATTATGAAGCACGGTATCTTGCTGGTAAACCATGGCTGTCATTGGTGGTGCTCTTCCTTCTTTTCCCGATTTTCCCCTTAGGCAGAGAATTCAGTTATTCCTTTGTTCTTTGGGTTTTCAGTGTGCTTTGATCATTTTCTCCCACCTCACTCCCCATTTGGCTTCCGTTTATGCTTCAAGCCTAGGCCAGGTCCCATTTTTCTGCAAGCCTTTTCCTAATAAGCCCTTCCCTAATGTCTTTTGTGCTTATTTTAGCATTGGGGGAAAACCAGGTCATTTGCTATTTAAGTGAGACTTCAGTTAGTTAAAGATTATATATTTCAAATGTTACCGGTTGTAAATGTCAAAACAGTTTTTTGACCAAAACAAAAAACAAAAGAAAAAACGTCATTACTCTGGACACAGTTGGAACAGTGCTCTACCCCCCAATAAATAGTGTGGTTAATGCAAAGTGCATAACTCCACTGATATTTTTTTCCCTCACTTTTTAGGATCATGGCTGCTGTTCCTCAAAATAATCTACAGGAGCAACTGGAACGTCATTCAGCCAGAAAACTTAATAATAAATTAAGTCCTTCAAAACCAAAATCTTCGTAAGTATTTTGGTTGGTTTGCTTCCATCCAGGCACTAACACACAAGTGAAATACCATCTCTTTCAACCCTTTCATTGTAGAGATGAGGAAATGAAGCTGAGAGGGTCAGTGATTTTCCTGCTTTGCAAATTAATGGTAGAGCATGTTTTAGCAACGCTAGGTAATGTATTGTTCAGCACCTTTGCATGGTTTCTAGCACATGGTTTTTGTTCAGTAAATATTCATTGAATGAATGAATACAAATCTTGTAAATTTGGGCAGATCGGTGTTTTTAATATTTTAATATAATTTTATATCCTTTTCAAAAACCGTTTCTAAGGAAACTATAGCTCTCCAGTTCTGTTCTTTCCTCCAAGCTATATTCCAAACTCCTTCTAACAGTACCTAACATTTTATAATCTTTATTGTGCCCTTACCAGATTCTAGACACCATTCTGTGTGCTTGACTTCAAAGTCACCATTGACCTTCATGTCACTAAATCCATCCGATGTCCAGGACTCTTGCCTCTTTCACTTGTCTTTCAGATTTCAGCATAGCTGGCAGTTTTTGACTCTTCCCCATAAAACTTGTATCAGAGTAGAGACAAGTAGCCACGTTTTTTCGCCTACTCCGTCCCCTCCCTCTGGAGAGGTTTTTTTTTTTTTTTTTTTTTTTTTTTTTTTTTTTTTTTTGCGGTACGCGGGCCTCTCACTGTTGTGGCCTCTCCCGTTGTGGAGCACAGGCTCCGGACGTGCAGGCTCAGCGGCCATGGCTCATGGGCCCCGCCGCTCCGCTGCACGTGGGATCTTCCTGGACCGGGTCACGAACCTGCGTCCCCTGCATCGGCAGGCAGACTGTCAACCACTGCGCCACCAGGGAAGCCCTGGAGAGGCTATTAATTAAGGACTATGAGCCTGAGAAACAAAGTAGTAGGAATGGTCCAGATACTCTCAAAGCTGAATAATTAGCCTCTGAATAGGAAGAATCAGAGCATACAAAGCATAATTTAAGTTACCTTACACATTTTAAAATCAGAGAGGGAGATAGATTCTTCGCTCGCTCATTTGTGATGCAAGGAAGTAAGTTGTTATATAAATTAGGGTTTTGTTATGTATACTTGCTGGGTTTGTATACTTGCTGGGTTTTGTGTACTTGCTGGGTTTGTTGAAATTAATCCATCTAATTCAGTTTTTCGATTATTTTTCAGAGGTTTCACTTTTAAAAAGAAAGTATCTTCAGCCAACGATGTGTCTGTAACTAGTGTGTCAGTAGCAAAAGCTCCTGTGTTGAATGATAAAGATGTTAATATTACTGAAGCCTTTTCCTTCAGTGAACCTTTTCCCCACACCACAAATCAGCAGACAAAGATCAATGACTTTAAAAATACTCCAGCTGGACAGCAAACTAAGAGAGTTGGTTCAAAACCGTTATTGCCAAATTTGTCACAGGTTCCTCAGGAAGTTTTATGCACTACCCAGAACACACTGCTTGTAAAGGAATCCCGTGATGCTACTTTCAAGAGATTAGAATTTAGTTCTTCATCAGATTCTCTTATTACCTTCAATGATTGGGATGATACGGATGACTTTGATACTTCTGGAGATTCAAAAGCATTTGTGACACCACGCCAAAACCACTTCATAAGAGTAAGCACTGCTCAGAAATCAAAAAAGTGTAAGAGGAACTTTCTAAAAGCACACCTTGATAAAACAAATACAGTAAAGACTGATTTGACTCCTTCCTCCTCTGAGAGCAAGCAGGCATTTTTGACTAAGAAACAGAAGGATGACTCAGAATGGTTAAATAGTGATGTGATTTGCATTGATGATGACCCCAATTCCGAAGAGCTTATAAATGAAGATACTCAGGAAAATCATCCTTTAAAAACTCATTTGGGAGAGGAAAGAGGTAAAAATTATTGTTTTATTTCATTTCAAAAGGTTGTATTAGTTTATTCAAAGCTAGGCATTGGGAACAGCAGCAAATATGATTTAGCTTTTGTCCTTAGGATGTACAGAGGTGCTTATACATCCTAAGCACCATCTGTTGGCCACGTTCTTGAGGCAGGGCATACTAAGGAAATGAAAGATTTTATTCTGCTATTTATATAAACAACAAGGATAGCTCCGTGATTTTATATATGAAGAAATATGTAGAGGGACTTCTCTGGTGGCGCAGTGGTTAAGAATCTGCCTGCCAGTGCAGGGGACACAGGTTCGAGCCCTCGTCCAGGAAGATCTCACATGCCACGGAGCAACTAAGCCCATGAGCCCCAATTACTGAGCCTGCACTCTAGAGCCCATGAGCCACAACTACTGAAGCCTGCGCACCTAGAGCCCATGCTCCGTAACAAGAGAAGCCACCACAGTGAGAAGCCCACGCACTGCAATGAAGAGTAGCCCCCTCTCGCCACAACCAGAGAAAGCCCATGTGCAACAACAAAGACCCAATGCAGCCAAATAAATAAATTTAATTAATTAATTAATTTTTAAAAAAAGAAATATGTAGAGAATATAATGCTTAGTGAAATAAGTCAGAGAAAGAAAACTACTATATGATATCACATGTGGAATCTAAAAAATAATAATAATGAATCTATATACAAAACAGAAACAGACTTGCAGACATAGAAAACAAACTTATGGTTACCAAAGGGGAGAGGGAAGGGGGAGGGACAAATTAGGAATATGGGATTAACAGATACAAACTACTGTATGTAAAATAGATAAGCAACAAGGATTTATTGTATAGCACAGGGAATTATACCCAATATCTAGTAATACCCTATAATGGAATATAATCTGCAAAAAAAACTGAATCACTTTGCTGTACACCTGAAACTAACACAATATTGTAAATCAACTATACTTCAATAAAAAGAAAAGAAAAGAAGGTCCATAGAAGTTAAAAAGGCTTCTTAATGGTCTACTGGCTGGTTGGTAGTAGAAATGGGATGTGAAACTAAGCCTTTGTGTTATAATTCTTTTATGGTTTGTACCACCTAATGTTGATGTATGATATGATCTAATCATGCTATTAAAGTATTTTAAATTACATGCAAATTGTTTTCTGTTTAGGTCTCATAGTTATTAGATGTCTAGAACTTAATAGCTGACATTAGCCATATGTGGAGGTACCCACGTTATGAAACAGTTGTAAATATGAGACTAATATTTTTAAACACCTGAATCCCATCAAGGTTACTATAGGGTGAGAGAGGACTGAAAAGTGATTGATAATAAGCAAAACTATAGTCTAATCAAACATGTTGCTATTTATGAAGAGAAAATTTGGTAAAAGGTAAACTAGAGAGCAACAGTTTGGCAGTGTTTTCCCACATAGTCGAGAGAGACACTCTGGGAGACTTAAATAACTAAGACACCTTTGTGGTAAAGTAGAGATTGTTTATCTGTATAAACAACAGTCTTTGTACAATTATCAGGCTTACTTGTACTTCACTCTTATTTAAGTGTGAATGAAAAATAGAGAAACGAAAGTACTGATAATAAGGATGGTTTCATAATTTAACCGGAGACAGTCATGAAAATCCTTAAGCAAATCGTCAGCCTCAATCCAGCACTCATTGGACTTAATCCAGTTGACTCAATCATCGTTTATGAAAAAACAAGGCAACACTAACGTGTGAGAGGAGAGAACTCGTATCGCACAGAGTGGTGTTAGTGCTTATGACTTGCTCAGAGCACTCACAAGTGCTCACACCCTGTTCTTTCTGTCTCATTAATATTAAAATAACCTATGTTTATCAGCTGTTTTTTTGTACTTTAGATAATTGTGAAAAGAAGAAAAACTTGGAAGAAGTGGAATTACATTCAGTTGAGAAATCTTCATGTGTTGAGCTTGATGAAGATGATTATGACATAGATTTTGTTCCACCTTCTCCAGAAGAAGGAATGACTTCAACCTCTTCATCCTCTTTAAAATGCTCTAGGTAAAATAGTTTATTAATTAATAAACATTGATTCTTGGGTAGCTGAAATAATTTTAGTTATGTAGTATCATCTCAAAATTGATTTATTTCATGCTTCTGCACAATTTATTTTGTATCCAAATGAAAGCATCAAAAAGCCCCTATTTATTTACATTTTATTTAATTGTTGGTATTCTAAAGCTGTAAAGTTCCATTATGATTCATTACATGGGACCTCTAAACAGTTTTATGTAATTGATCTTGGCATGTGGAATATAGTCCTAAAGATACTGTATTTCCAATCTCATGTACCTGAAATGACCCAAAACTAACACCTTATTTGTGAAGTGACTTAGTATGTAATGTGTTCTTCTTCGTCTTCTTTTTTTTTTTTTTATTTTTTAAAAAATCCAAATAGAATTGACCATTGTATTTGTCATTCACTGAATTTTGGTAAATTAGTGATTATGATTGTGGTTAAGTGGTAGTATTATGGGAAAAATAGAGTCCACATAATTCATTATAGTTCATTAATAGCTGAAAATACTAATAGTCTTTGTTACCTCCATCCTCACCCCAGTCTAAATCACAGTTCAGTTGAGTGGTCTGGTATATACTCTGCTGTTAACCATATTTTGATGAGAAACAAATCCCTCTAGTATATCACCTGAAGGCAGGAAGGAGGTGTTTGCCTGCATAACCTAGTTTTCTCTAGGTTTTTGTTTTAACAGGTGGGTTGAGAAGTTAAAGGAGGTGGGAAAGGTTGAAGCATGATTGCTGTTAGACAACAAAACAGAAAAACTG
The DNA here is from genome assembly GCF_963924675.1 of Phocoena phocoena. NCBI lineage: Eukaryota > Metazoa > Chordata > Mammalia > Artiodactyla > Phocoenidae > Phocoena > Phocoena phocoena. The sequence goes on along the minus strand of NC_089220.1, from coordinate 139,856,131 downwards.
TAAGAGCTCCCCTCTTTCATCTCCCAGTAGAAATTGAGACAGAATTGTAGGAAAAAAACTGAGCAAGAGTTCATATAGCATTCATCAGCATTCTCTTTTAACAGGAGCAGCAGTTGAGGCCTAAGGAGGAGCAGGGGATTGTCTGGGGTGATAATTAACGGCAAATGGACTAAGATCCAGTGTAGGGTTATTTCCTGGGCCATACCATTCCCTGTTGACTGCCTGGCTTTTTTCTTTGTTTATTAAAAAAGTGTGTATTGCACAGATAACATTGTAACCACATTAACAGGATACTTACTGGTAGTCTTACAGTCCCACAAACCGAACATTTTCTGTATCCACATTAAGTTTTTTTATTTTTTTTAATTGAAGTATAGTTGATTTACAATATTGTGTTAGTTTCAGGTATACAGCATAGTGATTCAGTTTTGTTTTGTTTTGTTTTCAATTATATTCCATTATAGGTTGTTACAAGACATTGAGTATAACGCTCTGTGCTATACAGTAAATCCTTATTCCTTATCTATTTTGTGTCTGTACTCCTAATTTGTTCCTCCCCCATTCCCTAGCCACATTGTTTTGTTTCTTCTCTACATGTGTAGATGATTTTTACGTTGCCATAATCAACATGTAGCTATAATTTTTCAATCTGCTTTTCTTTTAACATTATTTTTAAAACATTTTACATATTGCTACAGTCATTATTTTTAGTCCTTTTAATGGCTACATAATTTAATGAATTTTCATACCATAATTTATTTTACCTAGATCTTCAGCAGTTGGAAAATGGTTGTTTCCAAGGTAAATTCTCTCTATATTTTTCCATTGCAACCTAGTATACATATTTGTATACATTATAAAACTAAAATAGAATTTTCACAAATGATACTGTATGTGCAGTGCACACAAATTTTCTGTTATATTTTATTTCATTTTAAAGTGCTGGTTGTGACTTCTGAATTAATTTCAGAGGTGTAATGGTCAGGTAATATATGACAGAAAAGAGAACATGTTTTTGTAACTCCTGTATTCCTAAACCTCTTTAGCTGGGCCTCAAAATCCTTCATCTTCAGACCCCAAATTACCTTTACAGCTTTATCTCCAGTTATGCTCTTACAGTAACCCTAAGCTTAATAGCCTAATGAGACTTATAACATAGTTATTCATCATTCTTTGATTTAGTTAGAAGATTGCATTCCAAAATCCTGCTTTAGAAAATTACAGTTGATTCCTGAATATCGAGTAAATAGAATTGTCTTTTTTATCTCTCCTTTGTAAGCTGTCACTTTTCCATACCCATCATTCAAGGTTTCCTCAAATCCTACCTTCTTGGCAAAGTCTTCTCAAGTTCCAGAAAGTGTTATCTTTCTTTGGATTGCCATAGTACCCTCTCTTTAATACTCCTTTAGTACTAATTTATTTTGTTACTTTTTTAAAGTATTTTTTATATCCAATCAGACTGACCATGTTTATATGTGTTAATATTGGGGCCAGGGTCTTCCCTGGTGGCACAGTGGTTAAGAATCTACCTGCCAAGGGCTTCCCTGGCGGCGCAGTGGTTGAGAGTCCACCTGCCGATGCAGGGGACACAGGTTCGTACCCCGGTCCGGGAGGATCCCACGTGCCGCGGAGCGGCTGGGCCCGTGAGCCATGGCCGCTGAGCCTGCACGTCCGGTGCCTGTGCTTCGCAACGGGAGAGGCCACAACAGTGAGAGGCCCATGTACCGCAAAAAAAAGAAAAAAAAAAAAGAATCTACCTGCCAATGCAGGGCACACGGGTTTAATCCCTGGTCCGGGAAGATCCCACCTGCCACGGAGCAACTGAGCCCGTGCACCACAACTACTGAGCCTGTGCTCTAGAGCCCGTGAGCTACAGTTATTGAGTCCACGTACCACAACTACTGAAACCCGCGCACCTAGAGCCCGTGCTCTGCAACAAAAGAAGCCACCACAATGAGAAGCCCGTGCACCGCAACAAAGAGCAGCCCCCGCTAGCCACAACTAGAGAGGGCCCGCGCACAGCAATGAAGACCCAATGCAGCCAGAAATAAATTATTAATTAATTAATTAATTAAAAATAATATTGGGGCCAAAAGATGGAAGACTTTGAGGGCCAGCTAAAGAGGTTTTAGAATAGAGGAGACAGACATGTTCCTCTTTTCTGTCACATAGCATCTGACCAGTTGTGGAAAATATTAGAGGCAAAAGTGTGCATTTGGTCTAGTCTATACTGTGATCGGTTTAATATTTTTTAATTTGTAGTGTGTTGAAGGACCTTGACACCTCTGACAGCAAGGATGGTCTTAGCACATCAGAAGACTTGTCAAAATCTGAGAGAATGACTACGAAGCAGCCTAATCAAGAAACCAGCACAAGCTATGATGGTACAAAAGTGTTTGGGACATAACATGTATTGTAACTGCTTACCTATGAAAACAAAGTAAGATTGTATTCTTAACCTGTGACGGTATAGTACACGATGGTGAGCTCATAGTTCCTTTTCCTGTAACAGTGAATCATCCATAATAACCAACCACCATGGGTTAACCATTGTTGCTCAAACAGCTCAGAAACCGAGAAACTTGTTTTCTCACAAGGTGACTTTCTAATAAGTAACGTTTTCAAAATAGACAATGAATTATTTCTCCTACTGAACCAAAATTTTGCCTTCCTGTAACTTTAATCTTTGTGAGATAAGTCTGAAGCGCCTAGCGCTAAATAATGTTAGATCTTTTACCTCTTCTTTATAGGTACTGGTTTCTAGACCTTTCATCCTTCTCGTTCTCTGGGTTTGATTCTTGGTGTCCGCTTGAAGTTTAATACTTTTTGTTTGTTTGATTTGTCTCTAATTCATTTTTAACTTTTCTATTAAATATCTAGTATAAATAATCCAGTAGCACTACAAGGCTTTGAAAAACAGCTGTCTCCTTTCCCACTCCTGATTCCTACTTCCCAGAGGCTTTTTTTTAGGCTAGAGGTTTGTGTCCTTCTATTCTGAAGTTTTTTCTGGTATCATTCCTTTTTATTTTCTTTTTTGTTTTTTCTTTTCTCTTTCACTCTTCTTGGAACTTTAATTATTGGGCTATTAGACGTCCATTAATTAACTTTTCTATATTTCATCTCTTGCCTTTTTGCTTTCTGGGAGATTTCCTCAATTTTTAAATTAACTCTTTGATGGAATTTTTCATTTTCATCAAATTAATTTCCAAGAGCTGTGTTGTATTCTCTGAGTATTTCTGTAACGTTTTCTATCCTTGTTTGATGGGTGCTATACTTATGGTGTGTGTGTGTGTGCAGGCACACGCACATGTGTAGTGATCTCTGTGTTGTTCCTGTTTCCTCTGAATTTCTTTTTGTTTATTTTGGTCTCTGAGTTTATTGTTAGAGATGTTTCTGAAAAACCTGATGTTGTAGGCACTCTTCTAAGTGCCTTAATATTAACTAATTTAATCCTCACAGTGATCCTTTAAGGTGGTTTCTGTTATCCTGTTTTACAAATAAGGAAACCCAGGTACAGGAGAGTTAAATAATTACTCATGGTCATAGAGTTAGACAGCAGCAGAGCTAGGATTTGAACCCACCAGTCTTAAGGCTCTTGAGTTTACATTGATAGCCACTGCAGTATACTGTTTCTGCCTCATTAAGTTTCACTGGTAAAATGGTTAGTGAGGACGAGAGCAAGGACAGAGTCCCACAGAATGTCATTAGCGGCCTCCCTCTCAGCTGACATCAGTCCCTTCATCACCACTTCTTGTTCATCTTGTTACACATCTGCCTTCAGACTGTTTCTCTCCCTTGTCCACGGGGATGCAAAAGACTCAGTCATATGACTCTAGAAGTTCAAGGTCTGAGGCAGCAAGAGGGAACAGGTGGGACATTGGCTCTAGAGTGATGCAGATCTAGTATACAAGCCTGCCTCTTCCCACTCCTGGCTGGGTGACTATGCCTAATTAATTAACCTTCCTTGGACCTCAGTTTCTTCTTCTGTTAAATGAGGAAAATAGTGCCTGCCTTGCCCAGTAGTTGTCAGGATTCAAGGTAAAGTGCCCAGCACACTGTAGGCCTTCAATAAATGGTAGCTATCATTATCTGCTAGTCTAGTAATCCTTTCAAAGAAGGAAATACGTTGAGATGGCTGGTTTATTTTTATGAACTCTTGCTAACTATAATTGTTTCCTCTTTTCCTTAGAGCTCACAAAGCAGCCATTTGATAACATGTTCTGGAATTTTGCCTTGAATTAACTTTAAGATCACCAGCCTGAAGCTTTTGGCATCCCTTTAGAATTTTCTTGAAAATTAAAACAATATTTGCCTGTCTTCACTCTTCCATCACCTCTCCTATTCACTAGATGCCGCATGCATCAGTGACATTTTCTTTGTGGGTTTCCTTTGTACTTGAGGTGTAATCTGTCTAGACGAAGGCTTGAGCTCCTTTCCAATAGCTGTATCTCTCTGAGCCTGTCTTGGTTTTCATTTCCTTTGGATTGTTGTTTACGCTCCTCTCTCCAATCCAATGCCCATTCTCCTTGCAGAGAAAACAGATGTGAAACAGGAACCCAGCAAGTTCACTTTTACCATTTCATACTTCATGACCCTATTTACATCAGCCAAAACTAGTAAAAGTCCACACCCCCAGGTCATTTTCACACAGACGCATGCGTCCCATCGTCTGTGTTATGTCCCCACCACCACGCCCGTCTGTCCTCTCTTCCTCTCCTTCCAGCCCCTTAGACCCTTCAACCAGCTGCCCTCGGTCAACAATTTCCCAGTAGCGTCATTCTCTTCTCTGATTGTCTTCTGAGAATACTGTTGCCTCTGCAGCCCACCTAAAGTGTTTATTTCTCCTGCATACCTTAGGCCCCAGAGGTAGGTAGGCATCTTCCTTGCTTCCCATTGCTACCCTAACCCATTTTTTTTTTCTTTCCGTCATATAAAGCCACCCCTCCTTTGACATTATTTCTTAGTTACATAGCTGAAATTTAAAAGTGTGAAGTGGGCTGGCCAGATTCAGATGTCCAGACATTGTTATCAGGAATTTCTCTCTTTCACACCTGCCTTCTCTCTCTTCTCTTTCATCCCATCTCTCCATCTCAATCTCCCATTTCCTTCCATCTCTGTTTTCTGCTTTTCCTTGTGTTGGTCTTATTTTCAAGCTTGTGTTTTTCTCCGTGGTGGCAGAGATGGCCACCAGCAGCCTGTCCAACTTGTTAAAGAGAGAGGTCCTCTTTTCCAGTCAGTAAAAAAACTCTTAGATCTCATTCTCATTGAGCTGCCTTACATCAGATGCCCACTGAAGACGTGTGAGTGGGGATGGGAGTAGTCTCCAAAAAGAAAGTCCAAGTGCTGTACTGTTAGGAAACAGTGGTTGGCAGGCAAACCAGAGCAACAGGTGAGGTTCTTACCTGTCCATACTTTATGATGTACTTTGTATGGGCATGGTGAGATTTACACCTGAAGTTAGTAAAAAGTCATAAACTTTTGTATCTTACAACAACTTTGGTTACCTTAAGAGAAATAATAAGAATTAACATGAAATGAAAGGATAACATAGTTATGAGCTCTTATGACCTAGAATAGAGACAGTATGACTTCACATTATTTCATAGGCAGATAATGGGAGAATATATGGTTGTTTCTAATCTCGTTTGTAAACTACTTCAAGTTTTACATGCATGGCTTTCAAACTGTTGTCTTTTTTGTTGTTGACCAAAAATATTAACAACATAAATACTTTATAGCTAGACAGATAAGTTTACAGCAGCAACTTATTCGTGTGATGGACCATATCTGTGAATTAGTTGACACTATTCCTGATGACAAGCTGAAAACTTTGGATTGTGGGAACAAACTGCTCCAGCAGCGGGACATAAGGTATCGAGTTTTCTCCTTCTGGAATATATCTGATTGCCTTTCCAACACCACTGTAAGTCACAAATGTATGGGGCAAGATTTCCAGGCATTCTGGCCAAGAAATTGAATAAGATAATGATCACTTTGTCTTTTTTTTTTTTAATTGGAATGTAGTTGATTTACAATGTTGTGTTAGTTTCAGGTATACAAAAAAAGTGATTCAGCTATACATGTACGTATATCTATTCTTTTTCAGATTCTTTTCCCATATTGGTTATTACAGAGTATTGAGTAGAGTTTCCTGTGCTATACACTGTGTCTTAAATTTATTACTTTTTCAAATGAGGGCTGCCTGCGCCGGGGTAGCTACCGCCAGCAGCAGTCTCAGATGGCCTACTGATTGCTTGACTTCAGTCCCCAGTGCCCTAAACCATTCAACATTTAGGTCCAGCCACACCCCAGTCATTAAAAGTCTCTTTAGAGTTGCTGCAAACAACAACAGCAACAACAACTGTTCCTTTAGCATTTGTATTCAAATTTTTAAGGTTGGAAAAAAGAGGATATATTTTGCCACAATCTGGCATGAAAACTAAAGATAAACTTGTGTGCCTACCATAGCTGACTGCTTATAATTAATTTGATGTTCTGTGCTCTCTCTTCAGAAGGAAACTCCTAGCTGAAGCAGATTTTAATACGAGTGATGCCAGTGTTCTTGGCTCATTGTGGAGATGCAGGCCTGATTTACTTGGTAGCTCTGTGAAGGATATGCCATCTGTTTCCCCACCTTGTGCATTTCCAAAGGGTGATTCCTGTCCTACAGGGAATTCTGTTAAGGAGTTCACTTTTCCAAACCTTCCCTCAAATTCCATTTCTACTGGGGAGTGTTTACTGACTCCTACCCCAGGAAAGACAGGATTCTCAGCCACCACCAAGAATCTCTTTGAACGACCGTTATTCAATTCCCATTTACAGGCGTCCTTTGTAAGTAGCAACTGGGCTGAAACACCAAGGGTAGAAAAAAGAAATGAAAGCTCTTATTTCCCAGGAAATGTTCTCACAAGCACTGCTGTGAAAGATCAGAATAAACACACTGCCTCTATGAATGACTTGGAAAGAGAAATCCAGGCTTCCTATGATATTGACAATTTTGACATAGATGACTTTGGTGATGATGATGATGACTGGGAAAATGTGATGCATAATTTAGCAGCCAGCAAGTCTTCCACAGCTGCCTATCAACCTATTAAGGAAGGTCGGCCCGTTAAATCAGTATCAGAAAGAATTTCTTCTTCAGCCAAGACAGACTGTCTTCTGGCATCTACTGCTCAGAATAAAAACTTCTCAGAGTCAATTCAGAATTACACTGGTAAGTTTAAAATAAATTGAATGCTTATATTTTATATGAAAACAAAACTGTCCAAAATAGGAATCGTATAAGAAAAACCATAGCAAATCATCATGGCCTGAAAACAACATTGTTTCTATGCAAATTTCTGCTGATAATATGAATTACAAATCACAATTTCAAAAGCAAGTTGCTCTTTTGTCTCTGTAGCAGCTGTAGTTTTATAAAATGTGTAATTATAACCTATTGTAGTAAAACTCTAAAGTCATTACAAATGTGCTTTGCCTTTAAATTAACATTTTTCAGTCCCTAAAACAATAAAGCTCATGAGGGCCAAGTTTTTAATGATTATGGGGGATGGATAAAAAGCAAAGCTGAATTTATGTTAAAATTGTAATTGTGTGTATTTTTAGAATTCTGGATTGATGAGAACTGATCAGTTTATAAAGTAGAAACATGTTTTATGTCTTCAAATATTAAAATTTAGGGCAGGCTAAGAAAGATAAGAAGTCAGAAATTTCTTAAATCAGTCAAGTTATTTCTTTTGGTCTAGAATCATTTTAATTCATTCAGCAAATATTTATGGAGTGCCCACTGTGTGCCATGTTCTGTGCACAGGTCCTGGTAATAGATGAGTAATGAAGAGTTCCTGCCCTCTTGGAGCTCACAGTTTACTGAGAGAAGTTTTTGGAAGAGTGAAATTAGCCGTTGTAAAGGCTGCAGAGAAAACCCAAAATTAATTTTAAAACCTTACATCGACCTTATAAAGTTATCAAAAAGTGGGGTTTTTTTAACTGAAACAAGTTTATACGTGTAAGTTTTTGTAAAGTACAGTCCTCCCTGTTTTTGCCATTTATGACTTAATGCCACGGAGGTTGTTCTTACAGTTCTTCTGTTGACCTTTAAAATAACCATTAATGGATTTATTTTTGTGTCATGTTTGGGCATGTCATACTTGGTGTTCGCAGTTATCTTTGCGGTGGTTGAGTGCCGGGGTTGATGTAACCGCCAGCGCTGGCGTGAGCACCTCTTGTTCTCTGTGCGGAGCCAGAGTTGCAACAGCGAGGAGGCAGCATGGGGGCGGGTGCGAGAGACGCCATGGAAGAAGAACCAGAGGAAGTTGGGGTGATTCTGCGGTTTCAGACCCAGTGACTGGGAAAACCGTGACACTGTTAACAGAAACAGGGAAGTCAGGAGGCAGGCAGATTTGGAGCAAAGCTGAGGAGGGCTGTTTTAAGGCTTGCTGAGCATGAAGTGTTGGGAAATCATTCAGGTAGAAATGTCTGGCAGACAGTTCGAGGTGCGTGCAGGACTGGAACTTAGGAGGGCATCCGTCAAGTCTTAAGAAAGAGATCTAGGCGTTGTGCGCACATCAGTGACGTTTAAGGTCATAGGACTAGGAAAATTCCAAAAAAAAAAAACCAGTCTAAAAAGCACAGTCCCAAGTGTCCGAAAGATTCCCAAATTTAAGGGGCAAGTGGAGGAAATGGAGCCAGGAAAGGGAATTTAAAGCGAGTAGAAAACCCATGATTATCTTGAAGGTCAAGAGAGAAGAACGAGAGAATAAGTAGTAGTGGTAGATGCTACAGAAAAGTCAAGGAAAGACTTGAATTTGGCCCTTAGGAAGTCTCTGGTGGCTTTGACACTGGACAGCAAGGAAACCCTGATAAACAGGTAAAGAAGGATGTGCTGCAGGGAAACGTACACCAATGATTATGCAGGGCAAAGGGTTAAAATGCTAAAACTGATTTGTTACAGTAATGCCCTGATTTCTCTTAACATTGATTATTTTCTTAGACAAGTCGGAGCAAAGTTTAGCATCCAGAGATCTGAAACACGAGCGTTTCCAAAGTCTCAATTTTCCTCATACAAAAGAAATGATGAAGATTTTTCATAAAAAATTTGGCCTGCATAATTTTAGAACTAATCAGCTAGAGGCGATCAATGCTGCACTCCTTGGTGAAGACTGTTTTATCTTAATGCCCACTGGTATGTATTTTTAGATATGAATTGGCAGGAATCCATTGGCAGATGTTAAATGAAAGCCCTTTAATAAAAATAAAAAGAACCTACACAGTATTTCTATCATTTAGGGACCTCTAAACCTCCCATGCCATAGTTAGGAAAGTGTATCACCTCAATCCTCTATTCTAGTTGTTGATATGATAGCATTTATTGCCCTTTAAGATTTTCAACTCAAAGCTCGTTGTGTTGAATTGATCTAGGATTTTCCTTTGGGAATTTTTCTTTTTTCTAGTCAAAATTCGCCTGGAACATGAGCCAAAAAATTACTGTTAGAGACCACGACCATTTCTGGCAGTTTATTTGGTACAACCTAGTGTTGTATGGTGGTTAAAAATCATCAGCTTTGGAGCGATGCCCTAGGCTTAAAGCACAGCTCTGCCACTTATTAACAGTGTGGACTTGAGCAAGGCACGTCACTCCCTGAACCCCAGTCTCCTCGTGTGCACAGTGGGGATAATACCAACGTGCCCACTTCACAGAATGTCTTGAGGATTAAGTGAAAAGCATTGAGTGTAGTTCTTTCTTGTCCTCAGTTTTGAAGAGATCCAGGACTTTTCATCATGCTATTAAAGTTTATAACAGCTGTTCAATGATTTATAGTCATCCAAATAAGAATATTAAATAAGCCATTAGGATAAGAGGCATGGGGACACTGTAAATCAACTATACTTCAATTTAAAAAAAAAAGCAGCAGCAGTATAGGGAGTTTGGAGTTTCATTATTCACATGTCTTCCCTCTGCCTTTTACTCACCTTTGTTGTGACCTTCAATCAGTTGTTGCCATCGTCATTAAATAATGTTGCCTGGGTATCCGAATTTTTTCAAGCTGATTTTAAATTTTAGACAGTGTTGGTTTGTTTAATCAGCAGCATTTCATACTTCATTAACTTGTTCAGTCTGTGTCTTCTGATTTGACTCCAATTTGGTACTCCAAAACTAAAGCTGGAGAGGACCCTGGCATTGATCTCGTCCAGAGGTTTGAGGCGTTGGTTCAATGGTAGAATTCTCGCCTCCCTCGTCCAGTGGTTTTCATGGCTTTCCATTATCCTCTAGGGTTTCAAGGGGGCATTTTTCAGGGTCTTTCTCAAGTAGACTTTTAAAGTAATTCTGTTGCATTTAAGTTTCCTGCCCTGATTCTTGCTTTTGCTATGATATGCACATACATAAGATGTCCCAAGAGATCGTTTTTACACATTTAAATTGACCAAGTATTTTGGCTCATTCAAATATGGCATATTTTGGCACCTTGGAGAATATCGCTTGGTGTCCTATTAATTACTTTAAATATTATATGTAATTTATATTGTAACTTTTGCCTTCATACTCTCAAAATAGAATCTGACAGATTTTTTTGTTGTTGTGATTTCTTTTAGGAGGTGGTAAAAGCTTGTGTTACCAGCTCCCTGCCTGTGTTTCTCCCGGGGTCACTATTGTCATTTCTCCCTTGAGATCACTTATAATAGATCAAGTCCAAAAGCTGACTTCCTTTGATGTAAGTTAAAACACTACCAATTATAATAAAAATGCTAATAAAAACATAATTTAAAAACAATTATATTTCAGTACTCTGGGTAACCTTTTTCATTAAATAGTTCATGGATTATAAGAATAAAGCACGGCAGTTATATTAAGTTGTACATTTAAGAACAAGTCTTTGAGAATTCTGGTACAGGTAACATTCTGGAGTTCAGTCTGATTTTACTCTAGAAGAATGTATTTTGGTAAGAACTTTTAACCTGTATTTTACTGATGTAAAATTTTTTTTCTAATATGGAAGGATTTCTTTTTTTACTCCTGTCAGATCAGCTTAGTTCTCACTCCCTTAATATGTTAAAATGCATACACAGGTGCATGCCCACACACGTTTGTCCTTTTTCCTCCTGGCTGAGGTTAAGAAAGTATGTGAATACAGTCTATTAAATCCTACATACTGTGATCAAACAGAACTGTGTTCAGCTTTATGAACCACCACCCCTCAACAAGACCACTGGTTTGATTTTTCTTCCCAGGCATGTTTTAGTACAGTGATGGTAGCCATTGTTCAGCCATTCATGATGTTATGGTCCTTTCAGTGTTGTTATGCATTAAAACCCAAAAGATGCATTTACCTTAAAAAAAAAAAGGTGGTCATACATTAGGACTGGAACCTTCTGGATGCTGAATTCATATTTATCTTACTTACAGATATGAAAAGCTAAGGAAGTAAAGAAATGGGAAAAAAGAAAAGAAAAGGAAGTAAACAATGGGAAGAATATTTGACTTATGGTTAACAAGGGTTTTTAAAAAATATGTACTGATTACTTTTTATTATGTTGAGATTCTCTTTCCTTTGACAGGTGTGATATGTGACTTGTAAAATATTTATGAAACCTACGGATAAATGTAATCTTGAGTCAGATTAATGGGTAAAATTTAAATTGTTTACTACTTTTATGCTTAGATTCCGGCTACATATCTGACAGGTGATAAGACTGACTCAGAAGCTACAAATATTTACCTCCAGTTATCAAAAAAAGACCCGATTATAAAACTTCTTTATGTTACTCCAGAGAAGGTTTGTATTTATATCATTATTTTAAAATACTATATTAAAGCTCTTTTAGAAAAACAACCCATTTCTCCCTACTGAGTAAGGAAAAACCCAGTCTTTCCCTTCTGTGTTTCTCTCCTTTACTACTCACGTAGAATATTTCACTTCTAGTCACCAAATGTATGGAGGTTTTTCCTTATATCAAGTGGTTCTCTATCAACTATCCAGAGATAGTGTCAGGTCCCACAGGTTAAGGGCTCAGTCCCACAAGATTCTTACCACTCTGCTTCAGGGGCCAATCCACAGGGTATTGCAACTTCTGTCTGACTTGGCTACAAATCAGAGGTTCCCATGACCTCCTCCTGCTTGAATTCAGTGACTTGCAAGAGCAGCTCACAGAACTCAGGGAGACACTTACTTACATTTACCAGTTTATTAAAGGCTATGGTAAAGGACACAGATAAACAGTCAGATGAAAAGATACACAGGGCAAGGTCTGGGAAGGTCCTGAGCACAGGAGCTTCTGTCCCTGTGGGGTTGGGGTGCATCAGCCTCCAGTACGTGGATGTGTTTGGCAACCTAGAACCTCTCTGAACCCCATACTTTTGGGATTTAATGGAGGCTTCCTCACGTAGGCATGAACAATTACTGACTCCACTTCCAGACTGACTCCCTTCTCTGGTGGATGGGGGTAGGACCGAAAATTCCAAGTTTTTAATCATGGCTTGGTCTTTCTGGTGACCATCCCCCACCCAGGAGCCCACCCACAGTTGCCTCAAGAGAACAAAAGATGCTCCTAGTGCTCTTTTTTTTTTTCGCTGCGTTGGGTCTTTGTTGTTGCGTGTGGGGTTTCTCTAGTTTCGGCGAGTGGGGGCTACTCTTCGTTGCCGTGCACTGGCTTCTCTTGTTACAGAGCATGGGCTCTAGAGCGCAGGCTCAGTAGTTGTGGCTCACGGGCTCAGTTGCTCCGTGGCACGTGGGATCTTCCCAGACCAGGGCTCGAACCCATGTCCCCTGCATTGGCAGGCGGATTCTTAACCACTGCGCCACCGGGGGAGTCCCACTCGTACTGCTTTATCACTTAAGAATTTACAAGAGTTCCAGGAACCCTGTGCCCAGGAACTGGGAGCAGAGACCAGTTTATCTTTTCTATTATCTCATAAAAGCCCATTAGAATACGTATATTTTAAATTTTTTGACATAATTTCTGATGTACAGTTTAGTGCAAGAATTCCTGTATAACTTTCACAGGAAACCCCAAATGGTAGCATTTTACTGTAATTGCTCTATCATTCTTTCTCTCTTTTTCCCTCAAACATTTGAGAGTAAGTTGCAGACATATCCTTTTAACCCTAAATACTTCACTGTACATCTCCTAAAAACAAGGAATTCTCTTGCATAACCTCAGTACAGTTATCAAAATTAGAAAATATTCATTGATGCAGTACTATTACTTTATCTGTAAACCTTATTCCAGTTTTACTAGTTGTCCCAATAATATCCTTTCTAGCAAAAGAAAATCCTAGATTATGCATTGCATTCTGTCTTTCATGATTTTGACAGTTTTGAAGAGTGAAGGCCAGTTGTTTTGAGGACTGTCCCTCAGTTTATGTTTCCTCCTGATTGGATTTGTATTCGTCATTTTTGAAGGGAATATCACAGAAGTGGTGATATGTTCTCAGTGTATCCTATCAGGAGGCATTTGGTGTTGATTCATTCTATAATATTACTGGTGATGTTAGTTAACTTTGATCATTTGGTTAAGGTGTTGTTTGTCTGCCAGACTTCCACTGAAAAATTACTCTTTTTTTGTGATTATTAATTACAAAAATAAATGTAATTTTTTTTTGTAATTGTAGGTATCCTGTTGTGGAATACTCTTGAGACTATGTAAATATCCTATTACTCATCAGACTTTGACCCAAGCGTTTCATCATCCATTGATGATTCCCCATCAGTTATTATTGTAGTGAGTGCCAAATGATGATTTTTTTCCAATTTAGTTGGCATTCTGCTGTAAGGACAGGCTTTTCCCTTTACCCACATATTTATTTGTATCAATATGAAATCATGGATTCTTAATTTATTCAGTAGGTTATAATCATTTACTGTTATGTATTTTGATGTTCTAATTGTCCTAGGTTTGGCCAGTGGGAAAGCTCCATCAGACTGGCTTCTGTGACCTTTTGACATGTCTATCAAGACGTGGGTGCCAGAGATGGTCATTGCTACTGGCATGTCATTGCTTCCAGGCCCAGTTATGGACAGAGCTACAAAATATAAATATATGTACATATATATATGTATACATGCACATATATATGTATATATTTCCCCCAGACAACACACACACGTAACACACGTCTGTAACCCTGCTACCAGTGTAAACATGTGGTGGCTCCCAAATACACTGAGGAAGAAAAATTCTTTTAGAACCACTGACCTATTACAAAACTGTTTGCTAAATGTGGGTAAACATTCTAATATGTCTCATTTGCTATTTCCTATTACTTCTAATTCTATTTGTAGATCGAAATCAGAACCAATTTTATGTGGAGGTTTTAATACAACTTAAGTCATAGTGGAACTTAAAGACAACCAAATCCTTAAGGTGATATGTTTAAATGTTTTAAAATGTCTGATTAATGCATTTCTGGTCTAGGTCTGTGCAAGTAACAGACTGATTTCTACTCTGGAGAATCTGTATGAGAGGAAGCTCTTGGCACGTTTTGTTATTGATGAAGCACATTGTGTCAGTCAGGTAAATACTGTTCTCTATGTCTTGAGATAGCAATAGATTGTACTACCAACAGTATATATATTTTCAGAGCCAAGAGAAAAAGTATTGAGTGAATTATTCTGCTATTTCACTGAAGAATAAGGTGGTTCTTAATATAGTGAGCAGTCTTTGCTTTATATAGGGAAGATCCAAATAGTCTGAAAAGCAGTATTTTTTTTTTTTCCAACTAGTGGGGACATGATTTTCGTCCAGATTACAAAAGAATGAATATGCTTCGCCAGAAGTTTCCCTCTGTTCCAGTGATGGCTCTTACTGCCACAGCTAATCCCAGGGTACAGAAGGACATCCTCACTCAGCTGAAGATTCTTAGACCTCAGGTGTAAGTTGTCGAAAGTTACTAATTTTGAAACCCTGGGGCAGTGGTTCCCAGATTGCTGCACATTAGAATCATCTATAGAGTCTTAAAAATCCCAATGCCTAGGTTGTACCCAATGCCAATTATATCAGAATTTGGGGGGCTGGGAGCCAGTATGGTTTTTGTTTTTTGTTTTTTCGGCTGCATTGGGTCTTCGTTGCTGCGTGCAGGCTTTCTCTGGTTGCGGCAAGCGGGGGTACTCTTTGTTGTGGTGCATGGGCTTCTCATTGCAGTGGCTTCTCTTGTTGCAGAGCACGGGCTCTAGGCGTGCCAGCTTCAATAGTTGTGGAGCGTGGGCTCCAGTAGTTGTGGCTCGCGGGCTCTAGAGCTCAGGCTCAGTAGTTGTGGCGCACAGGCTTATTTGCTCCATGGCATGTGGGATCTTCCCGGACCAGGGCTGAAACCGGTGTCCCCTGCATTGGCAGGCGGATTCTTAGCCACTACCCACCAAGGAAGTCCCAGCCGGTATTTTTTTTTAATTCCCAAGTGACTCCAATGTGCAGCAAAATTTGGGAGCCAGGACCCTAGGGCTTTTCTTTCCTCACTGAAATTAAAACTCTATCCCAGTACCTGTTTTGGAAATAGGGATAAAGTGCATGGCATACCTGTTAAATCCTAGGATAGTCCCAGTAATAAACTAGCTTTTATTTATCCAGTTTTGGCTCGCCTATATCCTAGAGTATATGACGAAATGAACAGATGAACCTGCTTTGTCATTTTCCTCTGACATCCCAGCTATATCCAGGATGTTGAAAACAGTCCAGAAACTATGTATACTGCTTTTTTAACTTTGTTTTCATCTCAACAGCAAAGTGCTTCTTACTGCCACCAAATCCATAATTATTCAATAGCAAAAACTACTATAAAAAATGTCCCCAACATAGGTTGCACTGAATTATTTTGTGCCTCTGTATGACTTTGTAGAGACAGGTACATTCTCTGACGGGTTAATTTACTCAGCGAATATTTACTTAACAGTTGTTGTCTACCAAGGTTAAAATATTTTTTCCTTCTGATTTATTAGTGGGTGCTTTGAGGAATGGAATGCTTTGAAGAATGGAATTAGTGGGTGTTTTAAGGTCTGAAGGAATAATGACTAATGTATTGGGGTGAATTTTTAAAGCTTTGTTCATTTGGAAACAAAGAGAATAAGCTGGCTCTGTAAATATTATAACCAGTAAGAACAATAACAGCATCTCAGTGGTAATGAGAAGAACTCTAAGTGCCATATGAGGGGACATGAGGGGGTTTGAGATTAAGATAGCTTCAGAGACCTTTGCAGATTAAACTGACATTCTTAAGCCCAAGGATTTTAGAGTCCTCAGTATTTTGTGCGTGTAATCAAAAAAATTGGAATGCAAATTTTTTTGGGGGGGGCTGTGTTGGGTCTTCATTGCTGTGCGCAGGCTTTCTCTAGTTGTGGCGAGTGGGGGCCACTCTTTGTTGCGGTGCATGGGCTTCTCATTGTGGTGGCTTCTGTTGTTGTGGAGCACGGGCTCTAGGTGCACAGGCTTCAGTAGCTGTGGCACATGGGTTCAGTGGTTGTGGCTTGCGGGCTCTAGAGTGCAGGCTCAGTAGTTGTGGCACATGGGCTTAGTTGCTCCGTGGCATGTGGGATCTTCCTGGATCAGGGCTCGAACCCCTGTCCCCTGCATTGGCAGGCGGATTCTTAACCACTGCGCCACCAGGGAAGCCCCAGAATGCAAAATTTTAATTTAATCTTACTTGCAGAGGAGTGTTTGTATAAAATTTTGGGGAAAAAGATATTTTCTTCCATAATTGATTTACATTACAACATTATATTTAAGGTGTCTTCAGGTTCTCGTGAAGAACCCAGATGCTAGAAATTTGCTTCTACAAGTACTCCATTGATCTATAAAAGCTTTTATTTATTTATTTTTTGCGGTACGCTGGCCTCTCACTGTTGTGGCCTCTCCCGTTGCGGAGCACAGGCCCTGGACGCGCAGGCTCAGCGGCCATGGTTCACGGGCCCAGCCGCTCCGCGGCATGTGGGATCTTCCCGGACCAGGGCACGAACTTGTGTACCCTGCATCGGCAGGCAGACTCTCAACCACTGCGCCACCAGGGAAGCCCTAAAAGCTTTTTTAAAAATAGGCAGTATTTTTAGCTTTTTTCCATCACTTTATGCCAGATGCAATCTACTATTCTTTTAGACTAGTAATATTAATTGCCAAATGCCCATAGTTAAAAGAAGTGATATAAATTCAATTCACCTTTTGAATAACCTTTTGAAAGTGTAGAATTTGTCATTTTTGTTTGAGTAAACATTGCACATACAGGTTTAATATCTTTTCCTAGTAATGTGCGGGGGAGGTCTGCTTGGAAAAGTAATAGATTGTACATTTCCTGAGTCTAGCATGTGGTGCCCTGTGCATATTTGGCACTCAGTAAGAATGAATAAATGAAACATATGGAGGAACTTTGGTAAATGTGGGTAAAATATGAAAATTTGGGCAGGTCTGTTGACTCCTTAATATATTTGGTACTTCTATATTTGGGAGAATTTAAATCCCTGAGTGGAAGTAAAAGATTTTAACAAACACTTTCTGTTACATTTTTTTCCTGATCTTCTTTTCTGCCCATAGGCCTCTTGTTTGGATTACATTTCCCAACTGCTGCTATGTCATGGCCCTGGTGAAGGCATGTGTCCCTAGGGTTGAAGCCATGGCCCCCATGCTTCTCTCCTACTGCCAGTCTGTGATAGTATTCTTCATCTTTGGGAAATATGAGGATGGAAATAAGTAAAATGGATTGGCTTTATTCCTTTTCCTTAGGGCCTTAAAATACAAACTGAGTAAGAGAAAAGAGATAGACATTTAGACAGTAAATACAACAATAATACTATAATACCACAATAATAGCTGACACTTACATATCTAGCCTATACAATGTGCCAGGCACTGTTCTTGGCATTTTATGTGTATTGACTCATTTATCCACACAAAAGTCTTATGAGGTCAGTGCTCCTATTTCCCTCACTTTATGGATGAGGAAACTGAAACACAGAGACATTAAACAGCTTAAACAAAGCCATACACCTAGCAAGTATTGGAGTGAGGACTTAAACCCAAACAGTCTGCTTTCAGAACCCTTTAAATACTGTACCAAATGCAGAATGAAGTAAGTGGTGATTAGAGTTGTAAATTGACTGCTGGAACTTGGGAGGCAAGATTGACTGTAACCCAAAGTAACAACTAACGGTTACGAGGAGGGTCAGGTAGGGTTTTATAAAGGAAGTGGACTTTGTAGGAACAATGGTCTTTTTAAAGTTTTAAACAGCTGTACTGAGATATAAATTACGTACCTTAAAATTCGCCTGTTTAAAGTATGCAGTTCTATGGTTGATGTTTTGCTTTATTTTTCATTTATTCACAGGGCTGTGCAACCCCACCACTTCCGAATTTTAGAACATTTTTGTCTCACTTAAAAGAAACTCCATACCCATTAGCAGTCAATTCCCACTATTCCCTATCGCCCCAACTCTAGGCAATCACTAATTACTTTCTGTGTCCATAGATTTTTGCCTATTCTGGACATTTCATGTAAATAGAATCATATATTATGTGGCCTTTTGTGATTGGCCTCTTTCACTTAACATAACATTTTCAAGGTCCATCCATGTTGTAACACATACTGGTATTTCATCCTTTTTTATTGTATTATATTCTGTTTTATTTATCCATTCATCATGTAATGGATATTTGAGTTGCTTCCATTCTTTGGCTGGTATTAATAATGCTTCTGTGAGCATTTGTATACAAATTGTCATGTGGATGTATGTTTTTATTTCTCTTAGGCATATACCTAGGAGTAGAATTGTTGGGTCATAGGGTAACTCTACATTTAATCTTTTTTTTTTTTTTCATTTAATCTTTTAAAGAGCTTCCCGATTATTTTCCAAAGCAGCTGCACCATTTCACCTTCTGTAGTATATGAGGGTTGCAATTTCTCCACATCCACACCAACACTTGTTACTGTATCTTTTTGATTATACTCATCCTAGTGGGTATGAAGTGGAAGGTGAATGGCATTTTAACAGGTGAAGAGTGAGAATTCAGGGCTGAAGTTTCTGTCATGAAATTACAGGTCAGGCCCAAGGAATGGTGGATAATCCATTGGATAAGAAGAGAAATATAAAGGCATGACCCTAGAAAGGTGGCTTGAGGCCAGATCTGGAGGGTCTTGCATATCATGATGGTAAAGTGTTTGGACTTTCTTATGTAGGCATTTTGACCTGGGAAGTGGCTTGATCTGAACTGTATGGTTGAATGATAACCCTGGCAGTGGAACAGAAGATGGAATGGAGGAACAAGAGATTAGAGGTAGGGTGGCCCTTTAGGAACCCAGTTGTAGCCATCTAGGAGAGAGATTGGCAACACCAGAAGTGGAAGGAGGGGACAGAATCCAGAGAGAAAGCAGAGTTGAATCAACGAGACTTAAAAGAATTTTGGAGAATTGTACCACTTGTACATTTCTAAACCTGACACCTAAAATTTTTCAACATGACTTTTTTTTATTCTGTTGTTTTGTTTTGGTTTTTTGAGGGAGTTCCCCAACCAGGGATTGAACCCAGCCCCTCGGCAGTGAAAGCATGGAGTCCTAACCGCTGAACCACCAGGGAATTCCTCAACATGAGTTTAAATAAAGAGAACAGTGGTCTGTTGTAAATAACATTTTTAAACAGAATTGTTACTTAGCTCTTTTAAATGTATCCAGTAGACTATAAACATAGCAATTCTGTACCTACTATCTCCCACTTATAGAAGACATAATAAAAATTTTAACTCTTTAACAGGTTTTTTAATATCCCCTTTTCTTTTCAAACTCATATATCTCTTTCAGTTTCCCTACAGAATTTTATCCTAATTTTATCCTATTTTTATGCATGAAGCCTGTTGCTTACTCTGTCATATTTACCTGCAAGAAAAAAAAATATATAAATTATTTTAAAATTTCCTATACCAAAATTTTTGTCCTAATTATATATAATCATTAGTAGTACCTGACTGATCAGAATAGCTTAAATATTTTTGAAAATAATTCTTAAGTATAAATTTTGATGGGGAATGTGTAACTTAATGAGATAGGACTTTTTCCCTATTAGTACATATATCTATGGATAAATCAAGTCTGTTCATATTTCTTATTTTTATAGGTATATTTTATAGCATTGAGAAGTGTTGCTCACATAAACATGTAGATAGGAATGGAAAACATTTTATTACAGTATTAACGCTCAATTATTCGAATTCCTTCTGATGTAAATGCCAAAATTATATGATCTGTCATCAAAAATTATTTTTAATGATCTGTCAGCTGACATCTCAATTGAGTCCTGCAAATATTGTGAAAAGCGAAGAATTGAAAACCATCTGACTGACAAAATAAGTCAGATCATTAGTTACTCACTTTACTTTTTCTGGGAAATATACCCTAAAAAAAATGCTTTACCAAAACTTTTCTAATGACTATTAAGTATTTGTGTTACTCTTTCAGTCAGGTGAATCTTGTGTCCAGTATATTTGAAGGAGTTGGGGAAATCAAAATACTATTAGTTTCAGTACACCTTTCCTAGTATATTTTTGACATATATTTTTAATCAGGTGATATGCTTTTCTTTTTTTAAAATAATTTTCTTTATACCCGTCCCTCAGAGAGCTTATCTGTCTTCTCTGCTGTGTGCAGGGACTCTTAATATGCTTTCCTAGTCCTCAACGTTTTTTTCTTTTTTAATACTTATTCCTTTTATTTTTGGCTGCGTCGGTTCTTAGTTTCTGTTAACTCGGACCTTCATTGCGGCATGCTGGATCCTCCGCTGCAGTGAGCGGGCTCATCGTTGCAGGGTGCGGGCTTCTCTCTAGTTGTGACACATGGGCTCAGTAGTTGTGGCACACAGGCTCCAGGGCCTGTGGGTTCTGTAGTTGTGGCACATGGGCTCTCTAGTTGTGACCCACGTGCTCAGTAGTTGTAGCACGTGGGTTTAGTTGCCCGGCAGCATGTGGGATCTTAGTTCCCCAACCAGGGATCGAACCCGCATCCCCTGCATTGGAAGGCGGATTCTTAACCACGAGACCACCAGGGAAGTCCCTGATATGCTTTTAAATAATAGTTTGTCAAAACTATTCAAACAGTGGCACATGACTACCATATAACCTAACTGGCAAAGCCAGTTGTCATTGCCAAGCCAATTGGCCAAACTTATTTTCTTACATATAAAAAAAAATTCTAACTTTGTTTTTCAGTTCACATAAACTACTTAGTGCATATCCTCATGACAGTGCCTCAGTTCCAAGAGCAACAAGAGCTGAGTGCAAATTGATTCCATTTCCTGACACATCACTTAAAATGACATGAGTTTGACACCCTGGAACTAATAATATTTACCATTTTAATGGCAACATCAGTACTCCCATCGTGAAGATATTTTGGAATCCAAAGCTTTTTTAGAAAAGAAAATATTGAGATATAATTGACACACCACAAAATTCACCCATTTAAAGGTTAGAATTTAGTGCGTTTGTTTGTATTTTCAGAGTTGTGCAACCATCCCCCGAATCTAAGTTTAGAACATTTTCATCACCCCAAAAAGAAACCTAGTACTCAGCAGTCCTCCCCATTCTCTCCTCATTTGTGCGCATCTTCTTTCACTTAACCTGTGTTCAAGGGTCATCCGTGTTGTAACACATATCAGAACTTCATTCCTTTTTATGGCTGAATAATCTTGCATTGAATAGGCATTCCACATTTTATTTATCCATTCATCAATTGATGTGAACTCTCCCTAACTAGAATATCTGTTAATTCCAAAGATCCCATTTTCCAACAGGCCAAGTAAGATATGTTATATGTAATGAACTGTAAGAGACTGTTAACTTTCTCATTATAACAAATTGTGTGAATACAGTGGACCCTTGAGCAACATGGGTTTGAACTGCATATGAACATTCACAAACGAAAGGTTTTGTGTGTACCTGTATTTTCATTTCTCTTGGGTATATACCCAGGAGTGGAATTGTTGGGTCGTATGGTAACTTTTTAACCTTTTGAGGACTGTTTTAACCTTTTGCCAGACTGTTTCCCAAAGTGGCTGCACCATTTTACATTCCCGCCGGTGGTATAGTGGGTTCTGATTCTACCAGCACTTGCTGTTGTCTCTCTTTTTTTGACCCAAAGCTTTTTTTTTTTTAATGTATGAAACATGGTTCTGAAATTAAAGTGTAATTTGTAGGGAAGAGCAGTAAAGCCATTCTTGTGTATAATCATTTCAGCATTCCTATTGGTAGGGAGACAGACACATGCACCATTCCCAACTTAAGCCCAAATCATATCAAATAAGTTTCAAGAATATCTACATCATTTGTATTCCTGGGCAATTCTTTTTATGCCTTAATTTTATCAGGACTGCAGTTTCCTTAGCTGTGGCAGTGATTGTAAATGATTGACAGAACAATCAAAAGAGTATGGACGGGGCTTCCCTGGTGGCACAGTGGTTGAGAGTCTGCCTGCCGATGCAGGGGACACGGGTTCGTGCCCCGGTCCGGGAAGATCCCACATGCCGCAGAGCGGCTGGGCCCGTGAGCCATGGCCGCTGAGCCTGCACGTCCGGAGCCTGTGCTCCGCAAAGGGAGAGGCCACAACAGTGAGAGGCCCGTGTACCGCAAAAAAAAAAAAAAAGAGTCTATGGGCATATCAAGTCCTTTATCTACCATCTTTTTTGCCACAATCTGCTACACATTCTTCTGCCATTTCAAGCACTAAAAGATCTCTAAGTGTTTTGTACATAGAAATGATATCTTTTTTTTTAATGGATATTTTTCAGCATTTTTTAAACATTTTATTTATTTTTGGCTGCGTTGGGTCTTCATTGCTGCGCGCGGGCTCTCTGTAGTTGCAGCGAGCGGGGGCTACTCTTTGTTGTGGTGCACGGGGTTCTCACTGCAGTAGCTTCTCTTGTTGCGGAGCATGGGCTCTAGGCATGCAGGCTTCAGTAGTTGTGGCACACGGGCTCAGTAGTTGTGGCTCGCAGGCTCTAGAGTGCAGGCTCAGTAGTTGTGGCGCATGGGCTTAGTTGCTCCACGGCATGTAGGATCTTCCCGGACCAGGACTCGAACCCGTGTCCCCTGCCTTGGCAGGTGGATTCTTAACCACTGCACCACCAGGGAAGCCCTAAATGATATCTTAAGAGGGATGGTTTCAAAGTATTGTTTAACAGTAGTCTCACAAGACCCTCAGAGTAATGCGTTTTATGACAATAGGAATGAAAGAAGCAACTTCATAAAGTGAGAATCATCTTCTCTCCCACCACCTTACTCTCAGTATATCTGAAATCAGAACACCCCAATAAAGGCCAAAATACTTTATTCCTGATGTTATACTTTACTCTTAACAGAAATAATGTAAAACACTTAGAGACATGAAGCCCTACCAAGAGTTTCTGGTATTTGGATTAGAGAAAGTTTCATCTACACCCATACTATATTTCAATTTGTTTTATTTGGTGTACTGGAGGTTTTTATGTCCAAAACAATGCACAGTGGTAAAGTTGAGAATGGGTGAAAAGTAAAATTTGTTTGTTTTCCAAAAGTGAGAGACAATTGTAAAAGGAAAACACAGGGTAGGAGTAACAAGCAGGGAGTCCTGACTACAGGCATTCTCAGATCCATCTTTAGGGGGAAATTCGTAAGTGTGAAAACAGGGGATCTGGAAATTGATTCCTTTAAAATTGTCTTTGCTCATGTACCTTTGGAAAGTCTTTGTGAACCCTAGGGGTATGCACACCCCAACTTTAGACCACTGACCTGAAAGAAGTTGGACTGTGGTTTAGAACTCTGAAAAGAGGTCTAAGCTGGGAGTGCAAGTTGGGACTTGCAGGAATGATATTTGGTGCTGTTTAAAGCAGTGAGAGTGAGGTCCCTGAAGAAGGTAATATAGAGGAAGAAGAAAGAAGAGCCAAGCATTTTGGGGGGTGATTCTCACTTAAGGAGTAAGCAAGGAAAGGAGAGAAGGAGAGGAAGAAGTCAGAGGTAAGGGGGAGAAACCCCATGGGTGTGAGCACTAATAGAGTTTTCGGTAAGGATAGCCAACCACATGGAGAGGTAAGAGAATGAGGTCTAACAAAAGACCAGCGTGCATGGGGCTTCCCTGGTGGCACAGTGGTTAAGAATCTGCCTGCCAGTGCAGGGGACACGGGTTCAAGCCCTGGTCCAGGAAGATCCCACATGCCACGGAGCAACTAAGCCCGTGAGCCACAACTACTGAGCCCACATGCCACAACTACTGCACCCACGTGCCACAACTACTGAAGCCCGCATGCCTAGAGCCCGTGCTCCGCAACAAGAGAAGCCATCACAATGAGAAGCCCGCGTACTGCAACAAAGAGTAGCCCCCGCTCGCCGCAACTAGAGAAAGCCCACACACAGCAACAAAGACCCAACGCAACCATACATAAATAAATAAATAAGTAACTAACTAACTTACAGACCAGTGCGCGCACCAGACACAGTTGAAAGATTACCTGCACAGTTGAAAGAACCACTGCCTACTGCATGGCCTTCTTATTTGTATTGCAGCCCCTTCAGGAGCACAACTACTGCCCTCCACATGTGAAGTGTTGCGTTCTTTAGTCCTAAAACTAAATGCTTATCTTATCAATGGCAACAAAACCTGGACCCATCTAGCTTGGACTTAGATACAAAGACAGAAAGGCAGTGGTTTTATTCCCCATCTTTCCTCCCTCTGATCCCCACCCCCTGTCTAGAGGCAACCTCCTTACCACAGGTTATTGCTGTTCATGGTCTCTTTGTTTCCTTCCGTCCACCCAGGCACTGAGATGTCTTTGTGCTCTAACTTTAACTCATTAGATAGTGTTCTCTCTCCTTTCTGTGGCAATGTTGGAACCTGGCACAGCTGGAGGGTGTCGTCAGGGCCAAGGGCCCTGTAACAATTCCCTTACCCTTCAGTTTTTAAAAGCTTTGATAGGATTTCCCTGGTGGCCCAGTGATTAAGTCTGTGTGCTTCCACCGCAAGGGGTGCGGATTCCATCCCTGATCGGGGAACTAGGATCCCGCCTGCCACGTGGTGCGGCCACAAAATAAGTAAATAAAATAAAAGCTTTGCTAAAACAATTTTGGTAGAATGGTAATGGCGAAAGCCAGAATGGAAATGATGAGAGTTGAAATTGGATGTATGGTTGGTTGGTTGGGGGCATGAGTCTTCTTAGGAACTTGCCTTTGGAGGGAAGGAACGAGGAGGGATGCCAGCTGCAGTGGAATGTATGTAGGGTCAAGAGAAGCTTTTGTTGGTTTTAGGATTGGGGGTCCTAGAACATATGCAGAGATAAAAGGGAAGAGTTCACAGAAGAGACTGAAGCACAAGAAAGGAGATAATGGAGAGGAAGAGCTCACTAAGGAAGCCAGAGAAAGAGGAGCACATCTGTCTCAGAGTCAGCCACACTCCCCTTGGGCACACAGCCAAAGTACAGAGATCAGGGTCTGCAGGCTTGAGCTCCTGCAGCCCTGCAACCAGTTCCTCACTCTTCTGTACACAGTCAAAATTTGGGGGCGTTGGTGGCCTAAAGTTATATATGTTTTCTCTATGATTTTCTTAATCTTTTAAATAATGTTTTAGCCATCTCTGCTTTTAATCCACCTCATCTTAGAGGCTGGCTGCTGTCTTTTCTACAGGTTTTTCTCTTCTGCATTCCTTCTGATTCTTTGTTAATAACTAGTCCCATAGACATTGCCTCCTTATCACCATTCTTAATCCTTAACCTAACTTCCATCTGTGTTTTATCATGTAAGCTGCCAGTAGCTACATTCACTTTAAGACAACTTGATAATTAGGTTTGCATGGTGGAAAATCAGCATTTAATTTTTGAAGATGGCTAAAACTATATTTTCTTATAATAACAAAATTTTACGTTTGCAACTTTTTTTAGGTTTAGCATGAGCTTCAACAGACATAATCTAA
Source organism: Phocoena phocoena (assembly GCF_963924675.1). Lineage (NCBI taxonomy): Eukaryota > Metazoa > Chordata > Mammalia > Artiodactyla > Phocoenidae > Phocoena > Phocoena phocoena. The sequence continues at coordinate 139,830,237 of NC_089220.1, read as the reverse complement.
AATACTACGTGTTACCCAAAAAACCAAAAAAGGTGGCATTTGATTGCTTAGAATGGATCAGAAAGCATCACCCACGTGAGTACAGCCATGTGATAAATCATGTCTAGAAGTAATAAGTGTCTTTTTAGTACCACAATTGAATGTATAAAATTACATATTAAACATTTCTTTTCTCATTATGATAGCACTAACTTGCTATTCATAGAGCAGAATATTGCAACTCTCTCAATTCTGGAAATTATAAAATCTCATTTGGTTTGTTAACAATAAACCCTAACAAAAAGTGTATTAAATACTCCCTCCTACACACCTGTATTGTAATTCATGGTTTCACTGTCTTTCCTCTGGCTTCTATCAGTTAATGAATTACACAGCTCTGTTTTAGTGCCTTCTCCCAAGTGTGTCTGCCCTTGAGTTATATTAACTAAAATGAGATTCTGAAATTCATGGTAGTTTTCCATGTAACCTCTTCTCTACTTTTCCATGGAGAATTTTTTTGTTAAACATCTCTATTTCATTTTCTTTAATTAGTATACGTATTTGTTTGAATAAATCAAACAATGCAGAGATAGACCAAGAAAAAGTCAGTAATTTCCTTTTCCAGTCCCCCCCCTCCCAGGCACCTAATATAAATAATAGCTTGTGTGTGTATCTGTATCTTTGGCTCTGCCACAGAGAGATGACTTTTTCTTTAATACCTTTTATTTTTTGATTTAAAAAATAGCATACATACAAACAGCAAGAAATATAGTGAAGAAAATTTAGAAAGCAACAAAAAAAAAGAAAGAATCAAAAGACAAGCCTCACCATAGGACAAGTCACTGTTACCATTTTGGTTTATTTCCTTCCAATAATTTTTGTATGCATTTTTCTTTCCATTAACATACTGTATCTACAGTGTTTCTACCTTTACCCTGTTTTATATTTTAAACATTTTCTCATGTCATTTTAAAAACTTAGAAAACACTTAATAGTTGCAATTTGTTTTAGTTTATAAATTCCTTTCTTAATTATTGTTCTAATGCTGGCCCTTAAGATTTTTCTGGCCCTTATAATTTTAAAAATTACAAACAAAACTTCTTATATAATAAGTCCTTGGATCACTTTATTTCCTAGATTTGTTTCCTAGAAAGAAACTGAATCAAAAGTTAGGAGCATTGGGCTTCCCTGGTGGCGCAGTGGTTGAGAGTCCGCCTGCCGATGCAGGGGACACGGGTTCGTGCCCCGGTCCGGGAAGATCCCACGTGCCGCAGAGCGGCTAGGCTTGTGAGCCATGGCCGCTGAGCCTACGCGTCGGGAGCCTGTGCTCCGCAACAGGAGAGGCCACAACACTGAAAGGCCCGCGTACCGCCAAAAAAAAAAAAAAAAAAAAAAAAAAAAAAAAAAAAAAAGAGCATTTCTAAGGCTCTTGATAGGTATTGCCATATGCTTTCTACAGTTTGTGAAGAGTGCCTTTCCATTTTATAGCAAGTGTGAAACAGAGACCAGGGTTCCTCCACGTCTGCCTAAGGAGTTATTTGGAGGGACAGGATTAAAGGTTAAATCTTGTCATTTCCAGTGCACGTGATACGTTGCTTGACTTATTCTACCTATGTGGTTTTCCTCTGCTGTAAGAAAACTATGGAGAAAACTATAACTCTGTTTACAATTCACATATTTCTGAGAACATAATGTAGGTTGTGTTATTTATGTTAAAAGTCCTTGTTTCACAATACTGTTTGGTTTCTTGGCAGATGACTCAGGGATAATTTACTGCCTTTCCAGGCGAGAATGTGACACAGTGGCTGACACATTACAGAAAGATGGTCTCGCTGCTCTGGCGTATCATGCTGGCCTCAGTGACTCTGCCAGAGATGAAGTACAGCACAAGTGGATTAATCAGGATGGCTGCCAGGTAACATTTTTAAAAATAAACAAAGGAAACAATATTTTATAGTACATAAGCCACCTTGTACGTGTAGGATGAAAATTGTTTTCACCTTAAAGGTAGTAAACATCAAAATAAGGCAGATTTAAAAACTGATCTTTTTTGAGGCATCTAAAATTGCTTTTTCTTTCTTTTTTTAAAATTTATTTTATTTATTTGTTTGTTTTTGGCTGCATTGGGTCTTCATTGCTGCATGCAGGCTTTCTCTAGTTGTGGTGAGCAGAGGCTACTCTTCGTTGCAGTGCTTGGGCTTCTCACTGGGGTGGCTTCTCTTGTTGTGGAGCATGGGCTCTAGGTGCACGGGCTTCAGTAGTTGTGGCACGTGGGCTCAGTAGTTGTGGTACACAGGCTCAGTAGTCGTGGCTTGCGGGCTGTAGAATGCAGGCTCAGTAGTTATGGCGCACGGGCTTAGTTGCTCCGCGGCATGTGGGATCTTCCTGGACTAGGGCTCGAACCCATGTCCCCTGCACTGGCAGGTGGATTCTTAACCACTGCGCCACCAGGGAAACCACTTTTTCTTTCTTAAATCAAAAAAACTTTTTATTGAGATGTAATTCACATACCATACCATTCCCCCTTCCAAAGTTTACAAGTCAGTGGAGTTTAGAACATTCACAAGGTCATGCAACTGTCACCACTGTCTGATGCCAGAACATTTCATCATCCCAGAAAGAAACCCCATATCTACTAGCGGTCACTCCTCACTCCCCTAACACCTGGTCCTTGGCAACCACTAATCTATTAACTACTACTAATCTGTCTCTATAGAGTTTCCTATTCTGGACATTTCATATAAATGGAATCATACAATATGTGTTCCTCTGTGACTGATTTCTCTTACTTAGCATGTTTTCAAGATTTATCCATATTGTAGCATGTATCAGTATGTCACTCCTTTTTGTGGCTGGATAATATTCCATTGTATGGAAGTACCACAGTTTGTTATCCATTCATCACTTGGTAGACATTTGGGTTGTATCCACTTTTTTTTCCTTTTTTCTTTTTTTTGGCTGCATTGCGTCTTTGTTGCTGTGTGCGGGCTTTCTCTAGTTGCAGCGAGCGGGGGCTATTCTTCATTGCGGTGCACGGGCTTCTTATTGCGGTGGCTTCTCTTGCCGTGGAGCACAGGCTCTAGGCGTGCAGGTTCAGTAGCTGTGGTTCGCGGGCTCTAGAGCACAGGCTCAGTAGTTGTGGCACGCTGGCTTAGTTGCTCTGCAGCATGTGGGATCTTCCCAGACCAGGGCTCGAACCCGTGTCCCCTGCATTGGCAGGCAGGTTCTTAACCACTGCGCCACCAGGGAAGTCCCTGTATCCACTTTTTGACTATTGTGAATAATGCGTCTGTGAACATTTCTATACAGGTTTTTGTGTGAACATGTTTTCAGTTCTCTTGGGTAGATGTAAGATTGGAATTGCTCAGTCATATGGAAACTGTTTAACTTTCTGAGGAACTGCCAAACTGTTGCAAAGCAGCTACAAAATTCTGCATTCCTACCAGCAATGTATGAGTTTCCCATGTCTCCATCTCACCAACACTTATCATTGTCTTTTTTTTTTACTATATCCATCCTAGTGTATGTAAAGTGGTATCTCGTTGTGATTTTTGTTTGCATTCCCTAATAACTAATGATGTTGAGCATCTACTTCTGAGAGGATAAATTTATCACCCAAGTAGATCAAGAAGGAAGCAAGAACATTCTAGGGCATCCCATACTGTGGCAAATATGAAACTTGGATAGATCTCTCTACGTACAAGGATGAATTTGAGGAGAATGACTAATAATTTTTTTGTAGCCTATGAAGTTTTCAGCTCACAAAAAAAGAAATCATTACTGTGAAGATTCAGAAGGAAAAGTATCTCCCAAAATTATTTCCTGAGGGAAAACAAAAGGAAATCTTAGAGGATATCAGCTTAATATCCTCAGAAAAATTTAAGAAGACTTGACTTATATGAACTAGAAATAGTTTGCCATAAGAAGATGTTGTGAAGAGGCTGAGATGAAGGGATAAATAAAAAGTCAGTTTATCCAGATAGGAAAATACAAGAAAAATAAAACAAATAGAATTATATATCAGGACACAAATGGTTCAATTCAATGCAGACGTTTGAATCAGTTATGTAGTGAATAACTTGAGAATGTGAAGGGAAAAAAAACATATGAAAATTGAACAGAAAAAAACAAAAAAATTATTGGTAGCTGGGAGAGTAGGGGTTCAGCCTAAGAATAATAAGTATACCCAAAAAAGAAATAGAGATAGTTGAGATCAATAGAGTAGTCAAAGGTATTATAAATAAATACATAACAAATATGTAACAAATTTAAGAGTTATCTCAAGATCACTGGGGAAAAACTTACATGTAGACATAGTTCAGAACATTTTGTTTGATTTACAGTTATAAGAAATTGTATTCATGAAGATAAAAAAATAGGTTACTCAACAAAGAATGAGAGGTACTTCCCTGGTGGCGCAGTGCTTAAGAGTCCGCCTGCCAATGCAGGGGACACGGGTTCAATCCCTGGTCCGGGAATATCCCACATGCCGCGGACCAACTAAGCCCGTGCACCACAAATAGCGAGCCTGCGCTCTAGAGCCTGTGAGCCACAACTGCTGAGCCCACATGCTGCAACTACTGAAGCCCGCATGCTAGAGCCCATGCTCCACAATAAGAGAAGCCACTGCAATGAGAAACCCACGCACTGCAATGAAGTGTAGACCTCACTCGCTGCAACTAGAAAAAGCCCGCACACGGCAACGAAGACCCAATGCAGCCCAAAATCAATCAATCAATAAATAAAATTAAAAAAAAAAAAGAACGAGTAATAGACATTCCTGAGACAGTTACACTAAATTAAAAAAACAGAAGCGAACTATCTCCAGAATCAGAAGAGGGAAGGCTGGGACTTAAGAGTTTCATGCCAGCTCATTGTCATTTATGTCAGAAACAATAGAAAGGCTTTTTCAGATATGTAAAATACTGGTTTATTTTCACTGACATAACTAGAAGGCATTCTTCCCAAATTAATATGTAGCTAATCACAATTGCAGTGTTTTCTTCCTTTGATAAACTTTTCCCAAAGTTTGCCTGGAAGAATATTCAAGTGAAAATAACCAAAAGAATTTGGCAAGAAAATAATAACACACAAACACTGGCTTTGCAATACATTAAAGATCAATGGAACAGAAATCCAGAAATAGACTGGAAAACAGGTAAAAACATATGATAAGGAAGGCATTCAAAATTAATTAGGAAAGGAAGATTTTTCAACTAATGGTACTGGTTACCTGATGGGGAGAATTGTTCTGAGTCCTCATATCAAAGTTTATTATAGGTAAATAAAGGTACAGATATTTTTAAATGTATGCACGCTGAGTGAAAGAGAACCTAAGCTTAAAAACAGCCCCAAAGGAAGTAATTGCTAGAAATGATTAAAAACCTAAACAACTAAACACTTCTATATCTGTAGAAAAAAATTAAAGGCAACAGCAAAATGGGAACTATAGCTTCCTCAAATAAAACATAATGAAGAGCTTGTAAAAATGTGAGAAGAAAAACATTTCTCAAACGGTAAATTACTCAAGGCTATCAAGAAACTGTTGGAAAGGAGGAACTACAGAGGGCTAAATACAAATTTTTTAAATGCAATTTTGCTAATAAAGGAATTAAAATTTAAAACAGTGAGATCATGTTTACCTCTTGTATTAGCAAACTTTTATTAACTGTCGGGGACAGTGTTGTCAGAGACGATTTCCTGTAGTACTCGTGAGAGCCTTTCTGGAAAACAATGTGGTAGACCATATTTAAGAGCCTCAAATCTGAAACATGGGTGTGGAATTTACATCAGTGTTTTGTTTTTGTTTTTGTTTTTGTTTTTTTGCGGTATGTGGGCCTCTCTGTTGTGGCCTCTCCCGTTGTGGAGCACAGGCTCCGGACACGCAGGCTCAGCGGCCATGGCTCACCGGCCCAGCCGCTCCGCGGCATGTGGGATCTTCCTGGACCGGGGCTCAAACCCGTGTCACCTGCATTGGCAGGCGGATTCTTAACCACTGCGCCACCAGGGAATCCCGAGATTACACACTTTTGAATTATATTTTCCCCTACATTTATCCATCATTAACATTCGAATATTTTCATATCATTAAAAATTTCTTCATAAACCATTTTTTAATGGCAGGGATGTACCATAATGTAACCAATCATGCTCTCAGGACATTTAAGCTATTTACTATTAAAAATAACACTGATGATTGGGCTTCCCTGGTGGCACAGTGGTTGAGAGTGCAGGCTTCAATAGTTGTGGCACGTGGGCTCAGTAGTTGTGGCGCATGGGCTTAGTTGCTCTGCGGCATGTGGGATCTTCCCGGACCAGGGCTGCGTAGACAGGCGCGTTCTTAACCACTGTACCACCAGGGAAGTCCCTAGCCTGAAGTTTTAAAAGCAACACAGAAATAAAGAAGGAATTAACAACTCCACAAAGCCAGTGTTCCCAGTTATAAGAAGTAAAGAGTCTCAGAAGGCATTGGTATCATAGTCACCTCATGAGCCTGCAGCCTCCCTCACAGCCCTGTGCTCACCCGACCTTGGGAGATGCACCCAGGCTTCTTGGAAACCTGTGCGCCTGTGGGCTGACACACCTTGCTTTACAGCCTCTCCACCTGCTCTCCCACCTCTAGAGACTACAGTAGACTTTCTCTTTCCAAGGAGATTTGCCTTTGATAGCAGTGCCATAAATTTAGACGGATGGCTGACCTAAAGTACAGGCCACCAGCATCTCCAGCGTTGATGAGCACCCCCCGTCTGCCATCCATGGCGTGCAGTTCCTAGCTGTGGTACTTAGAGTTACTGAAATCATGTCATTAGCCTCAGTCTGGCTGCCAGATCGTCCAGTTGCTTTTGAAATACTATTTTTGAAGTAGCAATTCATTTTTTTAGGTGGTAAAAAAAGCATTGCAGCTTTATTTGTATAATGTAATTTTGCCTGGAGATATAATATTTTTGGCTGGGTTATAGGTCCTAAATTTGCCACTGAAATGGATAGGCTTGAAAGAGATTTTTTACTAAAAACTGATATATCAAGCTCCTGAAATTTACCTATCACCTTGCTTCCACTGAGTAATTTGCATAGACCAAGATCCATGGTCTCCAGCCTTTTTTCTTCCCAAGTATAAGCAACTCTCAGACTTTTGCCCACGAGTTCCAATACAGTTTTCACAAGTTTTGACTCTGAAATTAGCTGATGAATAAAAGGAGCTGGTGTGTGATCACTTGCTACCACTGGAGAAACAGATAGTAAGTTCTCACCTGGAGCAGGTGAGAACGCCACTGTTCCTGAGTCATTGGAAAATCTAGCAGCAGAGACCTCTAAAAGCCCAAGCCCTGGGAACAACCAGAGCTCCTGAGAAACACAGTTACCGAGGCAACAGGGGTATCATGGCTGGGTGAGCTACACCCCCACACCTCCATATCAAAAACATAGGAGAGGGCTTCCCTGGTGGCGCAGTGGTTGGGAGTCTGCCTGCCGGTGCAGGGGACACAGGTTCATGCCCCGGTCCGGGAGGATCCCACATGCTGTGGAGCGGCTGGGCCCATGAGCCATGGCCACTGAGCCTGCACGTCCGGAGCCTGTGCTCCGCGGCGGGGAAGACCGCAGCGGTGGGAGGCCCGCATATCGCAAAAAAAAACAACATACGAAAGCAAGCAGTGGTAACACATCAGGAGGCGACTGCTGCTGATCCTGGCTCCCTTGGTGATAGCCCCAAATCACACAAGCAAGTGCATGCCACACCGAGCTTCTCTTTACTTTCCTGGGTCTGAATAGAACTGCAAATTATCAATATGAAAATCTCATATTCGTCATGCTAAATAATGGAACCAAGTTAAGATATTAGACTCTTATATAGAGTACATTTTAAAGAAAGATAGAAGATAAAGCTTCTAGAAGCATCTATTATTAAAATGTTCCTTTAGGGCTTCCCTGGTGGCACAGTGGTTAAGAATCCGCCTGCCAGTGCAGGGGACATGGGTTTGAGCCCTGATCTGGGAAGATCCCACATGCTGCGGAGCAACTAAGCCCATGCGCCACAACTACTGAGCCTGTGCTCTAGAGCCCGTGAGCCACAACTACTGAAGCCCGTGCGCCTAGAGCCCGTGCTCCGCAACAAGAGAAGCCACCACAATGAGAAGCCCACGCACCACAACGAAGAGTAGCCCCCGCTCAATGCAACTAAAGAAGCCCGTGCGCAGCAACGAAGACCTAATGCAGCCAAAAATTAATTAATTGATTGATTTAAAAAATGTTCCTTTAAATGCATTATGAGCCTAATAGGCTTTTGCTTTTACATCAGGTTATCTGTGCGACCATTGCATTTGGAATGGGGATTGACAAACCTGATGTGCGATTTGTGATCCATGCATCCCTCCCTAAATCCGTGGAGGGTTACTACCAAGAATCTGGCAGAGCTGGAAGAGATGGGGAAATCTCTCACTGCCTGCTCTTCTATACCTACCACGATGTGACCAGACTGAAGAGGCTTATACTAAGTAAGCTGAGCTCCATCGGGGACACATGCTGTCCTCCTCAGTCTCGTTTTTGTCATCTACCCCTGCAGTTGTGGTGTTTTGGGTCCAGTTTTCCTTAAAATAGAGGCACTTAGATAGATATGGAAGTTTTATTTTAATTCATGTTTACGATAAAAGTATTACATGCTTGTTATGTAAAATTCAAATGATACAGATGTGTTGAGGACTGAAAACTTTCCAAATCATGCCTCATATACAGTCCTGCCCTAAGAAATAACTCCAGTTACTGATTTCCTTTGTATCCTTCCAGGCCCAATTTCTGCATGCATCCTGGTATATTTCAAGCATGCAGAAAGGTAAAATGGAAAAAAATAATGAACTGTCACGTACCACTGTCCAGGTTAGGAAATAAAACCCCTACATAGCCCTCTCCTATCTCATCCCTTTACCTCTTCATTGGAGTTAGGCAATATCTTATATTTGATATTTACCTTTCCCAAATGCAGGGTTTTTTACAATATAAATGCGATTCCATTATATGTGCTTTTTTTTCCCCTAAGATGTAGTTGATTTACAGTATTATATAAGTTTCAGGTGTACAACGTAGTGATTCACAATTTTTAAAGGTTATACTCTATTTATAGTTATTATATAAATGTGCCTTTTTAATATGTATATGTTGACCTGATTTTTTTTCCAGTCAACACTAGGGTGTAATTATGACTCCAACTAGTACACATAGCTTGACTACATAGAGTTCCATAGTATGGTATTCCATGTTTATTGAACCAGTCCCCTTCTAATAGATAAATAAGTAAAATTGCCTGTTTTGAGACCACTTTTGAATGAACTCTCGTAGAGATACTGAGCACGGGAAATGGCACTTACCAAGCTCTGTGCCAAGTAATGTTCACCTTATTTGCTTGTAACCACTAGCTTTTGAGATAGTCCCATGAGAAAAGTGAGCTTCAGAAAGGTTTTGTAACTTGGCCCCCAAGAGCAGCAGCAGCGGTAAGGGGAAGGGTAGTGATAATGATGAAGTTTCCTTACCACTTACTATATGCTGCTGTCTTAAATGCTTTACGTATATCACTTCATTTAATCTTCACAACAACCCTAAAAGATACTACTATTATTCTCCTCGTTTTACAGAAGAGGAAAATGAGATACAGAGCTAGGTAAGTGGCAGAGCCCTGATGGAATCCAGGTTCATCTGATTGCAAATTCCATGTCCCTTGCACTATAACAAGATAATTCTCAGTGCAAAAATGAAACTTTTAAACTTAGTGTGTCCATTTGTGTTTTTAAGCAGAACCTATATTAAGTTAGGTCCAAATAATTTAGTAAGTATTTAAATGCTAAATACTTAGCAACCATTTGAAAAAAGTAATACTCATAAACCAGAAAAAAAAATTTTATTTCATTTTTAACTAACAACAATTGCTTACAAATGAAAAGTATGTACATGTTGTTCTCAGACCTTGGAATCAGATTGGACACTGCCACCCTCATTTCCTGTTTCACATTGATTTTTTGGAGGTACTTATTTTTATCATAGCAACTGCCAAAATTTCAGCTTCACAATGTCATTAGAAGGAAAGTAGCACATCATAAACTACCTCCAACTAGTTGCTTGTGTGGTGTTCAACAGATGCCAGGTATTGCTGTGTTTCCCTTAAATTTAAAACACCTGCCAGCACCCCTGTGAGTTCATTGCAGCACCCGCCCCAGCCCTGGGGGGTCCTTGGTACATAGTTTCAGAACCGCTGGCTTAACCACTTTGATCCCGGATACTCAGGGAGATGCACAGCCCACTGCCGTGGCTCCATGCTCTGCTTGCTTTGGATGCTGGGTTCAGTACATCCTTGTCTGATAAATATAGTAAATATAATTCAGATATTTATTGTTGGGAATAATGAAGAGTTGCAGAATTTTTTCAGCTACTTCTGACAACCTATGTTTATTCCTGCAAAACTACAATCTTGAAGATGAACATAAATATTCAGTTAATTATATAGATTCATGTCATGTTGATATATAGTGCTATGAATAATTTTATTTCATTTAATATTTAAAGTTATATGAACCTATTCTAAATATTTCTGTGATATTCTTTTCTATTTTTCTACTCTAATAAGTATGTTTACTATGTTCTTCATCTCTTTTAGTGGAAAAAGACGGAAACCATCATACGAAAGAGACTCACTTCAATAATTTGTATAGTATGGTACATTACTGTGAAAATATAACAGAATGCAGGAGAATACAGCTTTTGGCTTACTTTGGCGAAAATGGATTTAATCCTTATTTTTGTAAGAAATACCCAGATGTTTCTTGTGATAATTGCTGTAAAACAAAGGTAAAATAAGAAAGTTTTAAATTCTTTGTGATGAGGAACTTGCCAAGATTTTTTTTCTTCTTCTCTTAATTTAGAAAAGTTAGATACAAGTTAGATTGCAGTAAGTGGGCTTTAGGGATTTTAACAAGGGGACGGTGGCTTCCTCCCCATGTTAATTGGGAATAGAAACATTTTAATAGTATTTCTGTGGAATATCCGTAGAACTAGAAGCCTGTTAAAAATATATACTGGGGCTTCCCTAGTGGCACAGTGGTTGAGAGTCTGCCTGCCGATGCAGGGGACGCGGGTTTGTGCCCTGATCCGGGAGGATCCCACATGCCGCGGAGCGGCTGGGCCCGTGAGCCATGGCCGCTGGGCCTGCGCATCCGGAGCCTGTGCTCCGCCAAAGAGGGAGGCCACAGCGGTGAGAGGCCCGCGTACCGCAAAAAAAAAAAAAAAAAAATATATATATATATATATATATATATATATATATATATACTGGACCTGTTTTGGTGGTTATAGGATATTTAAGAAATATCATTAATCTGTAAATACCCAAAAAGATCCAACATGGGCAGGTAGAATATTTTACATTCAACTCTATATTTAAACATCTTCATTCTCAAAAGGGTTGTAACTAGTGTACTATGTGTTTGAATTCAGATCAATTGGATTACTCTGTAAACTGGTTTTTAAAAAACTGTAAAGAGTAAGGGCAATAGCTTCAGGATGCATTTGCTATCATCTGTCCTAAAAATAACTTTGGGAGGTTGTTAAATTCAATTGTTAGGTACTGTATTGTACCTATCATGGTAATTCTGTTTTAATGTCTATTGTACTTCACAGTTTACAGAGCTTTTTTTTTTTTTTTTTTTTTTTTTTTTGTGGTACGCGGGCCTCTCACTGTTGTGGCCTCTCCCGTTGTGGTTGGAGCACAGGCTCTGGACGCGCAGGCTCAGCGGCCATAGCTCATGGGCCTAGCTGTTCCGCAGCACGTGGGATCTTCCCAGACCGGGGCACGAACCCGTGTCCCCTGCATCGGCAGGCGGACTCTCAACCACTGCGCCACCAGGGAAGCCCCATACAGAGCATTTTCACAGTTGATATATTATTTGAAATATCTGTGCAAGGTGCTGGGGATTCACATAGGAACATGATATAGCCAATTCACAGACAGGAGGGGAGACAGACATGTATGTGTTCATATCACTGTGATACCGTAGGCAGCGCTAGCCAAGCAGAGGGTGATTTACTCTCTCTTGGGGTGGAATCTGTGGATTTATGGCCATCTCAACCCACCACACCCCACTCTGTAGACATTGCTAATCAGTTCACTCATTCAACAAATATTTGTTGAATGCCTGCTTTGTGATAGGCAATGTTCTAGGAGTTTGGGATACATCACTGAACAAAATATAAAGATCCCTACTCTTGTGGAGCTTACATTCTAACAGAGGGAGGCTGAATAAAGACTATACGTTATAAGTACATGTTAAGAGGAAAGAACTTTGATGAAAAGTACAGCAGTGTAAGGAGTCAGGAATGATGAATGGGGTGCAGGATGCAGTGGCCCAGGGAAGTCTTACTGCAAAGATGAGACCTGAGTGAAGACTTGAAGAAAGGAGTTAGCTGAGTAGCTCTCAAATACGGATGTTCTTGGCTAAAGCCAAGACCAGAGGCCCTGAGGTGGGGGGCGTGCCTGTGCCTTTGAGGGGTAGTGCCTGCCCAGGGGGAGACGGCAGGCCGGTCAGAACGGTGCCTGGAGGGCTGAGAAACTGGAAGAGTGGAGCAGCCCTCAGCTGAGACGTTTGGGGAAGGCTGGCAGGGAAGATCAGGGGTTTGGTCTGGGGTGTAGTGAGTTAGATATGTCTTGGATCTAGCAATTCTGAAGAGAGGCTGGTGATACCATAACTCTGGGAGTGGTTGACATATAGTTGAATTTGAAGTCATGAAAGCAGATGAAATCTTCACGGGTATAAGTTTATAGACAGAAGAGAAGAAAACCAAAAACTGAGCCCTGAGACTTGAAGAGGTTGAGGAGAAGAGGAAGAACTAGGAAAGGAGACCAGGAAATAGAACAAGTGAGGTAGGAGGAAGACCAAGGCAACTAAGCGTAGGAGTGCATCAGGGAGGAGGGAGCGCTCCCTAGTCACCTGCTGCTGCCGAGCCAAGTACTATAAGGACCGAGACGTCACCGTTGGGTTTAGCACCGCAGAAATATGGGACCTGGACTTGACCAGTTTCAGTGGAGAGGGGCAAAATTGGAGGCAGTGCATATGGGGAATTCTTTCAAGTTTTGCTTCAAGGATGAACAGAGAAATGAAACCGTAGCTGCCAGGGGAAGTGGAGTCAAGAAGAGACAGGAGAAATAATATATTTGTGTGCTGATAGGAACGTACCTACGGAGGATGGAAATTGATGTGTGAGGAGAGGGAAGAATTGCTGAAGCAGTGTCCCTGAGTAAGCAAGGGGGCTTGGGAGCTAGTGCAGAAGGACAAAGACTGGCTTAGACAGGAGCTTGGGTAGTTTGTCTATAATAACAGCAAGAAAGAAGAGACAATGCGGGGCGGGTGCTGGGGATGGATGTAGTGAAGGAAGTTTTGAAAGCTCTCTTCCAATTGTTTGTTTCCTCAGCAAAGTAGGAAGCAAGGTAGTCATCTGACAGGACAAGAATGGGGATTGAAGAGAAAGGAGAAAGTGTGAAATTGTCATCTAAGCCGGGGTCAGCAAACTTTATCTTAAAGGGCCAGAGGGTGGTAAATATTGGCTTGGCCAAAAAGTTCATTCGGGTTTCCATAAAATCTTATTTGGAAAAACCCAAACGAACTTTTTGGCCAACCCAACATTTCAGGCTTTGTGGGCAGTCTCTGTCACAACTACTCAATTCTGCTATTTTAGCCCAAAAGCAGACATAAATTACAATAAATACACCGATTCTTCCATAGTTGTGTTCCAATAAAATTTGATTTACAAAAACGGGTATACAGCTCATGGGCCGTAATTTGCTGACTCCTATTCTAAGAGAATGGGGGAGAGATAGACTAAAATAGACATTGATTACCTGGCAGCGTTAAGGATCCACTTGAGGTTTGTGGCCCTGTACTGAAAGTGAAAACAGTCAGCATAGTTGTGTGTGTTTCTCCTGCCAAGTTGAGCTACACAGCTGTAGGCATGGAATGGTGGAGAACTGGATCTCATGTGTTTTGTCAAACAGTGTGACCCAAGGGCAGGGGAGTTGAAGGTATATGAAAGGTTATGTTATAATGATCGGCTCTGGAGTTGAAGCTGAACATCTGAGGACGAGGATCAATGGATAGGCTGTCCCAGTGGATTGCTGGAGTCAGAAACTAGATGCCGTGAGTTAGAAAGGCAGGAGGCAGCGGTCGGAGAACAAAAGGGTTGCTGATACTAGTAAGGCTAGGTAGTGGGTGTGAGCATGGGAGTGAGGGGCTGACATATGTGGAGGACAGGATCACTGGAGTATAGGAGATCAAGTTGCCAAAGGCCAAGGTGTGGGAGGATCATCTCTGTACACTAGTCACCAAGAATTAAGGCAGGAATGATGTTGGAGAGAGTGATGGGGCACTCTTTCATGATGATGCCAGATAGAGCCTCAGAATCACTACCAATTGTTAGTATAGGACAAGAAACCTATTTGTCTTCAGGACTGTAGTGGATGAACAAGGATTAGAAGGTAGAGGAACTACATATACAGAGGCACAGAAGCACGATGCAGCTTTTGAGAACAGCAGGTGCTTAGTATTGAGTTAGAGAACTAGGATAGACAATAGCAAAAGACCACATAGTAATGGTAGGCAGAGTTTGGAGACAACTGAGGGGAATGAGAAAGGGAACTGACCGGAGATGATAAAAAGGATTGACTGTGGCACCAAAGACCCAAAAGAGATCAGAACTCATACATCTGCATGGTTGGACAATGTTTTTCATCCCTAAAGGTCACCATCCAGTAAGTGACCAAAAGCGGTATGAAGGGTTTTGAAAGAAAAAGAATATTTCTACCCACAGAGTGCTCTCAGGTAACTGTCTGTGAAACAGAAATGAAATAGATATAATAGAGTGCTAATTATTCTAGACATAAGGTTAATATAAGAACTTAGAAAAGAATGAACATTTGAAACTTCCTTGGTTTTTGGTCTTGGTTTTAGTCTGGAAATGGTTTATTGTGGGACTGTTACAGTTAGTATTAAATCCTAGCGATCTAGGTATCAGTATCTTAATTATAGCAAAAGGTAATCTCTTTTTATTCATAGAATTATAAGACAAGAGATGTGACTGATGATGTAAAAAATATTGTAAGATTTGTTCAAGAACACAGTTCATCACAAGGAACAAGAAATATAAAACATGTAGGTCCTTCTGGGAGATTTACTATGAATATGCTGGTCGACATTTTCTTGGGTAAGTCATCTGCTTTATTGTTTGAGTTACATCGATTAAAATGGAACATTTAGGGAATTTCCTAGTGGTCCAGTGATTAGGACTCTGCTGCAGGGGGCGCAGGTTCAGTCCCTGGTCAGGGAACTAAGATCCCACAAGCTGCACGGCACAGCCAAAAAAAAAAAAGTTGAACCTCTAAAGAATTCATTGCAAGTACATAGAAAAAAATCTCTTCTGTATTCTTATAGAAGCTAAGAGTTTTAGAATAAAACCTTTTTGAGTAATAAAAGAAAAACAGTTTTTATGAATTATTACCAATTATTTTTATAGAATTTATGTAAGTCACTGAGTTTCCACAAACAAAAAAGAAAATAATAAAGTTTATACAATTTCATCTGAGTGAATGGAATATAACTTCCCTGGAGAATTACCCATTGACTGACTTCCAGTTCAGGATGGCAGCGTGAGCATAAGTATCTGTCTTCTTTTTTCACTTGAGGCCCCATTAAAATAGTAGCAAGGAAATAAAATGAGGATTAAATCCATAACAGCATAGAAAACCAGAAAGAGACCATCATCAGATTAGAGGTTTTAAAAATCTTTGACGAAATGGATGGAAGCATATTGAAAAATGGAATGAAATGCAGTAAATCACAATGCATAATAAATGTAGAGAAAGTTACAGCAGAGGGGCTGTCAACCAGGTAGAACCCCATTATCACCAGGCTGACTCAGACTTGGAAGCTCAGAGGCCTGGGGAGTGGGAGTAAAAGCAGAGGAGCCAAAAATAGGAGGGGACGGTTAAAAGAAAGTCTGCTCACAAAAGAACTGCATGGAATAGCAGCCTGCAGTTGATTCTAGAACAAAGATAAACTGCTTGAGGAGTAGGGAGACATCTGAGCTGGGAGCCAGCACCCCTAAGTGGCATTTGGGGGCCACCCAGCCCACTTACCCTAAAGCAAACCTGGTAACTAGATATCCCCATTCAGGGGAGGAATTTGAGGGGAAATAGACCTAGATATAAAATAACAAGAAATCCACCTAAAAAGTTTAACCTGGTCCCTAAAGACTAAATATAAATAGACAATCAAGGGGACTTCCCTGGTGGTCCAGTGGTTAAGAATCCATATTGCAATGCATGGGACGCCAGTTCAATCCCTGGTCAGGGAACTAAGATCCCACATGCTGCGGGGCAGCCAAGCCCACGCACCACAGCTACTGAGCCCACGTGCCACAACTAGAGAGAAACCCATACACTGAACAAAGAGCCCGTTCACTGTAACTAAGACCTGATGCAGCCATAAATAAATAATCTTTAAAAAAAAAAAAGTCAAGAGGAAGACCAAGGGACTTCCCTGGCTGTCCAGTGGTTAGGACTCCCCACTTCCACTGCAAGGGGCGAGGGTTTGATCCCTGGTCTGGGAATTAAGATCCTGTGAGCCATGAGGTGCAGCCAAAAAGAAAAAAGCGAAAGACCAAATAAGTAGCGTATTTGACCCTGGGGATAGAGATAATTTAGAAAATAAGCAATAGCTTTGGGGATATGGGAGGGGAAACTCCTGATTAGTATCTTCATAAAGACTTAAATAATAATAGAATGTTACAGAAAATAGAGAAAGAGCTGTTAAAATTTTTAAATGATTGATGCAAGTAAATTTAGTGGAAAGGTTGGAAGATAAAGTCAAGAAAATTTCCTTAAGACCTGAGCAAAAGGCTATATGGAAAATGTGAGAGACAAAATATAGATCAATTCTTAGGAGATGTAAAATCTGACAAATAAAATTTTGAAATAGAAAGTAGAGAGAGGGAATTATCAAACCAATGATAAAAGAAAATTTCCCAGAATGGAAAAGAAAAAAACCCTTAATTAAAATGCCCACTTGGGGAGTTCCCTGGTGGTCTAGTGGCTAGGATTCAGTGTTTTCACTGCTGTGGCCTGGGTTCAGTCCCTGGTCAGGGAGCTAAGATCCCACAAGCCACGCAGCGTGGCCAAAATTTTTCTTAAATATGCCCACTTAATGCTAAATAAGATGATTTATAAGATGAAATTTAAGAATACCAAGAGTGGGGCTTCCCTGGTGGCGCAGTGGTTGAGAGTCCGCCTGCCGATGCAGGGAATGCGGGTTCCTGCCCCAGTCTGGGAGGATCCCACGTGCCGTGGAGTGGCTGGGCCCGCGAGCCATGGCCGCTGAGCCTGCGCGTCCGGAGCCTGTGCTCCACAACAGGAGAGGCCACAACAATGAGAGGCCCACGTACCGCAAAAAAAAAAAAAAGAATGCCAAGAGTAACGAGATGTTAGGGAAGAAAAACTTTTTCTCCACTCTGTTATATTTAGTTGTTGGGGACATTAGCAAGAGAAAAGACAGATTTAATCACGTATGTGTGGGAGTTCATAGAAAATGTGACTCAAAGGGGCAATTAGAATTTGAGGCTGGTGTACCATTTTAATAGGGGAAGTAGAGGCGGGAGAAGGGTTAGGAGGAAACAAATGATTTGAGGGAAAGATAAATGGGCCCTTAGGAGAAAGATAGCGGGGAGACATGGCAGTTTTTGTGACAGTGTCTGTTTAGGTGTTGTATGGAGACTTCTCATCTCCAATGATAAGAGTCAGTTTTCTCTGGTTGCTCCTGGGGAGGGGATTTAAGACAACTGAGTTCTTTTGGGAGTCTCTGCTTTTTGGCAGATGGATTTCAGAAATTCAAGTACCTCCTGCTCAAAATAATTTTTATGCCACTGTGGCATGTTCTGGACCCCTTCAGAAATACTCCAGAAAGCTTTGGAAAGAAAAAGCAAACCAAAACCAAACTGACATCAGATTAATGTCAGTAGCCCTGGAGACTAGAAGGCAAAGAAGGTGATATCATGTATACCATAAACAGAGAAGCTGACCCATGGGTCCAGTGAGAAGAAATCCCAGAGTCACAGCTATGCAGCAGGTCCAGTAAGCAGTCTGTACAAATTGTAACAGAAAGTCGGGAAAAATAAGTCCCAAGCAATATAGAGAAAGAACAAGAAATGAATTTTTTTATTGATGACAGTAAAGGACACAAATGTTACTTCTCAACAACAAAAGGAGAAAGGCACTTAGAAACTCCTGGGGAGGGACTTCCCAGGCAGTCCAGTGGTTAAGACTTCGCCTTCCAATGTAGGGGGTGCGGGTTCAATCCCTAGTCTGGGACCTAAGATCCCACATGCCTCAGGGCCAAAAAACGGAAACATACAATACAGAAGCAATATTGTAACAAATTAAATAAAGACTTTAAAAATGGCCCACAGCAGGGCTTCCCTGGTGGCGCAGTGGTTGAGAGTCTGCCTGCCGATGCAGGGGACGTGGGGTCGTGCCCCGGTCCGGGAAGATCCCACATGCCGCGGAGCAGCTGGGCCCGTGAGCCATGGCCGCTGAGCCTGCGCGTCCAGAGCCTGTGCTCTGCAACGGGAGAGGCCACAACAGTGAGAGGCCCACATACCACCAAAAAAAAAAAAAAAAAAAGGCCCACAACAAAAAAAAATCTTAAAAAAAAAAAAAGAAACTCCCAAGGAAGGATTGTAAAAGAGAACCAAGGTCAAATAGAAAACAAAGGAAATGGCTGCATGATTTTGAGTAATTAATAAAATATGCCAAAAACATAATCTGTTTGTCTGAATACAGTGAACATCCTCCTTAGAGTTGCACAAGAGTCATGAGTTCTAAGTGGGGAAGGAAGCTTGTTGTAATGTAAATGTTGCTGATTAGCTGCAATAGAATCAATGTATAGACTTAAAAACATGGTTAGAGAACAGGGCAGGATATAGACGTTAATCTTGATGATGTAAAAATAAAAGTGCAATAAATAAAAATAAAAGGGGGGACTGCCCTGGTGGCACAGTGGTTAAGAATCCACCTGCCAGTGCAGGGGACACGGGTTTGAGCCCTGGTCCAGGAAGATCCCACATGCTGCGGAGCAGCTAAGCCCGTGCGCCACAACTACTGAGCCTGCGCTCTAGAGCCTCCAAGCCACAATTACTGAGCCCACATGCCACAGCTACTGAAGCCTGCGTGCCTAGAGCCTGCACTCCGCAACAAGAGAAGCCACCGCAATGAGAAGCCCACGCACTGCACCAAAGAGTAGCCCCTGCTCTCCACACCTAGAGAAAGCCCGTGCACAGCAATGAAGACCCAACGCAGCCAAAAATAAGTTAATTTTTTTAAATAAATAAATAAAAATAAAAGGGGAGTATATGGACAGCTTGGGGTGCTGGTAGCCTCCTACATAATGGGGAGGGAGAGTGGTCAGACACTCTAAAGTTACCCCAAAAACCCATAGATGAACCAGTATTATGTAACTAGCAAAATTCAGGGCAGGGTAAAGTGAAGGGGGTGGTATAAATGAGATAAAGCCTCATCTTTCATTGTGAAGGGTCAATAAATAAATGTCAGGTGGTGATTCTGGCCAGTGGCATGACAGCAAGAGTATGGGTTCCATGCAGAGGTAACCACCAGAAGAGCTGAAAAGAAGCTATTTAAAAAGTGATTGCCGGAGGCCTCCCTGGTGGCACAGTGGTTGAGGGTCCGCCTGCCGATGCAGGACACGGGTTCGTGCTCTGGTCCAGGAAGATCCCACATGCCGTGGAGCGGCTGGGCCCGTGAGCCATGGCCGCTGAGCCTGCGCGTCCGGAGCTTGTGCTCCGCAACGGGAGAGGTCACAACACTGAGGGGCCCGCGTACGCGTACCGCAAAAAAAAAAAAAAAAAAAGTGATTTACGGAACTTCCCTGGCGATCCAGTGGTTAAGACTGTGCTTCCACTGCAGGGGGTGCGGGTTCGACCAGAGATCAGGGAACTAAGATCCCACATGCTGCAAGGCGCAGCCAAAAAAAATTAAAAATAAAAAAATTAAATTAAAATTTTAAAAAAAGTGATTCCCTTGGAGAAGAGTGAGACTAGGGAGGGGAAGGGTGGAACAGAGAAATGTTCCTTTTAATTATAAACCCGCCTGTGCTATATTGTATTTTTTTCCTATGTACATGTGTTACTTTAATTAAAAATCTATAAAGCAATTAAAAAATTAGTAGCCTAGATTGGAGTAGGAAGATGGTTTGTTCAGTTTCTCAGCTGTGTCTCCTGGATCTGTACATTTCTCAGGACAAAGCAACTTTTAATGCTGGTCTTCCCATTCTGGATTCTTGCCTTCTCCTAGTTTGGACTCTTTTGGGGGTACAAGGGGCTGCAGATAAAATAATTTGTTATAAGAATGATACATGATCATTCTACATTATAATATTGTAGAAAACCGAAAAATACAAATAACTCCAAAAAAAACTGCTAATGTTTTAATGTGTGTTTGCCCACAATCACATATTTATCATATTGTATGTATAGTTTGTGTCATTTTTATATAACAAGATATAAGCATTTTCTTATTTTTTTATTCTTAAGTAGTTTTTAATTTATATTTTATCATATTGATGAAATATATTTAAATAGTTTTATTTTAGGACATATTGTTCTATTGTAAATAGTGATGTGATAGCCTTTTAAATACACCCTCATCTACATCTCTGTTTGTACCTTTCATGTACATTGCTAAGTCAGACATTTTTCTGACACATTCTTCAGTTGCTCATTAGCTCTTAGGTGTTTTTAAAGAAAATTGTTTATGTTTCGTCCAGATTTCTTAGTTATTCTCAGCATTAGGGTTGGTCCACATCAGCCAGCCCATTATCAGAGCAGTAGTCCTGCCCCAGGACTGTGACATTTCAGGGATACAAATCACTTGAAGAAGGAAAAACTTGAATCATTCAGCATCTATGACCAGAAGCCATCTGAAATTTACAATAATGTAATTATTTGGAACTCTTAAAATAGAGCTAAAGCTTTACAAAGTAATTGTTAATTCTGATTATAATCAGTGTCACAAGCCTTCTTAAGTAGATTGTTATAATAAAATTGTGAGGCTTTCCTGGTGGCACAGTGGTTAAGAATACACTTGTCGAGCCCTGGTCCGGGAGGATCCCACATGCTGCGGAGCAGCTAAGCTCGTGCTCCACAAGTACTGAGCCTGTGCTCTAGAGCCCGCGAGCCACAACTGCTGAGCCCACGTGCCACACAACTCCTGAAGCCCATGCACCTAGAACCTGTGCTCCGCAACAGGAAAAGTCACTGCAATGAGAAGCCTACACACCACAAGGAAGAGTAGCCCCCACTTGCTACAACTAGAGAAAGCCCACACGCAGCAACGAAGACCCAATGCAGCCAAAAAAGTAATAAACTTTTTTAAATTGTGTTTATGATGAAAACATTAGTCATTAGTGCAGCGTGGTTGTGAAACCAAGGATCCAGCTGTGGGTGGGACTCTCAGTCAGTGGGAGGAGGAGGGAAGTATACAGCCTTGTAGAGTGTTCTGCAACAGTGATATGAAGCTATTAGGGTTTATATGAACTGTCTTTGATTTGTTTGCTCTAATATAATTTTATAAGCTGTACATGCAACATGCTAAAATGATAAACTTAATTTTGCTGCTGTTTTTGGCCAATGCACGTTATAAAAAGATGAAGAGAAGTACATACAATTATTTTAGCATTCTACTCAAATATTCTTACTTCATGGAAACAAGTGTCTATTTGTGCCATGGTTTTTCCTGCGGAAGAGCTTAGCTATCTCATTTACCCAGACCTGTCCATAAATGGCTTTTTTAGCCTCTTCTGTTAGAGTTATGGTATACCTACATTTACTAATCTAATTTCTCTTACCTTCTTACCAGGGAGTAAGAGTGCAAAAATTCAGTCAGGAATATTTGGAAAGGGATCCACTTATTCAAGACACAATGCTGAAAGACTTTTTAAAAAGCTGATACTTGACAGGATTTTGGATGAAGACTTATATATCAATGCCAATGATCAACCAATTGCATATGTGATGCCTGGAAATAAAGCCCAACATGTACTAAATGGGCATTTAAAGGTATGGTATTTTAAATGTTTATTTTATTATCTCACAATGAGTAGACAGAACTATTTTACTGTGAACTCAAGTGTCTTTTCCAAAGCTTATGGATACTGAATTTATATATACTGTCCTATATGAACATATTCTATTCTTCTTAATTTAGAAAGAGATCTTAAAATTGAACCCAAGTAATGTAACACCTGTCAAAATGAATTGAGTGGGTTGGTTGTCAGATCATTAAATCATCGTATATTCATTAAATAAACATTTATCAGAAAGCTAGTCTGTGCTGGCATGGGAAATATAAAGATGGAGAATATACAGCCCCGTTCCCGAGGGACTTACTATCTACTTGGCATAACAGAAGTACCCCCCAAAAATGTAATTAAGCATTAAATAAAGCCTCTATGTGCATTCACTCATTCCTGTGCTCTCATTTTCTCTCATAAAGGTAGACTTTATGGAAACGGAAAATTCCAGCAGTGTGAAAAAACAAAAAGCTTTAGTGACAAAGGTATCTCAGAGGGAAGAGATGGTTAAGAAATGTCTTGGAGAGCTTACGGAAGTCTGCAAATCTCTGGGAAAAGTTTTTGGTGTCCATTACTTTAATATTTTTAATACTGTCACTCTCAAGAAGCTTGCAGGTTGGTGTGTGTGAGTCTTCTGTTGCATGGCATAAGTTAATAGGCTAAAAGTTAATCTTGCTAAGGAACTTATCAAGAGCATTAATATATCTCAGTCTTTTTGATCTCTGAATTGAAAGCTCAGAAAAACAGTTTAAACTCATTCTTGAGATAAAATATATTTTTTAAGATATACACAGTAAAAAAAAAAGTAAAAAAAAAAAAAAGATATACACAGTACTTTGTTATTCAGACATATGGTATCATTTCAATCTTATACTTCAGTCTAATGCTGCATGTTAGGATGTGGATAATTCTAATCGCTAACACCAGATGTCACTTAATGAATTTGTGTGCCTTATTTGCCTGCCTTATGATGTTTAACTATGTGTGTACGTGTCTTTGCAATGCGGAGCTGAGTTCCTTTTGAAAAGAGATTTTGTTTTATGCTTCTCTGAATCCGGATCTAGCACACTGCTGTGTCTAAGTATTTTTTGATAAATCCTTGCTGACGTGAGTTATTTCCGTGGCTTCAGACAGCTCAACCCAGAATTCTAATAGTAGAGTCCCTGGAAAATAAGTTGGCCACATGGTTGACTGACTAGTGTACATTTCCTTCCACCCTCTTCCTTCATAAAAGCTTATAATCATCACTTCTCTCTCTTCCATTCCCACTCCTGCCACATACATTACAGTATTTCATCAACTCTAAATGCCACATGGTTATTTTATGGATTATTGAGAAAGAAAAAATTCTACTAATTAAACTGTGACACAGTGCTTTTATTGAAAGAGTTGTTTTTACTTTATTTAGATTTTTATCATATATAACTGTGCATATATGGAAAATGCATACAATCAAAGTAGATTGATTTAAGTACTTATAAAAATTCACATTCAAAACCTGACTCTTCTGAATTATTTTTTGAGTCAGTTGTCCATGTCTTTGTTTTCCCTCATGTCATCAGGAACGTTAGTGACACAGCCTTTTTAGCATGCTCCACTCTGTTCCCCAAAATTTTAATCAAAATCCTTGTCACCCGTTCTGATTTGATGGTGACACTTTCTTGATGATACCACAAAGTGTCCGCAGGAGGCTGCACGTCTCTCAGTAACACAAATGTAACACTGCTTCATCTACTTCAGGTCATGTAAAGCACTTGGTTGTTTCTTGCAAGAAACTGTGGAATTGTCATTTCCTCCAGGACATACAATTTGCTTTGTTAATGCCAAATTTATCCCCCATTACTCCGTTTCTGAGCTTTTCTGCATGCACAATCATTTTCTCAGTGCTAATCACAATCTAGTCTTTTCTAACACATTTCATGTGCAGTTCAATTCAACACGTGAGGAACCAGCACTGCAGTGGCGCTGTCGGCATGCCGGCAGCACTGATAGCTATGACTGAGATCTCACATGTGGAGGCAGTGACAGCACAGCTGCCATTTGGTCGTCAGCACTTGTAAGGCACCTCTTGACCTCAGGAATGCCAAAACGCAAAAAAAAAAGAATATATCTTAGAAACCATGAAATGTAGTATTTTGTTCCTAGGCTATTAGTGAAGTTTCCTAACTGGTCTCCTTATCTCCAGATGTGAACATGATATTCATTTTAATCTTCTAAATACTTGGCTAAAATTCCAACAGCTCTCCAGATAAGGTACAAATTCTATCAGGAATCTGCATTTCTTTTTATTTTATTTATTTATATTTTTTGGCCGCACCCTCACAGCATACAGGATCTTAGTTCCCCGACCAGGGATTGAACCCACACCCCCTGCAGTGGAAGCGTGGGGTCTTAATTACTGGACCACCAGGGAAGTCCCAGGGATCTGGGACTCCCCCACTTTATCTTCCAGTAACCCTTTCCATAAACCTCCTGGTCTGTCCCACAGGTCTGTTCTTTTCCTCTAAACGTAGAAATGATGTTACAATCACGGATTTGAAATCCACCCTTTACTCAACTCAGATACAAGGGAATTATTACTGCCTCACTGCCCATAGCCAGTGCATCAATAAATCCTACAGACCCAGCCTCCAAAACATGTCCGAATCTATTTCTTCTCTCTGTCTTCACTACTACCCGCTAGTTCACAGCGTCCTCTCTCGCACCTGTGGTGGCTTCCACCAGGCTCTGGTTTCCCCTCTTTCCCTTACAATCCATTTCCCATGTACAGCAGCCAGAGTGATCTTTAAAATAACAGGCTTGTCTAGCTATAAGACTGTTGTGCCTTCTCTACGCAGAAGACTCTTTTTTAAAAAAATTTATTTTATTTTTGGCTGCGTTGGGTCTTTGTTCTGTGCACGGGCTTTCTCTAGTTGTGGCGAGGTGGGGCTACTCAGTTGTGCGTGGGCTTCTCTTTGCAGTGGCTTCTCTTGAGGAGCACGGGCTCTAGGTGCACAGGCTTCAGTAGTTGTAGCATGTGGGCTCAGTAGTTGTGGTTCACAGGCTGTAGAGCGCAAGCTCAGTAGTCGTGAGGCACAGGCTTAGTTGCTTCGCAGCATGTGGGATCTTCCTGGATCAGGGCTTGAACCCTTGTGCCCTGCATTGGCAGGCGGATTCTTAACCACTGCACCACCAGGGAAGCCCTACGCAGAAGACTCTTAATGGCCTACTTGTTAAAGGCAGAGTACTTGCTTCACCCACGTGCAGAAAGACCTGAAGAACAGGTTTGGGTTGGGGGGAAGTAAGAATTCAGTTAAGGCCTTACTGAGTAGGGTATACAAATGTGGAGTGCAGGGGAGAAGTCAGAGCTGGAAATACAGATGTGGGCCTTTTCTGCAAACAAGCATCACCATACTTGTAGCTAGACAAGTCTTGGTTGTGAGAACAGTGGGCCAAGAGCAAAGTCCAGTTACCTCTCGGGCACACTGCCCAGGAACCCCCACTCCGCTTACCCCCATATCCCGTGCTCCCTCCCATTCTCGGCCCTGACTCCACGCACCTTTGCTGCTGGGATTGGACCACAGGCTCCTGCCCTCTGGGCCTGTGCGCTGCCTCTGTCGGCATTTAACTGCCTTTTAGAAAATCAGCCCATGTACCCGGTGCTCTGCAGTTAGTTGGCACTTAACAAACATGTGCTGAATGGGTGAGTGAGCATAAATTCAGTGGGTTTTCTCTGGGTGGTAATTTAAATTTCTAATTTTATGCCCATGCACAGAATCTTTATCGTCTGATCCTGAGGTTTTGCTTCAAATTGATGGTGTTACTGAAGACAAACTGGAAAAATATGGTGCAGAAGTGATTCCAATATTACAGAAATATTCTGAGTGGACATTACCAGGTTCAGTATACAGCCAAATATGGGTTTTCTGAAAGCCTCTTTTAATGTTAAACGATGCATCTCACTGGATTAGAATCATGTGGTTTCTGGCTTGTGTTAATGGTCCCTACACCTTGTCACACTAACATCCAGGTTCTCAGAGGAGACCCCAGTGGTGTGCCAGGCACCTCTTAGAGGACACCAGTGCTCAGGTCCCCCAGGGGAGACCCGTTACTGAACTTGCTAACAGGACCCAGAGGACGACCTTTGGGCCCAGGAGTTGCTTGTTCTGTTAAGGCAAGTGCCTGAGGAATCTGGAACCCTGGGTGCAGATCACATATCTGCCACCATCTCACTCTGTAATCCTCGGCAAGCCACACATAGCCTCTTTGTTTTTCAGTTTCTATGTCTGAGGACGGGAAGTGTTTTCTGACAATCATGTCTAAAGTTTAAGAGTGGAGTTTAAATGTTTTGGGAAAATGAACATGTAATTGGACTACTGGAGAATCTTATTGTTATTAGCCACTGAAAGAATATGCCCGAGTGAGTACATCATTAGTGGACGTTCCCAAAGGTTGCTGGTAGCCTGTCATGTAGCACCTCTAATTATGAAGCTCAACACTGAGCTATAGAAAGCATGGACGCAGGGAAAAATCGAGAACAAAGAAAAATTTCGTTGTGGGAGATACAGATGCAGGAGTCGGGTGCCCTCCTCCAGCGTATTGCCATATGCAGACTAGCCAAGTGAAATGTTTCCCTGTTTCTGTAATGGACCACGGGAGGGGTCCTTCTCAGAGTAGCAGGATGAGACATGAGTGAGCATGCATTTCACATTCTGTCTCTCCACGGTAGTGTTTTATCCATTGACAAAACGCCGAAGAGTCAGGTTTTCGTTAATTCCTCTGTATGGTAATTATTCCATAAATCCTTACTTCAAATACATTCACCTCTTAGTGGGAACTTAATGTTTGTTTAGTATAGTAACTTGTTTGGATAGGGATTTTTGCCCACGTAAGGTAGGGCTGCTCTGCAAAAACAGCCCACAGTGTGATCATGATCACTCCCACTTATTGAGGGAGGACAGAGCCAAGAGCTTTGCCTATTCTGTGTCATTCAATCCTTATAACACTGATTTTATTTTGTTTTTTTATTTATTTTTATTTTTTTTAATTAATTTATTTATTTTTGGCCACGCCACATGGCTTGCGGGAGCTTAGTTCCCTGACCAGGGATTGAACCCAGGCCCACTGCAGTGAGAGAGCCCAGTCCTAACCACTGGACCTCGCTGGATATTCCCCAACACCCATTTTAGAGGGGAAAAGTGGTGAGGCCTTTTCATTTCCTCAAAGTCCCCCAGCTGGGATGACAGCACACTTCACCCGAGCTGCACTGTCTGCCTGTGTGCCCTTCCTACCATGCAGTAAGGTAGGGTAGCCTGAGGGTGAACCAGACCAGCCAGGAAATATCTTCAGAAAATGAAGACCTGGTCACTGTTAACCTAGAAGGAGATTTCGTGCTTTGGGTGTGCCTTGGGTTGCAAATACCTATGGAAATTACCATCTTCTTTGCAAATGTGTGCTTTCATACAGACCCATTTCCTGCATAGTATGTGAAATGTTCACAACTATTATGCGAAGAAGAGTAAAATGTGGTCTAGAATTTTCTGACAGCCATTTACTAAGTAACTATCGCCCAAAGATGAGGTGCAGGACATAGTTATGTTTTCCTTATGTTGGACTTATTTTTTCAGCATGTGTAGAACTATAAATAAAATTGTCTTTTGTTTAGCACTTTATACTTTTCAAAGAACTTAACAGGATTAATTGCCCAAACAATAACAGGGACGTGGGCTACAGAATGTGAGCTAATAAAACCTGACATCTCTGGTTAAGTTAAAGAGCATCACACGTTTTCTTAATGAACTCTGAACCCCTTACTTTAAAAATAAATTGCCATTGACTACTTTGGGGCTTTGCGAAATAAAAGAAGTGCTCAGTTCTTGTGGGGTGTTTGAATCCAAATGGCAAGATGCTACAGGAAAGCAGCTGGGCTTTGGCTGAACTGCACCCCTGTGCTGTGTATCTCCGCGTAGACTGTAACCACACTTGGATCAGAATGGCATCACGGGTAAATGTCTGCATTGTCCATTTGTAGCTGAGGACGATTCCTCACGGAGAAGCCCCTCCAGCAGCAGAGGCACTGGAAGAAATGCCCCTGAGGAGCTGGATGAGGAAACACCCATATCTTCTCACTACTTTGCAAATAAAACCAAAAACGAAAGAAAGAGGAAAAGGATGCCAGCCTCCCAAAGGTCTAAGAGGAGAAAAACTGGTTTCGGTGGTTCCAAGACAAAAGGGTAAGTTCTGCCACCTTTTCTGCAATGTAGGGTAGAAGGGAGAAAAATATAAAAGTACAGCTGCTCTGATTTGCTTTGAAGCATTTATTAAAGTAAGCCATTGCCGTTGTTAAATGTTGCCTCTCCCGTTTGTGGAGTGAGGATTAAGGTCTGATCCCAAACAAAAACATTTGTTTCAGATTTTTAAGATATCTACTCCTAGGTTGATGATCAAAGTTTTCTAGTTTGCAAAAACTTCTCCAATTTTGACATTACCTTAGGAAAAAAACTTTTTTTTTTCTGCCAGTTGCTCTTAAGTGAATTTTCCACCTATAATACTGTAAATCATATACTAGCTGAATAAACAGAGGGGGTTTTGTTTTTTTAAAGTTTCTTTTTATTTATATATATTTTTTTGGCTGCGTTGGGTCTTCGTTGCTATGCACGGGCTTTCTCTAGTTGGCGGCGAGTGGGAGCTACTCTTTGTTGCAGTGCACGGGCTTCTCATTGCCGTGGCTTCTCTTGTTGTGGAGCACAGGCTCTAGGCACACGGGCTTCAGTAGTTGTGGCACGTGGGCTCAGTAGTTGTAGCTCATAGGCTCTAGGGCGCAGGCTCCGTAGTTGTGGCGCATGGGCTTAGTTGCTCCGCGGCATGTGGGATCTTCCCGGACCGGGGATTGAACCTGTGTCCCCTGCATTGACAGGAGGATTCTTAACCACTGTGCCACCAGGGAAGTCCCAACAAAGGGTTTTGTTTTCTCATCACCCTTATGCTTTCGCCAATACTTGCCACACCGCTTCTATTGCTGCAGAATCTGCAGGGCCTCCACCCGGAGGCTCCGCACACTCCCTGCCATTCAGTAACACCTGGGAGAGCCAGCCTCCCAAGCTTTGCAGGGTAGCAGAGAAGAGGCCACAGCAGGAACCCCAAGAGGTCAGTCCAGCCCCGCCATCTTCCCTTTCCTACATCTGCCTGGCTCCTAAGCTGTGTTGCATCCACTTTGGGTGCTCTCTGCTTACCAAGGCGGAACAAAGATAGCACTACTGTAAGGTCCTGGTGACAATCCGGGCAGCGTCTTATTTCTTCATAATCACACTGCTTCTGACAGCCCTTTTTTCCTGTTTTCTGCAAGGACATGCTCTGCCCTTGCCTTGTAGGTAAGGTCTGGTAGGGTTGTGACCACCCCATCAGTCTGGAGAATGTGGCCCTAAGCATTTATGTATTGTAACAGAAATGCTTACAGGAAAAGGGAACAAGTCCTCAGGAAACTTGTGCAAGCTGTTGTGGTTTTTTTTGTTTTTTTTGGTTTTTTTTTGCGGTACGCGGACCTATCACTGTTGTGGCCTCTCCCGTTGCGGAGCACACTGGACGCGCAGGCTCAGCGGCCATGGCTCACGGGCCCAGCCGCTCCACGGCATGTGGGATCTTCCCGGACCGGGGCACGAACCCGTGTCCCCTGCATCGGCAGGCGGACTCTCAACCACTGCGCCACCTGGGAAGCCCTGTTGTGTTTTTCTTTTTCAGTTTTTCTACCTCTTTTCCTTCTGGGTAATAAAGACCAAAAATTGAGTGGGGGAAAAGAAAGGAAGGCAGATGTTACCAAATTGTTATTTCCTTGTTAAGTCCATAAACAGACATCTTGTATGTGCTAATCCTTCTGTTGGGGTACAGAAATTAAAGGCATTAGTAAATATTAGTTTAATTTTGTGGGTTTTATTTATTTATTTTAATTCCATTTAAACTTTTTTTTTTTTTTTAATTTTATTTATTTATGGCTGTGTTGGGTCTTCATTTCTGTGCGAGGGCTTTCTCTAGTTGTGGCAAGCAGGGACCACTCTTCATTGCGGTGCGCGGGCCTCTCACTATCACGGCCTCTCTTGTTGCGGAACACAGGCTTCAGATGCACAGGCTCAGTAATTGTGGCTCATGGGCCCAGTTGCTCTGCGGCATGTGGGATCTTCCCAGACCAGGGCTCGAACCCGCGTCCCCTGCATTGGCAGGCAGATTCTCAACCACTGTGCCACCAGGGAAGCCCCTATTTAAACTTTTAAAAGAATAAAAAAAAAAACTTTACCCATTTATTCTACACCCACCCCACTCCAACCTCTTGCAACCACCAATATGTTCTCGCATCTACAAACATGGTTTATATATATGTATATATATATATTTAGGTTCCACATGTAAGAGAGTTCATACAGTATTTGTCCTTGACTTATTTCAGTTAGCATAGTGCCCTCGAGGTCCATCAATGTTGTCACAAATGGCCAGATTTCATTCATTTTTATGGCCGAATAATAATTTTTGTGGTTTTTAGTGTGCAAGTGACCTGCAGACGCTCTTCAGTAGGGACATTTTCTTATTTTCTTCATTTATTCCCCCATTTTGGGAAATACTCATTTCCTCAGGCACTCACACAGAGTAGAAGACCTTAAAAGGCCTCTGTCCAACTCCCTGGGATTTATCATGAGAAAGCTGAGGCTTCCTGAAGCTTCCCCTGGGGAAGGTTTACGTGAAGCTGTCCCCAGCCTGGTACCAGTCTCACAGGTAGGACTGGACACTGGCTCACCCAGGCCTGCCTGGAGCACTTTCACTGTTGCACGTGGTCCACGGAGATTCCTGAAAACCCATCATGATCTCCTCATTGTTGCTAGTTAGAACAGAGTAAACCATTGGCTCTCTTATTGTTTTCACAACTTTTGTTGATAAGATGGAAGCACTTTGCCCTATGGCCTAGAACCTAAGCTAGTAAGTAGTAAAACTCATATTTGTCCAAAAGCCAGTACCACTTTTGTTTTTGTTTCTGTTTCTGTTTCTTGCGGTACGCGGGCCTCTCACTGTCGTGGCCTACTCCCGTTGCGGAGCACAGGCTCCGGACGCGCAGGCTCAGCAGCCATGGCTCACGGGCCCAGCCGCTCCACGGCATGTGGGATCTTCCCGGACCCGGGCACGAACCCGTGTCCCCTGCATCGGCAGGTGGACTCTCAACCGCTGCGCCACCAGGGAAGCCCCAGTACCGCTTTTGATGCTAGTTTTTAATTAGCCCGTGTGTTTAAGGTGGGATTATTTTCTAGTCCCTACTGGCTAAAACCAGGAAGTAGTGTAACTTTGCTTTACCCTGTAGCAGCCTCTTGGTATCTGTGCCCCGTTATCCTCGTTTCCACTGAACCACTCTGCAAGGTGGCTTCCCATGTGTCCAGGCTGCTCACCTAGCTGAGGATCCACACAGCCACAAAATAAACATGGCTCTTTGCCAGAACCCTTAACACCCCACCCTACCCTCAGAGTTTCACATCTTCAGAAGAACACGCAATGAACTGGTTGTGTTCTGAGCTCTGAGTGGGAGTAAAATGGATGACTCTGGTGAAATAGAGGCTGCTGAAGGCAGATTCATTCTGCAAATCAACATAAACAGCAGGTTTTTGCTGGGGACTTAATATCTCAGCAGGAAATCAGCATAGGGAAATTTAAGGCTGCTTCTCTGCTGGTTTATCACATCTTTGCCAGTTCTGCAGTAAAATTGCCCTCGAGCAAGAGTTTTTAAAAAACCACTCTTCCCTCAGCCCCACCAAAATGTCATTAGCAGACTGGTGGCCCTCATACCCAGGCCCCTAAATTCAGAGATCAGATCGGAGGCCACTTGTGTGCCTGATGGTAGGGAATTAACACCAGGCATGAATTCAGCCTGGTTACAATGGGGCGGGAAATACTCGTTTAGGGAAAGGCTAACATGCTGACCCTGTGATTTTTTTTTTTACCATTTATTTTCAGCGGAGAGAAAAAGCTGTTATCTTCAGATCAGTGGGGGAAGTGAGGTGCTGGAAGGACTTTGTAATAGGCTGTGGCAGGGGCCTCTCACCCTTTCTTATTTTTTATTTTTATTTTATTTTGTTTTTGCGGTACGTGGGCCTCTCACTGTTGTGGCCTCTCCTGTTGTGGAGCACAGGCTCCGGATGCGCAGGCTCAGCGGCCATGGCTCACAGGCCTAGCCGCTCCGCGGCATGTGGGATCTTCCCAGACCGGGGCACGAACCTGTGTCCCCTGCATCAGCAGGTGGACACTCAACCACTGCACCACCAGGGAAGCCCTCACCCTTTTTTAAAGGCAGTGAGTGGGAGGTGAGAACAGGCAGATCTTGGAATGTAGACGAGCGAGCAAGCCCCTGGCAACAGGGCCCTGACAGAGATGTGCCAGGCCCCCGCTGCTGCGGACCCGGGGAACCACATCTGCAGCCTTCCCCTCTGCAGGAGGAGGCTCGCTCTGCTCTTCTCTGCTCTGCTCTGCTCTGTCTCCACCCACCCACAAAGCCCCCTTCCTCTGGACTGTGGGAGCACAGTAATTCCACAGTGTCTATTGTCTGGGCATTGAGGCCTTAAAACAAGGTATTCTCACTTCCTTTCTGTGGTCGGAGTAGATGGGAGCATGGATCTCAGCTCAGATGCCTGGAGGGAGGCGTGGGAGAGGGAGGGGTCTGTGAAAGGGTAGAGAGAAGGCACATGGGGTTGGGCTCAAGTCACAGAATCCTTGACGTTTTAGGAGGACAAACGTAGGACAAATTGGTGTAAACGGTGACGGTCATTTACTCCTTGAATTGTAAAGGAAACTGACCCCATCCAGGGCCATTATAGGCAGAAAATGCAGAGACATGGAACACCAAGGAAAATCATGGATTATATAGCTGCATGCAGGTTAAGAGAAAGAAAACTGTTCACTTTTGGTTTTATTTGACATTTTAATTTTCTTTTCTTTGTCGCATTTTAGGGGGTCCAGCACATGCAGAAGGATACCTTCTAAAACTAAACCCTCCAGCATATTTGGACCCAGTTCATCTTTGCATGGCTCTCAAGCGGCATCAGGAGTCAGTAGAAAATTGGGGATTATGGCTCCACCAAAGCCTGTAAATAGGCCGTTTCTTAAGCCTTCATATGCATTTTCATAACAACCAAATCTCATCTCAGTGTACATAGATCTTAGTTGTTGTTTGTCAGCATCTGACCATCTGTGAATATAAAGCTGTTAGTTTCATAATACCATTTGTAATTTTTATCCATATCTATTAATATTTAAATAAGTGCTTGGGGTGACAGTTCTTATTTTTAAAATAAACATTTTCTTTTGAAACGCATGCATGATTTGCTGCCACTGCAAGTGTTGTGGCCGTCGTTTCTCAGAACATCTGAAGCAGCAGCTGAATCATCTCAGTGAGAGAAATTTTAAGTACAACATCATGAAACACAGAAGCCAAAGAAAAAGATTTGCATGGGACAGCATGAAACTGTAAAATTTTTTGTAGAAGACAACGTAAACAAAATTAAAACATAAATGACAGAGGAAAAAGGGGAAAAATATATGGCAAAGGATTAATATCCATAATATACAAAGAGTATCTATAAATCATTAAGAAAAAAAAGACAACCTAGTAGAAAAATGAACAAAGGATGTGACTAGGCTGTTCTCAGAAAAGGAAATGCAAACAGCCCACAAATATGTGAAAAATGCTCCATCTCCCTCATTAAAAGTACCAATTAGAACAATGAGTTGCCATTCTCTTGCCTAGCAGATTGTCAGCACTTAGATGATATTCCGAATCTGGGGTCCACAAGAACAGGGTCAAATGTTAAGAATGTATTAAATGCTGGTGACGTCCTTTAGCATCAGGGAAGCCTTACTTTTCAAGACCCCTCCCTGAATCAGCTAATGAGCCAGCAAGTCTCATAGTGTTTTGGCACCTCTTTTCGGACTTCCAGTCCCTCATTTTTGGAGACATCTTTTCTTAGCTGTCATGCAACCTTGGTGACACCTGTTTGGTGTCCCACTTCTCTCCTTGACCTCCGTCAAGAGGGTAGAGCTGAGGAGACATTGCCTGGGCCAAAGGTGTTGGAAGACGGAGTTGGCTGGAAGTCTGTGGCCTTGGCCTGGAGACGGTGCTGAGGCAGACCCTGCACCCACCCCTAGGGGCCGCCCTTGTAGCTGCACGCCTACCTCTTGCCTCCTCGACCTCCACCTGGGCCCTTGGTCCCTCGTTTAATGCAAGAGACTGGCCAGACAGGAGTCTGCTGAGGGCCATGCACTGTTAACCTCCAGATGCCTTCAAGAGCTGACATTTTCAGGAACCATCTTTCCGGCAAGCTCTGACTCAAGTGGCCAGAAGAACCTTCTTGGGGTGAGGAGAGGAGATGGAGGGCAAAGTAGCCAGTAGTCGAGGCTGCTGGGATAATGTCGCTGGCCTGAGGTCGCCTTGGAGAGCTGGCAGTGCACGAGGGTGTCTGGCAGGAGGTCACACCCTTCTACCTTCAGCAGCTCTGGCTTTGGGGACAGAGTGGGTAGCCTCTGCACAGAGCTGATGCCACAGACCTCAGGTCACTTCCCGGCTCTGACCTCACTCGTTTATTCATTCCTTTACTGAGCCCCTCTTCTGCCCGGACTCTGGAGCTAGCTGTGCCCTCGGCAGTGCCCACTCTGCCTCCAGGGGCTCCCAGAGCAATGGGGAGGACAGGCAAAGGCAGTGCAGTGGGAGCCCCAGGATGGAACGCAGAGTCTGTGAGCAGGGCCAGCACCACCCCCACCCCTGTCACCTACGCCTTTCACCAAGCACTGAAGAGGAACTCGCTGCAGGAACCTGAAGCCTGGAGACCTTAGGGTAGCCCGGGGTCAGGCAGGCCCCACACCCACCTCTTTAAAAATGTTGGGTTGCGGGGCTTCCCTGGTGGCACAGTGGTTAAGAATCCGCCTGCCAATGCAGGGGACACGGGTTCGAGCCCTGGTCCGGGAAGATCCCACATGCAGTGGAGCAGCTAAGCCCATGCGCCACAACTACTGAGCCTGTGCTCTGGAGCCCGCGAGCCACAGCTACTGAGCCCACGTGCTTAGAGCCCGTGCTCCGCAACAAGAGAAGCTACCACAATGAGAAGCCCACGCACCGCAACAAAAGAGTAGCCCCCACTTGCTGCAACTAGAGAAAGCCCGCACACAGCAACAAAGACCCAGTGCAGCCAAAAATAATTAATTAAAAAAAAAAAAGTTGGGTTGGAGCAGTGTCTGTTCAATTTCTCAGTAACCAGGAGCAGCCACAGAAAATGCAAGCAGCCTCCTTCAGTTCAGCCTCCAGCTCCCAGAGAATGCAACCGTATCCATACAGCGCCATCTTAGGAGGACAGAAGCACACGGACTTTCCCTGAACCAAAACTGGGACCTCTGGCAGCTGAAGACAGAGATGGTCATGGCGAAGCCAATCCAGGCTGGGCGCTGGTAGGGGTCCTCCATGAGCGCCGAAATCACCACCACCTGGGAGGAGGGGTGGGGACAAATCCACGAAGGAGCTCCAGCCTAGGACCCTTCACTGGCCCACCCTCCCCAGGTACAGGTAGGCCTGAGGGTGGGGGCTCGGGCTCTCCCACCCTCACCATCACCCCTCTGGAGGGCACAGGAAGGATTAGAATCTGACTCTCCAGCTATATACATACCTTCCCCAGCCCCTCTCCCACCATGAGAACTTGCTCCAGAGAACTGACAAGTCCTTGCTTATCTCCAGGGACAGGGAACCCACTATCTCACTGGAAGAGAGCAAACATGGAGAGCCCGGTCTATGCTGAGGGCTGTTCAGGCATTTTCACACACAGTAATTCACTTCTTTAATCCTTCCACCAGCCCTGGGAAACAGGCACATATCAGTCTTTTTTTATGCAGAAACTAGAGTTCAGAAAGGTTATGTAATTGCCCAAATCCACACAGCTAGGAAATGGTGGTAATTAGGGTAACATACATCTCAGTTTGCATCTGCTGCCCAGGTGTAATAATTAAGACAGCTCCCTTTCATTCTTGAAAGTGCTCCAGTTTAGAAGATAAATTATAAGGAATCCAGGTCTATGCTCTTTCCCTGAACAATCCAACCTCCTCTCCCAACCCCATTTTTCCAGCCAAAGCCCCAGCTGTGGTTTTTTATCCAGAAGAGGAAGTGGAGGCTGTGGTCCAGGCCCTCTTGCTCTTCTTAAGAAACTGCTTCTCCTCCTACAGCTTGGAGCTGCTCTGAGCCCCTAAGGCCCACCCTGTGCTTGGGAGGCTCCCAGAGTCCCCACCCTGGCTCTCCTGCTTTGAGCAGCAGCCTGGGTTGGTGGCAGGGGTGAATCTCACCCAAGCCTGTGCCCCCATCCTGACAGAGGCCCCTGAGCAGAGGGACAATGGCCCCTAAGGCCTTTAGTGGAGGCCAGGGTGGAGTCCCCAGGAGGCTCCAGCAGTCACTTCTGACTCAAGGCAGAAATCATGTCCCGCACGTGGCATCACAAACAGGATTTGGAGAAGCAGGCTGGTGGGACGTGCTCGGGGGACCCAAGCCTCTACCGGCCCCTGCTAGGTGCTCCAGGCCATGGGCCCAGCCCCCATTTGCTAGGAGTCAAGGGCTCAATTTCCACAGTTGTGCCAGACACCACCAGAGCTACTAAGACAAGTACCCTTGGCCTTTAGAAAGCTCCTGCCTTTTAAAAAACACTCACTCTCCTGTTCTCCCCACCCCCAGACCGGCTTTCCTCAGCCAGACCCATGTTCCATGTTGGCAAGAGAAGAAGGAAGAAGGAAACCGAATCCCATAGAGGTTAGAGTGGGCTGCTGGGCCCCTGTTCTGGTTGCGGGGCAGAGGACAGAGGACAGGACAAGAGGCTAGCCGGATGCCTGAACTTGAGTCCACACAACCAAGTGGTTCTGAGGAAGGGAGGCATTTCCCAACCAGGGAGGAGGGCCTGAGGCCGTGTCCCTACTGCCTGCAGGTGTGGGGGATGGGGTTTTGGTGTCATCACAGCTTGACTGCGTGGTTCCAGCATCCCACAGAGAGTTTGGTGAGCATCAGTAGCCTGGATGGCCCCTCAGCCTACTCAGGGGGCCTCTGTCTATCCCTGTGGGTCCCACACACACGGCCTGTCCTGGTCCCACGTATTCAGCCTCTGCCAGGAGCCTTAAGCTCCCACAGAGGTCGGGCCTCGGCCCCTGCCCAGCTCTGTGTGGGAACAGAGCACACAGGTCCTTGCGTCCCCCTCCACAGGGCAGGTGACTGGACATCCAGACCCGGTGACCTTCACTGCTCTCGGGACAGGTCTGAAACCCCAGCCTGGAAGGAGGCGTGTTTGAGAAACGAGACCTGCGGCCAGAGTCCCTCTCACGGCTAGCACCCTGGAGCTTCCTCCCCAGCAAGGGGCCCCCAAGCCTCTCGTGACCTGGGGAGCAGGGATCCCTGCTAACCTCAAGACGGAAGCATCAACCTCTGCGGTGGCCGTGGTTTGACAGTTACTGCGAGAGCAGGCCTCCCACGCCAGCCCCACGAGCCTACCACGTGCAGGCCACACGTGCCCCACCACGGGAGACCGCCATCCACTTGTCACCGCCTGGTCCCGGTTCCCAGCCCAGCGGTCCTGCTTCCTTCGCACTCGCTGGGTGACCTTTGCAAGCTCTGTGGCCTTTCTGAGCCTCAACTTCTCATCTGCACGGTAAACGTAGCCGCTGGCCCTGCCGCCCGAGCTGGTTGCCAGCACCTCTGGTCAGATGTCCCACAAATGTTTGCTGGGCCAAACACAGAGACCCAGGCATGGCCCTGGCACTCGGCGAGGTCACAGTCAGGGAGGGAAACAGCGATCGCTCACCCCGGGGGAAGGAGAGGAGAAGCAGCATTGGGGTGTGGGGGTGCTGCGGGAGCCCCCAGGGGAGACCTAATCCAGTCCAGAGGGCACAGGAAATGAAGTTTGAGCCTTGGAGAATGAGTAGGAATTCA
The DNA here is from genome assembly GCF_963924675.1 of Phocoena phocoena. Taxonomy (NCBI): domain Eukaryota; kingdom Metazoa; phylum Chordata; class Mammalia; order Artiodactyla; family Phocoenidae; genus Phocoena; species Phocoena phocoena. The sequence goes on along the minus strand of NC_089220.1, from coordinate 139,792,152 downwards.
GAACACGAGAAGGACACCCCAGGGAACCGCAGGGGTAAAGGCTGGAGGTGTGATGGAGCTTGGCCTGAGAGGGGACCTCCCCAGGGTTAAGGACGGGCTGCGGGAGGTGGAAAAGCCATCCCAGATGGTCCTGGCTGAGGAGTGGGACCTGTCCCCAGGGAAGGCTCTGAAGCCAGAGAGACGTGATCCAATTTGCCTTCGAAAAATTACTCTGACCCCAGAGTCAGAAAAGGATTGGAGTGAGTGAGTGAGGCCGGATGCCAGCAGACAGGCAGGAGGCTCTTGCTCATCCAGCAAGAGAAGTAGCAGCTCTCAGGGTAGCAAGGTGACAGGAGTCGACAGATCCCACTGGCCAAGGAGGGGACATGGGGCAGGGACAGGGGCTGTTGACATGCTTTGAAGACATCTCCGAGAGACAGCGATCCCACATCAGGCAGACCGACAGTCCTGGCCCTTTCCAGGTAGGAGGACGCTTTGTTGCCGGAGGGGTCAATTTGGGAGCCCCTGGTCCAGGCCCCAGTGCAGCCCCCCTGGGGCCCAGGATCTCTTGCGATGTGTGGGGTATGCATGCGTGTGCGCGTGAGGGTTCTGTCCAGCCCACGTTGCCTCCTCCGAGCTTGGCAAGTAAATCTGCAAAGACCACACCAACACCCCACAAAAAAATGCCAATTCTGTGCTAATTTATTTTTTATATTTAAGAGCATGTGATGAATGCTCTGCTTATTGACCTAGAAAGTCATCCACAGCATGTTTTTGAGAAGCCGAACAGAGTCCTACCCCTTTGCTGTAAATCCATGCCACCCTGCTGCCCAGCCTGGGACCCCAGGTCCCTTGTGGGCTGCAGGAAGGGCCATGCCATAAGGCACAGCACTCGGCATTGTATGTCTCTTAAATGACAGCTCAGCTCATTTTTTTTAAAAGGCTACAGAACAACATGGCTAGTAAAGATTTTGTCACTTTACCTGTGTGTGTGTGTGTGTGTGTGTGTTTAGACAGAGAGGGTTGCTCACCAAAATATTAACAGTAGTAGAATTGAGATGATTTTTACTTTTCTGAATTGCTTGACTTTTTACAAAAAACTCTTATCATTTTTATAATCAGAATAAAGCAAGGGAGAGCCACTCGGCCACCTTGGGGTTTAGCTTTGCTCCAGAAGGGCTGTGGGGTCAGAGCCCCCAGTGGACTAGGAATAGGCTGTGGGCCTGGAGCAAGCACCCCCTCCCAGGGCCAGCCCAGGGCCAGCCCAGGGCCAGGACCAAACGAGGCCAGCAGGCGTCAGTGGAGTTGAACTTGCACAGGGTGCTGAGGCTGGAGTGGCCCTGTGGCCTCTAGGCTGGGGACCCCAGGGTCTGGCCATCGCCACTGGGGCCACCCTGCCCATTCCTGAGCAGAAGGCAACACTTCCCCACCTGGCCACCCTTCTCACTTCCAGGGGACGAGTGCCCTGTGATGGGTCACCTGCCTAGGTGCCAATGGGGAGCACAGCAGGAGCTCCAGCTCAAGGAGAGGGTGCTGCACGGGGGAAAGGAGAAGGAGGCCCCAGGTGGCCTGCAAGGACCCCCACCCTACAAGTCCTGCCACTCCCTCCACAGTCCTTAGCTGAGGTCTGCACTTTGCCCCAGACCTGGGTTCTGGCTGGAAGGACCTAGCACACAGCAGGCGCCTAATAACGTGTTGGATGAATGGGTGAAGGGGCCGCTATGAAGGCACCTGCCTAGACGGCCCTCCCCATGAGAGGATGAGATAGGAGGCTGGGGACGGGGGCCTGGGGCCCACTGGATCTTAAAATCCCGCTGCCCACTTGGTACTGCCAGGCCTGTGGGGAGGCTCCCCCCTTACTGCTTCTGTTGGCTTCACCAAGACAAGTGAAAGTTGCCTTCCAGTTGGCCTCAGTATTCACTTAGATTTCCTTTTGTATGTGTGCATTGATGCTTTTGATTATTAGTGTCTTGCTCATTCTCAGAAAGCTGGCCGATTTCCCCATTTAGTGATTTTCTGAAGTCCACTCACGTGTGGGGAAGACCAGAATGCATGGAGGACTTGGAATTCAAACTAATCATCGCTACCTGTGCAGAGCTTCATCCCAGCTGAGAAGGCAGAAGCCTAGGTCAGTGGTTCTCAAAGGTTCAGCATCTCTGGAGGGCTGGGTAAAACAGTTTCTGGATCAGAAGATCTGGGCTGGGGCCTAAGGGTCTGCATTTCTAACATGCTCCCTGGTGATGCTGAGGCCACCAGCCACCCCGGGCACACTTTTTTTTTCTTTTTGACTGCTTTGGGTCTTTGTTGCTACGCGTGGGCTTTTTCTAGTTGCAGCGAGCGGGGGCTGGTCTTCTTGCCGTGTGCGGGCTTCTCATTGCAGTGGCTTCTCTTGTTGCGGAGCACGGGCTCTAAGCACGTGGGCTTCAGTAGTTGTGGCACGTGGGCTCAGTAGTTGTGGCTTGAGGGCTCTAGAGCGCAGGCTCAGTAGTTGTGGCGCACGGGCTTAGTTGCTCCTTGGCATGTGGGATTTTCCCGGACCAGGGATCAAACCCGTGTTCCCTGCATTGGCAGGCTGATTCTTAACCAATGCGCCACCAGGGAAGTCCCAGGGCCCACATTTTGAGACCTGCCTAGGGCAGAGGAAAGGGCACCAGGGGTCAGCCCTCAGCGTGAATACAAACCTTAGCTGCTGGGAACTTAACTTTGGGCCTTGGGCAAGGCAACCTCTTTCATCCTTGGTTTCCCGCAATGTCAGCCGAGCCTTTAGGGTGGGCTGGAAGCCTCCAGAGGGTGTTTAGGAATGTGCAGGTGGAACAGCCTTGCTTGGTGAGAGCTATTTGCAGGAAGGGGTCTGTTGTCACAGAAAAGCTCCTCCAGCATCCAAGTACGTCTTCAACAGAGTCGGCAACAGGGAAGCAGAAGCAGGAACGCTGTTTCCCGCAGGCGCTTTGCAGAGAGCACTGGAGGTAAAGGAAACCTTAAAAGCGTTGGAAAGAGTGTAAGTTGAGATTTCCCCGTCCTTGCCAGCCTATGGAGTCAAGTGGGGTCACATGACCTCCCAAATTTGCTGGAGAGTGGAGTTCTGTCTCCCTGCCAAGCCAGGCAAATGCCACTTCATGATACAGTCCACTGGGGATTTGAGATAGGGGGCTTGGGGCACCAGTGTGCTACAGAGGCTTTCCAGAAAACCGTCATTTCAGCATCCACTTAGAGCCTGGTCCCTTTGCCCTGACCCTACAACATCCAAAGCCAAACCTCAGAACAGGATGGGGCCAGTCACCCCCGGGCTGTGTTTCACCAGTTCATAGCAAGGAAGACTATCAAATGGCTCTGGAGTCAGAGTGCTTGAGGTCACAGGCCAACTGAATCCATTTATTGTGTGACCTTAAGTAAGTTACTTAACTCCTCTGTGCCTGAGAGTGATCATAATAGCATAACCCCGTGGGATTGATTGTTATGAGGGTTTAATGAGATAATGCGTGATCAGCAGGTAGCACACTGCCTGGCACTCACTGAACATGAACTTTCGTTATTGTAGCATAGACCCCCCCCATGTGTCGTCTGTTGCATATATATGTGCAGAAATTGACTGGCGAATAAACTGGGTGTAGTCCTCACTCAGCTCAGCCATTCTCAACCTGATCCTTTTTTTGAAATTGCTCTCTCAAAAAAAGAAGCCACCACCCGAGAGGGCAGTCCTGGAGAGGATGACTTCACCCCGTCTGCACTGGGCACCTGAGAGCATTGGGATGCTGTCTGTCTATGAGAGAGAGCTGCAAACTTTCCAAGAGTATGGGGATACAGGAGAAATCTGGTTATGGCTTGACTAATAAGGTGGAGGCAGAAACACAAGATTCCATTGGATGCATCAGTGCTTGATGCTGGAACGGGAATGGCGTTTTACTGGCTAACCTTGTTGGTCTGATAGAGAAGGAAATGAGGGAAACTGGGAGAAAATGAAGATCTTGAAGAATATGGCTTGAGATCACTAAAAGAATAGGAGGCAAAATTTGGTTTCTCTAATATTTCTGAAATGGATTACTCTCCTTCTGCAATACAGCTTTCTGGAAGTGTTATAGAGAGAGAAGGTTTATCTAACATTATGTTGAACGTAGAAGACTTTTGGGGGCTTCCCTGGTGGCTCAGTGGTTAAGAATCTACCTGCCAATGCAGGAGACACGGGTTCGAGCCCTGATCCAGGAAGATCCCACATGCTGCTGAGCAACTAAGCCCGTGTGCCACAACTACTGAGCCTGCGCTCTAGAGCCCGAGAGCCACAACTACTGAACCCACGTGCCAGAACTACTGAAGCCCGTGCGCCTAGAGCCCATGCTCCACAACAAGAGAAGCCACTGCAATGAGAAGCCTATACACCACAGTGAAGAGTAGCCCCCGCTCACCGCAACTAGAGAAAAGCCCACGTGCAGCAATGAAGACCCAATGCAACCAAAAATTAATTAATTAATTAATTTTTTTTTAAGTTATAAAAAAAGAAGACTTTTTGAATCCTTTCACGAAGCTGTCTGGATTTCATATTTGTATTGACAAAGGAACTTTTGATGCCATGAGCCTTAATCCTGACAGTGCAATTGAGAAGAGGAAGCAACATGTGAAATCTCTCTCCAGGGTGAGAGAATAAACCTGACACAGAAAATACAAGTGCAAGTAAATGTTTAGTAAGTACACAGGATGCACATGTTGAATAGATAAAGTGGGTTGGTAAAAAAAAATCATGAGCATGTAAGTGGTTGGGTTTTAGAGATCAACCAAGAATAATTTAAAATTTTCTTTTGTATTTGAGATGTAAATATTTTTCTTTCTGATTAAAAAAAAATTCCTGTAACTGCCGAACCATTAAAAACTTTAAAGCAGTAAATGAATCTACAAAAAGCAAAAAAAAAAAAAAAGCTTTCTTCAGGCATGGACACATCCAGCTATCTAATCATAAGCAACCAGATTCTGGGTTCTGGAAATTGGCAGACAGCACCTCCTAACATAGGAGGTCTCAATACAGACTCTAGGAACCCCTGGAAGACCCAGGGATGGATGTCAGAGGGTGTATAAACCTCTAAATTGTATGTACTCTTTTTGTATGTCTGTGCAGATTTCTGGGAGGAGGGCCACGACTTTCTTCAGATGGTCAAAGAGGCCAGCACCCCTAAAAAGTTAAGAGACCCTGCCTCAGAGAGACTGAAGAAGGCCTCAGCAGGCTCCCTGGACAGTACAGCTCCTCCCAGGAGCACACAGGGGCTCCCTGAAACCAAGACCCAGGACTGAGCTAGCTCTGCACCTCCTTACCTGAGAGCCAAGCCTTCTCCAAAGTGAGGAGAGGACTCGACACTGCAAAATGGGGAGAACAAATTAGGAATTGTGAACACCAGGCAAAAAAGCCTGATGACGGTTCGCCATAATGACCAGCTGCCTGCAATCTGGTGGGGGAGACAAGCCTTGGGGAAGAGGAAGGGAGCTGCCCCATCACAGACCAAGCAGATGGTGTGCTCGGCAGGGTGGCCGGGACAGCTGGAGGATCGGGCATGGAGAGGTGTGCAGAGCCCATGGTGCAGCTCAGACTAAAACAGTCGAAAGAGCTGCAGAACAGGGTGAGTGCAGGCTCTGGGGCATATCAGCCACGTGAGCCCTTAGCTTCCCTTAGCCTCGCTTTCTCATCTGAAAAATGGGATTTGGTGGGATGGTGGTAGATACCTGGCCTGTCTCCTCCTGGGCTTGCTGTAGAGCCAAGAAGCCCGTGCATGTTGTGATGGGTTCAAGGTCAGCTGCAGCAGCAGCTGGGGCCTGGGTGGCCTGAGTCTGAATCCCAAGTTGGCACTTCCTCCCTGGGCGCTCCTGTGTCTAATGGGGTCAGGGTGGTCCTGCCACAGGCTCGCTTCCTGGACTTCCCAGAGCATGGCAAGCGCTGGGCAAGCCGTGGCCACGGTCCTCATTCACACGCTCAGCGGGACACCCTCGGGGGCTACTGTCAGCCCCCCCTGTTTTGGTAAGAGCTGTGCAAACAGAGGGCTGGGATTGAACAACAGAGAGGAATCCAGGTGGGGGTGGGAGAGGAGGTGGAGGGGGCATTTAGCAAGGAAAGAGCAGAAATGGCCCAGAGAGAAAAGTAGTTGCAGCTTTATTATGGGGAAGGATGAGATTCCTTTTCCCCATCTCCTCACAAAAATACTCCAATCAAGTATTTCTTGTTTCCCTGTGGAATGGATCTATTCCGAGCTCAGCAGCTCCATTACAGGAAGCCCGCGCTTCCCATGCCTTTACAGGAATCCACCCTTACCGCAACCTGTGAGAGGGTCCTGCTAGTCCCTGAGGCAGCTGAGCCCTGAAACCAGGCAGATGTTGGGCCCGGGATTCTCCTCAGGCTGCCTGATGTCACCAGGCTGGTGGGGCAGGACGAGAACAGGCCAGGGGCTGACAACACCCAGGACACGCTGAGAGCTCGACCCAGCTGCCCGGAGGCTCCTGGCCCATCCTTTTTTTTTTTTTTGACCGAGTCCCACGGCATGCAGGATCTTCCCTGACAGGGATTGAACCCACACCCCTGCAGTGGAAGCACAGAGTCTTAACCACTGGACCTCCAGGGAAGTCCCTGGCCCATCCTCTTGATGGAGGGTCAAGCTGCACTGCCCTGTCCTGGCCCATACTGCTCCTGCAGCCCCTTCCCTGGGCAGGTGGGGGACCCTCCCAGAAAGGCCTGACCGACCCTTCTTTAGCCTTGATCCCAGATTCCCCACCTATTCTGATGCTGCTTCCTCACCAGGACAACTCAACCTGCCAGCTGGCCCAAGGTCCTGACCAGGTCCTGGCCTGGTGATGAGAGCGTGGCTATGGGGCAGTGGGTGAATGGGGTGAGGCAGGCATGAGGGGAAGTGGGGTCACTCCTCCTGGGAGGGCTTGGATTGGTGGTGTGCCTCCTGGCCTGGCCCCCGTCCCCAGTGACGCTCCGGACCGAATTTCCCCAGGGGAAGGGCCACAACCATATATTCTCTTCAAGGCCCCAAGATGGGAAGTGAGCTGCTCATGCCACAGGCAGAGACCTTCCTGCTCTCTGAGGTTGGCTACCCTGATCCCGAGGCCCCATATCTGGGGTTGGAATTTCCAGTTCTTCAAACCTGTCTGTTCAGTTCTTCAAACCTGTTGCTGACTTGCTACGTGACCTTGGGCAAGTCACTTCCCTCTCTGGGCCTCAGAATCCTCACCAATAGAATGAATGATCCAATATGCCCACCCACTAGGACATTACAAAACTATGAAATGTTCTTAGCCATGTGATTTTACATAATCAGAGACACATTCCTTTAATCTGACAAAAATGTAGATGGCCCTGGTAAATGACTCAGCAGTCCTCAACCCTGACCTGTACACCCACATCACTTGGGATGGGCAGGGAGAGGTCCCACCCAGACCCACAGAATCCGAGTCTCTGGGCCTCTAGGCCTCTGGGTGGGCAGGACCTGGAGATTTGCATTTGTTAAGAGGCTGCCTAGGAGAGGATTTCAGACTTTAGAAGGCAGAGTGAGGGGAGAACACAGACTCTCCCTACCCCAGTACCTGACAAAGTGAGCAACAACGACAAGTTATGAAGAGAATGAGCCGACAATCTTCAGAGCAGTGGCCTCCAGGGCCCTCCGTCCTCACGAATCCTGGGCTGCCTGGGACATGGGAGCAGGACACAGGCCTGACTGGCTGGGCAGAGGGGGTCTGGGGTGCAGGGTATGTGAGGGATGGCAGGAAACAGAAGACCTGTGCCCCCAGCAAGGGTGGCCTCGGTGTGGGGAGTCTCCCCCAGCCCCTGCACATTTGGGCTCCCAAAAAGCAGACTAAAAACAACACAGCTCTCGAAACCGTCCTTCTGGGGGAAGGCAGCCTGGTTCCCATGTGAGAAGTGGTGGAGTTGCTAAATTAACTGAACAAGATGAAAAGAACTCGCAAGGCCACCCTGCCAACTGCCAGGAAGGGGAAGGAAATCTTATGAGGGCACGGCTGGGAGGGGATGGGGCTGAGGATCAAAGGCAGCTTCCCTGAAACTAATAGCTTCAGGAGAGAGAAAAGTTAATGAGAAGATGAGTCGGATATAAAAAGAGCACAGAGGAGAGATGATTAAAAAATAGCATCAGGGGCTTCCCTGGTGACGTAGTGGTTAAGAATCCACCTGCCAATGCAGGGGACACGGGTTCGAGCCCTGGTCCGGGAAGATCCCACATGCCGTAGAGCAGATAAGCCCTTGCGCCACAACTACTGAGCCTGCACTCTAGAGCCCGCGAGCCACAGCTACTGAAGCCTGTGTGCCTAGAACCTGTGCTCCACAACAAGAGAAGCCTGCGTACCACAACAAAGAGCAACCCCCGCTCGCTGCAACTAGAGAAAGCCCGCGCGCAGCAACGAAGACCCAACGCAGCCAAAAATAAATTAATTTAAAATATATATATATAGCATCAGGAGATGCAAAGAGAGCTTGAAGAGGAAAGGACACATACTAAGGACCCAAGCAGGACCACTGCACATCTAAAAATGGAGTTACAACACAGGGCCCAGGTCTGAAAAGCAAATTCATGGCACAGAGAGAAACTTGAACTAGTCACAGTGAATTCAGAGAAAGAGGACACATAAATTCAAACAACTAAAGAGAAGATGATCATTATGGAACACAGACCTTCCCACCTCAGAGGGCTTGGAGTCCCTGAAGTAGATTATCCAACAGCTAAAGCAAAAGAATGTTTACAGAAACTCTCCCTGAAGCAAAGGGAGAACCCACTGTTTTGATTGAAAGGGTACAAGAGGGATTCAGACTGATCGACACCGGGAGCACACTGAATCCAGTGGAGTTGCTGGACTTTAAGGATAAAGAAAACAACCCTTCAGGCACCCATGAGGAAAAACCAAGTCAACAATGAGGGGAGAGAAAAATCAGTCTGGCCTCATGAAAAGAAAATAAAAATGGAGTCAGTATTGCTAAGGGAGCTCTCTAAAATGGAGCCGGAGGCCACTGAGGGAGTGTGACTTAAGCACGCCTCCTCCCAGATGGAATCTTCTCATCTTAACACAGGCATCCAGAACATCTGTCCAATGTCCCAGAAACTCCAGATACTTATTGGACCCTTACCCTCAAATAATTCATGACAGCCAATCCCTTAAGGACAAATATTTCCTTTCTTGCGTCAGTACAGCCTCGTGGCTTTTGCCTTTACAAGCCCCTGACTCTTCCTCTCCCCTGGAACACTTTTTTGGTTTTACCCAAGTCTGTGTCTCCTGACTTAAAATCCTTAAGACCCCAAATAAACTCTTTCCTTATTTGTAGCCTTGTGAGGGTTGGGGTTTTTTTGTTTTTTTTTTTTTGTTTTGGTTGACAGCCTCAGATTTTTCCACAGCAACATTCAGGACCAGAAGACAAGGGAGCTGAGTGTTCGAAGTGGTATGGAAAGGGGGAAACTAAGAATTTGACACCCAGTGAGGTTGTTTGGATTCGTAGACAACATGGAAAGGGTCGAGAAAAATAGCACCCTTGAGCCTTTTTTTGAAGAAAAAAAAAAAAAACATACTCAGCCGTGAAATCTAGGTAACCATTAAAAGTGTTCGTTTTGGGGAGTTCCCTGGCGGTCCAGTGGCTAGGATTCGGCACTTTCACTGCCATGGCCCCAGGTTCAGTCCCTGGTTGGGGAACTAAAATCCCGCAAGCCACACAGCACAGCCAAAAAAAAAAAGTGTCCATTTTTCAAAGATAAAATCATGACTCTCAGACAATATAAAATGAACACATGTCAAAATCTTTATTAGACTCATTAAGTAATTAGGGAACAAGTAATATTTTCCAATTGATTCAAAGGAAAATTGGAACAACACACACATATATAGGCAGATAAGAAATACTGAAATGAATTTACATATACGTGTAAAACTGATGAATGGCCACAGACAGCAGTCAGTTGTATTCCACTGGACAAAATCCATTTGCATTTCTGATGGACAAGCCCTACTCTAGGTTTTCTACAACTTAGATTTGCTCAAAGACAATGAATGGCATGAGTCCCTAAATGCAGGACACCCACCAGTCTTTTTTGTTGTTGGTCTCATTCAAAGTCCTTCACAGATTTTCCTGATTCAGCCAAGAAATGACTCCGAGTGCAAAACTCAGGGGCACAGTGAGCTTAAAAAATGGAATGGAAGCTATTTAAGTACAGGACTAAGACGAAATACTAGGAGAATTATAGTTGCCAAACAGAGTATGTGTTATAAACCTTGACAAAGTGAAAATATTAGCATCAAAATCAGGAACTGTAGCGTGTGAGGAGGGAGGATGTATACAGGAAGTGATCATCTTTTTCATCCCAAGAAATACTGAGCCTGCCCAAAGTGAAGGGTTTATTCTTTTTCCCCAAGACTCCAATCTCTTAATGAGTTTCATAATTTTTTTCTTACTGTTAGAGACATTCATTATGAACTAATATCTCTGTGGAAAGTAAAAATTTATTTAAGATTCAGCAATTTTTTTCACTTTCTTTCTGTTAAACTCAATTAAAATTAAGTAGTTTAAAATATAGCACATGTGGTACAATCCCATTTTTAAAAATTATTTCCACCTATTTACCTTACTTTCTACCTGTACCTTGTTGTCTCTCCAAAGTTCTCTGTGTACATATGACGTTCACCAAATGTTAACAGTAAATGATGGGCTGTATTAAGCATCTACTCTGTGCCAGAAAGTTCTGGGAGCTGAGAATACAGCAGAGAACAGAAGAGATAAAAATCCTGTGCTCAGGAAGTTGGCATTCTAATGGAGGGATTTATGGCTTCCTTCTTTGTACTTTTCTAGATTGCTTGTTTTGTTTTGTCTGAGAATGAGCATGTGTCATTTTGATATAAACAATGGTCATTACCTTCACACACACCTCAGATGATTCTTCTGAATAGCCGGAGTTGAGAACCACTATATTTTACGCTGTATGAGTCATTAACACTTTAATGTAAATAAGGTTTTTAGGGAGGCAGCATGAGGACCCAGAGTCTCTGCAGATCCCGACCTGGGCACCTAAATCCTGGGAAGAGCTGAAGAGGGGAGTTGGTTTCCAGGATCTACAGCGCGTCTCGGCTGGAAGAACCATTGAGCTTGTCTCCTGGCCCCTCGGCCAGAGTTTCCTGTCCCTGTCCTGGGATCCTAAGCCTGTGAGACAAGATGCCCATTCTAGCTGGCCCTGGACCCAGGCAGCTGAGGGCCCGGCCCAGCCTTGGTAAGTATCTGGGACGTGCCCAGCCAGGGTTCTCCTCCCTGTAGCCTTGGGGGCACCGAGCCCCATCTGACTCCACTACCCTCACCTCCCACTCCCACCTCTTGAGTGCAGCCCTGACCCCATCCTTCTCCATTTGCACCCTCATTCTAGCCACCCTGGCCTAAGTTTGCCTTCCCCACACCACCTGGCCTTTGCACATGCTTTTTCCTCCACCAGAATCCCCTTCCTACCCTCCTTCCCTCACCCCTAGATCCCAAGACCCCCTCCTCTGGAGGCCTCCCTGACATACCTCCCAAACCCACAGGTCAGGCCCCTGCCCGCTTCTGTGGGCTGTGAACTGCCCCGGCCCCCGTGGGCCAGCCAGCTCTGCTCAGCTCTATGGCCCAGTGCCAGCCGGGGCCTGGTGTCGGGGAGCCAGGAAGGCATGTGAGTGAGACTGGGCCTTGGCCTCTTACCAGTAGGGTGATCTCAGCCAGGTCCCTTGTCCTCGCTGACTATTTCCTCATCCAAAAAATAAAGACATTGTATGTTTGTTTTTTCGGTTGGTTTTTTTTTTTTTGGCCGCTCTGTGTGGAGGCATGTGGGATCTTAGTTCCCCAACCAGGGATAGAACCTGCACCACCTGCAGTGGAAGTGCAAGGTCTTAACCACTGGACCACAAGGGAAGTCCCTTTTTGTTTGTTTGTTTTATAAATTTATTTATTTGTTTGTTTTATTTTTGGCTGCATTGGGTCTTTGTTGCTGCGCACAGGCTTTCTCTAGTTGCAGCGAGCGGGGGCTACTCTCTGTTGCGGTGCATGGGCTTCTCATTGCAGTGGCTTCTCTTGTTGCAGAGCACGGGCTCTAGGCATGCGGGCTCAGTAGTTGTGGCTCACGGGCTCTAGAGCACAGACTCAGTACTTGTGGTGCACGGGCTTAGTTGCTCCGCGGCATGTGGGATCTTCCCCGGCCAGGGATTGAATCCATGTCCCCTGCGTTGGCAGGCAGATTCTTATCCACTGGGCCACCAGGGAAGCCCTTTTTGTTTCTTTTTAATAAGGACATTGTAAATCTTCTTCATGGGGTCCTTGAAAGATATAAAAAAGATAACATGTATTTCTTATTTTAAAGCTTATTAAAAGAATAACAATGAGATATAAGCTTAAAGGAGGAGGGGAAGTGAAAGGGGGAAATCATCAAGTCAGTAACAAAAGAAAAGTGATGAAGAGTTTAATTGAGAAAAAACGTCCAGCTTTCCTGAGGGGAAAGAGATTACCTACAGAGCCCACTGAGGGTCTGTGGGTCCAGGGGGTCGGACACCCTCAGACACCATGGAGGACCCCGGGCAGGGCTGGGTCCCCGGCCTCCAGGCCCAGTGGGAACTTCCTTCTCAGACCCCCGTGCCTTCCAGCTCAGCATACCCTGTGCCCCTTAGAACCCTGGGAAGCATCACCCCACACAGTATCCACCAGCTCCCCCAGAAGTTCCCTCGAATCGTTTTCTCTATTCACGTAGCGAGCTCACTGAGCAAACGCAGCTCTGCGGCAAGCCCCCAGCACCCGTGGGTGAATTGAGGTCACCACCACCCCAGCAGTGCCAGGTGAATCTCCATACAGGCAGGGGCTGGGGGGGGCGGGGTGAGGGCTGGGGCTGTCACCTTGTGTCCCCTGATGTGCCTTCTCCTCCCTCAGGAAACAGTGGCATGAACTCTTCCCCTCGTCTGCCGTGGGCGCACACAGAGCGTGTGACAGGCAAGGCCGCAGCCTGAGCCCCTGCTCCTCCCTGCCCACGGCTCCCCCACCTTCCTGAACCCACCTGGCCTCTGATCTGCACGCCCACAGTTCCCACTGGGCAGAACTTGAAAGTCACATTCCGCTCTGTCGGACACCTACTCTGTGTACCAGGTGCTCACCTCACCTGCGAGGTAGGTAAATTATCCCCATTTTACAGATGGGGAGACTGAGGCAAAAAAGCAGCGAATGGGTTGCTGTAGGCCACGCAGCTGGGATTGGCAGCCCACCTGGCTCTGAGGTCTTCCAGCTCACCTTTCTGCCCCAGCCCCAGTACCCAGCAGGGACAGAGCAGTGTGATGCAGAGGGCGCTGAGTGAGGCTGCATGGGGAGGGGGCCTCTGAGGGACATGGGAGCCCCGGCTGCAGGGTTTATGGCAGCCTCTGAGGGATGGGCACAGAGGAGCTGCCCCCTCCCCTGTGAGCACACTCCAGGGACTCTCGTTCTTTTTCCGGGCTTGCAGCACTCCACTGAGGGGACGCCCAGAATCCCTTATCCCCCTCCCCCACTGTTGGATACATAGGTTATTTCTAGTCTTGCTAAGACAACAGTGCTGTGATGACTACCCTTGTGATGACATCCCTTTGCATGAGTGTGTGTGTGTGTGTGTGTAGGATAAATTCTCCAGGCAGGCCCCACAGGTGGGATGCTGGGCCTCTCACCAGGAGGACATAGTTTCCAGGAGGACCCCTCACTGGGACTCACCCAAGCTCACTCCAGGTCCAGCCAGTCCCCAAGAGCCAGTTGCCCAGAAAGACTGCCCAGAACCACCAATAGCCTTTCCCTATGCCAGAGGTCTGTTTGGTTGGCTAGTTGGGTTTTTTAGCCAAAGGTCAGTGCTGGGCTGCAGTCTTGGGTGCACAAGGTACAGAGCTGGTCTGGGCAGATTGTTATGCAACTCAAACAAGAAAGCAGAGCTTGGGGAGCAGAGAGGTTCCTGCTGGGCTGCCTGCCAGGGAAGAAGGGGATGTAGGGGCCCCACCCATGCAGAAGGCCTGAGGGGTTCAGGGAAGGCGCGGTGACCACCCAGTCCCAGGGAAATGGGTCCAGCCATCGCCCCAGTCCCTCAGCCCCATTCCCTGCATTCCTGGGAGTCTGTCCAGAGTGTCTACGTGAGCTCAGAAGCCAGTCTGGGCAGGTACTGAGACTGGATGGCCATTTCCTCCCCCTTTGCCAGCTCTGGCCCCTCAGCTGCCTACACGGGGTCCCTCACTGATGCAGGAGCATCCAATGGGGCCTCCCCTGTGCCCACAGCCCTGACCCTTCAGCATGGTAGTGAGCCCTGTGACAGCAGAGTGGGTCTGGGTCATGGGTACCCAGCACAGAGCCTGGCACATCACAGATGCCCAGTGCTGTGCCCCACTGAACACCCTGACAGCGGCACACCGGCAGGGAATGGGGACAAAGCCGTGCCTGGCCGAGGGCCCCCAAACAGGACCCACCCTGGGGAGGACAGGAAAGGGGGGTTCCATCAGCACTTCAGCCAGAGCTACCAGCAACAAATTAACAAGAGAGGAGGAAGAGAAATGAAGAAATCCTTCCCCCAGAGCCTGAGGTCACTTGGGGCGAGGCTGGAGGAGCCCAAGCCAGCTGCCTTCAAATGGTACATATATTATATGACATTCCTAGATAGAGAGTCCAGTTTCTTTCACCTTCTTTTGTGCATTTCAGGAATTTTTGTAGCTAATTAACTTAAGGGCTCTGGTGCCTAGGATTGGGGATTCTAACAAGCCTGGTTTCAGACACAAGGCTTCAGGTGTCCCTGCTGACTTCTGTTCTTAGTAAGTTTTCCCTGCGTCTGTGCGCCAGGGCGAGCTCATTAAACAGAGTGGCCATGCCGATTGTCTGCTCCCTGACCGCTGATGAGGAAAGACTGCTTCAATGGCGGTGTCAGAAGATGCAATGGATCCCACTGCAGAAGTGCATTCAACTCCCCTGCAGACACACTAATCAGGAGGTGACACAGAGCTGCGCAATCCCCAGTTTCCATACACATCGATGCCTGGCAACTAGCATGTTTTCGTTTTACTCCAGCTGCCTCCACCCTTCGTAAGTGGAGGCTGAAAAACCAGCCCATTTCGGCAACTCCTGACCGTCTGCTCTGGTGAGGATCTGGGTCATCCCACCCGCTGCTCACTGCCGGGTGCTGAGGGCAAGCCTCCGGGCCTTTGCTTGTGTGTCCCTCTGCCTGGGGAGCCTCCTGCTACTGTCCTTTTAGAAAGAGGTAGAATCGTGACTGTCACACATATATAAAAATGAACAGGTGTTAAAGAGTGTATTATGGGCTTCCATGATGGCGCAGTGGTTGAGAGTCCACCTGCCGATGCAGGGGACACGGGTTCGTGCCCTGGTCCAGGAAGATCCCACATGCCGCAGAGCGGCTGGGCCCGTGAGCCATGGCTGCTGAGCCTGTGCGTCCGGAGCCTGTGCTCCGCAACGGGAGAGGCCACAACAATGAGAGGCCCACGTACCACAAAAAAAAAAGAGTGTATTATACTCCTAAATCAATAAGAGAGGTATTATAATCAGTTCAAAAGAGAATGTGAAGAACAGACACATTTATTGATCAGGACTATTGAAATGAATGTGGACACAGAGGCAATACTGAGGAGGGGAAGTCAGTCTGTTCTACAGGTTGGTTCAGAATCTACAGCGTAAACAGGAATTAGTTTGAATCACTATCAGTTACCTGCAATTTGCAGAGTTGTAAAATAGCCTTCATAGACTGGAATCCGATAATCCCAGGAATGTCCTGCAAGTTGAGATACTGCAGAGCTTTTCCACAGATTGTACAAAGACTCGCCTTCAGCCTTGACCACCCAACGTCCTTCACCTGACCTGCTTGAGGCCACGCCTCCTCAAGGATGCCCTCCCTGGCTCCAGGCGGGGTAGGTGCCATCCACTCAGCCCCCCAGTCCCTCCAACTTCTGATCACACTGTCTCCTCCGTCAGACTATGAGATTCTTAAAAAAGAAGTTGCATCTTCTTGGGACTTCCCTGGCAGTCCAGTGGTTAAGACTCTGTGCTTCCACTGAAGGGGACATGGGTTCAGTCCCTGGTTGGGAAACTAAGATCCTGCATGCCTCGCAGTGCAGCCGAAAATAAATAAATAAATAGAAGTTGCATCTTCTCTACCTGTCATTGTGCCTGTGAGAACTCAAGAGACATTTGTTGAATGAATGAATGAGAGAACAAAGGAACAATACAGGGTCCTTAAACCAGGGTGGTCCACAGGGTGCCCCCATAAGACAGTAAAAGACCTGTGACGCAGCAGTTGAAGGTCAGCAGTGCCTCGTGAAAATGTGTATGTCTCCAGCTTCATCTTATTAAGGGCATCTCAGAAATCAGGCTCTGAGAGCAGACAAGCTTGGAAATGCTGAGTTAAACATAAACAGCTTCTTTGCTTTTTCCCTTTTCATCACAGCACATCTGAGAGCCTTTGATATATCAGAGTGACCTATGAATCTCTCAGAAGGAGAATGCAATGTTCCAGCATTGTACATGCTTATCGGATGGTGAAGCAAAGTTTTTAAATGGAGCAAAGGCAAAGGTTCTGGAGAATTCACATTGAGAAACACCAATTTAATCCAACTGACTTGATGTATTTAATAATACATAAATTATTATCCCCTGGGTCAGAATTCTGGCTCCAGCGTTAGTGTTCCTGTGGCCTTGGACAAGTTAATGTCTCTGCACCTCAGTGTTTTCAGCTATAAAATGGGACTAAACTTACTTCAGAGAGTTGCTGGGGGGGATCAAGTCAGTTACTGTGAGGAAAACACTTAGCATAGAGCCTGGTACAGGGTGTACTCAATAAATGTGAACCATATCATTACTGTTTATAAAAACATGAAGGGCCATTTATTGACTGTGCCTTTGCATCATCTCACTTGATCCTCACAACAAGCCTGAGGCCAGATGAGGAAGATGAGGCAGATGAGGACAGAACATTTAGGAGGTGAAGTCACTGGCCCAAGGCCTTGCAGCCGGCAAGCATCCAGCATTCTTGGACCAGGCGCGAGGCCCTAAGAACAAGCTTAGCCAAGGGCTTGGCGTGAAGTAGTTGCTTAAGAAAGACTGGTTTCTCCTCTCCCACCCTTGTCCCTCCTTCCCTTACAGCCAAGAGTCATGCCGGGCCCCAGTGTGAAGGTCACCCCTGGCCAGGGTTGTGGTGGGATGGACAGTGCTCAAGCCAAGGGCTCCCGGGTGCACGGGCAGCGAAGGACACAGGCTGAGCCTGGCCTTCCTCCCCACCCCCAGCTGAGACACTCTCTGCCCTTTCTCTTCCTCATCTTTCCCCCCACCCCGGCCCAACACGCCCCCATTTTTATCTGGCGACTTGAGAACCCAGGGGTCCCTCCCTGCTCTTCAGCCATCCTGGTGTCAGGGCTTCACTCTCAACACACACAAGAGGCTTAAAATCGTTCTTGATTTTAAGAACGAAGCCTGCACCCTGGGCCTCGAGCTGGCCGGCTGGCCAGGCCACGTGGGGCTGCCCACAGGCTAAACGCAGACCTACACAGAGCCCCACCCCACCCAAAACACTGCCCCGACTGAAGGCTTGCTCAGAAAAATGACTCAGCTTGAGTGCTCAGACGCAATTTTCCACGTTTTATGGACTAAAGGTGTTTTCATAATAGCCGGGGATGATGAGCCAGAAGCAGGCTGTAAACAGAGCAAAAAAACCCGCCCTGGTCTGAGGCCCCACACACAGGCAGGGCCTCTGAGGCTATAAGCTTCTCCACAGTGGTGGCAGGGCCTCCTTCATGCCCACGTGCCAGGGGCTCCTTCCTTCACCCTGGCTGATAGCAGAGGCCCCGCCCACCCCCCCACCCTCAAATGACATGGAGACTCACCCAGGCCACTTCCTTTACTGAGGAGGGAGTTGAGTAACAAAGCTGGTCCTGCAGCCTCAGCGGCCTGCTCAGTCCTCCCCAGGTGCCTCACGCCTCCTGTGAGTCTGGAGGCCAGTGTCCTGGGACCATGAATCTGGGGGCCCTGCTCTGAGCCAGGGTGGGGGTGGGGAGGTGCCATCGCACGGACAGGGAAGATGTTCCTCCCGATCAGCGATGCTGAAACAACTAATGGTGTTAAACTAGGAGGATGGTGCTTAATCCTCCCTAAGGCATCAGATGGAAGGGCTGCAGGAGGTGGGGCGGCCCTGCCGGCTCACTCCCCCCACCAACCCCCACTCATTCATTCATTCATTCATTCGTCAGGCACTTTCTAAGGGCCCACCTGTCAGCTTCACCCCAGACCTTCCCATCTCAGCAAATGGCACCACCAGCTACTTTGGCCAAAAAAAAAAGGAGTCATCTTTGATCCCCAATTTTTCTGATCCATCAGCAAATCCTGTCTGCTTTACATCCATTACACATCCAACATCAGCCCACGCCTCGGCCATGCTGCTCCCCTCTGGCTTGGATACTGCAGCAGCCACCAGCTGGACTCTTGACCCTTTGCCTTGGCCTCTAAAATCCATTTCTTCAATCATCAAAGTGACCTCGACACAGCGTCATTCTGACTCCACCATTTCCTGTCTTCAAGTCCTTCACTGTGTCCTACTAAATATTAAAACTTTTGGGACTTCCCTGGTGGCGCAGTGGTTAAGAATCCGCCTGCCAATGCAGGGGACACGGGTTCAAGCCCTGGCCCGGGAAGATCCCACATGTGGCAGAGCAACTAAGCCCCTGCGCCACAACTACTGAGCCTGCGCTCTAGAGCCTGTGAGCCACAACTACTGAAGCCTGCGTGCCTAGAGCCCATGCTCCACAGCAAGAGAAGCCACTGCAGTGAGAAGCCCGTGCACCACAAAGAAGAGTAGCCCCTTCTTGCTGCAATTAGAGAAGCCCTGTGCGCAGCAGTGAAGACCCAACGCAGCCAAAAATAAATAAATAAATTTATTTTTTTAAAAAACCTTTTAAGGAAATTAAGCAGACCACCTTCAGCATCAGGCTATAAAGAGATAAAATGAACAGAAGAAGAGAAGAAAGGCCCAGGGGTGGAACTGTGCATAAACGAGAACTTGCTATATGATGGGGAGGCATCACCAACCAGTGGGGAAAAGACAGACTTTTATAAATGGTGTTGGGACAAGTGGTGATCCATATGGAAAAAGTAAAATTAGATCCCCAACTAACACCACACACACAACTCCAGGTGGATTCCAGGCTTACTTGTGAATAACAAAATTTTTAACACATTTAGAAGAAAATCTAGGAGAATATTTTTATGACCTCAGGGTAAGGAAGGATTTCTTTTTTAAACAAACTTTTTGTTAATTAGAATATGCATTTTAAAAGTGCACATTATAAGTGTGCAGCTCCATAAAATTTCACAAAGTGAACCCAGCTTTGTACTCTGCACCCACGCCAAGAAATAGGATGCAACCAGCAACTCGGAGAGCTTCCCTGTGCTTTTTGGTAGGGAAGAATATCATAGGTGCAAAAAGCATCAGCTGTGAAGGAAAATATAATGAGTTTGATGACATTAACATTCAGATCTTCAGTTCAACAAAAAATACCATAAACAAGATTGAAAGATATGCCACAATCTGGGAGGAGATACTTGCAATACATACGACCAGCAGGAGATTGGTTTCCAGAATATATAAAGGACTTCTGCAAATCAAGAAGACAACCAACCCAACAGAAAATTCAGCAGAAGTTGTGAACAAATACCTCCTAGGAAAAGAAACCCGTATGTATGGCCAATAATCATATGAGAAAAGAGGCTCTACCTTGCTGGTATCAGAGAAATGTAAATTAAAACAACAATGAGATATTATGTCTCACCCATCAAATTGGCAAAAATTAAAACAAAACAAAACTGGCGCTACCCAATGTGGCCCCCACGGCTGGTGGAGGAACAGATAAGGCCACTTGACAGGGGCATGATGTGGTATCTTGCCAGGTTGAAGGCAAGCATATCCATGACCTAGCCTTTCCTCCCCCAAGTACAGACTCTACAGAAGCTCTCATCTGAGTGCCCCGGGAGGGAAATAGGAAACATCATCAAAGTAAGAGACAGTCATGCAGTGGAAATGGCCTGGCAATTAAAGTAAGCAAAATAGAAGTGAATTATCAATTAGATACAGCAAACAGGACATGTGTTCAAGGCAAGACATGAGAGGTGGGAGCAAAACCAGAGCCTTCGGGAGGAGAGAGAGCCCACCTGAAGGGGCTGACCGTGGGGAGGTGAGACACAGGCTGGGCCTTGAGCACTGGGGAGAATTTACATGTGAAGAAATGGGAGGAAAAAAAACCTTTCTTTTTTTTTTTTTTTTTTTGTCTCACTCACTTTACAAGTAATAAAGGTAAGCTCCAAGAAGGGAAATGACTTGCCTGCCACTTTGGGGACCAAGCTGAGATGGTAAGTGGGCCTCACCTGCAATTCTGAGCTCTTTCTCTTCTGCCCCCTGTCCCCTCCTCCCCATCCAATGGTCCCACCTCACAAAGGGCTGGACCAGTGCAGTAGCCCCCCTGCATCTTGTTCTCCACTCTGCACGTGGCCTCAGAGGCTTTCTTAGCCCAGCACCATAGTCACACAGCTCCCCTGTTCAGAAGCATCTACAGCTCCCCTCAACTCCAAGTCCAAACCCTTAGTGGTCTCCTATTCGAGGGAGTGATACATTTTTCACTAGGCTCACAGATTCTGTGAGCCAAGAATTTGGACAGGGCTCCGAGGGGCCAGCTTGTGTCTGCTCCACAGCATCTGGAGCCTCAGCTGGAGGACTTGAAAGCAAAGGGCTGCAACCCTGAAGGCACCTTCGTTCCCATGGGGTGATTGATGCTGGAGACGGATCAGCAGAGATCTTAGCTGGGCACTGGCTGGAACTTCTACATGAGGCCCTGCTGTGTGTCCTGGGCTTCCTCACAACGTGGCTGATGGGGTCAAAGTTCAAGAGGGAGAAATAGAGAGAGGGGGGCAGAAGACTTACCACTTTTTGTGACCTAGCCTTGAAGGCCACACTGCATCACTTCCACTGCATTTTCTTCATCAAAGCAGCTACTAGGACTTCCCTGGTGGTGCAGTGGTTAAGAATCCGCCTGCCAATGCAGGGAACACGGGTTCGAGCCCTGGTCTGGGAAGATCCCACATGCCGCGGAGCAACTAAGCCCGTGCGCCACAACTACTGAGCCCACGTGCTGCAACTACTGAAGCCCGCGTGCCTAGAGCCTGTGCTCCGCAACAAAAGCCACCGTGGTGAGAAGCCAGCGCACTGCAACAAAGAGTAGCCCCCACTTACCGCAACTAGAGAAAGTCCGCGCGCAGCAACGAAGACCCAACACAGCCAAAAATAAATAAATAAATTTACTTAAAAAAAAAAAAAAAAGCAGCTACTAAATCCTGCTCAATCTCAAGGAGAGGAGAAATGGAGAGGGAGCAGCAAGCTTTTAGAAGACCATGTGGGACCAGAATTATTTCTGTGGCCATTTTTAGACAGTAGATATAGGAAAACGCTAGTATTTAGAGCTGAGTTGGGGCAGATTTACAGCAGGCCTTGAATAGGAGCCTCTCAGGCCATGTGCAAAGTGGAGAACAAGAGGCAGGGAGGCCAATGAGGAGGCTACTGCACCCAGTCCAGGCCTTTGTGAGGTGGGGCCATAAGGGCTGGGAGGAAGGGATGGATGCGGTGGGGGGCAATAGAAAAGGCACAGAATTGCAGGTGAGGCCCACTTACCATCTCAGCTTGGTCCCCAACATGGCAAGTCATTTCCCTTCTTGGAGTTTACCTTTGTTACCTGGAAAATGAGTGGCACAAAAATAAACAAACAAAAGAAGGAGGTTTCTTATTCATATTATGGACCCTTTGAGAATCTGATGACAGGAATGAACCCTCTCCTCAGGGGAAGAAAGATGCACTCAGGCATCTACACGTGGAATTAGGCTAAGCCTTCTGCAGGGCTCAGAGTCAGCCTAGCTCAGTAGTTAGGGTGGGGCCACTGGACCCAGAATGTCTGGGTATGAATCCCGCCTCCACTGCTCACCAGGAAAGAGAACCTGGGTGAATGACTTGACCTCTCTGTGCCTCTGTTTCTCCACTTGTAGCAGTTAGCAATGCGTTTGGCTGTAGGTAACTGAGGACCCCAATGTTCAGTGGTTTTGGCAAAATGGCGACTCTGTTCCTCTCATCTGGAAAAGCCCAGATGTATATGGTTGCTGGTGTTGGTTGGGGAGCTCAGACAGAGGATTTTTGTCCCTTCTCTTAGAAAAGCTCAGGGGAGGGGAGGGATAAATTAGGTGTAAGGGATTAACATATACATAGCACTATATATAAAATAGATAAACAACAGGATTTACTATATAACACAGGGAACTGTATTCAGTATCTTGTAATAACCTACAGTGGAAAAGAATCTGAAAAATATATATATATATATAATTGAATCACTTTGCTGTACACCTGAAACTAACACAATATTGTAAATCAACTCTACCTCAATTAAAAAAACAAACAAACAAAAAAATTCTTCACCCTGAAGACCTGCCCTTGAACTCATTGTCCGGAGTGGAGGCACGTGAACCACCCACCTGAGTGAGGGTGAGGGCTGGAGCATCAGCTCAGTGGTTCTCACCCCGACGGGACCTATGGAAATGTGTGGGGACATTTCAGGTTGCCACAGTGATTGGACATCTGCAAGGCAGGGGAGAGTTTTACAAGAAGCATTGTTCCCCCCAATGCCAAAAGCATCCCCCTTTGAAAAACTCTGAGGCTCTTCTGGTCTCTATCGCAGGGGCAATGAAGAAGGAAGGGTGGGGAATGCGGGCAGGTCGGCCAGCCCACGGCACAGACAGAGGCTGCTGCAAGGCGCATGGGTAAGTGCTCAGGTCAATGCACAAGCAAGGGACTTCCCTGGTGGTGCAGTGGTTAAGAATCCTCCTGCCAACGCAGGGAACATGGGTTCGTAGTCCTGGTCCGGGAAGATCCCACATGCTGTGGAGCAACTAAGCCCGTGCACCACAACTACCGAGCCTGCACTCTAGAGCCCGCGAGCCACATGCAGCTACTGCAGCCCATGCACCTAGAGCCTGTGCTCTGCGACAAGAAAAGCCACCACAATGAGAATCCTGTGCATCGCAACAAAGCGCTCTGCAACTAGAGAAAGCCCGCGTGCAGCAAAGAAGACCCAACGCAGCCAAAAATAAATAAATTTTTTTAAAAAAAGAAGGCACAAGCAAATGTTGGGGTCCCCCGAGGGCCCAGAGACTGCAGATGAGGCCCTCTGAGACCAGAGCCCCTGGGACCCTGCCAGGCCTCATGGCCAAGAAGAGACTGCAAAAAACCAACCACAGGACCAGGAGGTGCACGCAAGTGGGGACACAGAGTTTCTCTTCTTGTGCACTGGTTTTCCTCGCAGCATCTTGTTTCTCTTTGAAGCCTGCCTTGCCCTCGGGAGGGCCGCCCAGAGCGTCCCGCCACATCCTGCTGTGTCATGCCACATCCCACCGTCTGTCCCCAAAGGGATCCTGATTCAGCAGCAGACGCAGCAGGACAGGTGAAAGGAAGTGGGGGAAACGTCACTGCTGCCAGTCACCACGTCCGTCCGCTGGCCCAGTTCCCAGCAGGCAGGGAGTCAGCAGCCCCCTGTGGCCAAAGCCACAGCCCAGCCCTGCCAGCGGGCCAGCAACATGGCTGGCAGGACACGTGCTGCCTTCAGGACTGGGGGATGGAGCAGTCTGGGGAGGACGTGTGTGTCCCCTCCCCCCTCCAGGCCTGAGGGACAGAGAACCAGACCTCACCATTCCCGGGGGTTGACCCGCCCCCCCCCCCAGCCTGAGGGTCACCACCTCGGGGAGCAGGTCAGGAAGTCGGCCCTCTGCTCACAGCTGGAGCCCAAACCCTAGGCTTTGTGTACCTTTGTTTAAAGATAGTGGGTTTTGTTGTCGCTATTCTGATGATAAAAGCAAATCCAAATCGTGCTCACTGTCGAAAGTTTGAAAGGCACAAAGAAGTAAAAATCCAGCCTCCAGCCGGTCACCTAGGACAACCATTCTCAGCCTGTTGGCATATTTCCTTCTTTTTTTTCCGTGTGTGTGTGTGTGTGTGTGTGTGTGTGTGTGTGTGTGTGTATACAAGCTTCGTTTTACATACTATCTTATTACCAGCTCCATTTAAAATTTTAAAACTATATGATTTTTGTTTTAAAACACTATAGATCAGTCAATGCCAACTCTTCCTCCTCCCACCCAGTTCCACCAATGTCCCCTTCCCCAGCATCACCCGTGTGATGTGGTGAGCACAGAGAGCGGTGGTCCCCAGGAATGGTCCTTAGGAAGCCAGAGGTGGGCACTCCTTTCCAGAACGTGTTTCCAAGCAGGAGATTTGCTGATTTACCCACCAAGTCCCCGGCCACACAGGGAATTCCCTCCATGAGTGGGAGGGGCCTCTGTCCATAGCTCCCCCCACTAACACACAAAGGAGGCCACAGGACGTGGGCGCTGGGGGCTACTGTTTCGGAACTTCTGGGCTGTTCCTCATCCCTCTTGCCCTTCCCCAAATTCAGGAGAAACCAATTTTCTCACCCTCCAAGGTTGGCCAAGGTATTTGAGTTCTGGTGACTACAGAGCCAGTGTGAGATGGACAGTTTCCTGCAGGAAGGTATGGGTGGGTCACAGGCTGGGCTCTTAGAGCTGGAAAAGTCTTCAGGTAATCCTAGCTGCCCTCCCTGAGGACCTGTTGTGTGCAGGGCCTCATGCCAAACATTTTATAGAATTAGTTCATCCCATGCATGTGACCTCTCAGCAGGAGAGGTATTATTATCCCCATTTAATGGATGAAGAAACTGAGGCTCAACCAAGTTAAGCCACAGGTCAGCTTCCTTATGGATGCATCAGGCATCTGAGGCCAAGAGAGCAGAGATAACCTGCCCAGAGTGGGGACCGGCCTAAAGCAAGTCTTGTCCCTTGGACTGAGCCTGGCTGCTCCTGTCTGAGAGGACTGGGGACTTTGCCTTGGACACAGGCCAGATACTAAGGCTCAAACAAACATGTCAGGCCCACAACCATGTTCCAGGCACCAGGCCTCCCCGACATCTGCCCACTGCTGCCCCACTGACTCATGGAGCCCAGAAAGTCCAAATTTTGTAAGGTCAACCCAACCACCCTGGGACTTCACCCCCTGTGCTTGTTGACGTGAGGGGCTATAAAGGCTTCTCCTTCTGGGTGTGTGGGCACAGGGACACGCACATGTGTGCTCTGTCTCCCAGACCAACTGTCCAGTCACAGGCCAAGGCTTCTGGGCCAGGAGTAGGAAGACCAGAGCTCCAGACCCTCCTTCCCCGAAGAATGCCCCGCGTGACCTTGGCCGGTTCTCACTCCCTTCCTGAGCTTCGGCCTCCTCATCTGAGGAATCCTAACCCTATGATTCCTGAGGGGTAGGGATGGTGTAGACACATTTATTTTGCCCCACACTCAGGAATGGCTCTTCCACCAGCAATAGCCATTTACGTCTCACCTCATGAGTGAATTCTGATAGATTAGTAGTGACTGTCTGGAACACTGTGGAAAGGAGTCCACAGCTGTGTGGTGATGGATTAGCAATGTCTGCCACAGGCTAGGACAAAGAAGTGGCGGCATGTGTGATGTGTCTGCCATAATATCATCCCCCAAGTGTCTGTCCCAAGTGAACCTTCAAGGAGTTCATTTGGGGAAATGTTCCCCACAGGTGAGTTGCCCCAATAACCTCATTTCTGGGAAGACCGAGTCCTTGGAGAAATTATGCAACTGTTGAGAGGGGATTTTGCATTGGTTCATGCTTTCCTTAGCCACTTCCTGTCCCAGATAACCAGCTCCAGTGCCTGCACTGGGGTTTATCTGTGAGGTCACCGCTACTTTGAGGTCTTCGATTCCGAGGACTCCTGTCACAGAGAACAGTGTTTGTAGGCTGCGTACTTTCCTGGCAGTGCCCCTGCTTCTAAATGCCCCCATTACCAAAACTTACACCTCCTCGTGACCCATTCTTGGTTGACATGCAAATTCAGACCTGGTTTATGTGGCTGAGATGGCAGAACACCTGACCCTCCTAGGAGTGCATGCTAAAAGCAGAAACTTAAATCTAGTGGTGGAATTCCAGACATTGTGGCAGGTAGATGGGGACACATCTGAGGATGTGGGGATGGTTTGACATTCATTGAATCAGCCTGGCCAGTGAGTGGCTTCACCCCACCTTTGTCACTGTTTGCCCAACCCTGAGCAGGTCTCTGCTGTATTTCCTCCTGGGACAGTCTTGTTTGGCTCTGATAGATGATTCCACTCCACCCTGTTTCCCAAGCCTCCTGGGTTGTAGGACTCCTCACCCAGTGCTGAGGGCCAAAGGAAGAGCCCTATGCTGGTCAGTGGCTCTAAATCGCGGAGAATGACTTGGGCAGTTGTAAGCAGATAGGGTACGGGTTCCCTGGAGAAAAAGAACCAGGCATGACTTTCTTGACATAAGAGAAGCCATTTTTGGCCTAAGCCGTTTAGTGATCTAAGCCTGGCCACAGTGCTTGCCCTTGAACAGGTCTCAGTAATTAATGATCTTAAGGGAAGTGAGGGAATGCAGGAACAAAGGAAAAGCAGTCAAGAAACAATAGTTCAGCGATAAAACAGAGTCCTAGTCCCTCCTCAAGGGATATACATCACAACCTGATACACATCTTTGAGTTCTGCTGGAACTAAGGCCCCCACCCAGGTGGAGGATGGTAACTACATGCTGAGACCCCCAGATTGGTCAGAACCTAAGAAACAATGATGACTTTTTCTGACCCTCGTGACTTCAGTCAACTAAAGCTTGGACTCTGTCCACCTTTGCCCCAATTCTATGCTAAATTCTCCTCTGCTCAGGCCCCTTCATGAATATGCATGTCCCCTTAGCTTAGAAGTTTCCCAGTTTTGCTATTTGAAGAGATACTGCTTTGGGAAAGATCCCACTTGCTGCAAGTAATAAATCCTTCCCTCTTTGACTTGGTTGGGTCTTTTGGCTCTACACCCACCAAGAGGCGATCCCAGTTAGGGGGTAACACAGTGGGGAGCCTTCTACGGGACCCCAGAATTTCCCTGAGAGAAGGAATCCCACTTCCACCCACTATATGCGGCCTTTCCACAACCCCTCACCAAATGGATGCTCAGTTTCCACTTAAATGCCTCCAGAGACAGGGAACTCAGTTGGAAGGTTTGGAAATTCTAGGCATCTTTTACTTCTTCTTTGTGCTTTTAGGTAGATTCAAATTTTCTACAATGAAATCATTCATTCAACAAATATTTATGGTGGGGTGATGAATTGGGAGATTGGGATTGACATGTATACACTAATATGTATAAAATGGATAACTAATAAGAACTTGCTGTATAAAAACAAAAAAAAACACCACAAATATTTATGGAGCACCTACTATGTGCCAGGCACTGTTATAGCCATTGAGGAACAGCAATGAGCAAAACGGATATAAATTCCTGCTCATGTAGAGCTGACATTCTAGTGGGAGAAGAAAGGCAACAAACACAAATGAGGAGAATATAGTGTGTCCAATGACAAAAAGTGCTGTGAGGCAAGGGAAGGGGAGTGGGGAGTGCTGTTTGTATTTTAACATACTGGAGGCAGTGAAGGTGACATCTGAGCAAAGTCCTGAGAGATGAGTGGTCACATGGGTGTCAAGGAAGAGAGGTCCAGACAGGGAACCGCCAGTGTAAAAGGCCCTGAGGTAGGAATGCAATTGGAGGGATAGAGAAACAGCAGGGAGGCCATGTGCTGCAGCCAAGTGGGCCAGGGGAGAACTGATGAGATGAGATCAGGTCAGGATGGCACAGGGTGGGATGGATGGTTCTTACATACATATAGCTTTTGTAATGCAAGAAGACAAATTGTTTAAACAGGAAAGGATTCTAGTAGAAGCACAAACCCAAAAGAAAAGAGTACCCA
This sequence comes from Phocoena phocoena, assembly GCF_963924675.1. NCBI lineage: Eukaryota > Metazoa > Chordata > Mammalia > Artiodactyla > Phocoenidae > Phocoena > Phocoena phocoena. Next base: position 139,764,271 of record NC_089220.1, on the reverse strand, counting down.
AATCCAATCATGGTGAGCCAAGCAAAAACCACACAGGGAACTTCATGATGGGACCAACATTTCTGGAGCTCTAACAGTGTCTGGCATGTCACCTGGAGCCATAGGGACAGGCTAACTTAGTTTTTATTTATTTATTATTTTATTTTTGGCTGCATTGGGTCTTCGTTGCTGCATGTGGGCTTTCTCTAGTTGCGGCGAGCGGGGGCTACTCTTTGCTCAGTGCACGGACTTCTCATTGTGGTGGCTTCTCTTGTTGCAGAGCTCGGGGTCTAGGTGCGTGGACTTTAGTAGTTGTGGCATGCGGGCTCAGTAGTTGTGGCTCGCAGGCTTCAGTAGCTGTGGCACGCAGGCTCAGTAGTTGTGGCGCATGGGCTTACTTGCTCTGCAGCATGTGGGATCTTCCTGGACCAGGGCTTGAACCCATGTCCCCTGCCTTGGCGGGCGGATTCTTAACCACTGCGCCACCAAGGAAGCCCTAACTTAGTTTTTATAACCATATTAATCTAGGAAAAGAGAAACCAAATTACCATGCGGGGTGAGAGGCATAACAGAAAGGGCTGGGCTTCCTGGGGCCTAGTAGGGTGTGAAAGGGAAGGGTGTTTGCATTCTCAGGCCTGGCTCCAAGGTGGGCATGGAGTGTGCCCTCCTCTGCTCCCTTGGGCCTGTGTATGCCTCCCGGGGCCCTCACAAGGAGAGGGTCTCTGGCAGGCAGTGGGAGTACCCAGGCATTGAGGGCCAAGGCATTTGTTATACAAGCCTTAGCGTGAGTCAGCCCCAGCAGTCCGGTAGGCCCTGTGTGTCCTGATCCTTGAGGGCCATTCAAAAGGATGGCAGCCAGCTCCCAATAGAACTCAATTGGGTCATTGTCTTTGTCATTGAACTAATATGCAACTTCTGTTGCCCAGGAAGCATGGTAAGCTCAGACATGCTCTGTGACTTGCAAACTAAGCTTGGGCTGAGGCCTCAGCTTCAGGCCTACCTGATCGCCCTGTTTCTCCTGGACTTGGAGCTACAGGCTGAGGCTACAACAGGGAACACGGACAGGCCCAGGGCAGGGAATGAGCAAACAGGCATCACCAGGAGAGGGGCCAGGAGAGAAAGTGAGGCAGGGCAGGAGTTGAGGGAGGTGGAAGGCCACGGGGAGGTGATGGCTACAGAGTCCACACTTTCACCCTGAGCCTGGCCCAACCCCAGCCCAGCACAGCTGCCCAGGGACCGTAGAAGAACATTCAGAACTGTCAGTCCTTCACCAGAAGCTGACAAAGTGTCACTGTTACAGTCACCCGTCATGGACATAGAGCATTATTGTCTAAATGGTATTTTTGGGGTGTGTGTGTATGTGTGTTTATTCACTTTGATATTGAGAGAGAGGAGGCAGGGTCACATAACAGGCTCAGCACACTTTCACCCAGGACTCAGGGAGAGGGTCCCAGGGGGTCCACGCCCCCACAGGGACTGTCACCCACACACTCCCCTTCCTCCCTCTGCCCCAGACCCCATATATCCGGCCTGGCCCGGTCCAGCAGTGCCTAGCCAGGTGAGCAGTTATGGCCAGCACCTGATGGCAAAGAGTATAGTAAGGTCCCTGCCCCAGCTACCAGCCCTTCCAGTGATCACTGGGGTCAGCCTGACACAGGTTCAAATTCTGACTGTCCCATTTCCCATACATGTGATCTTGAGCAAGTTAATATTTAATCCCTCTAAGACTAAATGTTCTCGTCTGTAAAATGGGTAGTGCTTACTTTATAGGGTTGTTTGGAAGATTACATAAAATCCTGCATGTAAAGCACTTAGTACAGGGACTTCTGTGGTGGTCCAGTGGGTAAGACTCTGAGCTCCCAAGGCAGGGAGCCCAGGTTCGATCCCTGGTCAGGGAACTAGATCCCATATGCATGCCGCAACTAAGAAGCCCGCGTGCCACAAGTAAGAAGTCCACATGCTGCAACTAAGACCCAGCAGAGCCAAAACAAACAAACAAATATACATATATATATATATATATATATATATATATATATATATATATATATATATAAGCATAGCACGGTGCCAGCTCATAGCAAGTACTTGGTAAATGTTAGCCATCATGATTATTTTCATCATCATTACTGTCGGCATGACCACCTTACAATCTACTGTTCACACAGGATTTCACTGCCCAAGTCTGCATTTGTGTGTATGATGGCATTGGCATCAAGCAGTCCTTTTTAATTGCTGCTGGCTAACAAGAAAAGAACAGAGGTGGATTTAATGCATAAATGATGCATTGAAGCCAAGTGCAGCCCGAATGATGTAACAGCCCACTGTGCAAACAGAAGTATTGCAGTAATTCAAATAGAGAAAAGTAGTGGGAGAACTAAGTCATTCCCCAGCACAGGGCAGCATCCACAGGCATGTCAAACTCAAAAGGAAATCTACTCTTACTGGTCAGTCCGATATCACTGTAAGTGGCAGTTTGGTTTCAGCCAAACAACATCATCCTTCCCATTAAACTAATATTGTCACTTTGAATTGTATTGGGTTTGTAGTTTTGTTTATTTATTTTTGCATTCTCTGTCCCTTTTTAAAAATTTTTTATTGAAATATAGTTGATTTACAGTGTTGTATTAGTTTCAGGTGTATAGCAAAGTGATTCAATTATATATATACAATATATATATACATATATATATATTCTTTTTTATTTTTATTTTTTTTATTTATTTTTAAATTTTTTGGCTGCACCACACAGCATGTGGGATATTAGTTCCCCAACCAGGGATCTAACCCACATCCCCTGCATTGGAAGCACAGAGTCTTAATCACTGGACTACCAGGGAAGTCCCTATATATTCTTTTTTAGATTCTTTTCCATTATACATTATTAAAAGATATTGAGTATAGTTCCCTGTGCTATTCATTAGGTCCTTGTTTGTTATCTATTTTATATATAATAGCGTGTATCTTTTAATCCCTTGTTTATTTTTATTATGTAAACTTCTCCAGAATGTACTGCTAAGTAAAAAAACAAATTGTAATATGCTACCTTTTGATTAAAAAAAGGGAAGTACAAGAATAGAGAGAGATAAATGTGTGTGTACATATAATTTGGGGGGGTTTTGTTTGTTTGTTTGTTTGCAGAAAGAAATACTGGAAGGATAAATCAGATCTAATAAAAATTGGTATTCAAGGGACCTCCTTGGTGGTCCAGTGGGCAAGACTCCACGCTCCCAGTGCAGGGGGCCTGGGTTCCTCCCTGGTTGGGTAAGTAGACCCCACATGAATGCCGCAACAAAGAAGTCCGCATGCAGCAACTAAAAATCCCGCATGCTACAACTAAAAGATCCCACATGCTGAGACTAAGACCCGGCACAGCCAAAATAAATTAATAAATTAATTATTTTTTAAAAATTGGTACTCAAGTGTGGAAGGGGGCTGCACAGAAGGGGCAGAGGTATGACCAAGATTGCTTTATGTGTATTTTTCTGTATAGTTTTTTGTTTGTTTGTTTTTTGGGGGTTTTTTTGCAGTACGCGGGGCTCTCACTGTTGTGGCCTCTCCCGTTGCGGAGCACAGGCTCCGGATGCAGGCTCAGCAGCCATGGCTCACAGGCCCAGCCGCTCGGCGGCATGTGGGATCTTCCCGGACCGGGGCACGAACCCGTGTCCCCTGCATCGGCAGGCTGACTCTCAACCACTGCGCCACCAGGGAAGCCCTCTGTATAGTTTTGACCTTTGACTCATTTTGGCTTGATGCTTGCATGACAACTATAAGGAGTATACTTAATAAAACAAAAATAATTTACACCTCAATCAGCACTGGGGAGGCTGCAGGGGTCTCTTTCCCATGAAGGGAGTGTACAGGACTCAGATTTGAGACCCATGTCAATGATAAAGAGCCCTATTGCGGGACTTCCCTGGCGGTTCAGTGGTTAAGACTGTGCGCTTTCACTGCAGGGGGCACGGGTTCCGTTCCTGGTCAGGGAACTAAGAAGACTGGCCCTGCCCAGGATTCTATGAGAGGACTTGGTAGTGATGTGGCCTGACCGCCAGGCACCCCTTAGCGAGCACTGCCCACTCATGTGCCTGAAACGGGTTCTAGAGCCTCCAGTCCCCAAGCAGGCATTGGGGTGTGGGGTGGCAGCTGCCACCAAGACCCCACCAGCCTCAATCAGCCTGGTCCCTTTGCCCCAGCGGCTGCCCACATTTTCTGCGTGTCATGATGTGAACATGTCGGGAAGCACTGCCTCAGAGGACCGTCTGCTGACCTCTGATCTCAAAGGAGCAGGCAGCTTGCAAAATGGTTACAAGGCACCCCATGTGCCACCCAGGGATCAGGCCACACCAAAGGCTGCTTTCAGCACAGCAGCAATGCAAGGAGGCTGGCCGCTCTCCTCCTAGGAAAAAAAAAAAAATCACCTAACGGCACCAAAGAAGGGCCACAGGGAGGGCAGAGATTTCATCCACGAACGCCTGGGTTTGGGCCAATGCAGAAGAGTTAGAAGACTCCACAGCCAGCCCACTGAAAGAGTGTGCCTGCCTCAGAACGGAGGAGGGTGTAATTTAATCATAGTAGCTACCACTGCGGACCAGACACTGTGCTGAGTGAGTACTTTACAGGTATCACCTGATGGGCTGGGTATTTTTTACCCCAGTTTACAGATGAGGAAACTGAGGCCCTGAGAGGTTACGTAATTTGCCCAGGGATTGGGGGTAGCATTCAAGCGAGTGTCAGGGCTGGGCTGGTAACAGCACACGGTATGGGGGGAAGGGCAGCTCTGTGGTTCTGCAGCACACACCCTATAGAAACATCAACATTACGACTGGGAGAGTGCAGGTGAACAAGTCTTGTCCAAGAAAAAGTAAAAGGTGAATCACAGCTGAGCCACCCACATCACGGTGCCTTGGGAATCGGCATCTGATTCAGCCCTTGTTCACCCTCTTCTAGAGGCAGAAAGCTGAGTGGTTTAAGTGTGTGTGTTCCCCAGGTTCAAATCCTGGATCTTCCTCTTCCTGTGACTCCAAGCAGGCTCTCAAGGCCTCGGTTTCCTCATCTGTAAAATGGGAATAACAATGGTGCCCAGCTCAGGTTGCTATGAGAAG